>NW_024044839.1:1562500-2188999 GCF_015852505.1 Tachyglossus aculeatus | reverse complement strand
GAGACGGTCCCTACCCAACAGTGGGCTCACAGTGTGCAGAGCACTGTACTAAGCGCTTGGGAAGTCCAAGTTGGCAACGTATAGAGACGGTCCCTACCCAACAGTGGGCTCACAGTCGAGAAGAATGCCACTGATTGATTGTCAGAGCTGGGAATCTTCCGCGGACAAACCTAGAGAAAAGTCGCTCATCACTGAGGATGCGGGGGCAAACTGTCCAACCACATTCTTTCGCTTAGTACAGTGCTCTGCACACAGTAAGCGCTCAATAAATACGATTGATTGATTGATTGATCCTTTCCCAACGTCCCCCTCTCCATCCCATCTTACCTCCTTCTCTTCCCCACAGCACCTGTATATATGTATATATGGTTGTACATATTTATTACTCTATTTATTTATTTTACTTGTACATATCTACCCTATTTATTTTATTTTGTTGGTATGTTTGGTTTTGTTCTCTGTCTCCCCCTTTTCGACTGTGAGCCCACTGTTGGGTAGGGACTGTCTCTATGTGTTGCCAATTTGTACTTCCCAAGCGCTTAGTACAGTGCTCTGCACAGAGTAAGCGCTCAATAAATACGATTGATGATGATGATGATGATAATAATGGCATTACATTAATAATGGCCTCCCGAGGGTGGAGATGCCCACAGCTGTAGGGGCGGGGGTGGCATCCCCGTACTTTCCAAGCGCTTAGTACAGTGCTCTGCACAGAGTAAGCGCTCAATAAATACGATTGATGATGATGATGATGATAATAATGGCATTACATTAATAATGGTCTCCCGAGGGTGGAGATGCCCACAGCTGTAGGGGCGGGGGTGGCATCCCCGTACTTTCCAAGCGCTTAGTACAGTGCTCTGCACATAGTAAGCGCTCAATAAATACAATTGATGATGATAATAATGGCATTACATTAATAATGGCCTCCCGAGGGTGGAGATGCCCACAGCTGTAGGGGCGGGGGTGGCATCCCCGTACTTTCCAAGCACTTAGTACAGTGCTCTGCACATAGTAAGCGCTCAATAAATACGATTGATGATGATGATAATAATGGCATTACATTAATAATGGCCTCCCGAGGGTGGAGATGCCCACAGCTGTAGGGGCGGGGGTGGCATCCCCGTACTTTCCAAGCGCTTAGTACAGTGCTCTGCACATAGTAAGCGCTCAATAAATACGATTGATGATGATAATAATGGCATTACATTAATAATGGCCTCCCGAGGGTGGAGATGCCCACAGCTGTAGGAATGGGGGTGGCATCCCCGTACTTTCCAAGCGCTTAGTACAATGCTCTGCACATAGTAAGCGCTCAATAAATACAATTGATGATGATAATAATGGCATTACATTAATAATGGCCTCCCGAGGGTGGAGATGCCCACAGCTGTAGGGGCGGGGGTGGCATCCCCGTACTTTCCAAGCGCTTAGTACAGTGCTCTGCACATAGTAAGCGCTCAATAAATACAATTGATGATGATAATAATGGCATTACATTAATAATGGCCTCCCGAGGGTGGAGATGCCCACAGCTGTAGGGGCGGGGGTGGCATCCCCGTACTTTCCAAGCGCTTAGTACAGTGCTCTGCACAGAGTAAGCGCTCAATAAATACGATTGATGATGATGATGATAATAATGGCATTACATTAATAATGGCCTCCCGAGGGTGGAGATGCCCACAGCTGTAGGGGCGGGGGTGGCATCCCCGTACTTTCCAAGCGCTTAGTACAGTGCTCTGCACACAGTAAGCGCTCAATAAATACGACTGAGTGGAGTCTTGCCAGGAAATGGCTCCGGTGGCATCTGTCGGGCGATTTGACGGTTTCAATTCCTCCTCCTGGAGTGGCGGGAGTCGGTCACGGCGCGTCCCCGGGGCTTCGCTTCCTCTCGCTGGCAGCGGTGTGGGCGGGATAGCGGGGTGGGCGGCCAGCCTTGCAACCACCGGCGCCACTTTGGACGCCCCCACTGCCAGCCGGCCGGCCGGCCACCCGGGGCCTACCTTCGCCAAGCGTGGTGCCCACCTTTTTCCACCTTCCCGCCCGCAAGGAGCCGGCCGCGTGGGCACCTCCACGTGCCCTGGACGTCCCGGGCTGGGGGAGACCCTCAGAAGAATCAATCAATCAATCAATCGTATTGATTGAGCGCTTACTGTGTGCAGAGCACTGGACTAAGTGCTTGGGAAGTCCAAGTTGGCAACATAGAGAGACGGTCCCTACCTGACAGTGGGCTCACAGTCTAGAAACGGGGTGCCCATCTGGGCAGTGCGGGAGGGGGGGAGGAGAAGAAGCAGCGTGGTTCAGTGGAAAGAGCCCGGGCTTTGGAGTCAGAGGTCATGGGTTCAAATCCCTCGTCAGCTGGGTGACTTTGGGCCAGTCACTTCACTTCTCTGGGCCTCAGTTCCCTCATCTGGAAAATGGGGATGAAGACTGGGAGCCCCCCGTGGGACAACCTGATCACCTTGTAACCCCCCCAGCGCTTAGAACAGTGCTCTGCACACAGTAAGCGCTTAATAAATGCCATCATTACTATTATTATTATTAATCCCGGCTCTAACAATTGTCAGCTGGGTGACTTTGGGCAAGTCCCTTCACTTCTCTGGGGCTCAGTTCCCTCATCTGTAAAATGGGGATGAAGACTGGGAGCCCCCCGCGGGACAACCTGATCACACTGCATCCTCCCCAGCGCTTAAAACGGTGCTTTGCATCATCATCATCAATCATATTTATTGACCGCTTACTGTGTGCAGAGCACTGTACTAAGCGCTTGGGAAGTCCAAGTTGGCAACATATAGAGACAGTCCCTACAGTGGGCTCACAGTCTAAAAGGGGGAGACACAGTAAGCGCTCAATAAATACGACTGAATGAACGAACGAATGACTCTGAGGTCATGGGTTCAAATCCCGCCTCCGCCACTTGCCAGGTGGGTGACTTTGGGCAAGTCACTTCTCTGGGCCTCTGTGACCTCACCTGGAAAATGGGGATGACGGCTGGGGGCCCCACGCGGGACAAGCTGATCGCCTTGGCACCTCCCCATCATCATCATCAATCGTATTTATTGAGCGCTTACTATGTGTACTAAGCGCTTGGGAAGTACAAACTGGCAACAAATAGAGACAGTCCCTACCCAACAGTGGGCTCGCAGTCTAAAAGGGGGAGACAGAGAACAAAACCAAACATACTAACAAAATAAGTAAATAAAATAAATCCCCAGCGTTTGGAACATAGTAAGCGCTTACCGGATGCCATCAATACTGTTGTGATTAATAAAGGGGGCAGGCCCCAGTGGTGCCGTCGAGGCGGGCCCTTTCAATCAATCAATCAAATTTATTGAGCGCTTACTGTGTGCTGAGCACTGTACTAAGCGCTTGGGAAGTCCAAGTTGGCAACATCTAGAGACTGTCCCTACCCCCCTTCCCTTTTCCCCCTTTCCCGGCTCACCAGGCCCAGGATCCTGGTGGGGACGTGCGGCTGCTCCAAGAAGCGCCTCAGGTCGAAGCTGCCGCCGGCTTTGTCGGCGCCATAGGCCCCTCCATAGGCCCCGCCATAGGCTCCTCCATAGGCCCCGCTCTCCATGACACCGGCAGCCCTTGGCCAAACTCCTGCTCACGCCCCTCCACGTGAAGGGGGCACGTCACGTACGGTGACGTCACCGCGTCACGTCGGGGATGCTCTGTCATGCTGGGGGCGTGGCCACGACGGGGCGTGGCCATTTCGGGGAGCGCGCCTACGTCACGCGTCGGGGCGTGGCCACGCCAGGTAGCGTGGCTGCGTCACACAGGGGCGTGGCCGCTCCAGGGGGCGTGCCTGCGTCACTCCGGGGGCGTGGCCACATCGTGTGAAACGTGTCTGCGTCACACCGGGGGCGTGGCCACTTCAGGGAGAGCTACGTCACGCGTGGGGGCGTGGCCTCACCAGGGAGCGTGCCTGAGTCACACCGGGGGCGTGGCCACACTAGGGTGCGTGTCTGCGTCACGCCGGGGGCGTGGTCACCTCGTTAATTGCGCCTGCGCCACACAGGGGCGTGGCCACCTCAGGGAGCGCTGCGCCACGCGTGGGGACGTGGCCACTTCAGGGAGCGCGCCTACGTCACACAGGGGGCGTGGCCACACCAGGGAGGGGGGGTCTGCGTCCCGGGGGCGTGGCCGCACCGGGGAGCGTGCCTGCGTCACACCGGGGCGTGGCCACACTAGGGTGCGTGACTACGTCACATCGGAGGGGCTCGGCCATTTCAGGGGACGTTCTGCGTCACACGGGGGGCGTGTCCACATCAGGGAGCGTGCGTGCGTCACATAAGGGCGTGGCCACTCCGTGGAGCGTGTCTACGTCACACCAGGGGTGTGGCCACTTCGTGAAGCGTGCTGCGTCACACCGTGGGCGTGGCCACTGCAGGGAGCGCGCCTATGTCACACAGGGGCGTGGCCACATCAGGGAGCGTTCGTGCGTCACTCCGGGGGCGTGGCCATGCCAGGGAGCGTGTCTGCGTCATACGGGGGCGTGGCCACATGGGGAGCGTGTCTACGTCACACAGGGGGCGTGGCCATTCCAATCAATTGATTGATTGATTGTAAAATAGGGATTCAAGACCATTCATTCAGTCAGTCGTATTTATTGAGCGCTTACTGTGTGCAGAGCACTGTACTAAGCGCTTGGGAAGTCCAAGTTGGCAACATATAGAGACGGTCCCTACCCAACAACAGGCTCACAGTGCCTGAAGCAGCGTGGCTCAGAGGAAAGAGCAAGGGGCTTTGATGTCAGAGGTCATGGGTTCAAATCCCCACTCTGCCCATTGTCAGCTCTGTGACTTTGGGCAAGTCACTTCACTTCTCTGGGCCTCAGTGACCTCATCTGGAAAATGGGGATGAAGACTGTGAGCCCCCTGTGGGACAACCTGATCACCTTGTAAGCTCCCCAGCGCTTAGAACAGTGCTTGGCACATAGTAAGCGCTTAATAAATGCCATCATTATTATTATTAGAAGGGGGAAAACCACGCCTCCCTCCACTTTAGCCTGGAAGCCCCGTGTGGGATGGGGAGTGAGTCTAACATCATTTTGTATCTTCCCCAGCGCTCAGTACAGTACACGGCAAACTCCTCCATGAAGCCTTCTCTGAACTTCCCTCATCCGTTTATTCGCTTGGGTCCTTCATTTGTATCTGTTCTCTCTGTTATGTTGCCAACTTGGACTTCCCAAGCGCTTAGTACAGTGCTCTGCACACAGTAAGCGCTCAATAAATAGGATTGATTGGTTGATTCGCTCACTCCCAACTATGATACACCCTTCAACTTATCCCGCTCTTTCGTAAGCTCCTTGAAAACAGGATGGTGATAATGATGGCATTTATTAAGCGCTTACTATGTGCAAAGCACTGTTCTAAGCACTGGGGAGGTTACAACGTGACCAGGTCGCCCCGCGGGGGGCTCACAATCTTCACCCCCATTTTCCAGATGAGGGAACTGAGGCCCAGAGAAGTGAAGTGACTTGCCCAAAGTCACACAGCTGACCATTGGCAGAGCCGGGATTTGAACCCATGACCTCTGACTCCAAAGCCTGGGCTCTTTTCCACTGAGCCACGCTGCTTCTCACCTCTTGGTACCTCTTAGTCGTTCTGCCTGCTCCCCAGGTTTCCCAGTACAGTGCTCTGAATTTAGGGGTGCTCAGTAAATACTTTAGCGTAACCAGTCTCCCCATCCAATTGCCCCCGAAAACCCAGAGAGAACCGAGTAGTGGTGAGATCAAGGGACAAGGGGGAGTCTAAATATCTTCCCCACCCAACCTGTCCATCTTTTTCCCAAATCCCACTTCCCCTTCCTTAATGTCCCATCTTAGGGGAGATAGGGAATGGGTGCGAAATGGACGTGAAACGCCGAAGCCACCCCATCAAACAGGTCCAAACAACAATAATTTTGTGCATATTAACCGAGGCCTCCACAGGTCTCTGCCATCTTAAGTCTCATCAGCTGGGAAGGGGGGATCAGGGGGGGTGAAGCTGTGGATCAGCGCACGCTTAGCACACAGTAAGCGCTCAATAAATACAACTGAATGAATGAATGAAGCAGCACGGGCATTTCTGGGCTCTCCGGGGAGATGTTTTGATGATGATGATGATGGTGGCATGGCAGGAAAGCCCAGGCTCGACGCTCGACGGGGCGTCTTAGGGCTGTGATCTCACCCAGTCCCTGTTGAGCAAGAAAGAAGGGCACGGTTGTCGGCTCCATTTTACAGGCGGAGAAACTGAGTCACGGAGGTGGAAGACGGCGGGGTGCGTGAGAACTGGGGAGAGAACCCAGGAGTCCTGACTCTCGGGTAGGGACCGTCTCTATATGTTGCCAACTTGTACTTCCCAAGCGCTTAGTACAGTGCTCTGCACACAGTAAGCGCTCAATAAATATGACTGCTGCTGCTGCTGCTGATGACTCTCCTGACCAGTTGAGCTGCCTATTAGTGATCTTGGGGCTTCAGGAAAAAAATTCACGAGGGTGTGGATGGCCACATCAGCTGGTCATTCATTCAATCGTATTTGTTGAGCGCTTACTGCGTGCAGAGCACTGGACTAAGCGGTTGGGAAGTCCAAGTTGGCAACATCATCGTCAATCGTATTTATTGAGCGGTTACTGTGTGCAGAGCACTGTACTAAGCGCTTGGGAAGTACAGATTGGCAACATATAGAGACGGTCCCTACCCAACAACGGGCTCACACTCTAGAAGGGGGACGTGGTGGTCACTCTTGCTGTGGCTCCTCCATAACGTCGTCCCCCCCACAGCCTGCCTCATCTTTTTGAAAACACACACATACGCACACACACCGGCCCCCTCCCTCCACGTGTCTTCCCTGGGAAGAGCAGTGTGGTCTAGTGGATAGAGAAGCCGCGTGGCTCAGTGGAAAGAGCCCGGGCTTTGGAGTCAGAGGTCATGGGTTCAAATCCCTGCTCCGCCACTTGTCAGCTGGGTGACTTTGGGCAAGTCACTTCACTTCTCTGGGCCTCAGTTCCCTCATCTGGAAAATGGGGATGAAGACTGTGAGCCCCACGTGGGACAACTTGATGACCTTGTAACCTCCCCAGTGCTTAGAACGGTGCTTTGCACATAGTAAGCGCTTAATAAATGCCATCATTAAATTAAATTAAATTAGAGCCCGGGCTTTGGAGTCCGAGGTCATGGGTTCAAATCCCGGCGCCGCCAACGGTCAGCTGGGTGACTTTGGGCAAGTCACTTCACTGATGCTGATGTTCACTTGATCAATCAATCAATCGTATTTATTGAGCGCTTACTGTGTGCAGAGCACTGGACTAAGTGCTTGGGAAGCACAAGTTGGCAACATTTGATGTAGCAGATGATGTTACCTCAATCAATCAATCAATCGTATTTTTTTGAGTGCTTATTGTGCGCAGAGCACTGTACTAAGCGCTTGGGAAGCACAAGTTTACCTCATCTGTAAAATGGAGATGCCTGTCCCACCATCGACCCCCGGCCCACGTCATCCCCGGGGCCTGGAATGCCCTCCCCCTGCCCATCTGCCAAGCTCGCTCTCTTCCTCCCTTCAAGGCCCTGCTGAGAGCTCACCTCCTCCAGGAGGCCTTCCCACACTGAGCCCCTTCCTTCCTCTCCCCCTCGTCCCCCTCTCCATCCCCCACATCTTACCTCCTTCCTTTCCCCACAGCACCTGTATATATGTATATGTGTTTGTACATATTTATTACTCTATTTATTTATTTATTTTATTCGTACATATCTATTCTATTTATTTTATTTTGTTAGTATGTTTGGTTTTGTTCTCTGTCTCCCCCTTTTAGACTGTGAGCCCACTGTTGGGTAGGGACTGTCTCTAGATGTTGCCAATTTGTACTTCCCAAGCGCTTAGTACACTGCTCTGCACATAGTAAGCGCTCAATAAATACGATTGATGATGATGGTGATGATGGAGATAAAGACTGCGAGCCCCCCAGTGGGACCACTTGTAACCTCCCCAGCGTTTAGAACAGTGCTTTGCACATACTAAGCGCTTAATGAATGCCATTATTATTATTATTATTAGAGCACAGGCTGGGGAATCAGAGGGACCTGGGGTTTAATCCCAGCCCGGCCACTTGTGCTGTGCTTAGTCCAGTGCTCTGCACACAGTAAGCGCTCAATAAATACGATTGAATGAATGCATGATGATCCCCGGTGCCGGACGCATAGGCGTCCCCGGAGAAATGCACCTGAGATGGACATGGCTTCAGGGTCTTGGGGGTCATCGCTCCCCCAAGGCAGCCCCCAACCCCATCCCTTGACCGAGCCGCTCCCCGGCGTCGCCGCCCCGCGAGCCAAGTGGGACCACATTGGGTGTCCAGTTCAGCAAATTCTGGGGGAATCCCAGCCCTCCCGCCCCACTCACATCCCACCCCTTGACCCTCTAACCCCATCCACTATTTATAAAATATTTATAAAATATCATTTATATTATATATATTTATAAAATATTTATAAAATACCATTTATATTATATATATTTATAAAATATTTATAAAATATAAAATAAAATATTTATTTTATTTTGTTAATATGTTTGGTTTTGTTCTCTGTCTCCCCCTTTTAGACTGTGAGCCTGCTGTTGGGTAGGGACTGTCTCTAGATGTTGCCGATTTGTACTTCCCAAGCGCTTAGTCCAGTGCTCTGCACATAGTAAGCGCTCAAGAAATACGATTGATGATGATGATGATCCACTCCAGGCCTTCCCAGACTGAGCCCCTTCCTTCCTCTCCCCCTCGTCCCCCTCTCCATCCCCCCCAATCTTACCTCCTTCCCTTCCCCACAGCACCTGTATATGTGTACATATGTTTGTACATATTTATTACTCTATTTATTTATTTATTTATTTTACTTGTACATAGCTATTCTATTGATTTTATTTTGTTAGTATGTTTGGTTTTGTCTCCCCCTTTTACACTGTGAGCCCACTGTTGGGCAGGGACTGTCTCTATATGTTGCCAATTTGTACTTCCCAAGCGCTTAGTACAGTGCTCTGCACATAGTAAGCGCTCAATAAATATGATTGATGATGATGATGATGATGATGATGTTTGGTTTTGTCTCCCCCTTTTAGACTGTGAGCCCACTGTTGGGTAGGGACTGTCTCTATATGTTGCCAATTTGTACTTCCCAAGCGCTTAGTCCAGTGCTCTGCACATAGTAAGCGCTCAATAAATACGATTGATGATGATGATAATGAGTGCTCTGCACATAGTAAGCGCTCAATAAATACGACTGATGATGATGATGATATTTGGTTTTGTCTCTCCCTTTTAGATTGTGAGCCCACTGTTGGGTAGGGACTGTCTCTATATGTTGCCAATTTGTACTTCCCAAGCGCTTAGTCCAGTGCTCTGCACATAGTAAGCGCTCAATAAATACGATTGATGATGATGATGATGATCTTACCTCCTTCCCTTCCCCACAGCACCTGTATATATGTATATATGTTTGTACAGATTTATTACTCTATTTATTTTACTTGTACATATCTATTCTATTTATTTGATTTTGTTAATATGTTTGGTTTCGTTCTCTGTCTCCCCCTTTTAGACTGTGAGCCCGCTGTCGGGTAGGGACCGTCTCTACGTGTTGCCAACTTGGACTTCCCAAGCGCTTAGTCCAGTGCTCTGCACACAGTAAGCGCTCAATAAATACGATGGATGATGATGATGATGATCCACTCCCCCCCTACCTCTCATTCCGGTCCATAGGATGACACCGAGGGAGGTGGAGAAGATGGAAACCAGGCTCCCGGACAGCAGGTAGACGGGAGCTCGGGGCAGCTCTCCTGATGGCAAGCCAGGAAACAGACAGGTTAGGGCTCAGTCTGAGCGTTATTAATCAATCAATCAATCAATCAATCGTATTTATTGAGCGCTTACCGTGTGCAGAGCACTGGACTAAGCGCTTGGGAAGTCCAAGTTGGCAACACATAGAGACAGTCCCTACCCAACAGTGGGCTCCCAGTCTAAAAGGGGGAGTTATTCCATGGAAAGGGGACCCCGGGATACCCCCCACCCCCCTACCAGGAGGGTATCCTTAAGGGGCCTGATGGGAAGAGCATGGGATGGGGACTCGTTCATTTATCCATTAGAGAAGCAGCGTGGCTCAGTGGAAAGAGCCCGGGCTTCGGAGTCAGAGGTCACGGGTTCAAACCTCAGCTCTGCCCATTGCCAGCTGTGCGACTTGGGGCAAGTCACTTCACTTCTCTGGGCCTCGGTTCCCTCATCTGTAAAATGGGGATGAAGACTGTGAGCCCCCCCGTGGGACCACCTGATTACCTTGTAACCTCCCCAGTACGTAGTAAGCGCTTAATAAATGCCATCATTATTATTATTAAATCCTCCGTTTTAGAGGTGAGGAAACCAAGGCCCCAGAGAAGTTAAGCGACTTGCCCGGGGTCACACAGGAGACACAGGTCGGACCCGGGATTAGACCCTCGGGGTTGTAGTCCCGGCTCTGCCCCTGGCCTGCTGGGTGACTTTCGGCTGGTCGGTTAGCCTCTCTGGGCCTCAGTTACCTAGTCATCAATCGTATTTATTGAGCGCTTACTGTGTGCAGAGCACTGTACTAAGCGCTTGGGAAGTACAAATTGGCAACATATAGAGACAGTCCCTACCCAACAGTGGGCTCACAGTCTAAAATAGTCTGTAAAATAGGGATAATCAATCAGTCACGGCACTTGAGCTCTGGGCTTAAGATACTGACTCTTCCTCTTCGATGCTAAGAAATAAAAATAAGAACTAGCACACCCCAGTGAAAAGAGCACGAGGCTGGGAGACGGAGCTTGTCTGCTGTGTGACCCCGGGCAAATCACTTCACTTCTCTGCGCCTCAGTTTCCTCAACGGCAAAAGGGGGATTCAATACCTGTTGTTCCCAGGGACTGTGTCAGAGCTGATCTGTCTCCCTCCTTTTAGACTGTGAGCCCGCTGTTGGGTAGGGACTGTCTCTATATGTTGCCAACTTGGACTTCCCAAGCGCTTAGTACAGTGCTCTGCACACAGTAAGCGCTCAATAAATACGATCGATGATGATGATGATGATGATGATGATTATCTTGCATCTCCCCTAGAGCTTAGTTCAGTGCTCGGGGCATAATAAGCGCTTACCAAATACCATTATTATTATTCATTCATTCATTCAATCGTATTTATTGAGCGCTTACTGTGTGCGGAGCACTGTACTAAGCACTTGGGAAGTACAAGTTGGAAACATCTAGAGACGGTCCCTACCCAACAACGAGCTCATGGTCTAGAGGGGGAGACAGACATTAATACAAATAGATTATTTTAATTAGTATGTGAACCCCGGGTGGCACAAGAGGAGTCTTTGGAACAGAGTAAGCAGCTGGTAAACGTCATCCACGTGAATTTAAAATTATGCGGGGGGATGCTTTGGGCGCCGGGTGTCTGGGTCCTTAGTGGCAACTATTACTCTATTTATTTATTTATTTTACTTGTCCATATCTATTCTATTTATTTTATTTTGTTAGTATGTTTGGTTTTGTTCCCTGTCTCCCCCTTCTAGACTGTGAGCCCGCTGGTGGGTAGGGACTGTCTCTAGATGTTGCCAACTTGGACTTCCCAAGCGCTCAGTACAGTGCTCTGCACACAGTAAGCGCTCAATAAATACGATTGATGGTGATGATGATGATGTTATTACTCTATTTATTTTACTTGTACATATCTATTCTATTTATTTTATTTTGTTAGTATGTTTGGTTTTGTTCCCTGTCTCCCCCTTCTAGACTGTGAGCCCGCTGGTGGGTAGGGACTGTCTCTAGATGTTGCCAACTTGGACTTCCCAAGTGCTTAGTCCAGTACTCTGCACACAGTAAGCGCTCAATAAATACGATTGATGATGATGATGATGATGTTATTACTCTATTTATTTATTTTACTTGTACATATCTATTCTATTTATTTTATTTTGTTAGTACGTTTGGTTTTGTTCTCTGTCTCCCCCTTCTAGACTGTGAGCCCGCTGGTGGGTAGGGACTGTCTCTAGATGTTGCCAACTTGGACTTCCCAAGTGCTTAGTCCAGTGCTCTGCACACAGTAAGCGCTCAATAAATATGATTGATGGTGATGATGATGATGATGTTATTACTCTATTTATTTATTTATTTTACTTGTACATATCTATTCTATTTATTTTATTTTGTTAGTACGTTTGGTTTTGTTCTCTGTCTCCCCCTTCTAGACTGTGAGCCCACTGTTGGGTAGGGACCGTCTCTAGATGTTGCCAACTTGGACTTCCCAAGTGCTTAGTCCAGTGCTCTGCACACAGTAAGCGCTCAATAAATATGATTGATGGTGATGATGATGATGTTATTACTCTATTTATTTATTTATTTTACTTGTACATATCTATTCTATTTATTTTATTTTGTGAATATGTTTGGTTTTGTTCTCCATCTCCCCCTTCTAGACTGTGAGCCCGCTGTTGGGTAGGGACCGTCTCTAGATGTTGCCAACTTGGACTTCCCAAGCGCTTAGTCCAGTGCTCTGCACACAGTAAGCGCTCAATAAATACAATTGATCAATCAATCAATCAATCAATCATATTTATTGAGTGCTTACTATGTGCAGAGCACTGTACTAAGCGCTTGGGAAGTACAAATTGGCAACATATAGAGACAGTCCCTACCCAACATTGGGCTCACAGTCTAAAAGGGGGAGACAGAGAAAAAAACAAAAACAAAACCCAAACATACTAACAAAATAAAATAAATAGAATAGATATGTACAAGTAAAATAAATAGAGTAATAAATATGCACAAACATATATACATTGATGATGATGATGATGTTTTTACTCTATTTATTTATTTATTTTACTTGTCCATATCTATTCTATTTATTTTATTTTGTTAGTACGTTTGGTTTTGTTCCCTGTCTCCCCCTTCTAGACTGGGAGCCCGCTGGTGGGTAGCGACCGTCTCTAGATGTTGCCAACTTGGACTTCCCAAGCGCCTAGTCCAGTGCTCTGCGCACAGTAAGCGCTCAATGAATACGATTGATTGATTGATGGCAACTGCTGGGGCGGCCTCCGTCGATTTCCTGGTGCCCACTCACCTGGAGGTACCAGCTTGACGGCGCTGTAGCGAGCTCCGAGGGCGTTCTCCGCCTGGCACCGGTACCGACCTGACACCTGGGCCATTGGCAGGGAGAAGTTGGCAGCAGTCCCCAGGGGAGGGGTTTTCTCGAACAGCACACGTCCATCCTGCCCGAGGAGCCTGTAGGTGATGGGAGGGGTGCCCTCGGATGCCTGGCACAGCACCTCTACCCGCTGGGGCGATCCTTCGCCCGCCAAGGTGAAGTTGGCCCGGGGCTGGGACACTCGCACTGGGAAGAGAGAGACGCCACGGAGAGGGAGATGGGGGAGAGAAGCAGTGTGGCCTCATGGATAGAGCAAAGGCCTGGGAATCAGAAGGACCTGGATTCTAATCCCAGGTCCTCCCCTTGTCTGCTGTGTGACCTTGGGCAGGTCACTTCACTTCTCCGGGCCTCAGCTCCCTCATCTGTAAAATGGGGATGAAGACTGTGAGCCCCACGTGGGACAACCTGATCACTTTGGATCCCCCCAAGCGCTTAGAACAGGGCTTTGCACATAGTAAGCGCTTAACAAATGCCAACATTATTATTCTTAGAACGGTGCTTTGCACATAGTAAGCGCTTAACAGATGCCAGTTATTCTGGGGGGCACAGGGTGGGTACAGCTTGGGGCTGGATTCCTGCCGGTGCCCGGATCGGCCTGCTCAACAGACCACGCGAGGCCCCGACAACTTCAGGAGATGCAGTGTCGCCCAATAAAAATAATAATGATGGTATTTGTTAAGCGCTTACTATCTGCAAAGCACTGTTCTCAGCGCTGGGGAGGTTATAATTCATTCATTCCCTCTCCATCCCCCCCCATCTTACCTCCTTCCCTTCCCCACAGCACCTGTATAGATGTATATATGTTTGTACATATTTATTACTCTATTTATTTATTTTACTTGTACATATCTATTCTATTTATTTTATTTTGTTAGTATGTTTGGTTTGGTTCTCTGTCTCCCCCTTCTAGACTGTGAGCCCACTGTTGGGTAGGGACCGTCTCTCTATGTTGCCGACTTGTACTTCCCAAGCGCTTAGTACAGTGCTCTGCACACAGTAAGCACTCAATAAATACGATTGATTGATCGATTGCCAACTTGTACTTCCCAAGCGCTTAGTCCAGTGCTCTGCACACAGGAAGCGCTCAATAAATACGATTGAATGAATGAATCATCATCATCATCATCATCATCCATCGTATTTATTGAGCGCTTACCGTGTGCAGAGCACTGGACTAAGCGCTTGGGAAGTCCAAGTTGGCAACATATAGAGACAGTCCCTACCCACCAGTGGGCTCACAGTCTAAAAGGGGGAGACAGAGAACAAAACCAAACATACTAACAAAATAAAATAAATAGAATAGGTATGTACAAGTAAAATAAATAAATAAATAGAGTGATAGATGTGTACAAACATATATACATAGATACAGGTGCTGTGGGGAAGGGAAGGAGGTAAGATGGGGGGGATGGAGAGGGGGACGAGGGGGAGAGGAAGGAAGGGGCTCAGTCTGGGAAGGCCTCCTGGAGGAGGTGATAAATAGAGTAATAAATATGTACAAACATATATACATATGTATATATGTATACATATATTATGTATATATTATGTATACGTATATACATGTATACAAACATATATATGTATATACATATACATATATTATGTATATATTATGTATATGTATATACATGTATATGTATTATGTATATGTATATATACATTATATATTATGTATATATGTAATATATTACATATATACATGTACATGTATTATGTATATATGTAATATATTACATATATACATAATATATAATGTATATATACATATACATAATACATATACATGTACATACATATACATATATTATGTATATATTATGTATATGTATATACATGTATATGTATTATGTATATGTATATATACATTATATATTATGTATATATGTAATATATTACATATATACATAATACATGTACATGTATATGTATTGTGTATATATGTAGTATATTACATATATACATGTATATGTATTATTTATATGTATATATACACAATATATTATGTATATATGTAATATATTACATATATTATGTATTATTATTATATATATTATGTATTATGTATGTACATAATATATACATATTATGTATTAACATATACATAATTAATATTATGATCTCAGCGTGGAGGCAAGGAACCTCAGTTAGGTTCCCTCCTCTCCCCCGACCCCGGCTTCAATTTCATCCTTCTATTTTGGGCCTGTCCTTCCCGCCCCGTGGTCTCTCCATAAAAGGCTTCCCAGTTGAAACTTGCCCCTCCTGATTATCCCACACGGCTAATGTCTCCCCCACTTCCCTCTTCCCTGAGTTTTCTTTTTTTATTATTATATTATTAATGTTATTGTTATTATGTGTGACTTCGGGCAAGTCACTTAACTTCTCTATACCTCAGTTACCTCATCTGTAAAATGGGGGTGAAGACTGTGAGCCCCACGTGGGACAACCTGATCACCTTGTATTCCCCCCAGCGCTTAGAACAGTGCTTTGCACATAGTAAGTGCTTGATAAATACCATCATTATTATTATTATTATTATTATTATGCTTGTTAAGTATTAAGTGTCAAGCACTGTTCTAAGCACTGGGGTAGATCCAAAATAATCCCATCAGACCAAACCCTTGTCTCACATGGGGCACACATTTTAAGCTCACACCAGCTTTGGAGTCAGAGGTCATGGGTTCAAATCCCAGCACCGCCACTTGTCAGCTGTGTGACTCTGGGCAAGCCACTTCACTTCTCTGGGCCTCAGTTCCCTCATCTCTAAAATGGGGATTAAGACTGCGAGCCCCCCGTGGGACAACCTGATCACCTTGAAGCCTCCCCAGCGCTTAGTGCTTGGCACATAGTAAGCGCTTAATAAAATGCCATCATCATTATTAATTATTTTAAGTAGGCGGGAGAACAGGCATCAAATCCTCATTTTAGCGATGAGGAAACTGAGGCACAGAGGAATGAACCCATCTGCCCAAAGTCACATAGCACTCAAGTGGTAGACTGTGAGCCCACTGTTGGGTAGGGACCGTCTCTATATGTTGCCAACTTGGACTTCCCAAGTGCTTAGTACAGTGCCCTGCACACAGTAAGCGTTCAATAAATACGATTGAATGGATGAATGAAGCGGTAACGCCGGGATTAGAACCCAGATCCTCTGATTTCCAGGCCCCTGTTCTTTCCACTGGGCCACGCTTTTCTACTTCCCAGAAGCCTCTGCTCTGCTTCCTGTCATATATTCATTCAATCGTATTTATTCAGCAGAGCAGTCCAGTGCTCTGCACACAGTAAGAGCTCAATAAATACTATCGAATGAATGAATGAAGCGGTAGGATTAGAACCCAGATCCTCTGATTTCCAGGCCCCTGTTCTTCCCACTGGGCCATGCTGCTCTACTTCCCAGAAGCTTTCCTGTCATATAGTCATTCAATCGTATTTATTGAGCAGAGCAGTGCAGTGCTCTGCACACAGTAAGCGCTCAATAAATACGATCGAATGGATGAATGAAGCGGTAACGGCAGGATTAGAACCCAGATCCTCTGATTTCCAGGCCCCTGTTCTTCCCACTGGGCCATGCTGCTCTACTCCCCAGAAGCCTTTGTTCTGCTTCCCGTCATATATTCATTCAATCGTATTTATTGAGCAGAGCAGTGCAGTGCTCTGCACACAGTAAGCCCTCAATAAATATGATCAAATGAATGAATGAAGCAGTAGGATTAGAACCCAGATCCTCTGATTTCCAGGCCCCTGTTCTTCCCACTGGGCCATGCTGCTCTACTTCCTAGAAGCCTGTGCTCTGCTTTCCTGTCATATAGTCATACAATCGTATTTACTGAGCAGAGCAGTGCAGTGCTCTGCACACAGTAAGCGCTCAATAAATACTATCGAATGAATGAATGAAGTGGTAGGATTAGAACCCAGATCCTCTGATTTCCAGGCCCCTGTTCTTTCCACTGGGCCCTGCTGCTCTACTCCCCAGAAGCCTCTGCTCTGCGTCCTGTCATATAGTCATTCAATCGTATTTATTGAGCAGAGCAGTGCAGTGCTCTGCACACAGTAAGCGCTCAATAAATACTACCGAATGAATGAATGAAGCGGTAGGATTAGAACCCAGATCCTCTGATTTCCAGGCCCCTGTTCTTTCCACTGGGCCACGCTGCTCTACTTCCCAAGAAGCCTCTGCTCTGCTTTCCTGTCATATTCATTCAGTCGTATTTATTGAGCAGAGCAGTGCAGTGCCCTGCACACAGTAAGCACTCAATAAATACAACCGAATGGCTGAATGAAGCGGTAACGTCAGGATTAGAACCCAGATCCTCTGATTTCCAGGCCCCTGTTCTTTCCACTGGGCCATGCTTTTCTACTTCCCAGAAGCCTCAGCTCTGCTTTCCTGTCACATAGCTGCTTGAGAAGCAGCGTGGCTCAATGGAAAGAGCCCGGGCTTTGGAGTCAGGGGTCGTGGGTTCAAATCCCGCCTCCGCCACTTGTCAGCTGGGTGACTTTGGGCAAGTCACTTCACTTCTCTGGGCCTCAGTTCCCTCATCTGGAAAATGGGGATGAAGACTGGGAGTCCCACGTGGGACAACCTCATCACCTTGTATCCCCCCAGCGCTTAGAACAGTGCTCTGCACATAGTAACCGCTTAATAAAATGCCATCATCATTATTATTATTTTAAGTAGGCGGGAGAACAGGCATCAAATCCTCATTTTATCGATGAGGAAACTGAGGCACAGAGAAATGAACCCATCTGCCCAAAGTCACATAGCACTCAAGTGGTAGACTGTGAGCCCACTGTTGGATAGGGACCGTCTCTATATGTTGCCAACTTGGACTTCCCAAGCGCTTAGTCCAGTGCTCTGCACACAGTAAGCGCTCAATAAATACGACCGAATGGCTGAATGAAGCGGTAACGCCGGGATTAGAACCCAGATCCTCTGATTTCCAGGCCCCTGTTCTTTCCACTGGGCCACGCTTTTCTACTTCCCAGAAGCCTCTGCTCTGCTTTCCTGTCATATAGCTGCTTGAGAAGCAGCGTGGCTCAGCGGGAAGGAGCCCGGGCTTTGGAGTCAGAGGTCATGGGTTCAAATCCCGGCTCTGCCACTTGTCAGCTGTGTGACTTTGGGCAAGTCACTTCACTTCTCTGGCCCTCAGTTCCCTCATCTGGAAAATGGGGATGAAGACTGGGAGTCCCACGTGGGACAACCTCATCACCTTGTATCCCCCCAGCGCTTAGAACAGTGCTTGGCACATAGTAAGCGCTTAATAAATGCCATCATTATTACTATTATCATCATCAATTGTATTTATTGAGCGCTTACTGTGTGCAGGGCACTGTACTAAGCGCTTGGGAAGTACAAGTTGGCAACATAGAGAGACAGTCCCTACCCAACAGTGGGATAGTCATTCAATCGTATTTATTGAGCGCTTACCGTGTGCAGAGCCCCGTTGACCTCACCTGTAAAACGGGGATTGACGTGATCACCTTGTAACCTCCGCAGCGCTTAGAACAGTGCTTGGCACAGAGTAAGTGCTTAATAAATGCCATCATCATTATTATTGGAGCTTCTGCGGCCTTGCGGGCCCCAGTCCTTCCCCGTTCTGGGTCCCTTCAGCCTCCCAGTCCCCACCCCACCGGGGCATCTCAGCATCGTCAATCGTATTTATTGAGCGCTTACTATGGGCAGAGCACTGGACTAAGCGCTTGGGAAGTCCAAATTGGCAACGTATAGAGACGGTCCCTACCCAACAGTGGGCTCACAGTCTAAAAGACTGCCCAATCCCACCCCCCTGGCACCCCCCGACCGCCTCTCCCGCTCCCCACTCACCTCCTCTCTTGACCCACAGCTCCCAGTAGAGCTGCAGAGGCGAGCTGAGGGCCTCCCGCCCGGCGGGCCCCACCGCCCGGCACCGGTAGGTCAGCAGGTCCGGCCGGGATTTAAGGCTGACTCGGACCTGGAAGGAGGCCGGAGCCCGGCGGGCCACCGTCTTGTTGGTGGCCGTGACCAGCAGGCCGCCCACCAGAAAGTAGTTGATGGGCAGGGCGCCCCGCGACGAGTGGCAGGAAATCCTGACCAGCCGGTGACCGGGCTCCGTCTTCAGGACCTCGTATGAGATGGCAGGCTGGGAGGGGGGTCCTGGGGGGGGACAGAGGGGTGGGGAGATGAAGAGCGAGACCCCCACCACCCCACTGGGACCCTCCCCCAAGATCCACCACGGCCCAGGGCGCGGGAGAGGCCAGGTGCCCAAGGCTGCACGTGCCAGGGCCGGAATTCACTCCTTCAATCCACTCAATCGTATTTATGGAGCGCTTACTGGGTGCAGAGCACTGGACTAAGCGCTTGGGAAGTCCAAGTTGGCAACATAGTCATTCATTCATTCATTCAATCGTATTTATTGAGCTCTTAGTGGGTGCAGAGCACTGGACTAAGTGCTTGGGAAGTACAAGTTGGCAACATATTCATTCAGTCATCCATTCATTTTTATGGAGCTCTTACTGGGTGCAGAGCACTGGACTAAGCGCTTCGGAAGTCCAAGTTGGCAACATATTCATTCGGTCAGTCAGTCATTTTTATGGAGCGCTTACTGGGTGCAGAGCACTGGACTAAGCGCTTGGGAAGTACAAGTTGGCAACATATTCATTCAGTCATTCATTCATTCAATCGTATTTATGGAGCGCTTACTGGGTGCAGAGCACTGGACTAAGCGCTTGGGAAGTACAAGCTGGCAACATATTCATTCAGTCATTCATTCATTTTTATGGAGCGCTTACTGGGTGCAGAGCACTGGACTAAGCGCTTGGGAAGTACAAGTTGGCATTCATTCATTCAATCGTATTTATGGAGCAGAGCACTGGACTAAGCGCTTGGGAAGTACAAGTTGGCAACATATTCATTCATTCCTTCATTCAATTGTATTTATGGAGCGCTTACTGGGTGCAGAGCACTGGACTAAGCGCTTGGGAAGTACAAGTTGGCAACATATTCATTCATTCATTCATTCATTCAATCGTATTTATGGAGCACTTACTGGGTGCAGAGCACTGGACTAAGCGCTTGGGAAGTACAAGTTGGCAACATATTCATTCATTCATTCAATCAATCGTATTGATGGAGCGCTTATTGGGTGCAGTGCACTGGACTAAGCGCTTGGGAAGTACAAGTTGGCAACATATTCATTCAGTCATTCATTCATTCATTCAATCGTATTTAGTGAGCGCTTACTGGGTGCAGAGCACTGGACTAAGCGCTTGGGAAGTACAAGTTGGCAACACATTCATTCAGTCATTCAGTCATTCAATCGTATTTATGGAGCGCTTACTGGGTGCAGAGCACTGGACTAAGCGCTTGGGAAGTACAAGTTTGCAACATATTCAGTCAGTCATTCCTTCATTCAATCGTATTTATGGAGCGCTTACTGGGTGCAGAGCACTGGACTAAGCGCTTGGGAAGTACAAGTTGGCAATATATTCATTCAGTCATCCATTCATTCAATCGTATTTATGGAGCGCTTACTGGGTGCAGAGCACTGGACTAAGCGCTTGGGAAGTACAAGTTGGCAACATATTCATTCAGTCATTCATTCATTCAATCGTATTTATGGAGCACTTACTGGGTGCAGAGCACTGGACTAAGCGCTTGGGAAGTACAAGCTGGCAACATATTCATTCAGTCATTCATTCATTTTTATGGAGCGAGCACTGGGTGCAGAGCACTGGACTAAGCGCTTGGGAAGTACAAGTTGGCATTCATTCATTCAATCGTATTTATGGAGCAGAGCACTGGACTAAGCGCTTGGGAAGTACAAGTTGGCAACATATTCATTCATTCCTTCATTCAATTGTATTTATGGAGCGCTTACTGGGTGCAGAGCACTGGACTAAGCGCTTGGGAAGTACAAGTTGGCAACATATTCATTCATTCATTCATTCATTCAATCGTATTTATGGAGCACTTACTGGGTGCAGAGCACTGGACTAAGCGCTTGGGAAGTACAAGTTGGCAACATATTCATTCATTCATTCAATCAATCGTATTGATGGAGCGCTTATTGGGTGCAGTGCACTGGACTAAGCGCTTGGGAAGTACAAGTTGGCAACATATTCATTCATTCATTCATTCATTCATTCAATCGTATTTAGTGAGCGCTTACTGGGTGCAGAGCACTGGACTAAGCGCTTGGGAAGTACAAGTTGGCAACACATTCATTCAGTCATTCAGTCATTCAATCGTATTTATGGAGCGCTTACTGGGTGCAGAGCACTGGACTAAGCGCTTGGGAAGTACAAGTTTGCAACATATTCAGTCAGTCAGTCATTCATTCAATCGTATTTATGGAGCACTTACTGGGTGCAGAGCACTGGACTAAGCGCTTGGGAAGTACAAGTTTGCAACATATTCAGTCATTCATTCATTCATTCAATCGTATTTATGGAGCGCTCACTGCGTGCAGAGCACTGGACTAAGCGCTTGGGAAGTACAAGTTGGCAACATATTCATTCATTCAATCGTATTTGTGGAGCGCTTACTGGGTGCAGAGCACTGGACTAAGCGCTTGGGAAGTCCAAGTTGGCAACATCTAGAGACGGTCCCTACCCAACAGCGGGCTCCCAGTCTAGAAGGGGGAGACAGAGGACAAAAACAAATCGTATTAACAAAATAAAATAAATATAATAAATATCATCACCATCAATCGTATTTATTGAGCGCTTACTATGTGCAGAGCACTGTACTAAGCGCTTGGGAAGTACAAATTTGTACAGATAAAATAAATAAACAGAGTAATAAATACGTCCCAACATATATACATATATCCAGGTGCTGTGGGGAGGGGAAGGAGGTAAAGCGGTGGGGAGGATGGTGGGGAGGGGTCTCCCTCCCAGGATGCGGCCAGCTCTGGAGCGGAGCAAGACCGAGGCCCCAGAGCCCCCACCAACAGCCTCGGAGTAAGATGGGGAACTCGGAGAGGAAGGGTGGCTCCTTCATTCAATCCTATTTATGGAGCGCTTCCTCCATAAATCCAGGGCTGGATTTGGGGGTCCCGTCCCGACCACCCCACCCCCTGCCACTCACCTGGCTCACTCTGGGTCCCGGGGAAGACGGCCCCTGTTGGGAAACAATCAATCATTCGATGGTATTTACTGAACGCTTACCGTGAGCAGGGTGTCGGACTAAACGGGTGGGAGAGGACCGTTCAATGGAGTTGGTAGACGTGTTTCCTTCCCACAAGGAGCTTACAGTCTAGAGGGGGAGGCAGGCGTTAATATAAAGGAATATAAAGGATGGATGTGGGCAGAAGTGCTGAGGGCGGGGTGAATAAAGGGGGCAAATCCCAATGCCAGGGCGTTGTAGAAGGGAGCGGGAGAAGAGGGAATGAGGGCTTAGTTGGGGAAGGCCTAGGAGAGATGACAATAATAATAATAATTGCAATAATGCATGGTATTTGTTAAGCGCTTACTATGTATCATCATCATCAATCGTATTTATTGAGCGCTGACTATGTGCAGAGCACTGTACTAAGCGCTTGGGAAGTACAAATTGGCAACATCTAGAGACAGTCCCTGCCCAACAGTGGGCTCACAGTCTAAAAGGGGGGAGACAGAGAACAAAACCAAACATACTAACAAAATAAAATAAATAGAATAGATATGTACAAATAAAATAAATAGAGTAAAAAAATATGTACAAACATATATACATATATACAGGTGCTGTGGGGAAGGGAAGGAGGTAAGATGGGGGGGATGGAGAGGGGGACGAGGGGGAGAGGAAGGAAGGGGCTCAGTCTGGGAAGGCCTCCTGGAGGAGGTGAGCTCTCGGCAGGGCCAGGCATTATAATAAGCACTGGGATAGATACAAGCAAATCCAGTATGTACCAGGCATTATAATAAGCTGGACACAGTCCCTGTCCCACACAGGCCTCCCGGTCTTAATCCTCATTTTTCCGATGAGGTAACTGAGGCCCATAGAAGCGAAGGTCACGCGGCAGGCAAATGGCAGAGCCGGAATTAGAACCCGTGCCCTTTCATTCATTCATTCAATCGTATTTGTTGAGCGCTTACTGTGCGCAGAGCACTGGACCAAGCGCTCAGGAAGCCCAAGTTGGCAACATCTAGAGACGGTCCCTATCATCATCATCAATTGTATTTATTGAGCGCTTACTATGTACCAGGCATTATAATAAGCGCTGGGGTAGATACAAGCAAATCCAGGATGTACCAGGCATTATAATAAGCTGGACACAGTCCCCGTCCCACACAGGCCTCCCGGTCTTAATCCTCATTTTTCCGATGAGGTAACTGAGGCCCATAGAAGCGAAGGTCACGCGGCAGGCAAATGGCAGAGCCGGAATTAGAACCCGTGCCCTTTCATTCATTCATTCAATCGTATTTGTTGAGCGCTTACTGTGCGCACAGCACTGGACCAAGCGCTCAGGAAGCCCAAGTTGGCAACATCTAGAGACGGTCCCTATCATCATCATCAATTGTATTTATTGAGCGCTTACTATGTACCAGGCATTATAATAAGCGCTGGGGTAGATACAAGCAAATCCAGGATGTACCAGGCATTATAATAAGCTGGACACAGTCCCCGTCCCACACAGGCCTCCCGGTCTTAATCCTCATTTTTCCGATGAGGTAACTGAGGCCCATAGAAGCGAAGGTCACGCGGCAGGCAAATGGCAGAGCCGGAATTAGAACCCGTGCCCTTTCATTCATTCATTCAATCGTATTTGTTGAGCGCTTACTGTGCGCAGAGCACTGGACCAAGCGCTCGGGAAGCCCAAGTTGGCAACATCTAGAGACGGTCCCTACCCAACAGTGGGCTCACAGTCTAAAAGGAGGAGGCATCCTTCTGACGCCCGGGCCTGTGCTTTTTCCACTGCTTCGAGAGATGGGATGGGGGAGACTGGGGGGCAGGGAAGTGGGGTGCAGAGGAAGTGGGGGAGGATTTCTTTTACTTGTACATATCTATTCTCTTTATTTTATTTTGTTAGTATGTTTGGTTTTGTTCTCTGTCTCCCCCTTGTAGACTGGGAGCCCACTGGTGGGTAGGGACCGTCTCTAGATGTTGCCAACTTGGACTTCCCAAGCGCTGAGTCCAGTGCTCTGCGCACAGTAAGCGCTCACTAAATACGATTGATTGATTGATTGAGGATGGGGACAAGGAACAGGGGGCAGGGGGACCCCCTCTTCCTCCGCCACTCGTCAGCTGTGTGACTTTGGGCAAGTCACTTAACTTGCTCACTCATCTCCTCACCGTACCTCGCTCTCGCCTGTCCCGCCATCGACCCCCGGCCCACGTCATCCCCCGGGCCTGGAATGCCCCCAATCCCTCTGCCCCTCCGCCAAGCTAGCTCTCTTCCTCCCTTCAAGGCCCTGCTGAGAGCTCCCCTCCTCCAGGAGGCCTTCCCAGACTGAGCCCCTTCCTTCCTCTCCCCCTCGTCCCCCTCTCCATCCCCCCATCTTACCTCCTTCCCTTCCCCACAGCACCTGTATATATGTATATATGGTTGCACATATTTATTACTCTATTTATTTATTTATTTATTTATTTTGCCTGTACATTTCTATCCTATTTATTTTATTTTGTTGGTATGTTTGGTTCTGTTCTCTGTCTCCCCCTTTTAGACCGTGAGCCCACTGTTGGGTAGGGACTGTCTCTACGTGTTGCCAATTTGTACTTCCCAAGCGCTTAGTCCAGTGCTCTGCACATAGCAAGCGCTCAATAAATACGACTGATTGATTGATTGATTAACTTCTCTGGGCCTCAGTTCCCTCATCTGTAAAACGGGGATGAAGACTGGGAGCCCCACGTGGGACAACCTGATTACCTTGTCTCTACCCCAGCGCTTAGAACGGTGCTTTGCACATAGTAAGCGCTTAACAAATACCAACATTACTATTATTATTATTATTATTATTAAGTCCCTCCCACCCAAAAGCCCCTGGCCCACCCCCCGGCGCGGCTCACCAAGTGCAGTCAGGCAGAACAGGAGCACCTCCATGTTTCTTGGGCTTCTGCTCCGTGTTTCGCCCGGCCAGCCCATTGAAGGTTTGACGCCTCAGCCCTCTCCTCAGCTCCACAGGGGCCCCCCGCAAGATCCCCATGTGATCCCCCACCCTCTCCCCACCTGCCACTGGCCCTGGCTGCAGTGCAAAGATAAACAGCAGGACTTGGGGTTGGGTGGCCCCGGAGGGCAGGACGGAGGCCCACTCGCACCCACAGCTGCAAATCGTCCGTCGGTGAAGCCCAGCCGGGCCCGGGGCGGGACAGAGGGGTGAATCCCTCTGAACCCCCACCCCATCCTTTCATTCGGGGAGAAGGGAGGGCAGGACCGGGTCTGTTCAATCAATCAATCAATCAATCAATCAATCGTATTTACTGAGCGCTTACTATGTGCAGAGCACTGGACTAAGCACTTGGGAAGTCCAAGTTGGCAACATAGAGAGACAGTCCCTACCCACCAGTGGGCTCACAGTCTAAAAGGGGGAGACAGAGAACAAAACCAAACATACTAACAAAATAAAATGAATAGATATGTACAAATAAAATAAATAAATACTTACGCACCCCTTCCCCAACCGGCAGGACAGAGTCCGGGCTACGAAGGAGAGAATTGGTGGAGAGGGGGATCAATCAATCAATCAATCGTCTTAATTGAGCGCTTACTATGTGCAGAGCACTGTACTAAGCGCTTGGGAAGTACAAATTGGCAACACATAGAGACAGTCCCTACGCAACAGTGGGCTCACAGTCTAAAAGATCAGAGGAAGGTGGACGATACTCTGGCTTTGGGAGATTTGGGGGGTTCCCTACTGAGGGGCAGATTCCCTCTGGGACGGCCAGTTTGGTGAGAGGGGTTTGGGTATCATTCTTCTCAGAAAGCAGCGGGGTCCCGGGCCTGGAGTTAAAAAGACCTGGGCTCTCACCCTGGCTCTACCACCTGTCTGCCGTGTGACCTCGGGCAAGTCACTTCTCTGTGCCTTAGTTACCTCATCTTTAAAATGGTCTTAACCGTGAGCCCCACGTGGGACCGGGGCTGTGTCCAACCCCATTAATTTGTGCCCTCCCTCTGCCCATCCGCCAAGCTAGCGCTCTTCCTCCCTTCAAGGCCCTGCTGAGAGCTCACCTCCTCCAAGAGGCCTTCCCATCATCATCATCATCATCATCATCATCAATCGTATTTATTGAGCGCTTACTGTGTGCAGAGCACTGGACTAAGTGCTTGGGACATCCAAGTTGGCAACATATAGAGACAGTCCCTACCCAACAGTGGGCTCACAGTCTAAAAGGGGGAGACAGAGAACAAAACCAAACATACTAACAAAATCAATCAATCAATCAATCGTATTTATTGAGTGCTTACTATGTGCAGAGCACTGTACTAAGCGCTTGGGAAGTACAAATTCCCAGACTGAGCCTCTTCCTTCCTCTCCCCCTCATCCCCCTCTCCATCCCCATCTTACCTCCTTCCCTTCCCCACAGCACCTGTATATATGTATATATGTTTGTACATATTTATTACTCTATTTATTTATTTATTTATTTTACTTGTACATATCTATTCTATTTATTTTATTTTGTTAGTATGTTTGGTTTTGTTCTCTGTCTCCCCCTTTCAGACTGTGAGCCCACTGTTGGGTAGGGACTGTCTCTATGTGTTGCCAATTTGTACTTCCCAAGCGCTTAGTACAGTGCTCTGCATATAGTAAGTGCTCAATAAATACGATTGATTGATTGATTGATTGATTGATTGATTTTGTTAGTATGTTTGGTTTTGTTCTCTGTCTCCCCCTTTTAGACTGGGAGCCCACTGTTGGGTAGGGACTGTCTCTATGTGTTGCCAATTTGTACTTCCCAAGCGCTTAGTACAGTGCTCTGCACATAGTAAGCGCTCAATAAATACGATTGATTGATTGATTGATTGATTGATTGATTGATTGATTTTGTTAGTACGTTTGGTTTTGTTCTCTGTCTCCCCCTTTTAGACTGTGAGCCCACTGTTGGGTAGGGACTGTCTCTAGATGTTGCCAATTTGTGCTTCCCAAGCGCTTAGTACAGTGCTCTGCACACAGTAAGCGCTCAATAAATGCGATTGATGATGATGATGAATTTGTATCTCCCCTATCGCTTAGTGCAGACCCGGCCCATAGTCAGCGCTTAACGAAGTAAGCGCTCGATAAATATGATTGATTGATTGATTGATTAACAAATACCATAAAAAAAAAGAGCGATGCGGAAGGGCCCGGCTTAAATCCTGGGAAACAGCTGGTGGACGTGGGCGGTGGAAGCCACGGTGGGGCCTGAGATTGCCGCCCAAAGGCTCTTTATTATAATAATAATAATAATAATGTTGGCATTTGTTAAGCGCTTACTATGTGCAAAGCACTGTTCTAAGCACTTGGGGGGATCCAAAGTGATCAGGTTGTCCCACGTAGGGCTCACAGTCTTAATCCCCATTTTCCAGATGAGGTAACTGAGGCTCAGAGAAGTTAAGTGACTTGCCCAAGGTCACACAGCGGACATGTGGCGGAGCCGGGATTCGAACCTATGATCTCTGACTCCAAAGCCCGGGCTCTTTCCACTGAGCCACGCTGCTTCTCCATGTGGGACTTTAAGCCCCATGTGGGTCAGGGACTATGTTCGACCGGATTATCTCGTAGCTACCCCAGCTCTTAGTACAGTGCTTAGCACATAGTAAGGGATTAACAAATACAACTGTTATCATTGTCTCCTGGGAGGGCGGAGGAAGTTTGGAACAGGGGGAGAAGGTGATGTGGGTGAAATCCCGCTGTTGGGTAGGGACCGTCTCTAGATGTTGCCAACTTGTACTTCCCAAGCGCTTAGTCCAGTGCTCTGCACACAGTAGGCGCTCAATAAATCATCATCATCATCAATCATATTTATTATTATTTATTTAATAGAACATATCTATTCTATTTATTTTATTTTGTTAGTATGTTTGGTTTTGTTCTCTGTCTCCCCCTTTTAGACTGTGAGCCCACTGTTGGGTAGGGACCGTCTCTCTATGTTGCCAATTTGTACTTCCCAAGCGCTTAGTCCAGTGCTCTGCACATAGGAAGCGCTCAATAAATACGATTGATGATGATGATGATGATGATGATCAGGAGGCCTTCCCAGACTGAGCCCCTTCCTTCCTCTCCCCCTCGTCCCCCTCTCCATCCCCACCATCTTACCTCCTTCCCTTCCCCACAGCACCTGTATATATGTATATATGTTTGTACATATTTTTTACTCTATTTATTTATTTTACTTGTACATATCTATTCTATTTATTTTATTTTGTTAGTATGTTTGGTTTTGTTCTCTGTCTCCCCCTTTTAGACTGTGAGCCCACTGTTGGGTAGGGACCGTCTCTCTATGCTGCCAATTTGTACTTCCCAAGCGCTTAGTACAGTGCTCTGCACATAGTAAGTGCTCAATACATACGATTGATGATTATGATGATGATATTGAGCGCTTACTGTGTGCAGAGCACTGGACTAAGCGCTTGGGAAGTCCAAGTTGGCAACATACAGAGACGGTCCCTACCCAACAGTGGGCTCACAGTCTAAAATCTAAATACGATCTAATGAATGAAAGGGGTTGGAATAAAAGAGAGGGAAGGAAAGGAGAAAAGGAAGCAAAGTCGGGTGAGGGAGGGTGGGTCGGGGGAAAGTTGGGGAGCCCTGGAGGAGGGGAGAGAGGTCACCGTGGTGGGGAAAGACAACTCAGGACACGACCGGAAAACAAAATATTTAATGGTTTATCTACAAATCGACGCCAGTCCGCGGCCCCCACCCCGAAGGTTGAAATCAATCGATCCGTGGTATTTATCGAGCACTTACTGTGTGCAGAGCACTGGACTAAGCGCTGAAATTCCTCCTGGTGACCAAAGGCACTTCAGCCTGGTACCTGCAGTGGTACCCAGCCTCCAGATAAATCCTATTTATTGAGCGCTTACTATGTGCAGAGCACTGTACTAAGTGCTTGGGAAGTACAAATTCAGATGGCATGCACAGTGCCGGGAATTCTCTAAATTACCTGCCACCCCCAAAAAGGGGAAGGGAACGGGGAGCCAGGCCCAGCCCTGAGGAATCCAGGAATTCCCGCCGCCCCGCCGGCCCTGCAAGCATTCAGTGTCTGATCCAGGGTGAGTCTTGGGGCGGGGGATCCCCCAGATGCTAGGGAGAGCTGGGTGCGGGGCCTATGCCCTCCTCCACTCCGGTCTGTGAACTTCTAGACTGTGAGCCCACTGTTGGGTAGGGGCCATCTCTATGTGTTGCCAACTTGGACTTCCCAAGCGCTTAGTCCAGTGCTCTGCACACAGTAAGCGCTCAATAAATACACTTGAATGAATAAATGAATAAAGACGATAGATTGATTGTGAACACACCCAAAAATCCACGCCCCTTAGTCTACACAGCTCACATCTCCTCCAAGAGGCCTTCCCTGACTAAGCCCTCCTTTCCTCTTTTCCCATTCCCACTGCGTCCCCCTGACTTGCTCCCTTTATTCATCCCCCCCTCCCAATTTATGTCCATAACTGTCACTTCTTTCTTTCTAGTAATGTCTGTCTCCCCCTCTAGACTGTAAACTCACTGTGGTCTGGGAATGTGTCTGTTATATTGCTGTATTGTGATAATAATAATAATAATAATAATAATGATGGTATTTGTTAAGCGCTTACTATGTGTGAAGCACTGTTCTAAGCGCTGGGGGGGATACAAGGTGATCAGGTTGTCCCACGGGGGGCTCACAGTCTTCATCCCCAGATGGTATTTGTTAAGCACTTACTATGTGTGAAGCACTGTTCTAAGCGCTGGGGGGGATACAAGGTGATCAGGTTGTCCCACGGGGGGCTCACAGTCTTCATCCCCATTTTCCAGATGAGGGAACTGAGGCCCAGAGAAGTTAAGTGACTTGCCTAAAGTCACACAGCTGTACCCTCCCAAGCGCTTAGTACAGTGCTCTGCACACCGTAAGTGCTCAGTAAATCTGATTAATTGACTCACTGACAGGCAGGGCATGCCCCTGGGTCTCCCAGACTGGAAGCTTACTATGGGCAGGGATCACCTCTTGTGCCGCCACTGGACTCTTCCAAGTGCTCAGGGCAGTGCCATGCACACAGTAGGTGCTCAGTAAATACTACAGAAGGACCGATAAACTATAAGCTCCGTGAGGGCAGGGATCATCTTTTCCAACTGTATTGTAGTCTCCCAAGTGTCCGGTACAGAGTCACGCATACAGTAGGTGCTCAGTAAATAGCATTAATTGATTGCATGGGCCCAGGGCCCCGAGGAGAGGAGAGTCTCTGGAACCAGGACTTCAGAAAAGGTAGCGGTGGACGTACTGGGCTTCCTCAAGAAGTAACATGGCATAGTGGCTAGAGCACGGGCCTGGGAATCCAAAGTCATGGATTCTAATCCCGCTTCCACCACTTGTCTGCTGGGACACCTTGGGCAAGTCGCTACACTTCTCTGTGCCTCAGTTATCTCAGCTGTAAAATAATAATAATAATAATGGCATTTATTAAGCGCTTACTATGTGCAAAGCACTGTTCTAAGCACTGGGGAGGTTACAAGGTGATCAGGTTGTCCCACGTGGGGCTCACAGTCTTCATCCCCATTTTCCAGATGAGGGAACTGAGGCACAGAGAAGTTAAGTGACTTGCCCAAAGTCACACAGCTGACAAGTGGCGGAGCCGGGATTTGAACCCATGAACTCTGACTCCAAAGCCCGTGCTCTTTCCACTGAGCCACGCTGCTTCTCTAAGCGCTTACTATGTGCCAAGCAATCAATCAATCGTATCTATTGAGCGCTTACTGTGTGCAGAGCACTGGACTAAGCGCTTGGGAAGTCCAAGTTGGCAACATATAGAGACAGTCCCTACCCAACAGTGGGCTCACAGTCTAAAAGCACTGTTCTAAGCAACGGGGAAGTTACAAGGTGAACGGGTTGTCCCACGGGAGGCTCACAGTCTTAATCCCCATTTTCCAGATGGGGGAACTGAGGCGCAGAGAAGTGAAGTGACCTGCCCAAAGTCACCCAGCTAAGCGGCGGAGCCGGGGTTTGAACCCATGACCTCTGACTCCAAAGCCTGGGCTCTTTCCACTGAGCCACGCTGCTTCTCCGGGGGATTGAGTAAAATGGGGATTGAGATTGTGAATCCCATTTGGGACAGGGACTGTGTCCAACCCGATTTGCTTGTATTCCACCCCCGCGCTTAGTACAGTACCTGGCACATAGAGCTGAACAAATACCGCAAATTCTTCATTATTATTATTATTACTACTACTCTCAACCCATCTTGGGATGGTCACCGCTGTGAGATTCCTGGTTCTGGGGAGCTGGGAAAGGGGAATTGGGACTGGGGGGACAGGGGCATTGGCAAGGATTCAGGGCAGGGGAAGAGCGCAGGGGAGGAGGACAGCAGTTTGGAAGAGAGGAGTCGGGAAGATCCAGGCCTCGGGGAGCGCGGGCCTGGAGATCCCGGACAGGGAAAGCCGGGACAGAAGGATCCTCGTCGAGGGCGGTGGGTGAGAGGGGATTCCGGCCCTCCCGCCGCCTCCAGCAGTCGGTTCAGGTCGCCCACGAGATGCCACTTCTCACGTACTTGCTGCGGGGACAGAGGGGACAAGGGGAGGGGGAAAGGGAAGAGTTAAAAGAAGAGGGGACAGAAGAAGGATGCGCTCATCATCAGTCGTATCTATTGAGCGCTTACTGTGTGCAGAGCACTGTACTAAGCGCTTGGGAAGTACAAGTTGGCAACATAGAGAGACAGTCCCTACCCAACAGTGGGCTCACAGTCTAAAAACAGTGGGCTCACAGTTTAGGAAGGGAGGAAGGTACCAATCAATCAGTCACATTGATTGAGCTCTTACTGCTTGCAGAGCACTGTACTAAGCGCTTGGGGGAGGACAATCCAAAAATACAATAGATGGTGGACACATTCATTCATTCATTCATTCATTCATTCAATTGTATTTATTGAGCTCTTACTGCTTGCAGAGCACTGTACTAAGCGCTTGGGGGAGGACAATCCAAAAATACAATAGATGGTGGACACATTCATTCATTCATTCATTCATTCAATCGTATTTATTGAGCTTTTACTGCTTGCAGAGCACTGTACTAAGCGCTTGGGGGAGGACAATCTAAAAATACAATAGATGGTGGACACATTCATTCATTCATTCAATCGTATTTATTGAGCTCTTACTGCTTGCAGAGCACTGTACTAAGCGCTTGGGGGAGGACAATCTAAAAATACAATAGATGGTGGACGCATTCATTCATTCATTCACTCAATCGTATTTATTGAGCTCTTACTGCTTGCAGAGCACTGTACTAAGCGCTTGGGGGAGGACAATCTAAAAATACAATAGATGGTGGACACATTCATTCATTCATTCATTCATTCATTCAATTGTATTTATTGAGCTCTTACTGCTTGCAGAGCACTGTACTAAGCGCTTGGGGGAGGACAATCTAAAAATACAATAGATGGTGGACACATTCATTCATTCATTCATTCAATCGTATTTATTGAGCTCTTATTACTTGCAGAGCACTGTACTAAGCGCTTGGGGGAGGACAATCCAAAAATACAATAGATGGTGGACGCATTCATTCATTCATTCACTCAATCGTATTTATTGAGCTCTTACTGCTTGCAGAGCACTGTACTAAGCGCTTGGGGGAGGACAATCTAAAAATACAATAGATGGTGGACGCATTCATTCATTCATTCACTCAGTCGTATTTATTGAGCGCTTACTGTGGGCAGAGCACTGGACTAAGCCCTTGGGAAGTCCAAGTTGGCAACACAGAGAGACGGTTCCCTACCCAACAGCGGGCTCACAGTCTAGAAGGGGGAGACAGAGAACAAAGCAAAACATATTAACAAAATAAAATAAATAGACTAGATATGTACAAATAAAATAAATAGAGTAATAAATACATACAAACATATATTCATTCAATCGTATTTACTGAGCGCTTACTGTGGGCAGAGCACTGGACTAAGCCCTTGGGAAGTCCAAGTTGGCAACATATAGAGACGGTTCCCTACCCAACAACGGGCTCACAGTCTAGAAGGGGGAGACAGATAACAAAACAAAACATATTAACAAAATAAAATAGAATAGATATGTACAAATAAAATAAATAAATAAATAGAGTAATAAATACATACAAACATATATTCATTCAATCGTATTTACTGAGAGCTTACTGTGGGCAGAGCACTGGACTAAGCCCTTGGGAAGTCCAAGTTGGCAACCTATAGAGACGGTTCCCTACCCAACAGCGGGCTCACAGTCTAGAAGGGGGAGACAGACAACAAAGCAAAACATATTAACAAAATAAAATAAATAGAATAGATATGTACAAATAAAATAAACAAATAGAGTAATAAATACATACAAACATATATTCATTCAATTGTATTTACTGAGCGCTTACTGTGGGCAGAGCACTGGACTAAGCCCTTGGGAAATCCAAGTTGGCAACATATAGAGACAGTCCCTACCCAACAGCGGGCTCACAGTCTAGAAGGGGGAAACAGACAACAAAACAAAACATATTAACAAAATAAAATAAATAGAATAAATATGTACAAATAAAATAAATAAGTAAATAGAGTAATAAATCCGTACAAACATAGATACATATATACAGGTGCTGTGGGGAGGGGAAGAAGGTAAGGCGGGGGGGATGGAGAGGGGGAGGAGGGGAAGACGAAAGAGGGGGCTCAGTCTGGGAAGGCCTCCTGGAGGAGGTGAGCTCACAGTAGGGTTGGGGAAGGGAGGAAGGTACCAATCAATCAGTAACATTTATTGAGCTCTTACTGCTTGCAGAGCACTGTACTAAGTGCTTGGGGGAGGACAATATAAAAATACAATAGATGGTGGACACATTCATTCATTCACTCATTCATTCATTCAATCGTATTTATTGAGCGCTTACTGTGTGCAGAGCACTGTACTAAGCGTTTGGGAAGTTCAAGTTGGCAACAAAAAGAGATGGTCCCTACCCAACAGTGGGCTCACAGTCTAGAACGGGGAGACAGACAACAAAACAAAACATATTAACAAAATAAAATAAATAGAATAAATATGTACAAATAAAATAGAGTAATAAATACATACAAACATATATTCATTCAATCGTATTTATTAAGCACTTACTGTGTGCAGAGCACTGTACTAAGCGCTTAGGAAGTACAAGTTGGCAACATATAGAGATGGTCCCTACCTAACAGCGGGCTCACAGTCTAGAATGGGGAGACAGACAACAAAACAAAACATATTAACAAAATAAAATAAGTAGAATAGATATGTACAAATAAAATAAATAAAGTAATAAATACGTACAAATATATATACATATATACAAGTGCTGTGGGGAGGGGAAGGAGGTAAGGCAGGGGGATGGAGCGCTTACTGTGTGCAGAACACTGTACTAAGCACTTGGGAAGTACAAGTTGGCAACATACAGAGACGGTCTCTACCCAACAGCGGGCTCACAGTCTAGAAGGGGGGACAGAGAACAAAACAAAACATATTAACAAAATAAAATAGAATAAATATGTACAAATAAATAGAGTAATAAATCCGTACAAACACATATACATATATACAGGTGCTGTGGGGAGGGGAAGGAGGTAAGGCGGGGGGATGGAGCGCTTACTGTGTACAGAGCACTGTAGAAAGGGGAGACAGAGAACAAAACAAAATATATTAACAAAATAAAATAAATAGAATACATATGTACAAATAAAATAGAGTAATAAATCCGTACAAACACATATACATATATGCAGGTGCTGTCGGGAGGGGAAGGAGGTAAGGCGGTGGGGATGGAGCGCTTACTGTGTGCAGAACACTGTAGAAGGGGGACAGAGAACAAAACATATTAACAAAATAAAATAAATAGAATAAATATGTACAAATAAGAGTTATAAATCCGTACAATCACATATACATATATATATACAGGTGCTGTAAGGAGCGGAAGGAGGTAAGGTGGGGGGGATGGAGCGGTTACTGTGTGCAGAGCACTGTAGAAGGGGGAGACAGAGAACAAAACAAAACATATTAACAAAATAAAATAAATAGAATAAATCTGTACAAATAAAATAGAGTAATAAATCCGTACAAACACATATACATATATACAGGTGCTGTAGGGAGGGGAAGGAGGTAAGGCGGGGGGGGGGGGGGATGGAGCGCTTACTGTGCGCAGAACACTGTAGAAGGGGGAGACAGAGAACAAAACAAAACATATAAACAAAATAAAATAAATAGAATAGATATGTACAAGTAAAATAAATAGAGTAATAAATCCGTACAAACACGTATACATATATACAGGTGCTGTGGGGAGGGGAAGGAGGTAAGGTGGGTGGGATGGAGCGCTTACTGTGTGCAGAACACTGTAGAAGGGGGAGACAGAGAACAAAACAAAACATATTAACAAAATAAAATAAATATAATAAATATGTACAAATAAGAGTAATAAATCCGTACAAACAAATATACATATATACAGGTGCTGTGGGGAGGGGAAGGAGGTAAGGTGGGGGGGATGGAGCGCTTACTGTGTGCAGAGTACTGTAGAAAGGGGAGACAGAGAACAAAACAAAACATATTAACAAAAGAAAATACATAGAATAAATATGTACAAATAAAATAGAGTAATAAATCCGTACAAACACATATACATATATACAGGTGCTGTGGGGAGGGGAAGGAGGTAAGGCGTGGGGGGTGGGATGGAGCGCTTACTGTGTGCAGAGCACTGTAGAAGGGGGAGACAGAGAACAAAACAAAACATATTAACAAAATAAAATAAATAGAATAAATATGTACAAATAAGAGTTATAAATACGTACAAACACATATACATATATACAGGTGCTGTGGGGAGGGGAAGGAGGTAAGGCGGGGGGGGGGATGGAGCGCTTACTGTGTGCAGAGCACTGTAGAAGGGGGACACAGAGAACAAAACAAAACATATTAACAAAATGAAATAAATAGAATAAATATGTACAAATAAAATAGAGTAATAAATACGTATAAACATATATACAGGTGCTGTGGGGAGGGGAAGGAGGTAAGGCGGGGGGGGATGGAGCGCTTGGGAAATACAAGGTGGCAACTTATAGAGACGGTCCCTACCCAACATTGGGATCACAGTCTAGAGGGCTCACCTTCCCTGCCCACAGTGAGTTTATGGTCTATAGGACATTAATAAAAATAATGACGGCGATGGACGGAAGTGCTGGGAGGGTGACAGGGGGCGAATAAAGGATGCAAATCCAAGCGTAAGGGCAACACACCAGGGGGTGGGAGAAGAGGAAAGGGGCGCTTAGTCGGGGAAGGACTCTTGGAGGAGACGGGCCTTCAGTAAGGCTCGCTCTCTTCCTCCCTTCAAGGCCCTACTGAGAGCTCACCTCCTCCAGGAGGCCTTCCCACACTCAGCCCCTTCCTTCCTCTCCCCCACGTCCCCCTCTCCATCCCCCTCATCTTACCTCCTTCCCTTCCCCACAGCACCTGTATATATGTTTGTACATATTTATTACTCTATTTATTTATTTTACTTGTACATATCTATTCCATTTATTTTATTTTGTTAGTATGTTTGGTTTTGTTCTCTATCTCCCCCTTTTAGACTGTGAGCCCACTGGTGGGTAGGGACTGTCTCTATATGTTGCCAACTTGGACTTCCCAAGCGCTTAGTCCAGTGCTCTGCACACAGTAAGCGCTCAATAAATACGATTGATGATGATGATGATGATGATGATGATGATGATTTATTTTACTTGTACATATCTATTCCATTTATTTTATTTTGTTAGTATGTTTGGTTTTGTTCTCTGTCTCCCCCTTTTAGACTGTGAGCCCACTGGTGGGTAGGGACTGTCTCTATATGTTGCCAACTTGGACTTCCCAAGCGCTTAGTCCAGTGCTCTGCACACAGTAAGCGCTCAATAAATACGATTGATGATGATGGTGATGATTTCTTTTACTTGTACATATCTATTCTATTTATTTTATTTTGTTAGTATGTTTGGTTTTGTTCTCCGTCTCCCCCTTTTAGACTGTGAGCCCACTGTTGGGTAGGGACCGTCTCTATAGGTTGCCAACTTGTACTTCCCAAGCGCTTAGTCCACTGCTCTGCACACAGTAAGCGCTCAATAAATACGACTGATGATGATGGTGATGATTTATTTTACTTGTACATATCTATTCCATTTATTTTATTTTGTTAGTATGTTTGGTTTTGTTCTCTGTCTCCCCCTTTTAGACTGTGAGCCCACTGGTGGGTAGGGACCGTCTCTATGTGTTGCCAACTTGGACTTCCCAAGCGCTTAGTCCAGTGCTCTGCACACAGTAAGCGCTCAATAAATACGTTTGATTGATTGATTGATTGATTGAGGGCATTTCAGGCCAGAGGCATGGTATGGGTGAGAGGCAGGCGGCAAGGTAGACCAGACTGCGCTACAGTGAGTAGGTTGGCATCAGAGGAGCCAAGTATGTGGGCTGCTTTGTAGCAGGAGAGCAGCGAGGTGAGGTGGAAGGGGACAAGGTGATTAAACGCTTGAAAGCGTTTAATAGGGAGTTTCTGTTTGATGTGGAAGCGCTCAATAAATACGATTGAATGAATGAATATGTATTCTATTTATTTTATTTTGTTAATATGTTTGGTTTGGTTGTCTGTCTCCCCCTTCTAGACTGTGAGCCCGCCGTTGGGTAGGGACCGGCTCTATATGTTGCCAACTTGGACTTCCCAAGCGCTTAGTTTGGTGCTCTGCACACAGTAAGCACTCAATAAATACGATTGAATGAATGAATGAATGAATGAATGTGGAGGTGGATGGGCAAGAGGTTCTTGAGGAGGGAAGAAACAGGGACTTTGTGAGGAAGTGGGGAGGGGGCAGCTGATTGGTATTATAAATACTACAACAGTGCTTGGCACATAGTAAGGGCTCAACGAACACTGTCATTATTGTGGTTATAAATCATTTATTTACACTAAAGCCCGTCTCCACCTTCTAGACTGTAATCAATCAATCAATCGTATTTATTGAGCGCTTACTGTGTGCAGAGCACTGGACTAAGCGCTTGGGAAGTACAAGTTGCCAACGTATAACCGTAAGCTCGTTGTGGGCAGGGAACACGTCTACCAACTCTCTTCCAAGTGCTTAGTACACTGTGCTGCGCCCAGCAAGCACTCCATAAATAATAATAATAATGATGATGGCATTTGTTAAGCGCTTACTATGTGCAAAGCACTGTTCTAAGCACTGGGGGGGATACAAGGGGATCAGGTTGGCCCACGGGGGGCTCACAGTCTTAATCCCCATTTTACAAATGAGGTAACTGAGGCTCAGAGAAGTTGTGACTTGCCCAAGGTCACACAGCAGATGTGGTGGAGCTGGGATTCGAACCCATGACTTCTGACTCCAAAGCCCGGGCTCTTTCCACTGAGCCACGCTGCTTCTCTAATACTTCCGAAGCGCTTAGTACAGTGCTCTGCACACAGTAAGTGCTCAATAAATACGATTGAATGAATGAATGAATGAATAATACCATTGATGATGCTGGTTAAGCATAGAAGCCCCAACCCCAACCCCTCCCTTGCAGTGGAAAAAGAACAAGATTTGGGCATCAGAAGATCTGGGTTCTAATACCGGCTCCGCCGCCCCCCTGCCACGCGACCTTGGGTCAGTCACTTATCTCCTCGGGGCCTCAGTTCCCTCTTCTGTAAAATGGGGATCAGACGTCCGGAGAGTCTCATCACTCGGAGAGTGATCCCCAGGTGGGTCCGATCATCATCATATTTATTGAGCGCTTACTGTGTGCAGAGCACCGGACTAAGCGCTTGGGAAGTCCAAGTTGGCAACATCTAGAGACAGTCCCTACCCAACAGCGGGTTGAAGCAGCGTGGCTCAGTGGAAAGAGCCCGGGCTTTGGAGTCAGAGGTCATGGGTTCGAATCCCGGCTCCACCACAAGTCTGCTGGGTGACCTTGGGCAAGTCACTTAACTTCTCTGAGCCTCAGTTACCTCATCTGTAAAAATGGGGATTAAGACTGTGAGCCCCACATGGGACAACTTGATCACATTGTATCCTCCCCAGCGCTTAGAACAGTGCTCTGCACATAGTAAGCGCTTAACAAATGCCATTATTATTATTATTATTATTATTATTATTATTCACAGTCTAAAAGGGGGAGACAGAAAACAAACCCAAACATACTAACAAAATAAAATAAATAGAATAGATATGTACAAGTAAAATAAATAGAACAGATATATGTACAAGTAAAATAAATAAATAAATAAATAAATAGAGTAATAAATATATGCAAACATATATACAAGTAATAGAATATACAGGTAATAGAATATACACTTCTAGACTGTGAACCCGCTGCTGGGGATCTGCCCGTCTTGTGTCTACCCCAGCGCTTGGCGCAGAGCTTGGCATCTAACGAGCGCTTAACAAATACCACCGCGACGCTCATTACTACCCCCTTCTGCTCCCCCACCCCCGTTTCATCATCATCATCATCATCAATCGTATTTATTGAGCGCTTACTATGTGCAGAGCACCGTACTAAGCGCTTGGGAAGTCCAAATTGGCAACATCTAGAGACAGTCCCTACCCACCAGTGGGCTCCCAGTCTAAAAGGGGGAGACAGAGAACAAAACCAAACATACTAACAAAATAAAATCAATAGAATAGATATGTACAAGTTAAATAAATAAATAAATAGAGTAATAAATCTGTACAAACGTATATACATCTCTACAGGTGCTGTGGGGAAGGGGAGGAGGTAAGATGGGGGGGGATGGAGAGGGGGGCGAGGGGGAGAGGAAGGAAGGGGCTCAGTCTGGGGCTCAGTTTCACTCACCCACACCAGTTGCTTCTGGAGTGTTTGAATGGCCCGAGTGTTGGCCCTGGATTGGGAGATTCCCACGGTCAGGGCGAGGCTGCGGAGAGGAAAAACTAGGTCAGATCCCAACTCCTGCTCTGCCCACCTCCCACCACACCAAGCCGGCCTCGGATGCCAATTTGCGCAGCATTGGCATCCGAGGCCTTTACTGACAGACTGTCCCCAGTCCCCCGGGGCCTTCTGTCCCCGTCCCTTGCTGCCAGGCTGGGATGGGCTGCCCCTGGAAGGGCATGGGGACAAGTAGTACCAGTAAGCGCTCAATAAATACGATTGATGATGATGATGAAGTGCCCCGCCTCTGCCTGGTGTCCCCCGCGCTGCCTTTGGGCACCTCTGCCCTCGGCCGGGCCCCGAAACCCCCCGGGGCGGCACCTGAGCAGGATGAGGAAGGGGTAGCAGAAGGCATTGGAGCCCACATAGTTCAGGACGCGCTGGGCTTCGACGGGGAGACGGGTCTCCACTGCCTCGGGAACCACCTTCCACGGAGCTGAGTAGTTGGCGAAGAGGCCGCAGGCTCGGGAGGAGGGCACGCTACAGGGGGCACAGGGGTCAGGGCACCTCGAAGCTTCCCTTCTCCCACCTTTCCCTCTCCCCTGCCGGGGGGACCTCAGGCAAGTCACTTCCCTTCCCTGGGCCTCAGTTTCCTCCTCTGTAAAATGGGGATGATCTATCTGTCCCCTCTCCCTCTTAGACCAGTAGTGGTTTCCCTGGGCCTCAGTTTCCTCCTCTGTAAAATGGGGATGATCTATCTGTCCCCTCTCCCTCTTAGACCAGTAGGGGACCACTTCCGCCCTGATGGCCTTGAATCTCCCTCGGCGCTTAACAGATAGCGCAGTTTGGGGAGAAGCAGCGTGGCTCAGTGGAAAGAGCCCGGGCTTTGGAGTCAGGGGTCGTGGGTTCAAATCCCGGCTCCGCCAATTGTCAGCTGTGTGACTTTGCGCAAGTCACTTCACTTCTCTGTGCCTCAGTTACCTCACCTGTAAAATGGGGATGAAGACTGTGAGCCCCCCGTGGGACAACCTGATCACCTTGTAACCTCCCCAGCGCTTAGAACAGTGCTTTGCACAGAGTAAGCGCTTAATAAATGCCATCATTATTATTATGATGTTATATTATATTATTATGTTGCCAATCTGTACTTCCCAAGCGCTTAGTACAGTGCTCTGCACATAGTAAGCGCTCAATAAATACGATTGATGATGATTATTATTATGACTGTGAGCCCCCTGTGGGACAACCTGGTCACCTTGTAACCTCCCCAGCGCTTAGAACAGGGCTTTGCACATAGTAAGCGCTTAATAAATGCCATTATTATTATTATTATTCTATGAAATATTCCTCCCCACACCAAGCACCCCATCTTAGTCCCCTCTAAATTCATTCCTCTGTCTCAGGGCACCGGGACCGGTTAAGTAAGACCGATCGACTGTTCGATCACCCTGTTGGACCGTCCTCTCCCAAGTGCTTAGTCGAGTGCTCTGCACAGAGTAAGCGCTCAACAAATACCACTGATGATAATGATGTGATAATGATAATGATGTGAGAGTTTTAGACTGTGAGCCCGCTGTTGGGTAGGGACCGTCTCTATATGTTGCCAATTTGTACTTCCCAAGTGCTTAGTACAGTGCTCTGCACATAGTAAGCGCTCAATAAATACGATTGATGATGATGATGATGAGTGTCTCCGGGAAATAGGCCCTCCTCACCTGCTGACCACATATCCCAGGGGCATGATGGCCAGAAAGAGGCCCAGCAGGAGAACGAGTTGGAAGAAAGAGGTGGAACGGGAGGCTTGGATATGGCGTTCCGGAGCTCTGCAGTTCCAGAGGAGGTTGTACTGGGGTGGGAAAAGAGAGGAGGAGAGGATGAAATCATCCACAGCCCTCTATTCCCTTGGATTCGCTCCCTCCTCACCCCCCTCCCTCAGCCCCCCAGCACGTATGTCCGTATCCGTCATTTATCCATTTATACTCACGTCTGTCTCTCTCGCTAGATAATAATAATAATAATAATAATGGCATTTATTAAGCGCTTACTATGTGCAAAGCACTGTTCTAAGCGCTGGGGAGGATACAAGGTGATCAGATTGTCCCACAGGGGGCTCACACAATTTTAATCCCCATTTTACAGTTGAGGTAACTGAGGCCCAGAGAAGGGAAGTGACTTGCCCAAGGTCACCCAGCCGACAGTTGGCGGAGCCGGGATTTGAACCCGTGACCTCCGACTCCAAAGCCCGGGCTCTTCCCACTGAGCCACGCTGCTTCTCCACGCGTGCTTCTCCACGCTGCTAGACCGTAAGCTCCTTGCGGGCAGGGGCCGTGCCTACCAACTCTGTTATATTTCATTCATTTTTAGACTGTGAGCCCGCTGTTGGGTAGGGACTGTCTCTATATGTCGCCAATGTGTACTTCCCAAGCGCTTAGTACAGTGCTCTGCACACAGTAAGCGCTCAATAAATACGATTGATGATGATTCTCCCAAGCGCTTAGTACGGTGTTTTGCACAGACTGCACGCTCACTAAATAGGGTTGATTTTTTTTTTTTAACCACCTCCCAACCCCGTTCAGTCCGTAGGAGGCCCAACCGCTGGCCCCTTCTTCCCCGTCCAACCCACCCGCTTCCTCCTCAGTGACTCTGCCCCCTGACCTTTTTGATGTAGAAGGTGAGGAAGAGGAAGGCGCCGTTCAGCAGCGGGAGCAGAGGGCCGTAGAAGAGTCCCATCCAGGTGATGGTCTGCCCAGCCACGAGATCCAGGACATTCTTGGACACTGTGAACTCTTCCCGGCCCAGCCAGACCCACGGTGGCCCAGAGAAGCGCTCCACCAGTAGCCTAGAGGGTGACGGGAGGGGCCGGCACTCACTTCAGGGACAAATGGTCCAAGATTGCTGTGCCCAACCCAATTAATTTGTGCCCTCCCTCTGCCCATCCGCCAAGCTAGCTCTCTTCCTCCCTTCAAGGCCCTGCTGAGAGCTCACCTCCTCCAAGAGGCCTTCCCATCATCATCATCATCATCATCATCAATCGTATTGATTGAGCGCTTACTGTGTGCAGAGCACTGGACTAAGCGCTTGGGAAGTACAAATTCCCAGACTGAGCCCCTTCCTTCCTCTCCCCCTCGTCCCCCTCTCCATCCCCATCTTACCTCCTTCCCTTCCCCACAGCACCTGTATATATGTATATATGTTTGTACGTATTTATTACTCTATTTATTATTTTATTTTTTTTACTTGTACATATCTATTCTATTTATTTTATTTTGTTAGTATGTTTGGTTTTGTTCTCTGTCTCCCCCTTTCAGACTGTGAGCCCGCTGTTGGGTAGGGACTGTCTCTATGTGTTGCCAATTTGTACTTCCCAAGCGCTCAGTACAGTGCTCTGCACATAGTAAGCGCTCAATAAATACGATTGATTGATTGATTGGGGGCCCCCCCGCCCCCTGCAAGGATTCAGGCCTCTGTGGGCTTAGAAACTGGAGAGCCCCCTCCCATCTGGAGATTTACAATCAAACCTAACCCCCTCTAGACTGTAAGCTTGTTATGGGCAGGGAATGTATCAGTTAATTATTGTATGGTACTCTCCCCAGCGCTTAATCCCGTTCTCTGCTTACAGCAAGCACTCAATAAATAATAATAATTATGGTTCTCGTTCAGCACTAACTATTGTTCTAAGCTCTGGGGTAGATACAAGTAAATCATCATCATCATCAATCGTATTTATTGAGCGCTTCCTGTGTGCAGAGCACTGTACTAAGTGCTTGGGAAGTACAAATTGGCAGCATATAGAGACAGTCCCTACCCAACAGTGGGCTCACAGTCTGAAAGGGGGAGGCAGAGAACAAAACCAAACATACTAACAGAATAAAATAAATAGAATAGATATGTACAAGTAAAATAAATAGAGTAATAAATATGTACAACCATATATACATATATACAGGTGCTGTGGGGAGGGGAAGGAGGTAAGATGGGAGGGATGGAGAGGGGGATGAGGGGGAGAGGAAGGAAGGGGCTCAGTCTGGGAAGGCCTCCTGGAGTAGGTGGTCCCTCCCCGACACGGGACTCTCATTCTTAATCTCCATTTGACAGGTGAGGTAACTGAAGCCCAGAGAAGTGAAGTGACTTTTAGACTGTGAGCCCACTGTTGGGTAGGGACTGTCTCTATATGTTGCCAATTTGTACTTCCCAAGCGCTTAGTACAGTGCTCTGCACATAGTAAGCGCTCACTAAATACGACTGATTGATTGATTGATTGACTTGCCCAGGGTCACACAGCAGACACGTGGCGGAGCCGGGATTAGAGCTCACTAAGCCACGCCGCTTTTCACTCAATTGACGGACCGACCTACGGAAACCCCCGCGTGTGTCGACACGTGAGGTCTCACGTGTGAGCACTCACACTGCCTCCCGCCTTCCCTGCCCTCTCTGGCTCCTTGAGGGGTCCTCCCCAACCCGTCCCACCCTTCCCCCGACCCGCTGGACTCACCTCCGGGGTAAGCTGACCAGGAAGGTGAAAGCAACGGTGAGGAGGAAGTTGAAGACACACAGCTTGTACATCTCCTGCCCTATGGCATTCTCCCAGCACTACGAGTGGGCAGAGGCGGGAAAGGCCGGTCATTTCCTACTTATTACTCTATTTATTTATTTATTTATTTATTTATTTTACTTGTACATTTCTAGCCTACTTATTTTATTTTGTTGGTATGTTTGGTTCTGTTCTCTGTCTCCCCCTTTTAGACTGTGAGCCCACTGTTGGGTAGGGACTGTCTCTATGTGATGCCAATTTGTACTTCCCAAGCGCTTAGTACAGTGCTCTGCACATAGTAAGTGCTCAATAAATACAATTGATTGATTGATTGATTGATTTCCTCCTTCTCCGTGCCGCTGGTCCACCGTACCCGTCCCCCTCCCCAACACCTTCCTGGACTCCCTCCTCTCCCCCTCGTCCCCCCTCCATCCCCCCATCTTACCTCCTTCCCTTCCCCACAGCACCTGTATATATGTATATATGGTTGTACATATTTATTACTCTGTTTATTTATTTATTTATTTATTTTACTTGTACATTTCTATCCTATTTATTTTATTTTGTCGGTATGTTTGGTTCTGTTCTCTGTCTCCCCCTTTTAGACTGTGAGCCCACTGTTGGGTAGGGACTGTCTCTATGTGTTGCCAATTTGTACTTCCCAAGCGCTTAGTACAGTGCTCTGCACATAGTAAGCGCTCAATAAATACGATTGATTGATTGATTGATTGATTGACCCCCGCTCCTTCATCCCACCTGGAACGGGGCCCTCCCTCTGGCTCCTGATTCCTTGATCAGAAACCAAGACCACTCTCTTCTCCCACTCCATCCCAGCTTGCACTCCTCATTCCTTTCAAGTCAACCTACTCCCTGGGCCTCATTCTTGCCTCTCAATCCTATTTATAGCGCGATTACTGTGTGCAGAACGCTGTACTGAGCACTGGGGAGAGCACGCTATAACAAAGGGTCTAGAAGGGGAGACAGGTCCTAATATAAATAAAGAATCAATGGGTATCATCATCAATCGTATTTATTGAGCACTTACTGTGTGCAGAGCACTGGACTAAGCGCTTGGGAAGTCCAAGTTGGCAACATCTAGAGACAGTCCCTACCCAACAGTGGGCTCACAGTCTAAAAGGGGGAGACAGAGAACAAAACCAAACATACTAACAAAATAAAATAAATAGAATAGATATGTACAAGTAAAATAAATAAATATGGACTTAAGTACTGTGGGGCTGAGGGAGGGGTGAATAAAGGGTGCAAACCCAAACGCAAAGCTGACGCAGAAGGGTGTGGGAAAAGAGGAAATGAGGGCGTAGTCAGGGAAGGTCTCTTGGAGGAGGTGGGCTTTGAACTTGGCTTTGAAGGTGGGGAGAGTGACTGTCCGATCGGAGGTGAAGAGGAAGGGAGTTATAGACCAGAGGCAGGATGTGGGCGAGAGGTCAGCGGCGAGACAGATGCGATGGAGGTTTCAGTGAGGAGGCTGGGCTTCAGTAGAAAAGCAGGTACGGAAGAAGGGGGCAAGGAGAGAGATGGGATGCTTTAAAAGGAGTTTCTGTTTCATACGCAAGTGGATAGGCCACCCCTGGGGGTTCTTGAGGAGTGGGGAAACATGGACTGAACGTTTTTGTAGAAAAAATGCACAGAGTAAAGGCTCAATCGACACTACTGCTTAATCGGCTCAGAGCTGGGGTGGTCGCCCAGCAGGAGAGGAAGGGTGGCCTAGTGGAAAGAGCCTGGGTCTGGGAGCTGGAAGACCTGGGTTCTAAATCTCAGTTCTGCCCCTTGCCTGCTGTGTCACTTTGCTTCTCTGGACCTCAATTTCCTCATCTGGAAAATGGGGGTTCAATGCCCAAACATCCTCCCACATAGACTTCGAGCTCCCCGTGGGACAGGGACTGTGTCCGACCTAATCATCTTGTCTCCACCCCAGCACTTAGTACAGTGATTGACACACAATAAGCGCTTAACAAATTAACAAATACAAATACCCCTTCCTTCCTCTCCCCCTCGTCCCCCTCTCCATCCCCCCATCTTACCTCCTTCCCTTCCCCTCTGCACCTGTATATATGTATATATGTTTGTACATATTTGTAACTCTATTTATTTATTTTACTTGTACATATCTATTCTATTTATTTTATTTTGTTAGTATGTTTGGTTTTGTTCTCTGTCTCCCCCTTTTAGACTGTGAGCCCACTGTTGGGTAGGGACTGTCTCTATATGTTGCCAACTTGGACTTCCCAAGCGCTCAGTACAGTGCTCTGCACACAGTAAGGGCTCAATAAATACGATTGATGATGATGATGATTATTATTGCTATTATTAAGTCATGCTGTCCCTCCCTTCAGGGCGCTTGTAATGGGTTTGAAATAATAATGATAATTTTCATGATAATTATGGTATCTGTTAAGCGCTTACTATGTGCCAAGCACTATTCTAAGCACTTGGGTAGATACCAGGTTGGACACGGGTTGGACACAGTCCCTGTCCCACGTGGAGCTCACAGTCTTCATCCCCATTTTATAGATGAGGTCACTGAGGCCCAGAGAAGTGAAGTGTCTTGCCCCAGGTCACACAGCAGACTAGGAGATTAGAACCCAGGTCCACCTGACTCCCGGGCCTGTGGTCTATCCACTAGGCCTCGCTGCTTCTCAAAGGGGCAGGGGAGGGGACCCCGCCCCCCCGGAGTCCCCCGTCACCTGGTAATGGTCATTGTAGCCGCAGGGCTCGCATTTGGAGCGGTTAGTCTGTCCGACGCACAGGACCGTCTGCCCCATTGAGAAGAAGAACATGCCCAGGCTGGAGAGTTTCAGTACCACAAACCTGCCAACCCGAGCGCAGACCGGGCTCAGGACTCGCTGGGCGCGAAGCGGGGGACCCCCGCTCCCCCCACCTCGGGCGGGGGGGACGAGGAACATTCATTCAGTCGTATTTGTTGAGCGCTTACTGTGTGCGGAGCACTGGACTAAGCGCTTGGGAAGTACAAGTTGGAAACATATAGAGGCGGTCCCTACCCAACAGCAAGCTCACAGTCTAGAGGGGGAGACAGACATTAATACAAGTAGATAAAACAATAAATTACAGATAGATACAGATAGATACATATGTGCTGTGGGGAGTCATTCATTCAATCGCATTTATTGAGCGCTTACTGTGTGCGGAGCACTGTACTAAGCGCTTGGGAAGTACAAGTTGGAAACATATAGAGGCGGTCCCTGCCCAACAACAAGCTCACAGTCTAGAGGGGGAGACAGACGTTAATACAAGTAGATAAAACAATAAATTACAGATAGATACAGATAGATACATATGTGCTGTGGGGAGTCATTCATTCAGTCGCATTTACTGAGCGCTTACTGTGTGCGGAGCACTGGACTAAGCGCTTGGGAAGCCCAAATTGGCAACACCGGCTGCCTGCCGAGTGCTCCGTCGCACCTTCTAGACTGTGAGCCCACTGTTGGGCTCTAGATGTTGCCAACTTGGACTTCCCAAGAGCTTAGTACACTGCTCCGCACACAGTGAGCGCTCAATAAATACGATTGAATGAATGAATGAATGAATGAAAAACATGGGCATCCAGATCCCAGCTTGCCCCTTGCCTGTGACCCTTGACCTCACCACCCCCAGGTTGCCCCTCCGCGACCCGGTCGGGCTCCCCACGACAGGGACGGGGGACCCACAGGATGCCCGGTTGAGGAGGGACAGGATCGGACGGCTCCATCCCCGGAAGGCACTGACCAGATGAGGGTGAGGTTGATCTCAGTGTTGGGAGAACAGTCCACCTTCCGGACCAGGACTGGGAAAACCAGAGGTCCCAGGAAGTTGACCAGTGCGATGACTCCGGGGGGCAGGTACTGGAGTAGCACACAGCGTACAGAATGGATCTTTTGAAGGGAGCACAGGTCCTCCTGCCTGCTGTCCTGGGAGGCCTTGGTAGCCCAGTAGATGAGAAAGATGGCCAAGGCCACCAGGGCCCCGATGACCACATTGGGCCACAGGTAGGACAGAAACTGCCGAGCCTTCTGTTTCCGCGTCTGCTGTTGCATCTGCTGGTAGCGGAGCTCCTCTCTCAGCTCCAGCTGGAGGGGCCAAGGGGCAGGGCCAGCGAGGCGGGCAGGGAGAGGGGCACGGTCAGGGGCCGGGAGCACAGGCCAGAGATGGGGGCAGCTCGGCCAAATGGGCTGCCCCTCCCCGCTGCCATCACCCTCTAACCCCCAACCTGAGGGACCACCCCGCCGGCCGGGTCCGCTGAGTTGGCCGCCCCACTTCCCGCGCCCGGCACCTTGAACTCGTTGCTGATGACGCGCTGTTTGATGTTGGCGGCGGCCCTGCTGTGGATGCAGAAGTCCCAGGCGTCGAACACCTTAGCGCTGAGCAGGGGCCTGTATTTCTGGCTGGGCAGCTGCTTTCCCAGAAGCCCTCGCACCATGCTGCAGGGGAAGGCCAGGGGATGCCGCTCGGGGTTCGAGCCCTACCTGCCCCACACCCTCCCACTCCCATCTTGTGAGACTTCCCCTGTCCACTCTGCCTCACCGTTCCCGTCCCTTTACTCCCTCTCCTTCCCCTTCCTCCCTTCGCCTCTCTTTCCTTCTCCTCTCTCCTCTTCCCTTTCCTTCCTCTGCCTCAGCCCTTCCTCCCCTTCACTCCTTCCCACTCCTTGTCTTCCCTCTCATCCCTCCTCCTCCTTCTCCAGCCTCACCCCCTCCCTTTCCTTCCCTCCCCCTCTCTCCCACCCCCTCTAATCCCTCTCCTTCCCTTCTCACTTCCCTCCTCCCTTTCCTTCTCTTCTGTCCTCCTCCCTCTGCCTCACCCCTCTTCACTTTCCTAATCTTCCCTCCCCTCCCTCTGCCTCTCCCCTTCCCCTCCTTCCTTCCCTCCCACTCCCTCTCCTTTCCTCCTCCTCACTTCCGTCCTCCCTTTCCTTCTCTTCTGCCCTCCTCCCTCTGCCTCTCCCACTCTCTCTCCTTCCGTCCTCTCCCTCTGCCTCATCCCTTCCTCAATTTACTTCCCTTTTCATCTTTCCCCTCCTTCCTCTTCTTCTGCCTCACCCTCTTCCAATCCTCCTCCTCCTCCCTGTCTCCTTCTCTCTCTTCCCTCCTCCTCCTCCTCTCTTTTCTCCCTCTCCTTCCTCTGCCTCACCCCTTTCCACTCCTCTTCCTCCTCCATCTCCTTCTCTCTCTTCCCTCCGCCTCTCTTTTCTCCCTCTCCTTCCTCTGCCTCATCCCTTCCCACCCTTCCTCCTCCGTCTCCTTCTCTCTCTTCCCTCCTCCTCCTCCTCTCTTTTCTCCCTCTCCTTCCCCTGCCCAGACCTCCTGTCCTCCTTCTCTCTCTTCCCTCCGCCTCTCTTTTCTCCCTCTCCTTCCTCTGCCTCATCCCTTCCCACCCTTCCTCCTCCGTCTCCTTCTCTCTCTTCCCTCCTCCTCCTCCTCTCTTTTCTCCCTCTCCTTCCCCTGCCCAGACCTCCTGTCCTCCTTCTCTCTGCCTCACCCCCTCCTCACTTCCCTCCTCATCCCCTCCTTCCTCTCCCTCACCCCCTTCCAATCCCTCTCCTCCTCCCTGTCTCCTCTCTCTCTTCCCTCCTCCTCCGCCTCCTCTCCCTGCCCAGACCCCCTCCCGGCTGGCCCTCCGTCCCTCCCTCGGGCCGTCCGCCTGTCCAGCCGTCCAGCCGCCCTCTCACCGGTTCAGTGTCCAGCCGAAGCAGAGGAGGAGTCCGGCCAGAGGCCCGAGGAGGTAGGCCAGCCGCACACTGTAGCTGGAGCTGCTCTCTGGTCCCGCTTTGTACCAGCCGTAAAAAAGGCAGGTGTTCTGGAAGGCCTGGCCAGCCCAGGGGACAGGGAGCGTGTGGGCTTACCCCTTCTTTCACTCCTGGGGTGCCCTCAGCCCCAGGTCATCCCAGCCCTGCTGCCCTGCCACCCTGGGCTCCCTTAGTCCTGGCAACCTTGGCCCAGTTGACCCCACCTCTGCCCTCCAGCCTACGGACCGGGGGTCCCCCAGCCCTGACCCTGGGCGGCCCAGGATTCCCCCAAGTGTAGACTCACGCTGCTGGAGAAAATATCCCCCTGGGAAGGATGATTCTGGCTGGAGTTGAGACACTTTGGATCTGGGAGGGAGCGGGGAAACACGCTGAGCTGAGCAGGCACCTGGTTTGGTCACCGATTCCCATGAGCCCACCCCCCAATCAATCAATCAGTTGTGTTTATTGAGCGCTTACTACTGCCACTAAGAATAATAGTAATTGTGGCATTTGTTAAGCACTTACTATGTGCCAGGCACTGAACTATTTATTTATTTATTTTACTTGTACATATCCATTCATTCAATCGTATTTATTGAGCGCTTACTGTGTGCAGAGCACTGTACTAAGCGCTTGGGAAGTACAAGTTGGCAACATCTAGAGACGGTCCCTACCCAGCGGCGGGTTCACAGTCTAGAAGGGGGAGACAGACAACAAAACATAACATACTAACATAATCAAACAAATGGAATAAATATGTACAAGTAAAATAAATAGAGTAATATATATGTACCTAAATACATATATATAGGTAGTCCTAGGCCTAGTCTTTAGGGCCTCATTCATTCATTCAATCGTACTTATTGAGCGCTTACTGTGTGCAGAGCACTGGACTAAGCGCTTGGGAAGTCCAAGTTGGCAACATATAGAGACGGTCCCTACCCAACAGCAGGCTCAGTCTGGAAGGGGGAGGCAGACAACAAAACAAAACATATTAACAAAATAAATAGAATACAGGACTTCTATAGAATAGAATAAATAGAATACAATATCATCATCATCATCATCAATCGTATTTACTGAGCGCTTACTGGGTGCAGAGCACTGTACTAAGCGCTTGGGAAGTCCAAGTTGGGAACATCTAGAGACAGTCCCTACCCAACAGCGGGCTCACAGTCTAAAAGGGGGGAGACAGGGAACAAAACCAAAGATACTAACAAAATAAAATAAATAGAATAGATATGTACAAGTAAAATAAATAAATAGAGTGATAAATATGTCCAAACATATATACAGGTAGTTCTAGGCCTAGTCTTTAGGGCCTCATTCATTCATTCATTCAATCGTATTGAGCGCTTATTGTGTGCAGAGCACTGCACTAAGCGCTTGGGATGAACTGATTGATTCTGGGCCGGTTCCCACCCACTAAATGATGCACTTCGCCTTACTTGTAACGGGTGGGGGGCCTCGGTCCAGCGGCTGGAGCCAGACGAGGGGCAGTAGCGTGGTGGCGATGGTCAGGAGGAAGCTCAGCAGGTTGAGGTTCAGCAGGAAGCGGAGGAAGGTGAAATAGGACTGGATTCCCGTGCCGAAGAGCCCTGCCATCATCAATCGTATTGATTGAGCGCTTACTGTGTGCAGAGCACCGGACTAAGCGCTTGGGAAGTCCAAGTTGGCAACATAGAGAGACGGTCCCTACCCAACAGTGGGCTCACAGTCTAAATTGTGATGCCAATTTGTACTTCCCAAGCGCTTAGTACAGTGCTCTGCACATAGTAAGCGCTCAATAAATACGATTGATTGATTGATTGATTAAAAGGTGGGCTCACAGTCTAAAAGAGCCGTCGACAGAGAGGTGGGGCGGGGGTGGAGAGGGGAACGATTCCGGAGCCGGGGTCCACCGGCGGGGGAGAGGTCAGTTGGGTCGCTCCATCAGTGGTGTTGATTGAGCGCTTACTGTGTGCACAACGCTGTACTAAGCACTTGGGAGGGTCCGATATGACTGGAGTTAGAGGTCCCCTGCTCACTGTGGGCAGGGAATGTGTTATAGTAATAATGATGGTATTTGTTAAAGGGCTTACTGTGTGCCAAGGACTGGAGGAATAATAATAATAATAATAATAATAATAATAATAATAATAATAATAATAATAATAATGGCATTTGTTAAGCACTTACTATGTGCAAAGCACTGTTCTACTACTACTGATGGCATTTATTAAGCGCTTACTATGTGCAAAGCACTGTTCTAAGCGCGGGGGAGGATACAAGCTGATCAGGTTGTCCCACGGGGGGCTCCCAGTCTTCATCCCCATTTTCCAGATGAGGGAGCTGAGGCCCAGAGAAGTGAAGTGACTTGCCCAAGGTCACTCAGCTGACAAGTGGCAGAGCCGGGATTTGAACCCACGACCTCTGACTCCCAAGCCCGGGCTCTTTCCACTGAGCCACGCTGCTTCTTTGTTAGCAGCGTGGAGTACCTTGGAGTAGACCCAAGGTAGTCAGGTTGTCCCACGTGGGGCTCCTGTCTTTATCCCCATTTTACAGACGAGGCAACTGAGGCATACAGAAGTGAAGTGGCTAGCCACACAGCTGACATGTGGCGGAGCTGGGATTAGAGCCCATGACCTCTGACTCCCAGTGCCACGTTCTTGCCACTAAGCCATATCCCAAGTGCTTAGTACAGTGCTCTACACACAAGAAGCGCTCAATAAATACCAGAGAGGGAAGCAGCGTGGCTCAGTGGAAAGAGCCCGGGCTTTGGAGTCAGAGGTCATGGGTTCAAATCCTGGCTCCGCCAATTGTCAGCTGTGTGACTTTAGGCAGGTCACTTCACTTCTCTGGGCCTCAGTTCCCTTATCTGGAAAATGGGGATTAAGACTGTGAGCCCCCCGTGGGACAACCTGATCACCTTGTAACCTCCCCAGCGCTTAGAACGGTGCGTTGCACATAGAAAGTGCTTAATAAATGCCATTATTATTATTATTACTTTACCCTGATTTTTGCACCGGTCACAGAGTCGCAAAGATTTTTCCTAAGAAATGGAAACCCCTGGGGAGGTGAACCCAGGAATATTTGGGATAATTGAGGGGAGGCCAGGAGCACGTGAATCTCATTGCTCCGTGACCACCTCCCCGCTTTTCCGCTATGCCGGGGGGGGATGCCAGGAGCACCCCGTCTCCTGCAGCACACGGCTCCTTCCCCGTGGAGGGGAAGAAATAAAAACAGAAGAAGCAACTGCAAGGGGAAGGCCTAGGGGTGGTGGGCGGTGTTTTCCGCACAGTTCATTCATTCAATCGTACTTATTGAGCACTTACTGAGTGCAGAGCACTGGACTAAGCGCTTGGGAAGTCCAAGTTGGCAACATCTAGAGAGGGTCCCTACCCAACAGCGTGCTCACAGTCTAGAAGGGGGAGACAGACAACAAAACATATTTACAAAATAAAATCAATAGAATAAAAATGTACAAATAAAATAGAGTAATAGTTCCCGGAGGATCCACGGAAGTGGGGCCTTGGGGGGTCGGGGGTCCCGCAGCCCCTACCTCCGATCTCGTACAGAGACCCTTCCCACAGGCTGCAGCTGGCCCGGACCCGCCGGGCCGAGTCGTGGAGTCTCCGTCGAACCCGCCGCTGCCTCCGCCACCAGGCCTCCCAGCAGGCCGCCCGGGCCTCTTCAGGCTTCCTCAGTTGCCTAGGGGCAGGGGTGGGGGGCACCGGTCAGTCTAATAATAATAATAACGTTATTTATTAAGCGCTTCCTATGTGCCAAGCACTGTTGTAAGCTCTGGGGGAGATGCAAGGTCATCAGGCGGTCCCACGTGGGGCTCACCGTCTTCATCCCCATGGCACCAGTCAGTCTAATAATAATAATAATAATAATAATAATGGTATTTATTAAGCACTTACTATGTGCCAAGCACTGTTCTAAGGGCTGGGGGAGATACAAGGTCATCAGGTGGTCCCACGTGGGGCTCACTGTCATGATCCCCATAGCACCAGTCTAATAATAATAATAATAATAGTAATGGTATTTATTAAGTGCTTCCTATGTGCCAAGCACTGTTCTAAGCGCTGGGGGAGATACAAGGTCATCAGGTGGTCCCACGTGGGGCTCACAGTCTTCATCCCCATGGCACCAGTCTAATAATAATAATAATAATGGTATTTATTAAGCGCTTCCTATGTGCCAAGCACTGTTCTAAGCGCTGGGGGAGATACAAGGTCATCAGGTGGTCCCACGTGGTGCTCACAGTCTTCATCCCCATGGCACCAGTCTAATAATAATAATAATAATAATAATGGTATTTATTAAGTGCTTCCTATGTGCCAAGCACTGGTCTAAGCGCTGGGGGAGATACAAGGTCATCAGGTGGCCCCACATGGGGCTCACCGTCTTCATCCCCATGGCACCAGTCAATCTAATACTAATAATAATAATAATGGTGCTTATTAAGCACTTCCTATGTGCCAAGCACTGTTCTAAGCTCTGGGGGAGATACAAGGTCATCAGGTGGTCCCATGTGGGGCTCACCGTCTTCATCCCCATTGCGCCAGTCTAATAATAATAATAATAATAATGGTATTTATTAAGCGCTTCCTATGTGCCAAGCACTGTTCTAAGCGCTGGGGGAGATACAAGGTCATCAGGTGGTCATCATCATCATCAATCGTATTTATTGAGCGCTTACTGTGTGCAGAGCACTGTACTAAGCGCTCGGGAAGTACAAGTTGGCAACATATAGAGACAGTCCCTACCCAACAGTGGGCTCACAGTCTAAAAGACCACGTGGTGGTCCCACATGGGGCTCACCATCTTCATCCCCATGGCACCAGTCAGTCTAATAATAATAATAATAATAATAATAATAATGGTATTTATTAAGCGCTTACTATGTGCCAAGCACTGTTCTAAGCGCTGGGGGAGATACAAGGTCATCAGGTGGTCCCACGTGGGGCTCACCGTCTTCATCCCCATGGCACCAGTCAGTCTAATAATAATAATAATGGTATTTATTAAGCGCTTGCTATGTGCCAAGCACTGTTCTAAGCGCTGGGGGAGATACAAGGTCATCAGGTGGTCCCACGTGGGGCTCACCGTCTTCATCCCCATGGCACCAGTCAGTCTAATAATAATAATAATAATGGTATTTATTAAGCGCTTACTCTGTGTCAAGCACTGGGGGAGGGAGAAAAGAGCAGGAGGGATAAGAGCACTAAGGAAGAAGAGCAGGAGAGGCAGAAGCAATGAGGGAGGGAGAGAATCTCTCCATTGTGGTATTTATTGGGCTCTTACTGTGTGCAGAGTACTGCGCTAAACACTTGGGCGAGTTTAACGGGAGAAAAACAACATGGGAAGCAATGTGGCCTAGCGGAAAGAGCACAGGCCTGAGGGTCAAAGGACCTGGGGTCGAATCCCGGCTCCACCACAGGTCTGCTGTGTGGTATTCATCCATTCAGTCGTATTTATTCATTCATTCAATCATATTTATTGAGCGCTTACTGTGTGCGGAACACTGTACTAAGCACTTGGGAAGTACAAGGTCCCAAGTACAACAATGAGCTCACGGTCTAGAGGGGGAGACAGACATTAATACAAGTAGATAAAACAACAAATGACAGATAGATACATATGTGCTGTGGGGAGTCATTCATTCAATCGTATTTATTGAGCGCTTACTGTGTGCGGAGCACTGGACTAAGCGCTTGGGAAGTACAAGTTGGTCCCTACCCAACAATGAGTTCACGGTCTAGAGGGGGAGACAGACATTAATACAAGTAGATAAAACAACAAATTACGGATAGATACGGATAGATACATATGTGCTGTGGGGAGTCATTCATTCAATCGTATTTATTGAGCGCTTACTGTGTGCGGAGCACTGGACTAAGCGCTGGGGAAGTCCAAGTTGGCAACATAGAGAGACGGTCCCTACCCAACAACGAGCTCACGGTCTAGATGGGGAGACAGACATTAATACAGGTAGATAAAACAACAAATTACAGATAGATACATACTAAGCGCTAGGGAAGCCCAAGTTGGCAACATCTAGAGACGGTCCCTACCCAACAGCGGGCTCACAGTCTAGAAGGGGGAGACAGAGGACAAAACAAAACATATTAACAAAATAAAATAAGTAGAATAAATATGTGCAAGTAAAATAAATAAATAAATAGAGTAATAAATAAATAAATAGAGCGATTGGGCAAGGCACTCGGGTGTTGGGCAAGGCACTTCACTTCTCTGGGCCTGTTGCCTCATCTGTAAAATGGGGATTAAGACTGTGCGCTCCATGAGGAACAGGCTCTGTGTCCAACCTGATTAACTTGTATCTTATCATCATCATCAATCGTATTTATTGAGCGCTTACTATGTGCAGAGCACTGTACTAAGCGCTTGGGAAGTGCAAATTGGCAATATATAGAGACAGTCCCTACCCAACAGTGGGCTCACAGTCTAAGTGACACCCCAGTGACAGTGCTTGGCACATAGTAAGCGCTTAACAAGTGCTATTGTTACACATGATCGCTGTGCTTCCCATGTTGTTTTTCTCCCGTTAAACTCGCCCAAGTGTTTAGCGCAGTACTCTGCACACAGTAAGAGCACAATAAATACCACTGATGGAGAGATTCTCTCCCTCCCTCGTTGCTTCTGCCTCTCCTGCTCTTTTCTCCCTTAGTGCTCTTATCCCTCCTGCTCTTTTCTCCCTCCTCCAGTGCTCCCACCCCTCCTGCTCTTCTCTCCCCCACCCTCCAGAGCCCCCCAACGCCCCCCACTCCTGCCATACTTTCATTCATTTGTATTTATTGAGCACCTACTGTATGCAGAGGCCCTGCTGAGAGCTCACCTCTTCCAGGAGGCCTTCCCAGACTGAGCCCCTTCCTTCCTCTCCCCCTCGTCCCCCTCTCCATCCCCCCATCTTACCTCCCTCCCTTCCCCACAGCACCTGTATACATGTATATATGTTTGTACATATTTTTTTACTCTATTTATTTATTTAATTTATTTCTACATACCTATTCTATTTTATTTTGTTAGTATGTTTGGTTTTGTTCTCTGTCTCCCCCTTTTAGACTGTGAGCCCACTGTTGGGTAGGGACTGTCTCTATATGTTGCCAATTTGTACTTCCCAAGCGCTTAGTACAGTGCTCTGCACATAGTAAGCGCTCAACAAATACGATTGATGATGATGATGATGATGCAGAGCACTGTACTGAACGCTCGGGAGAGTACAATATAACAATAAACCGACACAGACCCAACCCATCACTATCTTAGAGTCTACAGGGGGGCTTCTCTCCCCCACCCATCAGAGCCCCCCACCTCAGTGCCCCGCCGGAAGGGCGACTTGCCACCTGATGTGCCGCTTGTCCATCATGGAGTAGGGTAGCTCCCTCAGTGGGCCCTGGGTTTTGCGCAGCCTCTCCAGCTCTTCCTCCCACAGCTCCTCGTTCACATCCTCCTGGGAGTCCTTCCACCTCTTCAGGGGGGCGGCCATCGCTGCGGGGGGACCCTGCTGGGGGTGGGAGTGGGGTCCGGGGATGGATCTCCACCCGGGCCACCACTGTGGCTCGGGCGCCGGGCGGCAGAAGGATGAGGTCCCTCTGGGGTCACCCCACCTGCGGGGCCTCGGTTTTCCCTTCCCGTGAAGACCAAAAAAGAGGCTTTTTTGGGTCCTTCCCCTTTCTGTCTCTCAGGGTCAAGCCCCCAGGCCTGGGCACCGGCCTTGGTGCTTTGCGGGTGGGCCAGCTCAGCCAGGCCCTCTCTCTGCCTTCAGCTGGACTTTCTCAGGAGCATCCAGGGCCAGGGGAGAGGGAAGGGGCCGGACTGGGGGGCTGGGAGTAAATGAACCCCCCACCCCTTCCTCCTTCTAGCCTTCTGGTGAGACCAGGGCAACTTTCCCTTCTCCCCTCACCCCCAAATCCCTGAATTCAGATCCTAGCCAGGAAACCCTGGTAGATCGTGCCGGGCTTCGGACTGGCAAATCCTCTGGGGTCCCAGATTGGGGTCTGACACCACCCGACCACCCCCTGCCCCCCATCTCCCCCATCCCTGGCTCACCTGTCTCTTCCCTCCGTCCCCCTTCTGTGTCCCCCAGCTGGCTCCCGCCCCCCACGACCCCTTCTCCAGGCCGCTCAGCCCCCCGGAGCCATCCCGTGAGGCCCTTCCGCTGCCCAAATCCGCCAGTTGATAACCGGCAGGCGGGTGAGAAAGGGGTGGCGGTCATTCACGTGACAGGAACAGCTGTCCCCCCTCCCCGATCCTCCTTCCCCACCCGTATTTCCTCTGTAGTGAGTCTGTGGAGGTGCCACAGCCAGAAGAGCAAAGGGAGGCTTCCTCTGGCCCAGCTGCATGGGTCTGCCCCCCACTATTCCCGCCCTGGACACCAGACATCCCAGAAGGGCAGGTATGTTTGCCAGCCTGGTGTTCCCCTGGGATAATTGGAGGGGAAGCGGGGGGCCGGGACAGGCGTGGGTCTGTCTGGCTGCAAACAGGAAGAGGTTAATTCTGCGTGCTCCCCAAGGCCTTTTTGCAAGGATACGGGGGCAGCGAGGTAGCGGTCCCCTGCCTCGACTCCTCAGACAGCCCCAGTCGCCCTGGGAGTCGGGGTTCAGTTTGCTCTTTGAGGAATCAATCAATAAATACGATTGATGATGATGATGACCTCTGAACTACCCCCCACCCCCCTCTCCCCCGCCCCCAGTTTGCTTTCCTTTCCAGAAATCACCTGTTGACACCCACAACTTCCTGGGGCTCAGGCCCAGCCCGCTTTGAGCGACTACTGGGGTGCACAGGCAGCAAACTCAGAGAAGCAGCGTGGCTCAGCGGAAAGAGCCCGGGCTTTGGAGGCAGAGGTCCTGGGTTCAAATCCTGGCTCCGCCAACTGTCAGCTGGGTGACTTTGGGCAAGTCACTTCAAGTCGCTTGGACTTCCCAATCAATCAATCAATCAATCAATCGTATTTATTGAGCGCTTACTATGTGCAGAGCACTGTACTAAGCGCTTGGGAAGTACAAATTGGCAACACATAGAGACAGTCCCTACCCAACAGTGGGCTCACAGTCTAAAATCGCTAAGTCCAGTGCTCTGCACACAGTAAGCGCTCAGTAAATACGATTGAATGAATGAATGAATGTTGGGTAGGGACCGTCTCTAGATGTTGCCAACTTGTACTTCCCAAGCGCTTAGTCCAGTGCTCTGCACACAGTAAGCGCTCAATAAATACGATTGAGTGAATGAATGAACTTCACTTCTCTGGGCCCCAGGTACCTCATCGAAAGGTCATGGGTTCCAATCCTGGCTCTGCCCCTTACCAGCTGTGTGACTTTGGGCCAGTCACTTAACTTCTCTGGGCCTCAGTTACCTCATCTGTAAAATGGGGATTAAGACTGTGAGCCCCACGTGGGACAACTTGATTACCACGGATTTACCCCAGCGCTTAGAACAGTGCTGGGCACATAGTGAGGGCTTAACAAATGCCATAATTATTATTATTATTATTATCTGTAAAATGGGGATTAAGACCGTGAGCCCCCCGTGGGACAAGCTGATTACCTTGGTACCTCCCCAGCGCTTAGAACAGTGCTTTGCATATAGTAAGCACTTAACAAATGCCATAATCATTATTATTATTATTATCTGCAAAATGGGGATTAAGACCGAGAGCCCCCCGTGGGACAACCTGATTACCTTGTTACCTCCCCAGCGCTTAGAACAGTGCTTTGCATATAGTAGGCGCTTAATAAATGCCGTTATTATTAAAACCCGTAGAGGGTTTCAGGTCTTTCCAGAAGCCCTCGGTGCCTGGGCGCCAAGTGGGGTAGTGACACCCTTATCTCTGTCACCACCAGGCCCAGAGGGGCCCTAGCAGGACAGCTGCATTTATCAGGGTTCACCCCTATCACAGTCTTCCAGCACTTAGTACAGTGCCCCGCACACAATAAGCCCTCAAAGAAGTACCGACTGATTGCGCTGTGCCCACTGAATAATAATTGAGGTATCATCATCATCATCAATCGTATTTATTGAGCGCTTACTGTGTGCAGAGCACTGTACTATAAGCGCTTGGGAAGTCCAAATTGGCAACATATAGAGACGGTCCCTACCCAACAGTGGTCTCACAGTCTAAAAGGGGGAGACAAAACCAAACATAGTAACAAAATAAAATACATAGAATAGATATGTACAAGCAAAATAAATAGAGTAATAAATATGTACAAACATATATACATATATACAGAGGTATTTGCTCAGCGCTTACTATGTGCCATGAACACTGTTCTTACCCATCACAAAATGGGGAATAATGGCTGCTTTTCCCTACCTCACAAGGATGCTCTGAGGACAAAGACGACTTAAGTAATTTGACAGTGCTTCGGACCATATAAAATCAAGGTATTATTATTCAAGCAGTTGGTCGAGTGCTCTGCATAGAGTAAGTGCTCGATCAATGCCACTGATTGATTTGATGGCAATTATGGTATCTGTGAAGCGCTTACTATGTGCAAAGCACTGTTCTAAGCGCTAAGGGGATACAGGGTGCTTGGGTGGTCCCACGTGGGGCTCACAGTCTTAATCCCATTTTACAGATGGGGTGATTGAGGCACAGAGAAGTTAAGTGGCTTGCCCAAGTTCCCACAGCTGACAAGTGGCGGAGCCATGACCTCTGACTCCAAAGCCCGGGCTCTTTCTGGCTTAATAATAATAATAATGTTTCTCCAAGCAGCGTGATTTGTACCCAAATCCAAATCCAAATCCAAATCTGTATCCGAGTGTAATTTGTATCACGCTTTAATTTTCCCCAAGCTCTTTCCCTTTCCGCCCTAGACTGTCAACTCCTCGAGGGCGGGGAATGTGACTACCAACTCCGTAGTATCGCATATGGTAAGCACTCAATAAATATCGCCAATTGATGGGGTGCTCAACTCATTTTATCCTCACAATATCCCTGTAAAGTAGGGAGACGGGCAGGGAACGTGCCCCTTAATCAATCAATCGTATTTATTGAGTGCTTACTCTGTGCAGAGCACTGTTCTAGGCGTTTGGGAGAGAACAGAATTGGAGGACACGTTTCCTGCCCATAATGGGTTTACAGTCTAAAGGGGGAGACAGGCATTAATATGAATAAATGTTATAAAATAAAGATATGTATATAAATGCTGTGGGGTTGGGGGTGCGGTGAATATCAAATGTCCAAAGGTCAGGTGTCGCTCAAAGGAGGCCGGGTCGAGCCCCGGGAATTTGTGGGTGGCAACAGGTGATTTCTGGAAAGGAAGCTGAATTGGGGGAGGGAGTTGGGGGGTAGTTCAGGGGTCAAAGAGCAGGCTGGACCCCTTCGTATCAAGTAATATAATAATAATCACATATTATAATAATAATAATAATAATAATAATACCCCAGGGAGACTCAGGCTGTCTGAGGAGTCAAGGCAGGGGATCTTCTCCTTGCCAGGGACCCAGGCCCTTTCAAAAAGGACCCGGGAAGCATGACTAATCAACTCTGTAGTATTGTACATAGTAAGCACTCTACTAGTAATAATTATAATAATAATAATAATGGCATTTATTAAGCGCTTACTATGTGCACAGCATCATCATCATCATCATCATCATCATCATCATCATCAATCGTATTTATTGAGCGCTTACTATGTGCAGAGCACTGTACTAGGCGCTTGGGAAGTACAAATTGGCAACATATAGAGACAGCCCCTACCCAACAGTGGGCTCACAGTCTAAAAGGGGGAGACAGAGAACAAAACCAAACATACTAACAAAATAAAATAAATAGAATAGATATGTACAAATAAAAATAAATAAATAAATAAATAGAGTAATAAATATGTACAGACATATATACAGGAGCACTGTTCTAAGCGCTGGGGAATTTACAAGGTGATCAGGTTGTCCCACGTGGGGCTCACAGTCTTCATCCCCATTTTCCAGATGAGGGAACTGAGGCCCAGAGAAGTGAAGTGACTTGCCCAAAGTCACACAGTTGACAAGTGGGGATTTGAACCCATGACCTCTGACTCCAAAACCCGGGCTTTTTCCACTGAGCCACGCTGCTTCTCTAGTAAATACCATTACTATTCAGTGGGCACAGTGCAATCAGTCGATACTACTTTGAGGGCTTATTGTGTGAGGAGCGCTGTACTAAGCGCTGGAAGACTGTGATAGGGTTAGTAGACGTGAACCCTCATAATGGTATAATTGATTGGTTACTCATCTCATTTTGTCCTCACAATATCCCTGTAAAGTAGGGAGAGGCAGGTACTATTATCGGAATGGGTCTACCAACTCTGTAGTATTGTACACAGAAAGCACTCAATAAATACCCAGTGCTTAGAACAGTGCTTTGCACAGATTAAGCGCTTAATAAATGCCATTAAAAAATACCGACGGATCGATCAATTGGTTATTCAGATCATTTTGTCCTCACGACTGTAAGTTTGGTGTGGGCAGGGAATGTTTCCGTTCATTGTTCTATTTGGACTCTCCCATGTGCTTAGTACAGTGCTCTGCACACAGTAAGTGCTCAATAAATACGATTGAATGAGTGAATGAACAATATCCCTGTGAAGAAGCGAGAGACAGGTGTTGTTATGAGAGGGTAAGTGACTTATCCAAGGCTACTCGGCAGGCCTTAGGGTGGAGCTGGGACTAGAACTTGGATGATGAGATGGAAGCCCCCACCGCTCATCTTGTCCCATGGATCTCTGGATTAGATTTGTTTTATTAGTAATAATAATAATAATAATAATAATAGGATTAGATTGAAAACTCCTTGTTTTAATAATAATAATAATAATAATGATGGGATTTGTTAAGCGCTTACTATGTGCAAAGCACTGTTCTAAGCACTGGGGAGGTTACAAGGTGATCAGGTTGTCCCACGGTGGGGGCTCACAGTTTTAACCCCCATTTTACAGATGAAGGAACTGAGGCACAGAGAAGTGAAGTGACTGGCCCAAAGTCACCCAGCTGACAGTTGGCGGAGCCTGATTTGAACCCGTGTTTTGGGCAGGAAATATGAGCCTTGCTTCTGTTGTAATTTCCTAGCAACCGGCTCTCAGGGGACAATCCGTCCGTCATATTTATTGAGCGATTTCTCGGTGCAGGGCACTCTACTAAGTGTTTGGGAGAGTACGATACAACAGAGTTGGTAGACACATTCCCTGCCCAGACTGAACTCACAGGCTCGAGGGGAGAGGCAATAAATAAATTATGAGATATGGATATTGTAAATAAATAAATTATGGGATATGGATATAAGTGCCGAGGGGCTGAGGGAAGAGTGCATAAAGGGAGCAAATCAGGGTGGTACAAAAGGGAGTGGGAAAAGAGAAAATGAGGGCTTAGTCAGGGAAGGCCTCTAAACACCCAATAAATAATCACGATAATAATAATAATAGTAGTAGTAATTACTATAATAATGGTATTTGTTAAGCACTTACTATGTGCCAGGCACTGTACTAAGTGCTGAGGTGGGTACAAGCAGAATCAGTTTGGTTACGATCCCTGTCCCACTTGGGGCTCGCAGTCTCAATCCCCGTTTTACAGATGAGGTAACCGAGGCCCAGAGAAGTGAAGTGACTTTCCACAGCAGACAAGTGGAAAGAGCAGGGGCTTTGGAGTCAGAGGTCATGGGTTCAAATCCTGGCTCCGCCACTTGTTGGCTGTGTGACTCTGGGCAAGTGACTTCACTTCTCTGAGCCTCAGTTGCCTCATCTGTAAAATGGGGATGAAGACTATGAGCCCCCTGTGGAACAACCTGATTACCTTGTAACTTCCCCAGCGCTTAGAACAGTGCTTTGCACATAGTAAGCGCTTAATAAATGCCATCATTATTATTATTAAGTGGTGGAGCCGAGATTAGAACCCAACACCTTCTGATTCCCAGGACCATGCTCTATCCACTTTGCCGGGCTGCTTCTGCCAAGCACTGCACTAAACGCTGGGATAGACTGTAGACTCTAGACTGTAAACTCATGTGGGCAGGGAATGTGTCTATTATATTGTCCTCTCCCAAGTGCTCAGTCCAGTGCTCTGCACATAATAAGCGCTCACCGACAGAGACGGAGAACTACTATTTTATCCTCATTTTTTCAGATGAGGAAACTGAAGAATGGAGAAGCGTAGTGACTTGCTAGAGGTCCCCCGGCAGGTAAGTGAAGGTGTCGGAATTAGAACCCACGTCCCCCGCCTCCCGGTCCCGTGCTCTTTCCGTCATTCATTCAATCGTATTTATTGAGCGCTTACTGTGTGCAGAGCACTGGACTAAGCGCTTGGGAAGTCCAAGTTGGCAACATCTAGAGACGGTCCCTACCCAACAGTGAGCTCACAGTCTAGAAGGGGGAGACAGAGAACAAAACAAAACATATTAACAAAATAAAATAAATAGAATAAAGATGCACTGTCCTGGCCGACTTTGCTGGAGTAAGGGCGCTCTGCACATAGTAAGCGCTCAATAGCGTGGCTCAGTGGAAAGAGCCCGGGCTTGGGAGTCAGAGCTCATGGTTTCTAATCCCGGCTCCGCCGCTTGTCAAGCTGTGTGACTTTGGGCAAGTCACTCTCTGTGCCTCGGTTCCCTCATCTGTAAAATGGGGCTGAAGACAGTGAGCCCCACGTGGGACAACTTGATCACCTTGTATCCTCCCCATCTCTTAGAACGGTGCCTTGCACATAGTAAGCACTTAATAAATGCCATCATTATTATTATTACTACCCCATCTGTAAAATGGGGATGAAGACATTGAGCCCCACATGGGACAGTCTGATCACCTTGTATCCTCCCCAGCGCTTAGAACGGTGCTTTGCACATAGTAAGCGCTTAATAAATGCCATCATCATTTTTATTATTACCTCATCTGTAAATTGGGGATGAAGACAGTGAGCCCCACGCAGGCCAACCTGATCACCTTGTATCCTCCCCAACGCTTAGAACAGAGCTTTGCACATAGTAAGGGCTTAATAAATGCCATCATTATTATTATTACCTCATCTGTAAAATGGGGATAAAGACAGTGAGCCCCACGCGGGCCAACCTGATCACCTTGTATCCTCCCCAGCGCTTAGAACGGTGCCTTGCACACAGTAAGCGCTTAATAAATGTCATCATCATTATTATTATTATCTCATCTGTAAAACGGGGATGAAGACAGTGAGCCCCACGTGGGCCAATCTGATCACCTTGTATCATCTCCAGCGCTTAGAACGGTGCTTTGCACATAGAAAGCGCTTAATAAATGCCATCATTATTATTATTATTACCTCATCTGTAAAATGGGGATGAAGACAGTGAGCCCCACGTGGGCCAACCTGATCACCTTGTATCCTCCCCAGCGCTTAGACGGTGCTTTGCACATAGTAAGCGCTTAATAAATGCCATCATTATTATTACCACATCTGAAAAATGGGGATGAAGACAGTGAGCCCCACGTGGGACAACCTGATCACCTTGGAACCTCCCCAGCGCTTAGAACGGTGCTTTGCACATAGTAAGCGCTTAATGAATGCCATTATTATTATTATTATTATTATTATTACCTCATCTGTAAAATGGGGATGAAGACAGTGAGCCCCACGTGGGCCAACCTGATCACCTTGTATCCTCCCCAGCGCTTAGAACGGTGCTTTGCACATAGTAAGCGCTTAATAAATGCCATCATTATTATTATTATTACCTCATCTGTAAAATGGGGATGAAGACAGTGAGCCCCACGTGGGACAACCTGATCATCTTGTATCTTCACCAGTGTTTAGAACGGTGCTTTGCACATAGTAAGCGCTTAATAAATGTCATCATTATGATTATTATTGAATGAAAGACAGGGGAGGGGACTACGTCTCCCAGCAGGCCCCGTGCCGGCAGGTGAGGTTGGCTCCCCTGGGCCCCGCCCTGCCCCATCTGGGTGGCCAAAAGGAAGCGGAAGCGGCCCCCGCCTTATCTGCGGACACTTGGACACTGCTTGGACCCCCCAGCCTCAAGCCCGGGAAAGCAGGTCGGTGGTGGGGCCGGGGGGCAGTGGGCTGGAGACCCCTCGAGGCCCTGGGGCCACCAGGCCAGGGAGTTGTGAGCCCACTGTTGGGTAGGGACTGTCTCTCTATGTTGCCAACTTGGACTTCCCAAGCGCTTAGTACAGTGCTGTGCACACAGTAAGCGCGCAATAAATACGATTGATTGATTGGTTGGGCAACAAGATTCGGACTTGTCCCCGGGGCTGGGTGCGAGGTGTGGTGTGTGTGTGTTTGCGCCCACGTTTGGGGAAGAAGGGTTGGGGGAGGGCCTGGCCTGAACCTTTGGCTGCCGGGGAGGGCGATTAATAATAATAATAATAATAATAATAATGGTACTTGTTAAGCGCTTACTATGTGCAAAGCACTGTTCTAAGCGCTGGGGGGATACCAGGTGATCAGGTTGTCCCACGTGGGCTCACAATCTTAACCCCCGTTTTCCAGATGAGGGAACTGAGGCCCAGAGCAGTGAAGTGACTTACCCAAAGTCACCCCGCTGACAAGTGGCGGAGCCGGGATTTGAACCCATGACCTCTGACTCCAAAGCCCGGGCTCTTGCCACTGAGCCCCGCTGCTTCTCTATTAGCAGCCCCCTCCTCAGGCCCCCGGCACCCCCACCGGGAGGGCGGGGGCAGATGGGAGAGTTCGGAGGGACTGGGGACCCAGAGGTCGTGGGTTCAAATCCCGACCCCACCACTTAGCTGTGTGACTTTGGGCAAGTCGCTTCACTTCTCTGGGCCTCAGTTCCCTCATCTGGAAAATGGGGAGGAAGACTGGGAGCCCCACGTGGGACAACTTATCCACCTTGTATCCTCCCCAGCGCTTAGAACAGTGCTTTGCACATATTAAGCGATTAACCAATGCCATTATTATTATTTTTATTATGAGGCCAGCTGAGCCTGGGCAGCTTGGGGGTGAATGAGCGATGGCAGCGCTGGAGGAGATGCCCCTGGGGCTCTCCGGCCTGCCCCCCTTTTTGCCTCTCCGGGCCTATTGGACTGTTCATTCATTCATTCCTTCATTCAATCGTATTTATTGAGCGCTTACCGTGTGCAGAGCACTGGACTAAGCGCTTGGGAAGTCCAAGTTGGCAACCTAGAGAGACGGTCCCTACCCAACAGCGGGCTCACAGTCTAGAAGGGGGAGACAGACGACAAAACATGTTAACAAAATAAAATCAATAGATTAAATATGTCCAAGTAAAATAAATAGAGTAATAAATTTGTACAAACATATATACAGGTGCTGTGGGGAGGGGAAGGAGGTAAGATGGGGTGGGGAGGGGGAGAAAGGGGGAGAGGAAGAAGGGGGCTCTTAAGGATGGATGCACAAATCCTCACTTTTCGGCCCAGGGTTCCCACGGGGGCACAGGTGTGTGTTTGTGTGTATATGTGTGTGTTGGGGGATGGGGAAAGCATTAAGCGAAGAGAGGGACTGGACTTTTAGATTGTGAGCCCACTGTTGGGTAGGGACTGTCTCCCTATGTTGCCATCTTGTACTTCCCAAGCGCTTAGTCCAGTGCTGTGCACACAGTAAGCGCTCAAAAAATATGATTGATTGACTGGCTGCACCTGAGCAGGCCCCAGGCCTCCACGTGCTGCTGGGGGGCTCGCCCCGCGTTTCCCCCTTTCATTCATTCATTCATTCATTCAATCGTATTTATTGAGCACTTACTGTGTGCAGAGCACTGGACTAAGCGCTTGGGAAGTCCAGGTCGGCAACATAGAGAGACGGTCCCGACCCAACAGCGGGCCCACGGTCTAGAAGGGGGAGACAGACAACAAAACAGAACGTATTAACAAAATAAAATAAATAGAATAAATATGTACAAGTAAAATAAATAGAGTAATAAATACGTACAAACATATATATATATATAGTCTTTTAGACTGTGAGCCCACTGTTGGGTAGGGACTGTCTCTATATGTTGCCAATTTGTACTTCCCAAGCGCTTAGTACAGTGCTCTGCACATAGTAAGCGCTCAATAAATACGATTGATGATGATATATATATATATATATATATATATATATATATATATATATACACAGGTGCCCCACAGTCTAGAAGGGGGAGACAGACAACAAAACAGAACGTGTTAACAAAATAAAATAAATAGAATAAATATGTACAAGTAAAATAAATAGAGTAATAAATCTGTACAAACATCTATACATATACACAGGTGCTGTGGGGAGGGGAAGGAGGTAAGACGGTGGGGGGGATGGGAATGGGGAGGAGGGGGAGAGGAAGAAGGGGGCTCTTAATGGATGCACAAATCCTCACTTTTAGGCCCAGGGTTCCTACGGGGGCACGGGGGTGTGGGGGGGGGGGTGGGGTGTGTGTGTGTGTGTGTGTGTGTGTGTGTGTGTGTGTGTGTGTGTGTGTGTGTGTGTGTGTGTGTGTGTGTGTGTGTTGGGGGATGGGGAAAGCGTTAGGCGAAGAGAGGGACTGGACTGGCTGCACCTGAGCAGGCCCCAGGCCTCCACGTGCTGCTGGGCGGCTCGCCCCGCGTTTCCCCCTTTCATTCATTCATTCATTTATTCATTCATTTAATCGTATTTATTGAGCGCTTACTGTGTGCAGAGCACTGGACTAAGCGCTTGGGAAGTCCAAGTTGGCAACAGCGGGCTCACAGTCTAGAAGGGGGAGACAGACAACAAAACAAAACATATTAACAAAATAAAATAGAATAAATATGTACAAATAAAATAAATAGATAGAGTAATAAATACATACAAACATGTATACATTCATTCATTCAATCGTATTGATTGAGCGCTTACTGTGTGCAGAGTACCGTACTAAGCGCTTGGGAAGTCCAAGTTGGCCACAGTGGGCTCACAGTCTAGACGGGGGAGACAGACAACAAAACAAAACATATTAACAAAATAAAATAAATAGAATAAATATGTACAAATAAAATAGAGTAATAAATACGTACAAACATGTATACATTCATTCATTCATTCAATCGTATTTATTGAGCGCTTACTGTGTGCAGAGCACTGGACTAAGCGCTTGGGAAGTACAAGTTGGCAACATATTGAGACGGTCCCTACCCAATGGCGGGCCCACAGTCTAGAAGGGGGAGACAGAGAACAAAACAAAACATATTAACGAAATAAAATAAATAGAATAAATATGTACAAATAAAATAGAGTAATAAATACGTACAAACATACATTCATTCATTCAATCGTATTTATTGAGTACTTACTGTGTGCAGAGCACTGGACTAAGCGCTTGGGAAGTACAAGTCCCTACCCAACAGTGGGCTCACAGTCTAGATAGGGGGAGACAGAGAACAAAACAAACCATATTAACAAAATAAAATAAATAGACTAAATATGTACAAATAAAATAGAGTAATAAATCTGTGCAAACATATATACGTATATACAGGTGCTGTGGGGAGGGGAAGGAGGTGAGGAGGGGGAGAGGAAGGAGGGGGCTCAGTGTGGGAAGGCCTCCTGGAGGAGGTGAGCTCTCAGTAGGGCTTTGAAGGGATGCCCCTATGATAAGGAGAAGCAGGGTGGCTCAGTGGAAAGAGCCCGGGCTTTGGAGCCAGAGGTCATGGGTTCAAATCCCGGCTCCGCCACTTGTCAGCTGTGTGACTTTGGGCAAGTCACTTAACTTCTCTGGGCCTCAGTTCCCTCATCTGTAAAATGAGGATGAAGACTGTGAGCCCCCCGTGGGACAACCTGATCACCTTGTAACCTCCCCAGCGCTTAGAACAGTGCTTTGCACATAGTAAGCACTTAATAAATGCCATCATTATTCTTATTACTGTACTTCCCAAGCGCTTAGTCCAGTGCTAGAAGCAGCGTGGCTCAGTGGAAACAGCCCGGGCTTTGGAGTCAGAGGTCATGGGTTCAAATCCCGGCCCTGCCAATTGCCAGCTGTGTGGCTTTGGGCAAGTCACTTCACTTCTCTGGGCCTCAGTTCCCTCATCTGTAAAATGGGGATGAAGACTGTGAGCCCCCCGTGGGACAACCTGATCACCTTGTAACCTCCCCAGCGCTTAGAACGGTGCTTTGCACACAGTAAGTGTTTAATAAATGCTATTATTATGATTATTATTATGCCCCGGGGTGGGGCTGGGGGACCTCCATGAGTCCTGTGAGAGGCCCCCCGGCCTTGGTCGGTCTCCCATCACTCGCCTGGGAGGAGCCCTCCCCAAATGGGGGGCACAGGGTAATATGTTTTGTTTTGTTCGCCCCCGCTCGAGGCCCAGAGAGCCCGGGGTGGGGGTGGCCACTGGGGCCCAGGGGAAGGACAGAGCGGCCACTTGGGCCGTGGGCAGGGACAAAGAGCGGCCTGTTCGGGCCCCGAGGGGGAGGGGGGCCAGGGCTGTGGGGTGGGACAAGGACCCCAGCTCCAAGGCTGACGGACCCTGGAGTTGTGGGCTAGGCCAGGGCCACCCTGTGACTTCCTTTGAGGCATCCCCCGCCCTCCCTTCCCCTCAAATCAGGGAGGACCCCAAGTCCCAGGGAGGGGGGAGAGAGGAGGGAGTTGGGCCACCATTGTCCCGGCCCTGCTGAGACGTGCCCCGGGCTGTGCCCCTCGACCCACCTCCCCTCCAGGGTGGAGGGCCCGGGGCTGTTGGGGGTGAGGTTTCCTGAGGCAGGAAGTACTGTGGAGTTGGGGCGCCTCTGAACTGTTGTGCCCTTCCTGTTTCCCCCAGGGAAGTGACTGGGGGGAGGGAAGGAGGGAGGGCACCCCCAGTCTCCTCCATGCATCCGATTGAGGCTGGGGGGAGAAAGGGACCTCACCCTTCCCACACCCACGGAGGGCCGGGAACGGAGCAGTCTTCAAACTAAACCGCTACTCCCCTGCTCTCTACTGTACTTGAATTGCGTCACTGGCTAGCTGGACTAGAGCCGCTCCAGGGGTGGGTAGAGACTGGCCCCCGTGAGCCCGGATTCCTGGGTTCCCTCAGGGGCACCACCGTGGGAGACTCACCCACCGGGCCGGGTGCCCAGCTGGTGACGGAGGAGGCGGGAGCCGGCCCGGTGCTCCGCCTGGCACGGGGTGGGCCCGCCGCTGTCTCCAGAGGGTAGGGCTGCGGGGCGGGCCCAGAAGCCGCTCAGTTTTCCCATCTTTCCCTAGCCAAGCTACCGATGAGAGAGCCGCCGTGGAAGGTCTTGACATGGCCCGTTCGCCCTCCTTTGTCCTCAACATCCAGGAGCCTGAGGGGGACCCCAGGTAACCGGCGTGGACGTGGTGGGGCTGGGCGGGGGGACCACGAGGGCAGTCTGCTCCCCGGGGAAGGGGCGGTTGTGGAGCAGCGGTCCCTCCCGTGAGAGGAAGAGGGATGAGGGGCAGCCCACCGGTTTCCAGAGGCAGTTCCCGGAGGGTCGGTATGTTCCCCTCGCAGCCAGGACCCCAGCCCCTGTGACGAGAGCGGTTTGCAGAGCTCCTTCCACCAGCTGATAGAGGAGCAGAGCCAGCAGGCCGAGGCCCTGGAGCTGCAGGAGAGGCTCCTCGGGGACCCAGGTGAGGGGACCCACAGAGCCACCCGCCACGAGGTCACCCCGCTCTCCTGGTGGAGTGGGCGGGCCCGCGTCACCGCCTCAAACTACGGCCTTAAGAACCGGTTCCCAGTTGTGTGGGATGCTAATAATAATGACGATGGCATTTGTTAAGCGCTTACTATGTGCAAAGCACTGCTCTAAGCGCTGGGGGGGATACAAGGTGACCAGGTTGTCCCACAGTCTTCATCCCCATTTTACAGATGAGGTCACTGAGGCTCAGAGAAGTGAAGGGACTTGCCCAAGTTCACACAGCAGACGTGGGGGAGCCGGGATTGGGGATTGGGCCCTGCTTGTGGGCTCCGCGCTGAGAAATGGCCTCTCTCCCGGCTGGCCTCCGGCCGCGGAGGTTGGGGCGGCAGAGCCTGCCCCGCCGCGAGCCTCCCTCCGTCCCCCTTTTTCCCACGTCCGTAGACAACGGCCAAGGCCCCGGCCCGCCCGAATACTCGTCGGCCACGCTGCAGATCCTGGCCAGCATGCCCAGCCGCACCATCGGTCAGTGGCCCCCAACTTGGGGGTGGTGCCAACCTCCTCTTCCCCTCCCGGCCTGCCCAGCCTGGCTGGTGTCCATGATGGGAAACCGGCCGGGCTGGCAGCGTGTTGTGGGTCTGGGGTCTGCGGGCTTTCGGGCCCCTTCTGCTGGGGATGGGGGTCGGGGGACTGCCCTGAGCCCTGGCCTGGAGCTGCCGCCAGGACGAGGGAGGTTGCCCGTGTATGTCCGTCCCTGGAATGGGGTGGGTGGGTGCGTTTTGGCCCTTCCCGGGCCCCTCCGGGGATGGGCATCCCCCACGTTGGCAGCCTCCCGGTCCCCCAGGGCGCAGCCGAGGGGCCATCATCTCCCAGTACTACAACCGTACGGTCAAGCTGCGGCGCAGGAACACCCGGCCCGCACTGAGGGACGTGGCGGGCTCGGCCCGCCCCACCATCCGGCAGTACCACCTGGACCTGGAGCCCACCACCAGGGAGGAGGAGGAAGGTGAGCCCGGGGTCCTCGGGGAGCCAACCTGGGCTGACCGTCACCGGGTGTCACGTCAACCGCAGGTTCGGGGAGGGAGCCGAGGGACAGCTGGCCTGGGCCCCCACCCCCGACCGGGCAGAGACGTCCCAGAGAAGCGGGAGGTGGGGCGGACGGGGTTGGCAGGAGGGGTTCGGGGCCCGACTTGATCGCCCCATCTCCCCCCCGGCAGAGAAGCAGAGCCTCCTGGTGAAGGAACTGCAGGCCCTTCCCGTGGGCCAGCGATACCACACGCTGCGCTCGATGCCCCTGAGCCTGGCCGAGAAGCGTCGTCTCTGGTCGGTGCCCCCCACCCCCCTCCACCCCCACTTCCACCTCCTTCCATCAGTCGATCGATAGTATGGACTGAGCGCTCACTGTGTGTGCCGAGCACTGGACTGGGCGCTTGGGAAAGGACAAGATAACAGAGTTGGTAGGCTCAAACCTCGCCCACGAGAAACTTGCTTGGGCCCCTGGGCTTGGAGAGGTCTGGGGGCGGTGGGAGGGGTTGAGGAACAGGAGGGGCCGTGGCTTCCCATCTTCTGGGGGAGCCTGACTCCTCCCACACCCCTAATCTCCCTCCAGGCAGGACAGCTGTGACTGGACGGGCAGGCCGAGCAGAGGGCGACGTGGCCAGGAATTCCTTCCTTGCTGCAGTTACCTCAAATACCACTGCATCATAGTGAGGACTGAAAGCCTCCCCTCCGCCCCCTCCCCTGGCCCGGGGGCCTGGCCCAAGCAGTCAGCGGGATTTACTAGTTATCCGTTTTGGGCCGACGAGAGGGAGAGGGCGAGGTTCTGGGGCATGGGGGAGATGTCACCTTGCTCCCCGTCCCCCACAATACCACCTCTGCTCCATCCTTTTCCCTTCTGTCTCTTATCTCCTCCCAACTTTGAATCCCGCCCACACGAGCCGTCTCTCCCTCCCACCCTGCCCCCCGCCCCCCCCTTCCCGCCTAACGGACTTTGAGACTTTCTCTCCTTCCTCCTCCCGCTTCCTCGGTCTCCCTTAAACTCATCCCCGGGGACTCGAGCCTCCACGATGTCGGTGACCCCCGCCTCTCCTCCGCCCCCCGGGCAGCGCCCGTCCTTTCTCCACTCCCCCAGGCCGGCCTCCCGCCCCTGCCCTCCCCATCTGTGGGTCAGCTTGGACATGCATTTGGTCTCCTCCTCCCTGGGCAGGGCAGAGCTCTGTCTCTCGACTTCCCCCCTCCAGCCACAGGCCGTTGCCCTGCCGCCTCGCCCCGACCCTCAGCGAGCCCCTAAATTCGAAGGGAGTAGTTAGGGGTTGCCACGGTTGGAGTCACCGGGGATTCATCAGGGAAATCGGCGGCTTCCCCCATCCCACCATCCCCTCCCCAGACCCGGGGTGACCAGGGCTCAGAGAGGGCGGGTAGCTGGCCCACGGCACACCCCCGGCGGCCTAGGGCGGGCGGGTGGGAGCCCTCAGCAGGGAGCGGCGGGCCTGAGCCGTGCCACTCTCGCAGGCCCTGCGCGGCCTGTGGTACAGGCTCCTGTCGGGCCTGCACGCCCTCCAGCCTTGGCACAACGCCCTGAAGCAGATCAGCGGGCAGTTCGGGTCCAGCGTCCTCTCCTACTTCCTGTTCCTCAAGACCCTGCTCACCTTCAACGCTCTGCTCCTCTTCTTCTTCCTGACCTTCATCGTGGCCCTACAGGCCGCCTTCCCCCCGCCCCAAGAAGCCGCCCGCCGGCCCGCCTTCGTGGGTCTGGAGCTCCTCACCGGGGCCGTGAGTACTGGGCTGGTGCCCCGGGGGCACGGAAGGGCCTGGGGGAGAGAGGGGATCTGGGGTCTCACACCGGCCCGCCTGCCTGCGCACCCCCAGGGTTACTTCACCCACACGGTGATGTACTACGGCTACTACAGTAACTTCACCCTGAACCAACCCTGCTCCTCCACCGCCAACGCCAGTCACTGCCCTCCTGGAGAGGTCAGCCTGCCCTATAACATGCCGCTGGCCTACCTGCTTACCACTGGAGTCGCCTTCTTCGTCACTTGCATCGTCCTGGTGTACAGGTACTTTCATTCATTCATTGTCGTATTTATTGAGCGCTTCCTGTGTGCAGAGCACTGTACGAAGCGCTTGGGAAGTACAATCAATCAATCAATTGTATTGAGTGCTTACTGTGTGCAGAGCACTGTACTAAGCACTTGGGAAGTACAATCAATCAATCAATCGTATTTATTGAGCACTTGCTGTGTGCAGAGCACTGTACTAAGCGCTTGGGAAGTCCAAGTCGGCAACATCTAGAGACGGCCCCTACCCACCAACGGGCTCACGGTCTAGAAGGGGGAGACGGACAACAAAATCAATCAATCAATCGTATTTATTGAGCGCTTACTGTGTGCAGAGCACTGTACTAAGCGCTTGGGAAGTCCAAGTCGGCAACATCTAGAGACGGTCCCTACCCACCAACGGGCTCACGGTCTAGAAGGGGGAGACGGACAACAAAATCAATCAATCAAGCGTATTTATTGAGCGCTTACTGTGTGCAGAGCACTGTACTAAGCGCTTGGGAAGTCCAAGTCGGCAGCATATAGAGACAGTCCCTACCCAACAGTGGGCTCACAGTCTAAAAGACTGTGAAACAAAGAAAACGAGTAGACAGGTCCTGCCCGCGGGGAACCCCGGCACCCCGCCCGACGGACCGGATTCTCCTCTGGCTCTCCCCCCACCGCCACCAGCATGTCCCACTCCTTCGGGGAGAGCTACAGGGTGGGCAGCACCCTGGGGGCCCACGCCGTCGCCGTCTTCTGCTCGTGGGACTACAAGGTGACCGACTTGCGCGGCATCCGGCTGCAGCAGGACAACCTCCGCACCCAGCTGAAGGTGGGTGGCCCAGACGGGGCCGTGCCCGCCTCGGGGGCGGGGGGCGGGCTGGCCGGGGGCCCCCTCCCCGCCTTCTCTGGGCAGGGCCGGGCCTCGGGGCCCGCCGGGGCCCCCGGCCCTGAGCAGCGCCCGCTGGGTTTGGCAGGAGCTGGTGGCGGACTGGCAACTGAGGCGGCACCCGCTGGGCTGGTGGAGGCGACTGTGCCAGCTGGCGAGGGTGGTGCTCGTGTGGATGCTGTGCCTGAGCGTGGCTGTGGGCTTTGCCATCGCTGTCTATTACTTCTCTGAATATTTGCACCAGGTGAGGGGTGGGGCTGGGGACCGGGGGGCCGAGGGTGGGAGGGGATGCCCATCCCATCCCATCCCATCCCATCCCATCCCCTTTTCTCTTCCCAGCTGTCCAGGCTGGGGCTCCCCACCCACCCCGCAAACCCGGCTGCAGCCCTCACCGCCCGACTCCCCCAGTGCCGGGCCTCTCCCCAGGCCCTGCCTTTTAATAATAATAATAATAACGATGGTATTTGTTAAGCGCTTACTATGTGCCAAGCACTGTTCTAAGCCCTGGCGGGTGGGGGGGATACAAGGTGATCAGGTTGTCCCACACGGGGCTCCCAGTCTTCATCTCCATTTTCCAGATGAGGTCACTGAGGCGCAGAGAAGTGAAGTGACTCACCCAAAGTCACACAGCTGACAGTTGGCAGAGCCAACTCTTTCCACTGAGCCACACTGCCTTTTATAATAATAATAATAATAATGATAATGATAATAATAATGGCATTTGGTATTTGTTAAGCGCTTACTATGTGCCAAGCACTGTTCTAAGCCCTGGCGGGTGGGGGGTGGGGGGGATACAAGGTGATCAGGTTGTCCCACGTGGGGCTCCCAGTCTTCATCTCCATTTTCCAGATGAGGTCACTGAGGCACAGAGAAGTGAAGTGACTCGCCCAAAGTCACACAGCTGACAGTTGGCAGAGCCATGCTCTTTCCATTGAGCCACGCTGCCTTGTATAATAATAATAATAATAATGCTGGCATTTGTTAAGTGCTTACTATGTGCAGAGCACTGTTCTAAGCACTGGGGGGGGGGGGGGGATACAAGGTGATCAAGTTGTCCCACGTGGGGCTCACAGTCTTAATCCCCATTTTACAGATGAGGGAACTGAGGCTCAGAGAAGTTAAGTGACTTGCCCGAGGTCACACAGCAGACATGAGCCCACCTTCTAGACTGTCAGCCCACTGTTGGGTAGGGACCGTCTCTCTATGTTGCCAACTTGTACTTCCCAAGCGCTTAGTACAGTGCCCTGCACACAGTAAGCGCTCAATAAATACAATTGAATGAATGAATGTGGCGGAGTCGGGATTCGAACCCATGACTTCCGACTCCAAAGCCCGGGCTCTTTCCATTGAGCCACGCTGCTTTTGCCGGGCATCCGCATGGCTCAGTGGAAAGTGCACGGGCCTGAGAGCGGTCATGGGTTCTAATCCCGGCTCTGCCACTTACCAGCTGTGCGGCTTTGGGCAAGTCACTTCGCTTCTCCGGGCCTCAGCTCCCTCATCTGGAAAATGGGGATTAAGAGGGTGAGCCCCACGTGGGACAACCTGATGACCTTGTATGTCCCCCAGCGCTGAGAACAGTGCTTGGCACATAGGAAGCGCTTCCAAATACCAAAATTATTATTCTTATAATTGTCTGGGCTTGCCCTGCCCGGCTCGGTGACCGCCTCAATCAATCAGTCGTATTTATTGAGCGCTTACTGTGCGCAGAGCACCGGACTAAGCGCTTGGGAAGTCCAAGTTGGCAACGTATAGAGACGGTCCCTACCCGACAGTGGGCTTCCAGTCGAGAAGGCTCACGGCCTCCCACTTCTTCCTCCCCGTGGCCCCAGAGTGACAGGCCTGTCGCCTCCGGGAGCGGCCCGTGGGAGCAGGAGGCCAAACTGCTGGTGCTGCCCTTGGTCGTGGGGCTCATCAACCTGCTGGTGCCCTACCTCTACATGCTGCTGACCACCTGGGAGCTGCACGACTCACCCGGGCTGGAGGTCTACATGGCTATCTGCAGGTGGGCCTGCCCCTCTCCCCCTCTCAATCAATCAATCAGTCGTATTTAGTGAGCCCTTACTGTGTGCAGAGCACTGGGCTAAGCGCTTGGGAAGTCCAAGTTGGCAACATATAGAGACAGTCAATCAATCAATCGTATTTATTGAGCCCTTACTGTGTGCAGAGCACTGGACTAAGCGCTTGGGAAGTCCAAGTTGGCAACATAGAGAGACAATCAATCAATCAATCGTATTTATTGAGCCCTTACTGTGTGCAGAGCACTGGACTAAGCGCTTGGGAAGTCCAAGTTGGCAACCTAGAGAGACGGTCCCTACCCACCAGCGGGCTCACAGTGTAGAAGGGGGAGACAGAACAAAACCAAACATACTAACAAAATAAAATAAATAGAATAGATAGGTACAAGTAAGATAAATAGAGTGATAAATATGCACAAACATATATACATATATACAGGTGCTGTGGGGAAGGGAAGGAGGTAAGATGGGGGGGATGGAGAGGGGGACGAGGGGGAGAGGAAGGAAGGGGCTCAGTGTGGGAAGGCCTCCTGGAGGAGGTGAGCTCTCAGGGCCTTGACCGGTGAGGCCGTCCCATGGTTCCTGCCGCCCCTCGGGGGGTTTCCTCCCCATTGTACAGAGGGGCAGACTGAGCCGGGTCTGAGGATTAGAACTCAGGCCCTGGCGGTCCAGCCCTGGCTCCTAGGGGAGGCCAGAAACTGAGCCTGACCTCGAGGGAGGAGCGACTGCCTTGTTCGTTCGTTCATTCAATTGTATTTATTGAGCGCTTACTGTGTGCAGAGCACTGGACTAAGCGCTTGGGAAGTACAAGTCGGCAACATATAACCCTCTTAACCCTGCTCCCGCTTCCACCCCTCTCCAGCCTCCACTTCGTGGTCCTACCCCACTTGGGAAGGACAGGTTGGCAACATCTAGAGACGGTCCCTACCCAACAGCAGGCTCACAGTTTAGAAGGGGGAGACAGACAACAAAACAAAACATAGTAACAAGATAAGATAAATAGAATAGTAAATATGTACAAGTAAAATAGAGTAATAAATACGTACAAACATATACAGGTGCTGTGGGGAGGGGAAGGAGGTAAGGCGGGGGGGGATGGGGAGGAGGAGGAGGGGGAGAGGAAGGAGGGGGCTGAGTGTGGGAAGGCCTCCTGGAGGAGGTGAGCTCTCAGTAGGACCTTGAAGGGAGGAAGAGAGCGAGCTTGGCGGATGTGGGGAGGGAGGGCATTCAGGGCCAGGGGGAGGACGTGGGCTGGGGGTCGACGGCGGGATGGGCGAGAACGAGGCCCAGTGAGGAGGTTAGCAGCAGAGGAGCGGAGGGTGCAGGCTGGGCTGGAGAAGGAGAGAAGGGAGGGGAGGGAGGAGGGGGCCAGGGGATGGACAGCCTGGAAGCCCAGGGTGAGGAGTTCATTCATTCATTCATTCAATTGTATTTGAGCGCTTACTGTGTGCAGAGCACTGTACTAAGCGCTTGGGAAGTACAAGTTGGCAACATATAGAGACGGTCCCTACCCAACAGTGGGCTCACAGTCTAGTACTTGTTAGGCATTTACTATATTCCAAGCACTGTTCTAACCACTGGGACAGATACAAGTTAATCAGGTTGGACGTGGTCCCTGTCCCACCTGGGGCTCTCGCTCTTAATCCCCATTTCACAGATGAGGCAATTGAGGCCCAGAGAAGTGACTTGCCCAAAGTCACCCAGCAGAAGTGAGGCAGAGCCCGGATTAGAATCCAGGTCCTTCTGACTCCAAGCCATGCTGCTTAGGGGGTGTGGAAGTGCCAGCTGGTTGGGGGAGCACTGGCAGTAGGCAAAAACCCAGCCAGTCAACTGGCCTCGGGCCCCCCCACCCCACCACCCCCGAGTCCCCAGCCCAAGCTAGCCTGAGCAGAGGGCACCCTTCGGGCACAGAGGGCACCCTTCATCTTAGCCCGCAGGAGCTCGCAGCTCCTGAGCCCGAGGTGTCCGACTTTCTCCCGGCAGAAACCTGATCTTGAAAATGGTGATCCTGGGGCTGCTGTGCTTTCACTGGCTGAGCCGCAAAGTCAGGGCGCTGCAGGACCAGGTACGGGCCCCCGGCCGGGGCTTCGGGGGGGTGGGGGCCCAGCGGGGCGGGGGGGCCCGGGCCCGACGCCCCGATCTGCACGGGTCTCGTCGCAGTGCTGGGAGACGTTTGTGGGGCAGGAGCTCTACCGCTTCGTGGTGATGGACTTCATCTTCACCCTGCTGGACACCCTGTTTGGGGAGCTGGTCTGGAGGTAAGCCCCCTGGCTCGCTCGCGGCTCCCGCCCCTCCCACCCTCCCAAGTGCTGACCGTCCCAGACTGTAAGCTCACCGAGGGCAGGGGATGGGTCTGTTCTGTTGTCCTTGCCCAAGGGCTTAGTTCAGTGCTCTGCATACAGTAAGCGCTCAATAAATACGATGGACTGACTGAGGGAGCCGGAGTGGCGGCACAGCTAAAGGAAGGTGGCAGACACACACACGCTCTCTCTCTCTCTCTCTCTCTCTCATTTATTGAGCCCTTACTGTGGGCGGAGCACTGTACTAATTACTTCGGAGAGTACAGTATAGCATTAAACACACTCGGTGCCCACAACGAGCTCCATCCATCCATCTCGGGGAGCATCCGGGTCGATCCCTCTCCTAGGGTGAAGCGACCCGAGGTGGTGGTGGTCTCCGCGCTTGCCCCTCTATCTCTTCCACCTCTGCTCAGCATCCTCTTCATTCACTAATTCATTCAATCACATTTATTGAGCGCTTACTGTGTGCAGAGCACTGTACTAAGCACTGGGGAAGTACAAGTCGGCAACATATAACCCTCTTAACCCTGCTCCTGCTTCCACCCCTCTCCAGCCTCCGCTTCGCGTCCCCCCCTAACCTCCCCGCGCCGTCTGGACCGATTCGGCGGTCCCCGCGCATCACCCCACCGCAGCCACCCCCCTCCTTGTGCCGCAGGCTCATCAGCGAGAAGCGGGAGGGGAAGCGAAAGCCCGAGTTCGACATCGGCCGGAACGTGTTGGAGCTGATTTACGGGCAGACGCTGACCTGGTGAGCTGTCGCGCTCCCCGCTTTCCCTTCCTCTCCTTCCTGGGACCCCCACCCCCCTGGACCCCCTCCGCTGGTTCTCACTGCGGACAACCCCGGCCCTGGCCCCAGCCAGATGTGCCATCCACTGCCCAAGAAGGACGTCTAGACTGTGAGCCCGCTGTCGGGTAGGGACCGTCTCTAGATGTGGCCAACTTGGACTTCCCAAGAGCTTAGTACCGTGCTCTGCACACAGTACGCGCTCCAAGAGGACGCGAGCCTCTTGTATTTGTACATATTTATTCTATTTGTTTTATTTTGTTACTATGTTTTGTTGTCCGTCTCCCCCTTCTAGACTGTGAGCCCGCTGTCGGCTAGGGACCGTCTCTAGATGTGGCCAACTTGTAATGATAATAATAATGATGGCATTTATTAAGCGCTTACTATGTGTAAATCACTGTTCTAAGCGCTGGGGAGTTTACAGAGTGATCAGGTTGTCCCACGGGGGGCTCACAGTCTTAATCCCCATTTTACACATGAGGGAACTGAGGCCCAGAGAAGTGAAGTGACTTGCCCATAGTCACACAGCTGACAAGTGGCGGAGCCGGGATTTGAACCGATGACCTCTGACTCCAAAGCCCGGGCTCTTTCCACTGAGCCACACTGCTTGCCCTGCTTGTACTTCCCAAGCGCTTAGTACAGTGCTCTGCACACAGTAAGTGCTTAATAAGCGCTCTGCACACAGTAAGCGCTCCAAGAGGACGCGAGCCTCTTTTATTTTATTTGCACATATTCTATTTTATTTTGTTACTATGTTTTGTTGTCCGTCTCCCCCTTCTAGACTGTGAGCCCGCTGTCGGGTAGGGACCACCTCTATATGTGGCCAACTTGTACTTCCCAAGCGCTTACTACAGTGCTCTGCACACAGTAAGCGCTCAAATACGATTGATTGATTGATAAATACAATTGAATGGATGAGCAGAATAGCAGCCGCTCAGCGGCCTCACCGCCTTGTTTCGATATTGGACCACGGCGGGATGCTGTTGTCTCCCCGGCCCCCTCGTCCCAAGCCGGAGATGGCTGTAGCACGAGAGGCTTCTGGGAGCCTGAATAACTCCCAGCTACTTCAGCAGAAGGGACCTGAGTTCTAATCCTGGTTCCTCCACTTGTCTCCTGCGTGACTGGTCCCGGCGCTTAGAACGGTGCTTTGCACCTAGTAAGCGCTTAATAAATGCCATTGTTATTATTATTATCATCATCACTTCTCTTCTCTGGGCCTCAGTTCTGTAAACCGGGGCTTAAGCCCCGTGAGAACTGTGCCCAACCTGAATAAGCTTGGATCTACCTACGTATCCCAGCGCTGGGTTCGGTGTGGGGCACATAGGAAGCGCTTAACAAATACCATGGAAAAAAAAGTAGCTCCCTCCAGGTGGGAACTGAGGGTCTCTTCCGGGCCGCTTCCAGGTTGGGGGTCCTGTTTTCCCCCCTTCTCCCGGCTGTGCAGATCATCAAGCTGCTGCTGCTCTTCTGGGTCAAGAAAGTGAGTAGGGGTGGTGGGGGGATCCTGTCCTCCAGAGCCCTTAATTCCTCTTCTCCCAGTCTCTTCTGCATCGCCCTTGCATTTGGAATTTGCCCCCGATTCCGCCCTCCCCCAGCCGCACGGCACTTACATCCATGCCCGTCATTACCCGTCATTTATTTATAGTCCCATCCGTCTCCCCCGCTGGACTGCCAGCTCGTTGTGGGTGGTGAACTTTTCTACCACCTCTGCTCTCCAAGCGCTTAATCCAGTGCTCGGCACGCAGGAAGCGCTCAGCCCTACCAATGATCGATTCTCCCACGGTGGGCACCTGTGGGAGTGATTTGCCCGGTTTGATGCCCGTGGGGGCCGACGGGACTCCTGCCCGGCCCCAGCCCTGCTGTAGCAACCCTCTGTGCCCACAGGCCAGCCTGATGGCCAACTGCCAGGCTCCCGGCAAGCCGTGGCAGGCGTCTCACATGAGCACCGTCTTCATCACGCTCCTGTGCTTTCCCTCCTTCCTGGGCGCGGCCATCTTCCTGTCCTACGCCATCTGGTCGTGAGTCCGCTCGGGCAGCGTGGACGGGGCCCCCGGGCTGGGGAGGGAGGGGCTCCCCGCGGGCGGTGGGAGGGAGTGACCGTCGCCCCCGTCGCCGCGGTCCCCCCCGCAGAGTGAGGCCGTCCGGCACGTGCGGTCCCTTCCGGAACCTGGACACCATGTACGAAGCCGGCAAGACCTGGGTCCGCCGGCTGGAAGGGGCCGGCCCCCACGTCTCCTGGTTCGTCTGGATCCACCAGTACCTGGTGGAGAACACGTTCTTCCTCTTCGTGCTGTCCGCCCTGCTGCTGTGAGTGGCTCTGGCGGGGCGGGGGGCCGGGGGCCGCGGGGAGGATTGAGGGCGCCGGGGCCCACCGCGCGTCTTTGCTTTCAGAACCGTCATCTACCTCAACATCCAGGTGGTGAAGGGGCAGCGCAGAGTCATCCGCCGCCTCAAGGAGCAGATCAGCAATGTGAGTCAAGCGCATCCCTCAGCCGGATTTTTGACTGAATGCCTACTTGGTGCAGAGTAGAGTTTAGGAGACACGATCCTTCTCCCTTTCCCTTTCCTCGTTCTTTTTCTTGCCTGCCTATCCACAGAGTAGAGTTTAGGAGACACGATCCTTCTAACTTTCCCTTTCCTCATTCTTTTTCTTGCCAGTCATATTTTTTGTTTTTCAAACTCTTTTTCTTAGTCTTACTCTTCATTTCTATCTTCCATCCTGTTTTCATTCTATTGTTTCCCTCTTTTCTTTCACCATTTCTTCCCTTCACTCCATTTTTTCTATTCCATTCTCCTCCATTGTCTTTTTTCATCTCCCCCCTTACTTTCCCTTTCCTGTTTTTCGTTCTTTCCTATCTTCTTCCTCTTTCCATTCATTTTTTTGTTTCTATTCTTAACCTTCTTTCTCATTATCTTTTCTTTATCCCTTCAACTCTTCAATCTCTCTCATTCTCACCTTCTCTTTGCTTTTCCTGTCTTCATTCCTCCTTTCCTGTCTCTCCTCTTTCCATTTTTCTCTCTTGCCATTCTATTGATTTTTCTATTATTCTCTTAACCTTCTTTCTCATTACCTTTGCTTATCCCTTCGACTCTTCAATCTCTTTTCTCATTCTCTTACCTTCTCTTCTTTGCTTTTCCTGTCTTCATTCCTCCTTTTCCTCCTTTCCTGTCTCTCCTCTTTCCATTTTTCTTTCTCTTGCCATTCTATTGATTTTTCTGTTTCTATTATTCTCTTAACCTTTTCTCATTACCTTTATCCCTTCGACTTTTCAATCTCTTTTCTCATTCTCTCACCTTTCTTCTTTGCTTTTCCTGTCTTCATTCCTCCTTTTCATCCTTTCCTGTCTCTCCTCTTTCCATTTTTCTTTCTCTTGCCATTCTACTGATTTTTGTTTCTATTATTCTCTTAACCTTCTTTCTCGTTACCTTTTCTTTATCCCTTTGACTTTTCAATCTCTCTTCTCATTCTCTCACCTTCTCTTCTTTGCTTTTCCTGTCTTCATTCCTTTTCATCCTTTCCTGTCTCTTCTTTCCATTTTTTCTCTTGCCATTCTATTGATTTTTCTGTTTCTATTATTCTCTTAACCTTCTCGTTACCTTTTCTTTATCCCTTCAACTTTTCAATCTTTTCTCATTCTCTCACCTTCTCTTCTTTGCTTTTCCTGTCTTCATTCCTCCTTTTCATCCTTTTCCTCTCTCCTCTTTCCATTTTTCTCTTTCCATTCTATTGATTTTTGTTTCTATTCTCTTAACCTTCTTTCACATTACCTTTTCTTTATCCCTTCAACTCTTCAATCTATCACTTTTCTCATTCTCTCACCTTCTCTTCTTTGCTTTTCCTGTCTTCATTCCTCCTTCTCATCCTTTCCTGTCTCTCCTCTTTCCATTTTTCTTTCTCTTGCCATTCTATTGATTTTTCTGTTTCTGTTCTCTTAACCTTCTTTCTCATTACCTTTTCTTTATCCCTTCGACTCTTCAATCTCTTGGCTCATTCTCTCACCTTCTCTTCTTTGCTTTTCCTGTCTTCATTCCTCCTTTTCATCCTTTCCTGTCTCTCCTCTTTCCATTTTTCTTTCTCTTATTCCCTTAACCTTCTTTCACATTACCTTTTCTTTATCCCTTTGACTCTTCACTCTTTCTGTCACTTTTCTCATTCTCTCACCTTCTCTCCTTTTCTTTGCTTTTCCTGTCTTCATTCCTCCTTTTCATCCTTTCCTGTCTCTCCTCTTTCCAGTTTTCTTTCTCTTGCCCTTCTATTGCTTTTTCTGTTTCTATTATTCTCTTAACCTTTTCTCATTACCTTTGTTTTCTTTATCCCTTCGACTCTTCAGTCTCTTTTCTATCACTTTTCTCATTCTCTCACCTTCTCTCTTGCTTTTCCTGTTTTCATTCCTCCTTTTCATCCTTTCCTCTCTCCTCTTTCCATTTTTCTATTGATTTTTCTGTTTCCATTTATTCTTGTAATCTTTTCCTTCATATTCTTTATCCGTTCTTTCTCCTCCCTTCCTTCTTTCCATCACATTCCTCAATCTTTCCCTTTCTTCTTTGTTTTTCATTCCTCCTTTTCATCCTTTCCTCTCTCCTCTTTCCATTTTTCTTTCTATTGATTTTTCTGTTTCCATCTATTCTTGTAATCTTTTCCTTCATATTCTTTATCCATTCTTTCTCATCCCTTCCTTCTTTCCGTCACATTCCTCAGTCTTTCCTTTTCTTCTTTCAGTTTTTCATTCCTCCTTTTCATTCTTTCCTATCTCCTTTTCTCTTTCCATTCTATTGATTTTTGTTTCCATTCTCGTAACCTTTTTTTCTTTATCCCTTTTCAATTTCTCCTCTTTCTCTCCATCACTTTCCTATCTCCTTTATCTTTCCATTTTTTCTTTCTTGCCATTCTATTGATTTTTTTGCTTCCGTCTATTCTCTTAACCTTGTTTGTCTCATTACCTTTCATTCTTTATCCCTTTTGTTCTTCAATCTGTCCCATCTTTCATTCCCTCCCCTTCTCTTTCCATCTATTCTTAGCCATTCTTTCCTTTTCCTTTTCTTACTTTTCAGTCATCTGTTTTCTTTCTCTATCCCATCACTTCTTCCCCTTATCTAACCCACCTTTTTCATTCATCTTCATTCTTTCCCTCTTTCTTTTTGTGTCCCATCTTTCTTCTAACCCTCCCTATTCTCCTGTTTTGGTCATCCTCTTTGTGCTCTTCTCTTTTTCATTCTGCATCCCTTTCCCTCCCTTTCCATTTTTTCTTCCATTCTGTCTAGACTGTGAGTTCCTTGTGGGTATGGACTGTGTCTGCCGCGTCTGCTATGTTATACTCTCCCAAGTGCTTAGTACCATGTTCTGCACACAGTAAGCACTTCATATCTGAGCGCTTACTGTGTGCAGAGCACTGTACTAAACGCTTGGGAAGTAAAAGGCGGCAACCTATAGAGGCGATCCCTACCCACCAAGGGGCTCCCGGTCTAGAAGGGGGAGACAGACGACAAAACAAAATTCCCTCCTTTCTCTAGTCCTGTTTTCTCTGTCCCTTCTTCCTTCCTGCACTTACCCCTGGCTGTTTCTGCCATTGTAGGAGGGAGAAGATAAAGAATTTCTCATCAGTAAGCTGCATGCCATTTACGGGAGAAGAGACCCCTCCCTCTGAGCAGGACCGCAGATGGCAAGGTGAGCGAAGGGCCTGAGCCTCTCCGTACCCCGCGGTGCGGCAGGCCGGGCTATGGCGGCGACTCCGTGCTCTCTGTCTCGCAACTGTCCTGGAATTACACTTTTTCTCCCTGCAGAGACTCGTGCCCTCGCTTTTTCTTTTTTTATGGCCACACGGGAGCTCCTAGGGAGGCTCCCTTTTCTCTTCACCACTGTAACAAATGGGTGAAGTGCTCATTCTGCGCCCGGCCCCGGGGTAGATAGAAGGTTGTCGGCTTGGACACGGGGCTCCCGGTCTTCATCCCAGGGAGGCGACCTGCCCGAGGTCCCACAGCAGGCAAGCAGAGGATCCGGGTCTAGCCACCGAGTCCCGCGGCTTCTCTTGCAGTGTCCACAGCAGCTCCGTTCTCACACACCCGAGAAACCCCACGCTTCGCCTGTTTTAGAGGCCGTTCCAGGTCCTGGGCCTTAAAAAGAGATCAGGACCCCGGGGACAAAGAATGAGCGGTCCCCTCGCCAGGCTGCAGAGGATAAAGCAGAAACACAACCCCAACTGCAACTCACAACACGCGGGGCACGGGTCCCTCTGGGGGGTTTGTCCCCGCTCCGCCACACGCGAAGCTCGGGCCGTCCTTCTTCAAAAACGGAATGCACATTTATTTGAACAGCCAAGGAAAAAAAAAACAAAAAACTGCATTTATTAAGTTTCAACGAAGCTTCGTACTTTCGGGGAGTGTTCGTTAACAATCACATTCTAGGAGGAGAAAACGTTAAAAGCCACAAACTTTTTTTTTTTCTTAAATCTCAGAGTTACAGACATCTTAAATCGAAAATAAAGGCAAAGAAATGACACTGACTTTTTTTTTTTTAAAAAAACTTCCATCCCCAATTTTAAAACACCAGGAGTTTTTTTCTTTTTCTACAACTCAATGCTAAACTTCAGCATGGAGGAACTGTATGTAAAGCGCACGGGCGTGTGCGCGCACACATACACACATACACACCCATATATATATTTGATATACATATCCATCTGTACATATAGGAAATATATATATATAATGCATGTAATGGCAATGAGATGCAGTTACTCTGAGGAAGGGTTATTTAGCTAAATACACTACCCAAACTTGAGAAAAAAAGTCTCAAACCCAGTTTGTGCATAGTTCATGATCCTCTATAAAACCAGCTTTTGTTGATTTGCAATCTTGCAGGACCCTCTGCTTTTTTGATAAAACCATTAAAAAGCTAATTTTCAAAAAAAAACAAAAACAACAAAAAAAAAAACAATGTAATGCACAACTTTCCTGATCCAACCAGGCAGGCAAGGGAGCACAATGTTCATATATCTTTTTTTTTTTTTTAAAAAAAACATACTTGAAGGTATGTTATTCCATTGTCTTTCTTCCTTTCAAAACAATCAAAACATTGATCGTTTTTTTTTAAAACATAAAGCGATTTTTTTTTTCATATATAAAGCACTCTTCAAACATCTATTTCTTTTGAGTCCATTATTTGGTAAATATGTAACTGCTACACATTAGATTAGGTAATTTTCTTCTGTCTTTTTTTTTTTAAAAACTTTTGTTTTTGTTTTTTTGGGGTTTTTTTTTTTTTAAATATTTTTCTTTTTTTCGTAATAATATCTTCAGTGCTAGGAGTTGGGTTGTAAAAAATACATGAAAATGGTGTGAGCTGCTCCTTGGGAAAACCGCTTCCCTGAGACCTCTTCCACCATGTGCAAGATAAGTGACCACAAGGTTTCCTTCCGCCCCGCGGGCGGACAAGACGGGAGGGAGGGGAGGGCAAACGGAAGGAAAAGAAAAGATACACGAGGACGGCCGAGGAAAGGAGGACGCCACCACGGCCCCGCTGTTCGATCCCAGAGCTCTGAAGTAGCACGTCTTCTTTCTGAAAATAGGTTTTCTTTGACGATGGAAGTCTCTTTTTTTTTTTTTTTTCCGTTTTCCTTTTTTTTAAAATTCAATTTTTTTTACATTAAAGTTCGGAAGGGGCGGGGTGGGGGGGGGGGAGAAGAGGGAGGCAGGGGGTGGAAATAAAACGAAACAGGTCTGTAAACAGGTGGGAGCCGGAGAGCTCCGGCCCCCGCCGAAAGCAGTCAAAACCTACGCAAGTGCTCGTCCCCGTCGGTCCGGGTCGGGCCTGGTGGCCTCTGGGCTTCGCGTTGGACCGCTCGGGCCACAGTTCCAACAACTGTCCGCTTGCTTCTTCCTCTCTCTCTCTCTCCCCTCTTCCTTCTCGGAACTTTTCCCGTTCCCGGTGGAGAAACGGCGCGCTACTCCGGTCATCGGCTCGCTTCCTTGCACTGTTTAGTCCACAATAAAAAGCCGCTAAAGGTAGATATACACATATTATTCTCCAGAGATACACGCTTGTCATTTCGACGCAATAAACAAGAGTCCTTGAGTAAACATTTACACGTGAATTGTCGCCGGCCCCGTCCCGTTGGGATTTTTTTTTTTTGTATTTTTTGTTTTTTCCGAACGTAGTAAAGGGGGGGGGGGGATTTAGCTGTATGGGAAGGGCTGCGGACACTCAGTGCAAAGTTAGACGCTAATAACAATTAAATGTTTGACCAATGACCCCCCCCACAAAAAATAATAATCCCCCCCCCACCCCCTTAAAAAAGAAAAAAAAAAGCATTATACTGCACCGGGGAGAAAAACCATTCACACTCCCCCCCCCACCCCACAAGTGCACACCCGCACACACATTCCTGCCACACAAACACATACGCACGGTATATGAACTTCGATATTTTTTTTTTTTTCCTAGAGCCTGTTTCTGTGTATTGATGCCAACCTGGAAGTGTAAATAATTCGACGTAGAAAGTGTTCACATTTCATTATTGGCCTGCTGGATTCAAGTATTTTGCATGTTTGATATGTTTTTTTTTTTTTTCCTTTTTTTTTTTTTATCTTTTCTGGGATTAAAAGAAATGACATGAAAAAAGTAATGAAACGAGGGTGATGTGCATAGGCGGATCCATGGGAACAGAACAGAGAGACCCCCCACCCACCTCCCCACCCCGCCTTCGCCCCCCCCAGACCAAACCTGTCCTTTCCAGTTGCCAGTCCCCAGGATGGCGACTTTTTCGGTACCAACGAGAACCCCACGCCACCCGCCCCGGCCCACCCGTCCCCCAACTTCTGATTATTGGCTCCGCCTCTCGTAATGTGCATAAGAGTCACAGGCTCATTTTAAGTAGGCTTCCGCTTCCCTCGCCCGACCTTGCTAAAATACCCCTTTCCGGCCCGCCCTCTGAAAAGTGCCCTTCATGATAGAACTATTCTAAGCAGCTTTTATAAAACCCCGCCCGCCCCCCCACCCAAACAAAAACGACGAACAGCCCAGAACACCACATCGTACGAACGTAAGACAACGTAAAAAGGGAAAGAAATCACAGAGCTGTGAAGACACCTGTCGTCAGCACGTGACACTAACCAAGCGGAGGGAGCCCATACTGTCGCGGTAACAGTTCCCAAGGGCTCGGGCGGAGTTTGGCCCTCCGGCTCCGGACGGAGAGAGGTACGCAGGCCGCCGGTCTCGCGGTCCGTCCCGGGCGGCCGGCGAGGGGGAGGGTGGACGTGGGCAGGGGTCGGGGGGCGTCTGGGAAGGTTCCTCCATTCCCCTTCTTTAGTGCTGATGACGGTGGTTCCTGGGGGCGGCCCCCTCCCCGGGGCGAGGGGGGGGTGTCAGTCTCTAGATGGACTCCCCGCTCAGCAGGTCCCCGGGCAGCAGGGTGTTGAGGGGGGTCGGACTGCCCACGACCCTGCCGTCCTCGGCGCTGGGGGGGCCCCACAGGCTGCTGGAGTACTGGGGGACCCCGCCCCACAGCAGGTCGCTGCCGCCTTTGCCGCCCAGGCAGGGGGTGTTCCAGTGGCCCGCGTCCCCCCGCACCAGGCCGTGGGAGCCGCCCGCCGAGCCCAGCCGAGTCTGATTGGTTCCAGTGTTGGACTGCCAACTGGAGGTGGGCGGCAGGGGCTGGCCTTGTGCTAAGAAACGGTTCACCTCTTCCTCCCCGGCAAACTCCGCCAAGATGGTAGTGTTGCCCAGGACACACCTGAAGGGGGGAGAGAAGCCACCGTCGGTCTGTCGGTCGCCGGGGCCGCCGCCTTGGGGGTCGACCGGAAACCGGGACCCACAGAGCGGCGGCGGCGGGGGTAACGGCACCTCTGAAAGGCCCCGGTCCCGACCGCTGCTCTCCGAGCCGGGGGCGTGGACTAACGGGCGGGCCTGGGGATCGCGGGGGTGGCGCTTGCCCCAAACCCGCTCAACATCACTCCTCGGTGACCCCTCCGTCACCCCGGCCCCCTCGCTGCACTGAGCAGACCACTCGAAGTCGGGTCACCGGGCAGGCCCCGGGTAGAGGGGGTTTGTGTCCTTGCCCCAAGGGGAGCCGGTTTTCCATTTCTGGGGGTTGAGGGGTGAGGAGGAGGAGAAGAAACAATTTCAGCCACCCCCAGAGACCACTGGCCCCAGAAGCCCCCGGCCCGCCTTTCCCTGACCCTCCGGCCCCTCCTCCCGTCAGTCTGATCCGGATCTGCTTCCTCCGGCTCCAGCTGACTTCTGGCTTCTCCCAAAAACACCGCCCGTGCCCGGGGCTCAACCGACGCCGCCACCGCGGGATCGGGGGCAGCGTGCGTGCGTGCGTGAGTGTACGCGGGCGCGAGCAGGGAGAGACGGCATCCGAGAGCGGCAGCAGGGAAAGCAGAGGAGAACCGTACATATGCAGAGACTTCTGGGCCTTGGCAGCTTCCTCCTTTGAACTGTAACGGACCACGGCGTTCCCTTGAGTCAGGTTCAGGTGGAATGTGATCAGAGGACCGTGTTGTAAGCACAGGGTCCGCAGTGTGGAACCATCAATCTAGGCAGAGAGGGTGGAGCAGAGACAGGACATCATGTCCCGGTGGATGGGGGGGGTCCTCTCACGTACGGCCCTCCCCCCCCACATCCCTCCCGAAACCCCACGTATGGTGAGCCGACTGTTTCGGCCTCACAGACGTGCTTGGGTCTCCGCCACCGTCCTCAGGGATGCATCGAACGGCCACCGGATGCAGGTGAGGGGGTGTGTCTCCTTCCCCAACCCTTGCCCACCTCCCCAATTTGAAGCTTGAGCCGCACCGACCCAAGAGGGTCTGGCCTCGGTGCTGCTTCCCCGACAACCTGGGGGTCATTCAGGGGCAAAGGCCACTCAAGCCGCCTCTCCGGACACGGGGCCACACCATCCCGAGAGGACCGCCGGGGACCCTGGCGCCGGAGACCAGCTGGGGGAAGGGGAGGGGGTGTGTGTGTGTACGTGGGTCCATTCACTTAACGAGCTTGGAAAGGCCAGCACGGGACTACTTTGGAGCCCCCGCTGCAGCGGGCAAGCCAAGCGCCCGGTCCTCACCCTCTCTCCGGCCCCGCGGGCGGTTACCTGGGGTGTCAGGTTGCGCAGGACCAGCCAGCTGCTTGTCCTTCCTGAGCTGTCGGTGCTCCAGGCCGAACCTGAAAAACCCACCTCCCGTGAGGCGAGGGGCCCCGCTGCGAAAAGTGCCTGGGGGGGATATCCGCTGAGGGGCTGGGGACACGGGGAGGACGACAGTGGGGGAGAAGAGCTTCCTGGACATCAAGGCCTGGGCTCAGAGGTCGACTAACTCTCTTACACCATCATCATCATCAATCGTATTTATCGAGCGCTTACTATGTGCAGAGCACTGTACTAAGCGCTTGGGAAGTACAAATTGGCAGCATATAGAGACAGTCCCTACCCAACAGTGGGCTCACACTCTCCCAGGCGGTCGGTACAGTGCTCAACGAACACCACTGATCGATCGATGCTGGTCAGGGACCAAGCCCTTCTCCGGCTCCTAAATTGCCCCACAGCCCTTGGCTAGCGCGGCCCGAGCTCCGCACTCCTCCGAAACAAGATCCATCAAGCGCTTAGTACAGTGCTCTGCACACAGTAAGCGCTCAACAAATACGACTGAATGAAGGAACCCGAAAACCCCAAACCCGGACCAGGGCAGTCGCTCGGCCCAGAACCCCGACACCCCTCCCCGAGAATAATAATAATGATGGTATTTGTTAAGCGCTTACTAAGTACAAAGCACTGTTCTAAGCACTGTTGGGAAGCAGCGTGGCTCAGTGGAAAGAGCCCGGGCTTTGGAGTCAGAGGTCATGGGTTCAAATCCTGGCTCCGCCAATTGTCAGCTGTGTGACTTTGGGCAAATCACTTCACTTCTCTGGGCCTCAGTTACCTCATCTGCAAAATGGGGATTAAGATTGTAAGCCCCACACGGGACAACCTGATCACTTCGTATCCCCCCAGCGCTTCCAACAGTGCTTTGCACATAGTAAGCGCTTAACAAATACCATCATTATTATTCTAAGCGCTGGTGAGGTTACAAGGTGATCGGGTTGTCCCACCGGGGGCTCACAGTTTTAATCCCCGTTTTACAGATAACAGGCACAGAGAAGTTAAGTGACTTGCCCAAAGTCACACAGCTGACAGATGGCAGAGCTGGGATTTGAACCCACGATCTCTGAGTCCAAAGCCCGTGCTCTTTCCACTGAGCCCCACTGCCTGAGGGAGGTCTTTCCCTCTGGGAGTTGAGGGGGAAGGTTTCCACCCTCCACCTCCCCCAAACCCGGACCAGGGCAGTCGTTCGGCCCAGGACCCCGACACCCCTCCCCGAGAAGGAGCCTGAGGGAGGTCTTTCCCTCTGTGAGTTGAGGGGGAAAGTTTCCACCCTCCACCTCGGAAGTCTCTGAGGCCCTCAGGGTCTACCTGCCCTAGACGGGACTATCCCAAGCGCTCGGCACGACCGACCGATGGGAACGTGCGGCCAGGGCAGAGGCCAAAGGCCGCGGGGGACGGGGGCGGACGTACCCGAGGAGTAGGAGCTGGTCCAGCCCAGCGGGCCGGCTCCCCAGCTGGACGATGGCTTGGTGTTGGTTAGGCCCGGAGGCGGTCTTGTGGGGGCGGGGGTGTTTCTGGGGACCTTCCAGAGCTCGTGAGACAGAGAGGCTTGGGTGTGCGAGGCGGCACCGGAGGACCATGAAGATTTGATGTCCGACAGTTTACCTAGGAGAGCAGAGAAGAGCCCCGAGCCGCACTCTCTTAGACGGACCATTTGCGAGATACAGTCTACCGCAGGGCGCTCTGGCCTGCCCGGTGGCGGCGGCGACTTCCCCCTCCGAGTGCTCACCGGCAGGCTATTTTCCACAGGAAATGCCGCCACGTGCCAGGGCTCTGGCTGTGGCTCTCCTCTTTCCACAAAGCCGAGAGTGAAGGGCCAGAGCGGGGCCAGGGTCTCCCACCCCACCACCCGCCTTGTGGTGGGCACCTCACTGCCCGCGACCGCGCTCAGCTCTCAAGAGCTTAGTACAGTGCTCTGCACACAGTAAGCGCTCAATAAATACGATTGATGATGATGAGAAGAAGCGTGGCCCAGTGGAGAGAGTCCGGGCCTGGGTTCGAGTCCCGGCTCCATCACAGGCCCGCTGTGTGACCCTAGGCAAGATGCTTCACTTGCCTGGGGCTCAGTTTCCTCAACCCTGATGGGATAAAATACCCGTTCTCCCTGCCCTTGTGACTGCGAGCCCCCCATAGACAGGAGCCATGCCCGCCCTCATTATCTCATACCTCTCCCGGCACTTAGCACAGCACTTGGTATATTTAAATTAGCCTATAAATAGCAGATCTACAACTCTGGGCCGAAGCACAATAAAATGGTAGACCCGTGGCTCGGCTGAGTAGAAACCGAACAGTGCGTACCCTCTTAAAGAGCCTCAACCGCCTGGGTGTCAAACCTGGCACTTAGCATGAGCTGTGGGAAACAGAAGGGGCCGAGGGCATCCTGCATTGCAACAGAGAGAGGGAGAGCAGGCCCGCATGACTGAGGAAAAGGCACCCTGCTGCTGAGCATTCGGGAGGGTGAGAGGTTTCCACTTCCACCCGATCGGCGCAATTTGAGCTTGTCAATTAAGCACGCTGGCCCTTTTCCCGGGCCGGGCACCTCCCTGCTCTAAGGTGGAAGCGCCAGCGCTGTCCGAGGGCCCGCCTGCGGAGTGAGCCCCGAGGCCCGCCGGGGACCCGGAAGCGGGAGTCGGCCCCCAGGCCCGCCCCGCCCCTTACCTCCACTTTTGAGAAGATAGCGGTTAACGTCCTGGATCGTCGTATTAATGGTCGGGCCGGTGGGGACACTTCCAGGAGTGACGTCGGGGTCGTTCTCGGGGTCGATGTTCTGCAGTCCTTTCCATGGCACTCCAGGATGAAACTCTGTTTAACGACCACAGAAAGGGGGGGCTGCCGACCGCCGGTGGTGCCAGGCTGCCCGCGGAGCACGACCGTGGGTGTCAGTTCCGGACGCCCACGGGACGCCCAGGCCGCTCACGCTCGGCCTCCCGCCGGCCCCAGATCGCGAGAAAGGGCCCCCGCGGTCACCCGCGGTGAGCCCCCTCAGGGCCCACGGCGCGGCCCTAAGCCGCCACCCCCTTACCCGGGGGCCAGCTGATGCTGGAGCCGTTGGAGATTTTCTCGTTGTCGGATTTGGCACGTGACCAGCTGTGGGGGACGGCGACGGGAGGGCTGGCTGGCGGCTCGCTGCTGGGGATCAGGTCGTACCGGCCGAAGGAGTCGTCGATGGAGGCCTTACCCGGAGGCCCGATGCTTAAGCCTCCAGGGATAGCACCTGGGGAGACCGAGGGAAACCCATCACCCTAGAGCCGGTGGCCCGCGCGGTGCGGCCTGGCGGGATCAGCCCGGGCCTGGGGGGGGTCGGAGGAGCTGGGTTCTCATCCCTGGTCCGTCACTTGTCTGCTGTGTGACCGCAGGCAAGCCACTTAACTTCTCTGGACCTCAGTTACCTCCTCTGTAAAATGGAGTCTAGGACTGTGAGCCCCGTGTGGGACATAGACTATGTCCAACCTGATAATATTGTAATTGCCCCAGCTCCTAATACAATGTCTGGCACAAAGGAAGCACTTCACAAATACCATGAAAAATACACATACACACACACACACAAAACAACAACAAAAAACAACAAGCAAAAGAAAAAGCTTCCATCAAGTCACTTGGCTTCTCTGGGCCTCAGTTACTTCATCCTGCAAAATGGGGAGGAAATCCTACTCCCACTTAGAACACAACTTAGTAACGGTCCTCTCCGTCCCGTCCAGGGCCCCCTCATTTCAATCATCATCGTCATAATCATCGTGACGCAGCCTGGCTCAGTAGACTGTGAGCCCGCTGCTGGGTAGGGACCGTCTCTATATGTTGCCAACTTGTACTTCCCAAGCGCTTAGTACAGTGCTCTGCACACAGTAAGCGCTCAATAAATACGACTGAATGAATGAACACAAGCCCCATTTGGGACGGGGACTGTATCCAACCTGATGATCCTCAATCTAACCCACTGTTCAGTGAAGTGCTTGGCACAACAGGACGCTTAAGTAGTGTTAAAAAAAAAAAAAGGCCGAGGAGCAGCCTGGCATTGTGGATGATAATAATAATGACATTTATTAAGCGCTTACTATGTGCAAAGCACTGTTCTAAGCGCTGGTGGATGGAACATGGGTCTGGGTATCAGGAGGTCACGGGTTCTAACACGCTTCACCCCTTGTCTGCTGCGTGGCCTTGGGACACCTTCCAAATAGACGTGGCTAAGCCACTTCAGTTCTCTGTGCCTCAGTTACCTCATCTATAAAATGGGGATGAAGACTGTGAACCCTGTGCGGGACAGGGCCCGTGTCCAACACGATTTGCTTTTACTCTTAGTACAGTGCCTGACACACAGTAAGTGCCATCGTTACCAACAGATACCATCAAGCGCTTAGTACAGTGCTCTGCACACAGTAAGCGCTCAATACGATTGATGATGATACCAATCATCATCATCATCAATCGTATTTATTGAGCGCTTACTATGTGCAGAGCACTGTACTAAGCGCTTGGGAAGTACAAATGGGCAACATATAGAGACAGTCCCTACCCAACAGTGGGCTCACAGTCTAAAAGTCTAAAATCAATATTATTATGATTTACTATTCCGACCCTCGGGCCTCCAGCTGGCTCCCCCAGAGACGCCCCCACCCCACCCGCTCCCCGCCCCGGTGAGACGTACCGTGCTTGCTGGGGTTCTGATCGAGCGGAGAAGCAGCAGTGGACAGACTTTCCATTGAGTTGGGGTGCGTCCACTGAGGAAGGCGAGATTGAGACTGAGGGGTGTCCTTCACTGATAAACCACCAGTAATGTCCAGGCTGTTTACATTCAGGTTGGGGTTCAGTCCGGCTGCAAGCACACAGACCCCTCAGACACGAGGCGAGCAGGATGCCAACGGGCACCATCCCGCCCGACCCCCCCCGCCGAGGCGGCCGGCTCCGGATCCCCCGGCCGACTGTCTGGCCGCTTCGGCACGCCGGGACCCAGATGGGAGAAACCTCACCTCCTCTTCCAGCTTCCCCTCAACCGGTACCCTGGGCTGGATCCGGCCAGTGTCCCCCGCTCCACCCCTTCCCCCCAGTCAATCAATCAATCGTATTTATTGAGCGCTTACTGTGTGCAGAGCACTGTACTAAGCCCTTGGGAAGTACAAGCTGGCAACATATAGAGACAGTCCCTACCCAACAGTGGGCTCACAGTCTAGCAGTCCCCCAGCCCTCACCTGGGAGGGGCCCGCCTGGCCTGCCTTCAGGTGGTGGCTCTTTCAGCCACTTCCCACTCCTCAATCCGCTCGCTCCCTCCTCCCTCACCTCACTGCTCTCCTTCGCCAACCCAGCCCACACACTTCACTCCTCCAACGCCAACCTGCTGACTGGACCTCGATCCTTCTCTCTCGCTGCCGACCCCTCGCTCACATCCTGCCTCTGACCTGGGCCGCCCTCCCTCTCCGTATCTGACAGACCACCGCTCTCCCCACCTTCAAAGCCTTATTAAAACCCCACCTCCTCCGAGAGGCCTGCCGTGACTGAGTCCTCGTTTCCCCTACTCCCTCTCCCTCACGTGACGCCCTCGCTCTTGGATTTGTCTCCTTTATCACCCTACCCTCGGCACTTACGTACGTCTCCATGTTTTAATGTCCACCTCCCCCTCCAGACTGCACGCTCCTCATTCATTCAATCGCATTTATTGAGCGCTTACTGTGTGCAAAGCACTGTACTAAGCGCTTGGGAGGTACAAGGTGGCAACATTTAAAGATGGTCCCTACCCAAAATCGGGCTCACAGTCTAGAAGGGCGGGCATGGAGCGTGTCTACCAACTCTGTTATACCGCACTCTTCCAAGCGCTAAGTACAGAGCTCTGCCCACAGTGAGCGTTCCCAAAATCGGGCTCACGGTCTAGAAGGGTGGGCATGGAGCGTGTCTACCAACTCTGTTATACCGCACTCTTCCAAGCGCTAAGTACAGAGCTCTGCCCACAGTGAGCGTTCCCAAAATCGGGCTCACGGTCTAGAAGGGTGGGCATGGAGCGTGTCTACCAACTCTGTTATACCGCACTCTTCCAAGCGCTCAGTATACTGCTCTGCCCACAGTGAGCGTTACATAAATACAACCGACTGGCCATGACTTCGGCCACGCCAGGGTACCCACGCTGGACCCCCTGCTCCCCTCCCGCCCGCCGTCTTCCAGCGACCGCCACGTACCCAGGGGGTAAGGAGCAAAGGTGTTGGGTGAAGACTGCTGCTCTTTGGTCTGCAGGTCGGGCCCCTGGGGATGGGGTGAGAAGCTCTCCATGGCTGATTTGCCTGCAGAGGGGTGCAAAGATAGGTGCGGAGGGGGGGGGCGGCTGCGGCTGCTGCTGCTGCTGCTGCTTCATGAGCAGGGCCTGGGCCAGCTGGCGCTGGTGCTGTTGGATCTGCTGCTGCATGTTATTGATTGTACGTGCAACCTGGCGACAGGGACGGGCAAGAAGCGGTCACTGGCCAGAGCCCCAACCGCTCAACCACGGCCCAGGCCGAAAACCACCCCGCCGACCCCCACCCCCAGCTCACGACTCGGCTGGCTGGGCTGCCGACCCTGTTGTACTGTGCTCTCCCAAGCTCTCGGCCCAGACGCCGCTGACCGATCGGTCCAACGGCCGACCTGACGGGAGCCGAGCCATCAGAGCGGACTTTGTTGCGAGCCGGTCGCCGGGCCTCGCCCCTAGGTTAGCTCAGATGAGTGTCCGCGTGGGCAGGCCGGGCTCGCGCCCGGATGGGGAGAAGGAAGCCGGCTTACTTGCTGCTCCTGCTGTCTCATGGGTCCGGAAACGTTTCGCTGGGCCTGTAACATCTGCTGCTGGATTTGTAAACGTTGGTACGCCTGCAGGGAGAGTCGCAAGAGATCAGAGGTCGCCAGAGACAGGGCACAGTCCAGTGGCCATTAGTCGGCTGGAAGCAGAACAGGCAGGAGCCCTAGGGGCTTGGCTTCCCGGAGGCCCCCGCGGCTGTCCCGCGGGGCGTTCTCTAGGACCTTGACTATTTCAGAAGGATCCGTGGGTCCTTAACCGGGCTTTTTTAAGGGTCTAGAATCCATAACAAAGAAACCATGGCCGATACACCTGTTTTAGTGTTGATAATGAGGGTTGTCAGGAAATGCTCTTTCAGGTTAATAGCTGGGATCAAAATTTTTCTGCCCGGTTCATCCCAACTGCAAATGAAACAAATGGGGGAGAAGAGGTGAAAACTCTCGGAGGCCATCCTGCCGACACTGTGGGGGACCTCGAGGCGAGCGAGTCCCCTCGGGTGATGTACTGTGTTTGGAAAACCGTTTGAGCTGCAGGTGCTGAAGGCTGCCACGGCCCCGGCTCAAATACCTCAGGTCCTGCTGCCCCACTGAGGGAGGCTACTTGAAAATGTCTTGCTGTTCCCAAATCTCCGACCCCCGAGAATCGTCAACGGCACGGACCGGTGGAAAGAGCCGGGGCCGGAAGCGGAGAGCAACTCTGGGGGCCTTCTCTGGGTGACCGTGACCTCAGGCAAGGCTTGGAACCTCCCCGGGCCTCAGCTTCCTCAGCTGTATAATGGGGATAAGGGAGATGGTGGGCAGGGTCTGGTTTTAGAACCTCTTCCCTCTACCCCAGCTCACCCTAACGCATATAGCCTAAGTTGGCTATATGTTGCCAACTTGTACTTCCCAAGCGCTTAGTACAGTGCTCTGCACCCAGTAAGCGCTCAATAAATACGATTGAATGAATGAATGAATGAAATTCCATGCCACTGACAATCATCGATCAATTGTACTGAGTGCTTTCTGGGAGCAGAGAACTGGACCAGGCACTCGGGAGAGGACTATACAGCAGAGTCGGAAGACACACTCCCTGCCCACAACGAGTTTCTGGTCTAGAGGGAGAGACAGCCGTTAATACACCTGAATAAATGGTGGATATGGACACAAGTGGAGTGGGGCTGAGGGAGGGGTGATGACAGTGACTCAGGATGAGTTTTGTACATATCTATTCTATTTATTTTATTTTGTTAGTATGTTTGGTTTTGTTCTCTGTCTCCCCCTTTTAGACTGTGAGCTCACTGTTGGGTAGGGACTGTCTCTGTTGCCAATCTGTACTTCCCAAGTGCTTAGTACAGTGCTCTGCACATAGTAAGCGCTCAATAAATACGATTGATGATGATGATGATGATGAGTCGGTCCCAGTCCTTTCACACTGGGAAGGCAGGAACAGCACTTCCACACAGAAAGAAACCCTGAGCCTCTGCGGGTGCCATCCTTGGCACTCAATGTTGCCCTGCAGCCTGCAAGTGGCCGTGCTGTATGGGAAGATGGCCGGGGGTCCCCCAGAGTTTCCCCGTGCCAGGCCACAATATCCTGCACCTCCATCGGTCCGGGCAGGTGAGCAGAACTCGTTCCGGTGCACCCCTGACCCTGGGAACGTTGGGAAGCAGAGGCTGCTTCGGGATGGGGGGGCTGGGCTGTTGTGCTAAGGCTTCTCATGGTGCACTGGGGCATCTAGGCCCAGCCTCCGGGAAGCTTTACACTGCTGCGGCCCAGCCCCGTCCAGCTGGGTCCACGGGCCGCTGGTTTGGGCGCTGGTAGGGAGGACTAGGGGTCGAGCCCGTCGACAAATTCAATCCAAATCTAGGGCGACCCCCAAAATGACCCTCTAACAGATATCTGCGGCACGTCGACAGACTCCACAGAGGTTAGCTCACGGTCCTGGAAGGCGCGGACTGTGGGACACAGACAGCCGCCCACGCTCTCACACCCACCCAACTTTGTCAGCAACCACTTCTCCCGACAGAAAGGTAGCAACGGTATCGCCGCACCGAGGCTCCGGTGACGAGGAGAGCCAGCCGCCTCGGTGGACGGAGCCACGGGGAAAACCGAGCCGTTGCCAAGGGTCGGAACAACTCCGCTGCCTTTGTTCCCGCCCCGTGTACGGCAAACTCACCAGCTGCAGCTGATAGAGCTGGTTCACCATCGTCATATGCTGAGGATTAATTGGCGAGGTTAATAGTGCAGGGTTGAGACCAATGTTTTTTGCTGCAAACTGCAAAAGCTGTGCTTGAACCTGCCAGGCAGAAAACAGTGAGTGTTCAGCGCAGCGTTCCCACGGTCTCTAGGGCGGAGCCTGTACATTTCAAGACTCGCAGATCTTCACCCACCCTGGGTGAAAAGGAAGGTATCACCGTGGGACCTTGGGTAAGTCGCTTCTCTTCTCTGGGCCTCAGTCACCTCTTCTATAAAATGGGGATTAAGAGTGAGCCCCATGTGGGACAGGGACCATGTCCAAATCGAGTAGCTTGTGTCTTCCCCATCGCTTAGAATAGTGCTTGACGCATAGTAAGGGCTTAGCAAATATCATGATTATTATTGGGAGTCTTTTTTCAAACGGAAGCAGTTGGGAACACCTCTCGCAGGACCCCTAGAATCAACAACCCCTTCTGGAGGGGAACATAAGTCATGGGGTCCAGAACGATTCCAGGCAATGAAGAGGGGGTTGAGCTTTTCTTCCCAGAATCGTGTCCCTTTCCCATCTTTCTCCTTCCTAGCCTCTTCTCCCACATTCCCGTTGGCTCCGGCTTTTCTCCAGGGACGCCAGGCTGAGGTTACCAAATCCACAGTGACCTCATGGGTCCCGGGACCAACTCGCCATTTCTGGCCTGCCCGCCATACTCTTTTACTAGGCTAGGTCCCTCTTCAAAATGTCAAATTCTTTCCCTCTCTCTCCTTTTCAAACAATTTGGGGGCATGGGAAGAAGCCCACCTCTGAGTCTAAGAGCTGCAATTTTCTCTTTCCGGGGCATCTAAGGAGCAATTGGTTGATGAGTTTGTCTGTCTTGCTCCCGGGCCCCTTCACTGCACCTGGCCCAGTAAAGTCCTGTCCAGTGGACCAGAAACCTTAGTTAGCCTCCATCCAGCCCCCCACCACCCACCTGCCTTAACCATCCCCTCCCGCCCCAAACGATCCAGCTCGTCTTCTTGTGGCTTCGCCCTTCCACCAGGTCTCCGTTTCGGCGGGTCAGATCCCGTTTCCGCCGCACCCTCCGCCACTCCCGCCCCGGTGAGCCCGAGGAAGCCAGCCTGACCTGAGGGGATAGAAACTGAGGCACTTGAGCACGAAGACTAGGCTGGGATGAGTTAAGAGGTTGCACTGGCGGTTGCTGCGGCTGTTGCATGGTCCTGGCTTGTGCTGCTCCGCTATTGCCAAACATACCCAGATTGCCACTCGGTATCTGTGGGGAGACGAGACGAGAGACGGACGCTCCGGTCAATCTGGCCCAGGCTGACCGTCACGCTGACTGACCTGTGCTCCCCCCAAAAGACCCAAAGGCATAAAATGCCGCCGGCTTCCCAGCTGCCCCTTGCCCTGGGTTTGCCCACAAGAGCAACCGAAGGTGCGGGAAGCGGGGGAGGCCCGCTGACTCTCCCAGTCCTCGGGCCTTTCTCCCTCAGCTTTTGGGGCTGGGGTCGGGTCCCTCCCCTCCCCCAAAGCCCTTCCGATATGCCAATATTGCTCCAATAGGTCTACCCAATTAACCCAAACACTACCTCCACACCCATCTCTGAACCTACCTCGTTAAGCCTTATCACTCTCCACCTAATTCATTTGTCTGTCACCCCCTGCTAAATGGCAAGCAACTTTGAGGGCCAGGGATTGTGTCTAACCTTTGGGATTTTCCCCCAAGCACTTAGTACAGTGCTTGCCCCTACTAGGGGCTCAAATGCTGACTGACTCTACTGTCTACCCTTCTTAGTCAATCAGTCAGTGATCCTGACTCAGACCTTTTCTGCCGAGCCCTGGATGATCGCTTCGGGGAGTAAAATACAAGTTACTAGACATGATCCCTGCCCTCAAGGAGCTGACGGTCTACTCTGGGCCAAGCACTGTACTAAGTGCTTGGACAGCATAATGCTACAGAATTGGTAGACATGACCCCTGCCCACAAGGAGCTGGTGGCCTAACAGATCCTGTCGGCCCATCAGCCGCTTCAGCGTTTCCCATATCCGCTACACCGAAGACCGGGAATGGAACTATGCTGGGTTCCGTCCTTGCCCATTTTCGACTTTTTTGGAGCGGCCCTCTAGGGCCGCCTTCCCTACCGTAAGCTCCTGAAAGGCAGGGAATCACACATTTCCTGTCTTTCAGGCACTCCCCAAGGTCAGGGAGAGCCTGGAAAACGAGCCCGGCCAGCACGGAGATGTCGCCCACTGTTTTCCTCTGCTCCGGTACCCGTCCTCCGGGCTATTGGAGTTACTAACTCCAGGGGTGATCCCGCTGAGCCGGTTCTAAATTTTGGACCCCCCCACCCTGGCTGAATGGCACTTTTGGAAAACGAGGCCATCCAAAGAAGCCACAGTCAAAATACCCGCTCCAAAAGCCAAAGGGAAATGTGGTGGATTCACCCCACTTGAAACTGATCGGGATGGTTAAATTCCTGTGGACGGTCAGTCTTCGGTTCAAGAGAAAGAGCAGCCCTGAAGCAGGGACTTTGTTCGCTCCAGGGCACGGTGGGGGCAACAGAGATATTTTTAAGGGGAAAAACTGACGGGCCATCTGGCTTTATATAGGCCTCTGCTGGTTTTAAACAATGGCCATAGCTCACCCGTTCAAAGAGGTGCTCGAGACCAGCGCTCGGGGCTTTTATCATACCCCCATTTATCCCGGCCTATCGGAGTCGCTCTGGGTCTTTGGTGATGAATTCGCCTGATACCGAGCACAAGATGGAATAAAATACCCTCTCGGGAAGGGCGGGGGAAGAAGAGGAGGGAGATGGGCAAACTGAGTGTCATCCGGATTGCCGGGGGTGGCAGGGAGTGCACTCTCGTCTGCTGGACTGCAGCTTTGGTGCCCCAGTTTCGGAAATGCTACCCCGGAGAAGCGTGGGCACCGAACCACGGGCACCAAACTCCTACCCTATTCCCCACAATGGAGTTCTTCTCAATGCTGCTGATGGGAGGACAGCCGCAGCTTGCCTGCCGATCCCGGGTGTGTGCTTAGTATGTGTATGTGTGTGTCTCTCTCTCCAAGCTGGTGGACAAATGCAAGAGTGGAAGTCGGGTGGAGGAAGGGTGACAACCACCTGGGGGGCTTGCTGGAGGAAGGGAGAACAGTTTGCCAGCTCAGTTCTCAAGAGAGATGCATGAGCTTCCAAAAAGAGGACAAAAAAAAAAAAGAGGGAGTGGGATAGACCGAGATGGGATGGGAACTCTGACCTCTACATACCTGCTCTCCTTCCTTAAACTGGGAGCCCCAGATAGGCGAGGGACTGTCCCACCCAATTGTCTTTTAGCTAGCCCAGCTCTCAGTACAGTGCGCTTAACAAACCGCACCCTTCTCCTTCTGCCAATCCCCTTCCCACCCTGGCTCCTGGCTGGAAGGAAGGGAAGGGAGAGATTGAGCTGAGTTGTTTCTCCCGGGCCCTTGCCTTTCTTCTTTTCCTCTCACACTCACAGTCCCCAGTTCCCACTGGGCAATCCTGGGGCACGGTGCCACGAGGTGGCCAGTGGTTTAGGACCTTAATGCCAAGTTCCGTTGGCACTGCCCACCGGAGACACGGCAGATGGATCAGGGAAGACGGACGAAACAAATCCAAGCTACTCTGCACAGCTAGGCCTGGCAAAAGTGTCAGGCGGCAGAGGGAAGCGGCATGGCCTAGAGGAAGAGCGGGTGGGCCCTGGGAGTCCGGAGGGTTCTCAGTTTCGCCTCTGGCCTGCTGGGTGACCCTGGGTGAGTCACTTCATTTCTCTGGGCCTTGGTTTCCTCACCCCTTAGATGGGGAATTCGCTACCTGTTCTCCCTCCTACTCAAGACTCTGAGCCCCGGGTGGACTGCTGACCTTGTATCAATCTCAGCATTCAGTACAGTGCTTGGAACACAGTAAGCCCTTAATGCATACCACAATTACCATCAGCTGTATCACGCTTTTTGCCGGGGGAGAAACCCACGATTCTCTCATCTCCATTACTGCACAGTGAGCCAGATGTCCCCATGCACAGTGAGTGAGTGAGTGAATGAGTCTACAGGAGAACAAGCCTTCCCCACTCTCCAGGAGGAAGGTAAGCTGCTCTGACCACGGCCGAACCCGCATACAATTCTTGGCTCCAAATACGCCTGCCAAGCGATACGGTTAAGAATAGCATCGCCGCTGTTTCCAGAACCAGAGGGCCTGATTCTTCCTTCAATTCACACTCCTCCTCATCTAATCACACCCCTTCCCGCCCAGGGAAAAACACGTGGGTCACGGTGGGGGTGCCCAGGGGAAGAATTTGAGGCTTTTTTTAAAAAAATGGTATCTGTGAAGCGCTTACTATGTGCCAGGAGCTCTGGGGTCGATGGAGCTTGTCACGACTTCCTGGCTCACTTAGCTTCCTTCCTCCAGGGCCACTTCTACAGAGGTGGGAAAGGACAACCCCGGGTCCCCGAGCAGCCTTACCTGTCTAGAAGAATTCAAGTTTTGCATGCCCAGCCCGGAGGCCATCCCGCCCAGGGTCTGATTAGGGAGTGCACTGTTCGAAAGGGGGAGCTTCAGGCTTGGTGAAGGCAAAAATGGTGAAGTGGTGGGTTCTTCCACTAGGCCGCCATCCTGATTGGAGAAAGAAAGGGTGAGCTGTGGGGCCGGGGCCACCGGCAGACAGAGCGCAAAAGGGCGGGGGGGGGGGGACGGGATGGATAGGGATACAGATTTGGAGATCAAAAGAAGATGAGCAACGGGAAAATGGAGAGCATGGGTGAGGGGGGAGACGGGGAGAGGTTGGGGAAGAGGAGAGAGGGGAGAGAAGCGGGGTGGGGGGGAGAAAAGAAAAAAAAAGAGAAAACAGGATTTAGAGACTGTTTTTCCTTACTTTTACGGCACTTCATAAATACACGCAGACAAGGTCCTGAATGATCTCCCTGACACTGAACCTGAGCGGGGGAAGGGGCCAGGGAGCAGGGGATGACAGTTTCAGGGTATTTGCTAGTAAGTCGTCACCCCCAAGGGCTCCGGGAATTGGGGTGGGGAGGAGTAGGGGGAGGGGCCCGCGCTCACTTGAAGCATGGGTTTCCAAAATGGGCCCCTGCTCCTCAGGGCAGCAGAGGTCAGAAGGGAACAAGAGACGAGCCCTCCCTTGCACCCCCTCCTCCCCCATTCTCTCTATCATCGCCCCGTCCGTTCCCCTTTCCCATCGCATCCCGCCTAACGGTCCGGCCAAGCAGGGAAGCCGAAGTAAGGGCACCTCTGCCAACCGGCGCCCCTCCCCCTGGCCCGGGCCCACCCAACCCCAGGTCGCCGGCCGTCGAGCCACGGGGTCCACGCTGGCTGCCCGCTCAACAGCCGGTAGCCAACTGGCCGGGCGGCCCCTCGCTAACTGCTCGCGGAGCACGGGAGGCTGGGAAACCACCACCCTCTGACAGCAGGGGCCTGTTGCCGGGGCGAAAGGCCATCGAGGTGGCTAGCCTCGGGTCACCCAGCAGAAGCCATTTCTGGAACTGGCCGTGCCTGACAGGTGCGAGCCCCCGGCCCCGGGGGGGTCCCGCTCCACGGAGAGGGAAGGGGCGGCCCGCGACCTGGGTGCTGTTGCCCCCGCCCCTCCGCTCACCTTGTCGAGAAAGGTGGGGCGGTCCATGGAAGACTCTTTGGGGGTTGGGGGGGGGCGGCAGCCGAGGGGCTTGGTGACCAGTCCGTTGTAGTCGGTCACTCCCATTCCACGCTTGTCCATTTCCACCTTCTTTTCCAGCAGAGCACCTAAGGGAGGCGGAGGGGAGATGTCAGAAGACAGCTGTTCCAACCTGACAACTTTGTGTGTACCCCAGCACTTAGTGCCTGCCACATAGGAAGTGCTTAAATAACATTAAAGGGGAAAAAAAAGTGCAAGTCTCTAGTCTGCAAGCTCCCTGTGGGCAGGATTCGAGTCTACCTTCTTTCTCTATTGTACTGGAATCTCCTGAGGGCTTAAGGAGAGTGCTCTGCGCCCAGCAGACAGTAGGCTCCTTGCGGTTTCTAATGCTTCTCCTAACAGGGCAGCAATTTCATTTGGGCGGGTGGACTGACCGACTGAAAAGAAGGAAGTTACGGTGTATTTTATTTTTCCTTTTTTGGCCTGGGGAAGAGCAGTACATTTCCATCTCCAATGCTCCATCACAGTGTCGAGTTCAGGGTAAAATCGCCAGTGGCCACACGCGAGGCCGAAGCTGATTTGGCAGCCGGTGGTTCAATCGATCGATCAATCAATCGAACTTATTGAGCGCTTCTACTGTGTGGGATGGTGAGCCCTGGGACTAATCCCTCGGTGAGCCCTCCGATTCCCTGAACAGCGACTCATTCATTCATTCAATCGTATTTATTGAGCGCTTACTGTGTGCAGAGCACTGTACTAAGCGCTTGGGAAGTACAAGTTGGAGACATATAGAGACGGTCCCTACCCAACAATGGGCTCACAGTCTAGAAGACTCATCACTAGCAGGTCAAGGGCGACTCTGAGCCCATGCCTGGGAGGCAGAGGACCTGGGTTCTAATCCCAACTCTACAACCTTTTTTTTTAAATGGTACTTGTTAAGGGCACACCAGGTTCCAAGCACTGTACTAAGCAAAGGGGGTAGATGATAATTTCAGCACACACTATGTGCCAGGCACTGTACTAAGCAGATACAATTTTAGCAGGTTGGATACAGTGTCTGTCCTACATGGGGCTCACAGTCTAACTAGGAGGGAGTAGGACTAAATCCCCATTTTACAAATGGGGTAACTGAGGCCTAGAGAAGTTAAGTGACTTGTCCAAGGTCTCACAGCAGACGTGTGGCAAGGCTGGGATTAGAACCCAGGTCCTCTGACTCCCAAGTGCTCTTTCCCTCAGGCCACACTGCTTCTCTTTGCCTACCGGGAATAAGTCATTTCATTTCTCCGGGCCTCAGCTTCCCCATCTGTAAAATGGAGATTCGATATCCGCTCTCACTCCTATTCAGACAGGGAGCCCCACGTGGGACAGGGACCACGACCGACCGGATTAATAATAATAATAATGATGGCATTTATTAAGCGCTTACTATGTACAAAGCACTGCTCTAAGCGCTGGGGAAGTTACAAGGTGATCAGGTTGTCCCATGGGGGGCTCACAGTCTTAATCCTCATTTTACAGATGAGGTAACAGGCACAGAGAAGTTAAGTGACTTGCCCAAAGTCACACAGCTGACAAGTGGCAGAGCCAGGATTTGAACCCATGACCTCTGACTCCAAAGCCCAGGCTCTTTCCACTGAGCCACGCTGCTTCTTACCTACCCTAGTGCTTAGTACAGTGCGCCTGGTGAGCGTTTAAAGCAATAGCACTATTATTACCAGGTCTTTTTTTATGTCTTCAGAGGAATGAAATCTCATTACTTACTCATGGCCTGATCAAGATTCATATTGTTACTCTTCAAGGCCTCTTCAGCTGGCTCTCTCTGGGAAGGAAAACAGATTTTTCATCACCGCACGGTTTCGAAAGAGGTTTACAAGAGGTGAGGGGGCGCGGTGTGTGGGACTGTTTGAAGAATTAACAAGGGAGATATAGACTCGGTCCCAGAGCTAGGCTCTTCCCAGTCAAAGTCCCCCCGACTTTCCCCACCAAGAGGTCCAAGGGCCATCCCCTGAAACCAGGAGGAGGGCACTCTGGCCCCCTGGCACTACGTACCGGGAAGCCCATGTCTGTGAGTTGCTTTATCAGACGGTTCATGATCCAGGCCTCATCTTGCTTACTAGATGTCTTCATGCCCTGGGCAAACCAATGGGGGAAAGTGGAGATTTTTTTTTTTTTTTGGTGGGGAAGGGGGAGGGAAGGAGTGAAAAAGTGCGTATGTATGAGAGGAGAAGTCATCAATCACTTCAACAAAGAAGAGAAGTAGTACAGGGAAGCAATGGGCGAAGGGAGGGGTGGAATGGGAGGCACCACTAAGGAAGAGCTGGATGCTACTGGGCCCACACACCTGGTCTCTGGTCCCGGCTCCGGGTGAAAAGCACAAGCCCCCAAACCCACAGTCTTTTTCTCCCTTCCCCAATGACTCCAGAACGAAACGTACGCCCGGCCCCAGCCTCCAAAACATCACTCTCCCCACATCGTCCAGACGGAGAATCCACTGGACTGTAAGTGCTTTGCAGTCAGGGAGTGGGCCTTCTTCCAAACAATCTGTGGACGGGGATCGGGCCTTCTAACTCTTGGGACCGCGTCGACTAACTACGGTGTCCGGGATTCTCCCAAGCACTCTGGACAACGCTGTGCACTCCGTCAGCGCTTGGTCAATACCACTGAATGATCGATTCTGTACCCTGCTGGGTGTCTAGTACAGGAGCTCACTCAATACTATTCATTCAATCGTATTTACTGAGTGCTTACTGTGCAGAGCCTTGTAGTAGGCGCTTGGGAGAGTACGGTAGGACAATAATCAGATACATTCCCTGCCCACGATGAGCTTACAAGGAGGGATCACTCCACTACCGCCGGGGAGAGAATCGATAAATCGATTGTATTTACTGAGCACTTTCTGTGCGCCGAGCACTCTACTAAGCTCTTGGGAGAGTACAATCTAACAACATTACAGAGTTGGTAGGCACATTCTCTGTCCACAACTAGAAAACTGGCAGGGTGGGGTGCGGTGCTAGATATCCACACCTCCGATTTCTTATCACCAAAGAGGCAGGAAACCAAACCGGGCCGGGAGCACCCAGAACTTGGGCCGACTGATTGCTTGGCCCCAGGCGGGTGACCGAGACTTGTTCCCCACCTGGCTGCCGTGGCCCTCCCGCCCACTATCCGGAGCGCGCTGGGCACCTGGGAGCCTCTGACCTGGCAGGGGTGGTGGACGCAAAACCCTCCCCGCCCGCGGGCTTCCCTCACCTTAGGAAGTCCTTTCTTCGGGGCATTCCCCCAGGAACTGCAGGAGGAGTTACTCTCTTGTGAAGCAGCATTATTCCACATATCACCTTCTTCGTCTTGCCACTGACTACCACTGAGGTTCACCTCATCCCCACCGTTGCCCCAGCCTTCTTGCATAGATTTTGAAGCTAGAGGGAGAGAGGGCCCACACGTCTGTCAGATTCGCAAGAAGCGCCGGGACACGTGTTGCCAACGGTTCGCCATCCTTCTACGGCAGGGAGCCCCCTCCTGCCCCCCCATCGACGGCGCCCGACTCCTTTCATCTCCCCCTGACACCCGGGGCCTGGCTGGTCACCCGCTGGACGTGACTACCGGTTCCAGGATCGACCTGACTGAATAGCTCAGGAGAGCGTCTCCAAGAGAGAGAGCACACAGGGAGATCCCAATCCCAATTCCGCCCATGGTCTCCCAATTCTCCAACTGCCCATCCGTCCACCCATCGCGTTCCCGGGCATATCTTCGGCTCACCTGGCTTGCACAGGGCCGGGGCAGCAGCCGGAGCGCTGGCTCTGGCAAAGGAGCCCGCCGCCTCGGCCGGATTCTCTCCCCAGCCTGTGCCGCTGCTGGGCGGCTTCCCCCAGGCCGACGTGCCGTTGTCCACGGTGGCGGAGGGGGAGGAGGACGACGAGGAGGCCTCTCCCCAAGAAGCTTCGGCCTTCGGGTGGACATTGGGCATCTCTCCCCAGCCGGCCGACACTGAAACATTGGAACAGAACACACAGTGTGGAGAGTGCGGCGGCACCTCGATGTCTGGATACCTGCCAGTAGCTGAGGGCACAGTCCGGGCCAAAAACACGTTTGGTCTAATAAAGCCGGGGGGTGCCTTTTTGTCTCCTTCTCCCAATTTGGCCAAATCAACTCCTCCTGTCGCAGAACCCGCTTTGGGACGCATTCACCAAGAACCAACCTCCCGAGAAAGAAACCCAACTCTGTCAAAACAGCCCCCAGTTTTGAACAGGGAGGCAGTGTGGACTAGTGGAGAGCGCTCGGGAGCTGGGAGTCAGGAAACCTGGGATCTGGACACGCTGGGGCCCACTGGGTCCCCGTGTGGTCCTCGGGCCTGATGCTCAACTTCTCCTGGACTACGAGTCCCCTAGGCAACAGGCATCGTGGTCCAATCTGATTACCTTGAATCCCCTGTCCGTCCCCCGCCTCCCCGCCAGCGCTTAGCGCATAGTAAGCGCTTACTGCTTACGAGAAGGAGAGTGGCCTAGCGGTAGAAGCATGTGCCTCCCAGTCAGAAGGACCTGGGTTCTAGTCTCAGCTCCGCCACTTGTCTGCTGTGGGATCTTGGGCAAGGCACTTCACTTCTCTGGGCCTCGGTTCTCTCATCTGGAAAACGGGGATTTAGGCGTGGAACCCCATGTGGGACAGGGACTGTGTCCAACCCGCTCAGTCTGTATCTACCCCAGTGCTTTGTAGTGTGCCTGGGACATAGTAGGCATTTCAATGCCGTTAAAAAAAAGAAAGACATAAAACAAACTGATTTTGGGTGGCCGAAGAGGTCTCGGGGGCCACCTGTCCCTGCCCTGCCCCAGGGAAGGTGAGCCACTTGGGTGGCCAGGTGGCATCCTCCCTGGGGAGCGGGGGTGACAAACCTCAAGCCTGACTTTAGAATTGAAGTAAATTCTCACTGACATGAGAAAACTTTCCCCCAAAAGTTGTTTCTTTTTTCAAGGCTGATTTACACCACTATCAATGGTATTTACTGAGTACTTCCTGTATGCAGAGCACTGTACTAAGCGCTTGGGAGAGTTAAATATAACAATATAACAGAGCTGGTAGACATGTTCCCTGCCCACCTCTCCCAAATGGGTCTGATGATTCCCTATTATCAGTCGAGGGTGGGGGGAGAAGAGGAGGAAGGGGAGGAGGAGGAGGAAGCACCTCAGAGGTCTAAAACACCAAATAACTGAATTAGGTCACCAATCTTACTGTGACGTCTTGTCAATTTTTGCATGGATCAAATGAGTTTAGGTTTGTTTACCTAGCAGGTTCACTTCTGTCCAAGTTATTCCAGCAGGACTTAATAATAACAATTGGGGTTTGCTAAGCGCTTACTATGTGCCAAGCACCATCCTAGGCGCTGGAGTAGACAAAAGCTAATAGGGTTGGACACAGTTATGACTCAAAGAGAAAAGGCTGGACGCATTTTCAGTAGCAATTTGAAAACACAGTCTTGCATAAACGACAATCTATGCCTATGTGAGAACATCAGTATAAAATAGCAGGCAGCTCATCAGCCATTTAAATGGTGTAATCTTAGATGTGAACACAGCACTCGCAATTATGAAACTTATTAGGCTTCTGAATAAAAATTCCCAGGGACCACGTCCCTCGCTGGTCTTTAGTCTAATAAAATGCAGTAATACTTGATTAATGACCAGAGACTTGCGACGTGTGAATCATTTTGAGCGAAACGCTCCGGCTGAGCCGGGCATTCCGCAAATTGATACCAACAACAAGGGAGTTTGCCCTAATCAGTTATTGCTAGCAATAACTGGCAATGGTGTTACTTATAATTACACGAAAAACAATCATACGTATTAGATAAAAGAGCCACTCAAAGCTATCTACGGGACCAAATTAAATCAATCAAATGAGCCAAACCGATAAAAGCCGAGTGCTCTGGGAAACAAAAAAATAATTTCGGTCTTTCGTATTTTTCTAAAATGGTTTTGGCTAAGCGCTTACGACGTGCCAGGCCCCGTACTAAGCACCGACGCAAGCTAAATCAGGTTGGACGCAGGCCACGTCCCAAGTGGGATTCCTGGTCTGAATCCCCATTTGACAGATAAGGAAACAGAGGCCCAGGGAAGTGAAGTGTGACTTGCCCAAGGTCACAAAGCAGGCAAGCGGTGGAGCGGAGATTAGAACCAGGTCCTCTGACTCCCAGGACCGGGCTCTTTCCACTAGGCTGGGCTGCTTCTGAAAAGATCATTTTTTCCAAAAATGGACCCTCTGCGACACTACAAACTTGACAGGTATATTCAACGGCACCCACGGCTACAGTTTGGGGGTACTCTGCACGTGCATCTGTTTCAAATTCAAAAAGACACACACATTTATTCCTTGGGGGAGGGGGAGCAGCGGGACGTTAAAACTACACACAGATATCAAGACTACGGGGTGACACAGGTCACCTGGTCCTTGCCAGGGTCCAGGGGGCATATTACTATGCGGGGGGACTTTCGATTTCTGAAAAGCAAAGAGGGTTCGTAAATGTTACTCTTCTAAACTTTGAGAGACACGGAACGATGCCTGCGTTAAAAAATGAAAATAGCCATTCCCCCCGCCCCATTTTAGTCGACGGGGACAAATGCCGAGTGCAATGATATCGCAGTGTCTTAAAAGTGCAGGAAAACAGACTAGATATGGAGGTACTATATGCATGATCCCCGGAGGGAAGAACTTTCTCAGACGATATTACAATGCATCAGAAAAATACTTCCATTTAAGAGGACAAACTTTCTCCTAGAGGAGGAATTCATTCAAAGGAGGTTTCAGAACAGTAGGAGTTCTTGTAAAATGAAAATTACCGTGCCAATACCAATCTGTACCTTTGAAGCGTCTCTGCAGCTCTCAGGCACATTAAAGAGGGGCAAGAATGCGATTTTAAATTAACCAATGGCACACCTGATCCATTTCATCCAACTTCCTTGACCCCATGGCTCCCTCCAGTCATCAGGTCATCCCCCTTCTACCATTCCTTTCCAAGTTCCTTGAGACAGTTGCTTAAACCACTGACTGTTTCTAATTCCTCTCCTCTAATTCTCTCACTGGACTCCTCCAATCTGACTTCTGCCCCCTTCACTTCATGGAAACTGCCCTCTCTGAGATAATCAATGCTACCCGGGAGGCTCTTTTCCAGAATCCATTTTTGTCCCCCGAGACCTCTCCCCGGCCCCCACCCCAAAACCCCAGGGCGCTTTTCCCCATCATTTCTGGGCCCATTGTTCTCCTCCGCAGGTGCGGCGGCAAGGAAGACAGTGCTTAGCACATAGTAAGTGCTTAATAAATGCATTATTATCATCAATCGTATTTATTGAGCGCTTACTATGTGCAGAGCACTGTACTAAGCGCTTGGGAAGTACAAATTGGCAACATATAGAGACAGTCCCTACCCAACAGTGGGCTCACAGTCTAAAAGACTATATATATATATATATATATATATATATATATATATATATATATGTTTGTACGTATTTATTACATTATTACTACAGGAAGGGGCTGCGCAGGACCCCTGCTTCCTTTCTGGTGCCAGGGGAAGGGGCGCAGGCGGAGAGGTTGCCAACCCTCAATGGGGGAAGCCCCAACCTCCCCAACAACCCAAGGGAGGGTGCGAGCCTGACCCCCCCACCCGAGTCGACAATTTCCTGTCAACACAGCGGGCATTTCAACTTGCCGCGGGGAACCTGACGTAGCAACGTTGAGGACCAGAAGGTCCAGGGAGGTGGTGGTGGTGGGCTGAGGGAAGTGGAAGGTGGAGGCAGAGAAAAGGAGAGGAAGAGGCAGGTGGGGGACTCCCCTGGATTGGCCCCCTTGCCCGCTCACCTGGGGTGGGAGAGGTGTGATGGAGGCTGAACATGCAGGAAACTCTGCCACCCAGCTTCCTGGTACAGCTGGCAGGATAGAAGCGGGTGCCCGCTCAATAAATACGATTGAACGAATTAGAAACGGCCACTCTTAGTTCTTCTCTCCCTCCTGAGTTTTGGAGCAGCATTTTTCCCTCCGTCCTTTCTCCGGCTCCAGCCATTTAAAGCCTATTTTCACCTTTTGCAAAAAGCGGTAACAACCCTTCTTCCCCTCCTCACTTTTCTTTTTTAATGGTATTTAGCAATTGCTTATTTCTGTGCCAGTCACTAAGCGCTGGGATAGATCCAAGCTGTTCAGGCTGGATGCACTCCCTGTCCCACACGGGGGCTCCCAGTCTTCATCCCCATTTTACAGATGAGGGAACTGATGCCCCAGAGAATGAAGTGACTTGCTCAAGGTCACAGAGCAGCAAAGTGGCGGAGGTGGGATTAGAAGCCAGGCCCTTCTGAATCCCAGGCCCAGGCTCTAGTCACTAGGCCACGCTGCTTCTCCCTGAGGAGAGAATTCCCCGCGCCAGCTCCAAGACCCGGAGAGAGGGGGAGAAAGCTGGAGGGAGTTACGTGGGGGGCTGTAACAACGGCCTCTGACCAGGCCACCCATCAGAGACATTCAGACGTCTCAAACCTGGGTAAGCACTGAGGCAGAGGATGCCACCGTCCTGTGTATTGGGGGTGGGTTGGGTGGGAGGGAAGGAGAACAGTCGCCAAAAAGCTGACTAGGGAAAGATGAGCTCCTTCAGTTTAAAGCCCAACGTCACTTAGGTCACTGCCAGGAAGGGGGTGGGAGAGAGAAGGGAACTCCCGGACACGCTTCTTAAATAGGAGAATTGGAGCCTGACACAGTTTCTCCAAGCCCTGAATGGCTTTTTCTATAAAGATCCGGGTTGGCTTTCAAATGGTCAAGGGATGCTTCGTCCCTCAGAGACGGAAGAAAAGCTAGGAAGGCTTTCACCTGATTTTGCAGCGCTGGAAGTTGACACTTGCTGAACTCGCAGCTCTCAGTTAATACTCAGTTTTACCGATTGCTGAAATTACCAAGAGATTAGCAAAACCGAGCCTAATTTAAGGATCCGATTTCAAAGGGATTCTTCAAAACGGGGACCCGGGCCAATGCATCCTTCAATTAGCCATGCAAATCCCGAGCCATAGCTTGATTCTGATAAGCGAACTGGTCAGCCTCTCGGGGGTACTAGCCAACACTACCAGAGAAGCATCATCATCATCATCAATCGTATTTATTGAGCGCTTACTATGTGCAGAGCCCTGTACTAAGCGCTTGGGAAGTACAAATTGGCAACATACAGAGACAATCCCTACCCAACAGTGGGCTCACAGTCTAAAAGCAGTGTGGCTTAGAGGGTACAGTCCAGACTTGGGAGTCAGAAGGCTCTGGGTTCTAATCCCATCTCTGCCACATGTCTGCTATGTGACCTTGGGCAAATCACTTTTAACTTCTTTGGGCCTCAGTGACCTCCTCTGTAAAATAGAGATTAAGAGCCCATGTGGGACAGGGGCTCTGTCCAACCTGATTAATTTGTATCTACCTCAGTGTTTAGAACATTGCTTGGTGCACAGTAAGCCCTTAACAAGTACCATAATTATTACAATTATTAAAAGCCACTGCTTAACAAAGGAAAGAGTTTGAAATTGTCTCAGGGAGCCCCGATTTCCTTCACTTCAGCCTTCTATCCCCTAGAGGTGGAGGGAAATGTTAGTGTCCCTTTAGGGGAAGGAAATAATCCGTAGTGAGAAGCAGCATGGCCTAGTGGATAGCGCAGTGAACTGGGAGTCCGAAAGACCTGGGTTATAATCCCGGCTCTGCTACTCGTCTGCTGTGTGTCCTCGGGCAAGTCATTTCACTTCTCTGGGCCTCAGTGATCTCAGCTGTAAACTGGGGATTAAGACTGTGAGCCCCATGTGGGACAGGGACTGTGTCCAACCGCATTAGTTTCCATCTACCCCAGCACACAGTACCTTGTAAGTGCTTAACAAATACCAGAAATGAAAACAGAAGCAATGGCAGGCAGGGCTGAAATTCTGTCCATCTGGAAAATGGGCTGACCTTGGAAACCAACAGTTGACCGGAGGGTCTCCGTTGGGCTCGAGGAACCTAAAACGAGTCTTCGAAACTGGACTTTCCCATCCTACTTTTGTTCCTGTCCACAACCCTAAGTAGGGTTGGGAAGCACTTTGTGCTCTTCCTCCACATTCTCGGCCCCCGCCGAGGTGTTCAGATCTAGGCCTCCTTGGAAGGTCAGTGCCTTAAGGGCCTGGGGTCCATGGCCAATGACTCTGCCGTACTGGGCTTGGCTGAGCACTCGGGGCAGTGCTCTGCACACAGTGAGCGCTCGATAAATACCACTGACCGACCGATTATTGGTCGATGGGCTTAACGGGGGGTTGACCCCGGCGGGGAGGCCGCAGACCCCAGGCCCATCTCTCAGGACAAAGTCGCCGTCCGACAAGGAGAGCTCGGTGACACTCTCTCCCCAAGGGACTGGAGCGGGAACGAGACTCCCACCCCCACCCTCGCAGACAGACAGACAGACAGGTCCCTCGCGCCCCGCTGCCACAGTAGCCAACGGGCAGGTACCCGCGCGGGCGCCCTGAGAGCACCCGAGGGAAGACACGGTGTGTCATACCTGGTCCAAGCAGCGGTGACCTGTTGAGCTGAGTGCTCGACTGGTGCGGGGCCGGGCTCTCGACCGCGGTCGTGTGGCTGTTGGCGGCGGGGGGACCGCCGGCAGGGCCGCCCTGGATGACGGGGTTGTTTCTATCCCACATGTTTACGGTTTTGTTGGTGTAGTTGCTCGGGTCGCCCCAGGCCGAGGTACCGTCGTCTATCTCCATCTTACGTCGGATGGACGGCGGAGAAGGCTCTTCCCACCCGGTGGCCTCGCCGCCGTCCTTCTGCTTGGCGGGCACGGGGCCACCGACCCAGCCTGAGCCACCGGTCTGCTTGACCGAGGAGGCCCCGCCCCAGGTGCTCACGCCGCAGTCCGGGGCCTTGCCTGCCCAGCTCGGCTGGGGGCCGGGCTTCAGGGACTCGCCCCAGCTGGGTCCGGGGTTTCCCTTGGTGCAGGAGCCGCCACTGCCGCCCCCCCATCCGCCGGCCCCCGGCCTGGTGGCTTCGTTCCAGCCGGCCCCCGGCCTGCCGTCGGCGTCCCAGCCGGCCCCGGCCCCGTTGTTCTTCTTCCCGTCGCCCAGGTGGCCCAGGACGGAGGTCGCCGAGTCCGCCCAGTCGCCTCCGCCTCCCCCTCCTCCCGAAGACCAGCCGGGATTTGACTTCTGTCCGTCTCCCCAGGTTTGAGATTTGGGTTTCTGAGGCTCCCCCCAGGTGGGTGACTTGTCCTCTTGGCTGGTGGTTCCACTCCAAGTGTGGCCGCCCTTGGCGGCGGCGGCAGCAGCACTGGTGACGGCGATGGAGCCGATCGAGTCCCCCCACCCGGCCTGGCTGTTGGCCGCCTTGGGGCCGTCTCCCCAGCCGGCGCTGGCTGGGCCGGCAGGGCCGGGGGGCACGCTGGCCCACCCGGATACTGAAGAGGTATTTGTACTGTTGGGGACGGGCCCGTCGTGCTTGCCCGCCCCGGGGTTCGAAGGCGGAGGGGCCGCGCAGCCCCAGGCCTCCGTCCCGTTGTCGTTCTTGCGCTCGGACCGCGGGGACTCCTCGAACTCCCAGGCGGTGTTCTGCTTGACCGGAGTCTGGCCCCAGCCGGTGTTGGACAGGACGCGGGGGTCGAGGTCGTTCCTCGGAAGCTGGATCGGCCCCGGGTCGGGCGGCCCTCGGTCTCGCCTCCGGCCCTCACCGGCCCCTTCCCTGCCGGCGCCGGCTTCCCCGGGGCCCGCGGGGCCCTCGCCGCTCCCCTCGCAGCCGGCGGTACCCGGGGCTGCCGCCGCCGCCGCCCCCCGGACCCAGCCGCTCCCCTGCTCGCCACCTTGTTGTCCGGGCCCGCTCGGGCCGTCCCACCCCGGCGACCCTCGCCCGTGGCCTTCGGCGGGGGAATGCTGGCCGGGGGCCTTGCCCCACTCGCCGTTGGCCCCGCCTGCGGCGCTCCGGCCGGGGTGGCCCCAGGCCCCCGGGTGCCCGCTGCCGCCGGGACTCCGGCCCCACGCCGGAGCCCCGGGACCGGCCGGAGGGCCCGAGTCCCAGGCGTTGGCTCCGTGTCCTTCCTTGGGCCCGGCGCCACCGGAGCCGTTTGGTTTAGCACTTAGTGCCGAGTTCACAGTGTCTCCGTTCCCCTGGCCGAACCCGGAGCTGCCACTGCCCGCGGCCGGGTGGGTCGGGTGGGCCGGGGTCGCCCCCCAGGCGGCGCCGCTCCCTCCGTCCCCGGGCCCCCCGCCGGCCGGGGGGCCCGATGAGCCGTTAGCACCAGGAAGGCCTGGCAGGTGGGGCGGGCCCCCGGCCCCCATGCTAACTGCCACCCCCCAGTTGGGCAGCCCGTTGCTCTGCATTGCATTGATAGGGTTTGCCAAGGGGTTCGCGGGGTTAGTGTTATTTGGTCCATCAGTGTTAAGGTTCTGAGGTTGTACGCTGAAAGACACATTCTGAGACGCGGACGTTGAGGCTTCTGTGCTCTCTGGGGGCAGCAGGTTGCCCCAGGCCCCCAGGGGGCCCGCGGGGCTCCCGTTCTGGTGGCCCAGGCCCGGCCCCAGGGACCCGGCTGGGCCGCAAATACTGGCAGGGTGGCCCGTCCCCGCGGTCCCTTCGTGGCCCAGCATGGGCCAGGCGGCCGGGTTGGCGTTGGGGTTCAGGTTGATGCCCCCGTTGGAGCCGGCGGCCCCCCCAGCAACTCGGGCCCCGCCCGTCGCCCGGCGCCCCGTCCGGCTTCCCCTCGCCGGCCAAGCCGTGAGCCGGGCCGGGGCCCGCCGCCGCCGCCGCCCCCCAGGCTCGGCCGGCGTGGCCGTTGTTGGCCCCGCCGGCCCCAAGGGCACTCTGGGTAGAAGGGCTTTGGACGAGTGCTCCGTTGGCGCCATTATTGCCGTTCGTTTTCTTTGTATGTCCAGTGAAGTGGCCTTGGGCGCTCCCTGTAGCCATGCTACTGGTCTCTGAGCCACAGTTGGAGGCAGAGTCAGTGTCTGTAGTACATTCTGAGGCAGATTCCGTCTCAGTTCCTGGAATGGAAGGCCACGCCTCCTTGTCGGTCCTGTCGAGTCTCACTTTATCCCAGCTGCAGTTGCTTTCGCTTCGAAAAGAGGGCTGCTGGCCCCAGTGGGAGTTCTCATAATGGTCGATCAGTCCGCCGTGACCGAGCTCTGAAACAGACGGGAGGAAAGGTCAGACCGTCGGACCGGGCGGGGCCGACCCGTCCGGGCCGAGGAGCGCGGGCTTCCGACCCGATGATCCCCGTCCCGGCATCGGTGCCTCTGATCTGCGTGGAGCGCTCGGGTCCCGGCGGAACGCGGTTTTGGGAGCCTGACTGGCAATACATCGCCTGACCAGAGACAGCCGCCGGCCCACCCCATCAGACGGTCGCGGTTCTAGGGCCCTGCTGTGTGAGTAACGACTGACAAGGCAAGAACGCCCCAATTTGGACACACACCTCACCGAGGCCTCCAAACGCCCCTGGGCGAAAGGTGGGGTCACAATCACTTTCCACTTTCCCGACGATGACACCGAAGCCCAGGGAGGTTTGGCGACTTGCCCGGGATGACCCAACAGGCCGCCTCCCGGCCCCGCACGCTGCCTGGAGAGCAGCTGGCCCCTGGGCTGCCCTGCCTCGGGCGCTTGTGTTTTCCCTTCTCCTCCCTGTCCCACCAAACCAGGTCGTCTCCAGGGGAGCCCCGTTTCCACCCTTTGTGCCCTGAAAGAAGAGCTCCCCCGGCCCTCCAATTTTTCCTCATTGTCCTGGCTTCTTGACTCCTCCCCGGCCATTTCAAGACTCGAAGCCTTCCTCCGAAAGGTCCTGCGTCTGCTGCTTTCGGCCTGTCCACCTCCGGAACTCTCCCCTGTGCCCAAGTCACCTTTTAATGGGCCAACTGCTTTGGAGGCGTCTCAATAATTCAGGGACAGGGCTTTCCTTGAAATTTCTTGGAGGGGAGAAGAATTCACCGAAAGGGTAGTAATAATAATAATAATAATAATAGTAATTGTGGTATTTGTTAAGCGCTCCCCATGTGCCAGGCACAGTACTAAACGCTGGGATAGATGCAAGATGATTAGGTCCCACATGAGGATCACGGTTTAAGGGGGAGGGAGAACAGGAATTGAGGCCCCATTTTGCCAATGAGGGAATAGAGGGCCAGAAGTGAAGTGACTTGCCCAAGATCACAGAACAGGTACATGGTGGAGCCGGCATAAGAACCCAGCTCCTTTGACTCTCAGGCCCGGGCTCTTCCTCTCTGGGGGAACGTGCCAATGAAGCTACGTCAGGTATCTTTGCCTCGGGGGAAGCTGAAACCAATGCTGTTTCTTACCTTTCTTTCATTCTACCTATCAACTGATCAATCAACGGCATTTACTGGATGCTTTCTGTGTGCGGAGCACTACCGAATCTCCAAGTGAGGCGTAAGGTAGCTTATGCCAAGGCCCTCTATCATAATGACCCCAGTCCCCTGGACTTGGTCTGTGCATTCAAGGAAATGGACTGGAGCCAGACAGGACTACAACCCAAGTCTTTCTGACTCCCAAGCCCGAGCTCTTTCCACTAGGCCACGCTGCTGGGTGGTAACCCAGCCAAAAACAGTGTTTTGCACAAATTAAGTGCCTAACAAATGCCATTATTATTATTATTATGGCTTCCTTTTCACCCAGGATGGGGTGAAAAGACCATCAACTCCTTATGGGCAGGGAACGTGCTTACCAACTCTGCTGCACTGGCCTCTCTCATACAATTAGTACAGTGCTCTGCATGCACTCAATAAATACCTCCGACTGATTTCACCTCAAAGAAGAACTGGAAAACCCCCAGCCCTCCTGGCTGTCGCCTAAAAACACAGAAACTAGGAGAATGAAAATCCGGGCGGAGTCCGGGAGGGCCCAAGAGGGCGGCAGGCCGAAGTGCTCACTGGACTTTTCCAGAGCCACTAGAGAAACATTAGCTGGAATGATTAAGATGCTTTCCGGGGAGACGCTTTAGTAAGACTGGGTGCCTCTCACCGCTATTACGCCAAGCCTCCTTTCGACCTGTCATTCTATCTCCCGTGACTCCCAAGACAACCGCCTTTGCTTAGAAAGCACAAAAGAAAGAAAGGAGGAATGTCTCATCTGAATTCGGGGTTCATTTCCACGAGTAATTCCGACCATCTAAAATCCGAGTGAAAAATCAGTCCCACGTAACATCTTCCGGGGATCGTCGGCCACACCGACAGACCAAAAAAAAAAAAAAAAAATCTGGCAGAAATGCAAACCTTCCACTACAAAGTTAAGAAATCAGAGATGATCCGTGAAATGACAAATCTCGGCTGACTCTGGCTTTTCCGGAGTTCGCCATTTAATGATTGATTTTAGCTCTATGGGAGTAGGGATTGAGTTTTCCTGGACTTCTGCTTCTCATTTATATACCGATACCCTAAAGCAGCCCCCAAACACTTTTAACCACCTCCCCCATAAAAACACGACCAAACCCCTTGCTCCCACTTGCATACACGGAGGAGAATTACAAACTCCTTCCCTGTTTTCTCCAGTGTGACTGCTAATCATTTGGGCTTTTGCAAGTCACTTCACGGGATCTCGGTAACCTCACCTGTAAAATGGGAATTTAAGGCTGTGAGCTCCATGTGGGACGTGGGCTGTTTCTAACCTGATTAGCTTGTATCTACTACAGCGCTTAGGACAGTGCCTAGCCCACAGTAAGTGCTAAACAAATACCATTTAAAAAATAAAATAAATAAAATAAAATAAAATAAAATAAAATAGCATTGGAGACCTGGTTCTATCAGGGAAGAAGTGAATTCGGAAAGGCCTGAGTGGCAGAGTTCATAAAATTTAGGGGCAAAACAGCCCTTCCCTACCCTTTTCATTCATTCAATTGTATTTATTGAGTGCTTACTGTGTGCACAGCACTGTACTAAGCGCTTGGGAAGTACAAGTTGGCAACATATAGAGACGGTCCCTACCCAACAGCGGGCTCACAGTCTAGAAGGGAGAGACAGACAAGAAAACATATTAGCAAAATAAAATAAACAGAATAAATATGTACCCTTGAGCTTGTCACTACACTTCTTTGAGTCTGTTTCCTCAACTGTAAACTAGGGATTCAATACTTAAGACTGTGAGCCCCATGTGGGACAGGGACTGTGTCCGAACTGATTAACTTGTACCTGCCCCAGCGTTTAGAACAGGGCTCGACAGATAGTACGGCGCTTCACAAGTGCCACTGAAAATTCAAAAGTTAAAAGCCGGAAGACAATTTTGCAAACAAAAAAGGCCAGATACATCTTTAGGCAGTTACAACAGAGCTACATCAAACACAATTTGAACTGCCCAGTTCTGTGAGGATAACCGGAAAGTCTGCTCTGAGTGTACTTAGAAGACGCATTCTGAACATGTCACAGGTACGGAGATGGACAGACATTCACTCTCCTCCCTTGCTGTTCAAAGTAGCGGGTCTGCGCCATGCAACACAGGAAATGCTTCTGAAGAGTGCAGTTGGCCCTCAGGCTGATGGATGTTTACAAACAAGTGTCACCTGCCTCATTCCTGAGGGGACAAGAAGGAAGATTTTACAACTATCTGTAGCTGAAGAGAATCAAAGGTGCCCCACACATCCCAGTGGCTGCCAATTTGTACTTCCCAAGCGCTTAGTACAGTGCTCTGCACATAGTAAGCGCTCAATAAATACGATTGATGATGATGGGGGTAAATAAAGGTCTATGGAGAAAGAATTTAGAGGGCCGGATTCCATCACGGGGACGCCCGCTGCTTGGAGAGGAGAGAGGCTAGGGCCGTAGGTGTGGGTACTTGGTGGATGCACTTGTCAGCTGTGTGACTTTGGGCAAGTCACTTCACTTCACTATGTCCCCAACTTGTACTTCCCAAGCGCTTAGTACACTGTGTGCTTAGTGCACACAGTAAGTGCTCAATAAATACGATTGATTGATTGATTGATTCTCTGGGCCTCAGTTACCTCCTCTGTAAAACGGGGATGAAGACTGTGAGCCCCACGGGGGGCAACCTGATCACCTTGTAACCCCCCCCCCCCGCGCTTAGAACAGTGCTTCATTCATTCCGTCGTATTTATCGAGCGCTTACTGTGTGCAGGGCACTGTACTAAGCGCTTGGGAAGTAGAGAAGCAGCGTGGCTCGGCAGAAAGAGCCCGGGCTTTGAAGTCAGAGGTCATCGGTTCAAATCCCGGCTCTACCACTGGTCAGCTGTGTGACTTCGGGCAAGTCACTTCATTTCTCTGGGCCTCGGTTACCTCCTCTGTAAAATGGGGATTAAGACTGTGAGCCCCAGGTGGGACAACCCGATCACCTTGTAAATTCCCCAGCACTTAGAACAGTGCTTTGCGCATAGTAAGCGCTTAATAAATGCCATTATTATTATTATTATTATTTACTGAAAACGAAGCCCAGCCCAAAAAAGGGGTGCAAATGAAGCGGCTCATTGCTCGGCGCGTTCTCCCCCAGAGAATGAAAACGAGGCTCTCTCCCCATGAGGCCTAGAGTCCTGGAAGGCCCCTGGATAAAATCCAAAGGCCGCCCTGCCCTTCCCCGCCACAAAACCACAAAGTCACTTTTAGACTGTGAGCCCACTGTTGGGTAGGGACTGTCTCTATATGTTGCCAATTTGTACTTCCCAAGCGCTTAGTACAGTGCTCTGCACACAGTAAGCGCTCAATAAATACGATTGATGATGATGAAAACCCTGAGCTCTCTTGATCCTAAGGAGGGACACCTAGCGAATGCCAAAGCCCCACCCGAGGGAGACCGGCGGGGACAAGGCTGTCTTGTGGCTCCGCCGCCGCAGAGCCCTTCGGCCGGCAGCTCCTTCTGTGGCGACGCCATTTTATCAGACCTGAATCGCGGCCAAAGGCTTAGGACGCCGAGGCTGCCGCGGCTCTGCCTTGAAGACGTGGCCGGGACAGAAACGGAGGGGATGGGGGTGGGATGCTCCTCACTCGGTCAGGGGTGGGGCCTGGTCCGGCTGCTGGCTAGCAAGGTGTTACCTGAGGAGAAGTGCCACCCCCGGGCACCCCAGGAGATGCTAACGCTGGGTGCACCAGTATGTCCACTGGGTACAGGGCACAAGAGCCATCCTGGGACCCGGCTGCCGGGAAAGCCACCCGCAAGGGCGCTTGGCTGGGGGCCACCTCGGGAAACCCACCTCCTCAGCCCCTGCCCCCACCCACGTAGGCCCCGGGTGGGGCTTGGGTGAGCGGCCGGCAGGCCACGCTCACCCAATCTTGCTTCCTTTTTCAATTCTTTCGGCGGTCACAAGCGGTTTCGCTTTGGGACCGGGCCGCAATTAGCTCCGTGGCCGCTTTTCTTCTTGTTTTGAAAGTCGGCCAGGGGGACGACCGCGTCGCCCTGATTGGCTGCGTGCAAAGGCATTCCTGCCCCCTCCGCTGCCTTGGCTGCCTCGCTCGCTCCGAGCCGCCGCCGCCTCCTCCTCCTCCTCTCTCGGCGCAAACAACAGCCCCAGACGCTTGGCATTCCAGCACTGGCTGTAATATTCTAAACAAATCCCATATGGAAATTGGCCGGCGGCCAACTGCTTAATTACTTCCCAGCCTCTATCGAGAAAAGATCTAAGCGACAAACATGAGCGTATTAATCAAAGCCGCCGCTGTTTATAAACCTGCGGAACAGCCACCCAAAACACTGCATTGTGATGATTCTGCCTTCTTCGCAGTTAAAAAAATAAAAATAAATAAATAAAAGGCACTCCAACGGTTGTAAGCTTGGAGCGGTGACCTCGGCGCCTTGTCAGCAAAGCCGGTCAGAATGGAAGCTAAGAAGAAAGAAGGGCCTCACGTTTCTGGGCCTAGACAACGGGGTGAATTTTGGTGATTACCACACGATTCCACCCAGACACCTGGATCACACCACCTAAACTCGGGGCCGGTCCAAGAGTCTCCATGCACGCTCCGCCTACAGCACCCAAATCCATCTCCTCCCCGGCTGTTTAACGTGCCAGCCTTCTCTCGGGATGCCAGCCGGATTGCCTTTATGGAAAGAGAAACCACACACGCCGTTCACCTGCTTCCAAATCTTGCCCCACTTGAATACGCGGGCTGCCAGATGTGGGGTGGGAAATTCATTTCTGAAACGGGGCCTACGAGGAAAACGACTTCTGGAAATTTTCAAAGCTGATTTTTATTCCTCGGCATTAAACCTTCTTTGAAGCCTGCACTAATGGCTCCACTCTGGCACGCCGGCCTATTTGGCAGCCGTGATTCCGAACGAAAAACTGGCCCATTTTTCATTTCCCCATCGACTTTGCGGACCTGTCTCTTGTCAGTGCTTCCTCACGCCCTCCGTCGCGGGGTTGGCGGTCGGGGGCCGGCCGAGTTTTGGAAAGTGCACTTACTAGGTTAAGCGTTGCCCCAAAATCCAAGCCCCATGGGGGTCGTCGGACTCCTCTGTCCCCGCTCAAACCCAGAGGAAATCCGATTTACTAGCATATCCTCCCATCGCAAATTGGCTAATTTGCCATCGTGACTCACTGGGTCCAGGGGCTCTCCCTTGCCTTTTCAGAGTGGACACCGGCCTAGTTATTTCTCCCACTGCCTCTGCTCTTTCACCTTCACCTTTCCCCCATCGCCGCACACACGCCCTCCTCGTCTTCCATCCTCCAACTCCGGGGCCTAACATTTCGGGTACAAGGGGGAACCGGGCGAATGATTGAGGGCAGATGTGGCCATTCAAGTTTTAATACAAAATCTGCCTGAGAATATACTGGACTGTCTGTGCAAGCCTGCTAACAGACCTCCAGTGCTTACTTACAGTACCCGATACAAAGTTTAAAAAAAAAACCCAAACACCCTCCTCTTCTTTTCCCCTCAACCCAGCCCTCCCCACTCTCCAATGTGCGCGGATAACCTCCCCCACTTCCAGACCAGCGACCCTGGCCCAGACAAGCTGTGGCCTCCCGGCTCCTCACTGCCTTTCGACTCTCCCATATGGTCCTATCGCCAAATCCCACATCTCTTGGGCCCACTCCTTCCTCTCCATCCCAACTGCTATCACCTTGGTAATGATAATTGTTGCATTTGCCAAGCAATGTACTAAGCACTGGGGTAGATAAAAGATCATCAGGTCCCACATGGGCCTCAGAGTCTAAGTAGGAGGGAGAATAGGGACTGAGTCCCCATTTTGTAGATGATGGGACTGAGGCCCAGAGAAGTGAAATTACTTGTCTCATCGCAGCAGACAAGCGGTGGAGTCAGGTTTAGAACCCAGGTCCTCTGACTCCCATGCTTGGGCTCTTTTCACTAGGCCAAATTGCTTCTCAAGCTTTGGTAATTTATTCATTTGTACTGACATCTGTCTCCCCCGCTAGACTGTACGCTCACTGTGGGCAGGGAATGTGACTGTTTATTATTGTGTCGTACTCTTCCAAGCAGTTTTCTAAGCACTGGGGTAGCCACAAACTAATGAGTTTCAACATGGTCCCTATCCCACATGGGGCTCACAGTCTTCATCTCTGTTTCACAGATGAGGTCACTGAGGCACAGAGAAGTGTAGTGACTTGCCCGAGGTCACACAGCGGAAAAGTAGAGGAGCCAAGATTAGAATCCAGGTCCTTCTGACTCCTAGCCTGTGCTCTAGCCATCAGGCCACACTGCTTCTCGAGTACAGTGCTCTGCCTACAGCAGGTGCTCAACAAATACGACTGCCGGACTGACTCTGGTCCAAGTTACTGCAATTGGCCTCCTTGCTGGTCTTCCAGCCTCCAGCCTCCCCCCGACTCCCCGTTTACTAATCAACCCACGCTGCCGCAACCATCAGCTTTTGGAAGCGTCACTCGGCCCACATCTCTCTTCAAAACCCTCTGCTGGCTGTCTGGGTCTCACTGTCGCCAACCACGATTCCGCCCCATCGTCTTCAAGGCATCTTGCCACTTCTACCCCCTCCTTTCCCCCAGCTCTACCCAGCCATCTAGCTGGCCCTCGCTCTCAACTCTCCCCAGTCCCCCACTGGCACCGTTTCCCTGGCTCACAACCCAAAATCAGCCTCCGCAAAGCCCTCCTAAAATGCCACTCCTCCAGTGAGCCTTCCCTGATTAATTTCTCAGCACCTGAGCCGCACGAATCCATCAGCCAACTCTATCACTACAGAACTTCTTTCCCACCACACCCAGGTGGTTTTTCTACTGCATAGCCAATTATCTGGACAATCCTTTAGGCATTTTTATACCTGCCTCTCCTGTTCAAGTGGAAGCTCCTTGTCGGGCATCACTTTGTTCTTCTGGACATCCCTAGGACCTACCGAACACAGTGGGCTGCACAGAGTGGGTGTTTGGCAAATACGACTCCCACTACTCCCATTTCCTGAAAATTCTTCTCCTGTCTACCTTGTGATCCCCCCAGCCTCCAACACCTGGTTCTTTCTGGAGGCTACATCCCAGGATTCTGCTGACCTAAATCCAGCAAGATCAATTCAATGCAAATGGAATTACATCTCTGTAGGAAGACAAATCCCACAGATAGAGATGGGAAAAGGATCTTGCTAGAGAGAGAACAGAAGTAAGAGAGTGGGAGCTTCAGGCAAGAAAATAAGCGCAGGTCAGCAAAACTGTGCATTATTAGCAGAATACAAACGTATTACAGAAAATCCAAGCTGATGCTGCTAGACAACGAAGCTGGGGTCTTCCACTGCCCTGCTGCGAGGGCCCAAATTAGAGTCAATGCTCATATCACTAGGTTCTAATTGATGACACGCTCCCCCAAGGCCTGAATTTCTGGGCCCCTCGGAAAAAAATAGGATGGTTAAGTTCCAGAAATTATGTAACTTGAGGTGATAGACTGTATCAAAAAGAATATGAGATAGGAAAAACCGCTGAGAATTCAATTTATTTCCAAGCACACTGCAATCGCTAACAGTTGGACTTTCTGTTAAGATGAACTCTCGTTCTGGGGGCTTAACTCTGTGTCTTGCTCCCTGACCTCTACCGAGAAGACTGTCAGCATCACCCTGTTTCCCTCCAGCAACGAGGTGGTATCGTCAACTTATTTTTCAGAATACCAGGAAGAATCAGAACGGCTTTTGAGGTTGAGTCCACTTCCGCTTTCCAAAGTATTACAGATCAGGCTCTGTTGATGTGAATGTAAGCCCCATCCTAAAATCCTGGCTCTTGACAGGATTTCCCTCAGGTCCAGGTGTATAAAACGGACAGAGGGCCACCAGAGGAGGCATTTGCATACTGTTAAACACTAAGTGCAGCAGATCCGCAAGCAATTTTCTGGCTGAAGTTTTTATTAATAATTGGGTCACGGCTGGCCTGGCTTTTTGCCCATCCAGGGTCCCCTCTCCGACGACCCCAGAGGTGCCGGGAGGGAAAGGACGTGAAGTCTAGAGAAGGCCGAGGCTGAAGGAGAAGCTCCCCTGAAAATCTTGCTGGGCCACAGCTCAGGACGTGGCCCTAGAAACACCGACACCCCCTTTTCCTAACTGTTCAATACCACGCCCAGATGATTAAACCAACTTCACAAGCACAACTTTGGAGAGCTTTCTTTGAAATGTCAACCCAACTCCAGCAGCTCGCCTGCTACTCTAGTTGTGGATCTGGAGTTCACCAGGATCAGCACATACTGTTCCCGTCCGACGTCTTCTGCCAACAATTAAATCCTCTTTGGCCCTACTGGCAATATGATGTGCATCCCACCGTAACTAAAGGTCAGGGCTCACTGTCTTCATCCAGCCCTGCCTGGCCTGGGAACCTACATTCCCAATTTAAAATACGGGCAAGAAAACAGACTATCAGGCATGGATTCCCCTTTCAAAGAACAAATTTTTTTTAATGGTATTTATGGCAAATAAATCTTTTTCCTAGATCAATACTCCAAAGCCTAGAGAAAGGCTTTGGCTTACTTTTCCCATTAGTTGCCTCAAGGGCTGAGGATCACTTTATTGAAAACAGTCGGATGGGCCCCTGCTCCAGAGTAACCTCGGAGAAAGCAACATCTTAAGGAGACCCTGTTGGCTTTTTCAGATTTCCCGCGGTACACAACTGGTAGCAGACGAGAAAACCAAACTGAGACAGTCGACTTTCCATCCTCCAGAGAAGCAGCGTACGCTAGTACAAAGAGCCCTGACTTGGGTTCTGATCCAGGCTCTGCCAACTGCTTAGGGTGTTACCACGGATAAGTCACTTAATTTCTCTGTGCCTCAGTTCCTCAACTATCAAATGGGGATTAAATACTTGTTCTCCTTCCCATTTAAACTGTGAGCCCCATGTAGGGCACAGATCTTATCCAACCTAATTAACTTATACCTACCCCAGTGCTTAGAACAGTGTTTGACACATAGTAAGCACTTAAATACCATTAAAAAAAGGGGTACACCAAATCCTTAGTGAGATTTTCCCCCAAAGTCTCTCTTCCCTACTGTTCAGTAAATGACAGCTCAGTCTACAGCCACATCAACTTGGCACCAGGAGGTGACCGGTGCCCATATGGTCTTCACTGGCTAGTTACTATAAGGTAGCTTATCCTCAGGTCCCACTTTCCCTTACCGTCCGCAAACCATCGCTCCTCTCTATCAGATCTGATGAACAGATGAGGTCAGCTCCGGCCCCGCTTCTGGGCAAGCAGATGGACGAGAACTAGCCCAGATATGAAGGGGAGGCAGCATGGCTCAGTGGAGAGCACGGGCTTGGTAGCCAGAAGGACCTGGGTTCCAATCCTGGTTCCACTATTTGCCCGCCTGGGGACCTTGGGCAAATGAATTTCTGTGCCTCACCTCTACTGTGAAAATTGGGATGAAGACTGTGAGCCCCATGTGGGACATGGGCTGTGCCCTAACAGAGTTCTTTGTATCTACTCTAGCGCTTAGAACGGTGCCTTGCATATAGTAAGCAATTAAATACCATTGATAACAAAAGGAGTTGGGGGGAAGTAGAACACTCCAGGGGGCTAAATGTTGGGGGGGAAAAAGTTGGGGTGGGGAGGCTTACACAGCCCCCTGACTCAGAGCGCCCTGGTGCTAGGAACTTTCTTTCAGACATTTGCGTCCCCAAGACGGCGGCAGGAGGCACGATGGTGGGAGCACCGGATATTTTTTCCTGTGAGGGTCAGGGCTTTCAGCAAATTTCAAATCGGGTCGGTGTGGGTGGTAGGACCACAAAAGATTTAGGAAGCAAAACCACAGGTTAATGGATTTAACTTTCCCTTACATCTCTTATTTACAATGAACAGAGTGAAGCTCCGACAGATGAAAACAGCAAGAGAAAGGAGGGTTAAAAAAAAAAGGGCATCCCCCTACCTAGTCAAGAATCGACTATATTTTACTTTTAGACACTTTTAAGAGGCTCATGAGAAGACAGTGGGCTTGTAGTCTGCAAAATGAGTTGGATTAAAGGCAACCAATCCATAGTAGGTTCAGAGCACTGTACTCCACACTGGGGGAATATATCAATAGAGAAAGGAGCTAGGACTCTCGTCCTTGAGGAGCTTCCAATCTAAAGGCACAGTAAGTAAATCCTGGGAGTCACAGTTGGTCTAGAAGAAAAAAAAGTCTTCTCCCAGAACAGAACGTAGAGAGCGCAGCACCCCTATCTCAGGAACTTCTGGCAAGGAGAGATATCCACCCAACTAAGGACCAATGAATTCTGGAAGGAGGGACAGACATTCACGGTCAGAGAAGAGGGTGGGCAGCCAAAGGCAATTTTTTAATGTAAGGTTCAGGGGTGGTTGCCCGATTGGGCAGGGACACTATAGTGAGGAGCGGTGGATCCAAATGCACTGTGAAGAAAAGGAAAGGAACGCCAGCTACGGGAATGAGAAAAAAGGGAAACAACTTATGAAAACTGAAAAAGAGTTGGTGAAATTTAGTCTCATACAAACGAAAAGCTCTTGCCCTAGAACAGAATCCAATATGGTAAACCAGATCCATTTGGATGAACTGTAAGGGGGGTGGGAAAAAAGGTCATCAGGCCCATGAACCCAACTTTGGTCTGGGAAATAAGAGACAACCTGTTCTTTTTTAGAGACTGAAAAAGGACTTAAAAAAAAAAAATCACCTTTAAGTCATTAAATTCTTAAAGGGAATTCATGCTATTTGGACGGCTAGATTCTTTGTCCTTGTTGGCACTTGCTCTATCCGTGTCACAGGAAAAGAAAATTCCTAGACCACGTTATAGAATCGTATCAAGCTGAACTCATTTTATCTGGGAAGAGCATCGCTTTTACAAGCACAGAAACAAAGAAAAAAGGCTTATTAAGATGTATCACTGATGGCTTAGTTTTAACGCCTCATCTCATAATCATCGAACGGACTGTGGTTTTCCGAGCGACTGTTTTGCTGCCTGCTTGAAAACCCAACTTGGAAGAAATCTAAATGTGGGTGGCTACAAGTATTTTCTTCCGTCATTTTCTGGCAAAGCGACTGTGAAGCTGATAGCTGCTCGCACACTGGAAAATCAGAGGCTGGAGGGGCGACTGGGGTGGGGGGGAGAGGGAGAGAGGGAAAGAGAGAGAGAGTGTGTGTGTAAGGGGGGGAGAGGGAGAGGGAGAGGGAGAGGGAGAGGGAGAGGGAGAGGGAGAGGGAGAGGGAGAGGGAGAGGGAGAGGGAGAGGGAGAGGGAGAGGGAGAGGGAGAGGGAGAGAAATATCCTGGCACTGCCACTCCCTCCGTACATGGCCCGAGGGACCAAGCAGTTAACCCCTTCCTGCTTCTATCTCTTGGTATACAAGAGCAGTACGGTGACATCCAGTATTAATGCCTGATCCTGTTTTGATCAAGGTCCTCTGCCTTTGATTCTTGTATCCCTTAACGGCTCCCACTGTTTGCGATTTGTCGCCTACGATGCCCATCTCCTCCAAGGGGCCTTCCCTGACCAAGCCCTCATATTTCCCGCCCTCCTGTCTGCATCAACTCCACACCTGGTTCGATACCCCTTAAGCACTATGCTACTCATCTCAGCCCCCAACTGAGGTTCACATCCTTATACTTTCCTCCTTCCCCCGTTCTTTAACGCCTGCCTCCCACTGTTCACTGTCAGCTCCTTGTGGGCAGGGATCGTGCCTACCAACTCCACTGCCCGGTACCTTCCCAAGGGTTTAGTATCGCCTTCCGCACAGGGTACTGATCCATCCGATTGGTGGATGTGTGCCTGCCCTCGTCCACCAAGACCGTGGGAAGCTGGGCCGGGACCGGATCTGATCTAGCTACCTCGTCTCTGCCTCGGGGCTCGGCCTCTAGGAAGCGGTCCACGAGGAACGCAGTTCCAGACTACCGGTGCCACCTCCATCAGTGGTATTTAAAGGGCGCTCAGTGGGTGTGAAGCACAGTGTTAGGCGCTTGGGAGTTGGCAGACCCGCCCCCCGCCGCCCAAAGTCCGGAGCGGCCCCGCTTCCTCCGGCGGCGTCTCACCTGGCTGGAGCTTGCTGGGATGGTGCTGTCCGCTGGGTCCCGGGGCGGGAGGGGGACTGGTCCCTGCTTGTCCGGGGCCTTGGGCCGGGCTTCCGCTCGCCAGGGTCCCAGGAGGCAACGGCTGACCTCTCTTCAACAGCTGCTTCTGTTCCTGCTGGCGGAAGCGCGGGGGCACCTCCCGGGGCAGGTAACGGGACGCGGCTGGCGGCGGCGGCGGCTGCGGCTGCTGCTGGGGCTGCTGCGGCTGCAGCTGCGGCTGCTGCGGCTGCTGCTGCTGGCTGGGGGCCGGCCCGCGCTTGCCATTGCTGCTGCTGCTGCTGCTGCTGGTGGGGAGAGTGCTGGTGGAAGAACTACTGGCACTGGGACCGGCAGGTTGGGGCTGGCTTGAACTGGTCTTAGTAGGTTCTGGCACTACGAGAGAGATGAGACCGAGAGCCTGTTACTCCGGGGGGAGAACGTGAGGATGCCAATTGTAAAGTTTGAAACAAATGGGGGGTTGGGGGGGAAACGCAGTACATCAGAAGAGGATAAAGAAAACGGAAGCAGCAGGGATCAGTGGGAATAAAACACAGACCTGGGTTCTCATCTTCGTTCTGCCCCCTTGACTACACTGGGATTCAATTACATCACCTGCGTCGTGGGGGATTCGATACCTGTCCTTCCTCCCGCTTAGACTGGGAGCCCCATGTGGACAGGGACCGACCAGATTATCTTGTCTCTACCCCAGTGCTTAGTACAGCGCTTGGCACATAATATGTGGATCATGGATACCATTTAAGGGGAGAAAAAAAATAAATACAAGCATACACCAAAAATCTAAAACCAACCTTTTTGATTATGAACGCCCAATATATTTCTCTCCACTAAAGAGATATTTTGCCGTGGAAAGATTATTGCTTCAAGGAGCGCTCAAGGGTGAATTTTCTGAGGCAGGATGGTCAAGCGCCTGAAGGTGTGTCAAGCACCTATCATTCATTCATTGAATCATATTTACTGAGCGCTTACTGTGTGCAGAGCACTGTACTAAGCGCTTGGGAAGTACAAGTTGGCAACATATAGAGACGGTCCCAACCCAACAACGGGCTCACAGTCTAGAAGGGGGAGAGAATGATCAGGAGCAGGAACAATTTCCGGGGAGGTGCCTGCCCGCGGCCCACAGCCTGCCCTCCCCCCACCAGAATCCACTACCAGGAACGCATCGACCCAACTCTCTTCCCTTCAAAGTCGCTTGTCCGGTTCAGGATCAAATTCCAGGTCCCGGCCTTGATTTTTTCACCTCCGTAATCCAGTCAAGCCAATTGCCGACTACCCGGTGACCTCAGACCAGGGGGAAACTCCCCGGGGAGGCAGAAAGGGAAGTGGAAGATGCCACAGTCCATCCAACTGGCTGGGAAAAACTAGCTTTCTGGAAACAAAGCACCGACTGGAGCGGCCTACCGACAAGTGAGGTTGTTTACCGGCGGTCTTTACCCTCCTTTGCCTCCAAATTGCTCAAATGGCCGTTGGTGGCCCGTCATCCAGGCTCTTTCTGGACAGAAATGTGGACTGGACCAAGGAGACTACCTCCCACGGGGCTCAAGCCACGGCAGGGGAGCAATCAGGAGATGGGCCAGCTTTGAATCTGCACTGAGTCAAGCCCAAAGAGTCCTAAAGCTTGGGCCCTGGGGTGGTCAGCCAATTAACCTCTGGTATTTACTGAGGACCTACCGTGGGCAGAATACCCCATAATAAGAGCTTGGGAGACCATCGCAAAATCGGAAGACTCGAACCCTGCCGTTGTGGCGCTTACGATCACGTTGTGGTGAGGGGGAGGGGAAGCACGGAGAGAAAGCAATTACAGAAAGGAGGCAAACAGATGAGAAAATGGATGTGTGTCAGTCAGTTCCTTGTGGGCTGGGATCGTGTCTACCAATTCTGTTGTACTGGACTTTCCCAAGCACTTAGGTCAGTGCTCTGCCTGCACTAAGTGCTCAATAAACACCACTGATCAATACACGGTGGTTAAATAGCATGGGCTGAAAGTGAATATGTACAACAGTGCTGCACTGTGAGCACCTAAGTGTGGTGGTGATGGAAAAGTGCTCAATGGTAGTGGGGAAGGGTAGGATTGAGTGGGGGAGGAGGAGGGGTAGAAGAAAAATGACATTGGGATAAGGCCACCTTGAAGGAAATGGTTGCCTGGCGTTGGGAGGCAGAACCACCCACAGTGTGGTTTTCAGGTACAACAAAATGCCAATCCAAACTGGGGACAAGCAACATCGCATTGCTGGAAATTCCCAGGAACCTCTCTGTCCAGGCCACCTGCCCACCACCGCTCAATAAATACGACTGACTGATGAGCCACCCTTCAGGACCCCTCTCGAATAAACATTTTTTATCTGCTCCATTTATTCCGCAGAGGTAATCTTTCTGAAAGCAAAATCCCCTTTCACTCTTCCCCCAATTTCTCTTTTCAATCCACCAATGGTATGTACTGAGCACTTCCTGAGTGCAAAGCACTGTACTAAGCATTTGGGAGAATACAATATAACAAAAAGAACAGACATCCCCTGCCCACCACGAGCTTACAGTCTAGATGGGGAGACAGTCATTAATAGAAATAGACTGCTTCCTGAAGCTTGTCTGGCCAGGCTTTCCTGAAGGTAACCCAATGACGTGGTTGTCAATGGAACACAAATACTGGCCGTTACTCTAAATTATCTGAAAATACAATCTCTCTGTTAGGTCCTTACTTCACTTTCTATTTCATTAAGCCTGTCCGGACTGTGATTACTTCAAATCTCCTCAGACTTACATGGCACACTTTCTTTTAAGACTACTTTCAGCCAAGTGCAGAATTTGAAGAGAACAATTCACCTAACCCATTTGAAAAACACAACAGGTGAAAGACGTCCAGGCACCAATCTAAATCTTACTTTCCCTTCCCAAGAAAAGGACACCTAAGAAACCGCCCCCACCCCCGGCCCCGACATTCAACTGCTTTAATGTTAGCAATTATTTTAGAGCTTCAAAAGATCCAAAACTCTCTAAATCAATTATATGCACACAGATCCAAAAATGACTTCCTTGGGATTTTGTTTATTAGTTCCACAGAATCCCTTTAACAGTCCTGAGAATTATAAATGCATGACTTTGGGAACAGGAGATCAAGCTGAGCACGTTTCGGTAACATAGGAAAAGAATTTACTTAAAGAAAAGACACTGGCTAACTAAACCACATTGATTTAAGGTGGTCCCTTGTTCGGTAAATGTAGCATTTGTTAAGCATTTATTATGTGCCAAGCGCTATACTAAGTGCTGGGGTGGATACAAGCAACTTGCGCTGGACACAGCCCCTGACCCACATGGGGCTGACAGTCTTAATCCCCATTTTGCAGCTGAGGGAACTGAGGCCCAGAGAAGTTAAGTGACTATCCCAAGGATACACAGCGGGCAAGTGGTAGAACCGGGATGAGAAACGAGTCCTTCTGACTCCTAGGACTGGGCTCTAACCACTAGGCCAATGCTGCTTCTCTGGTAGTATTTCATTACACGTTACTGATCAAATTCATTCTAATTAATTCTTATATCTGTGGAGTTGGATTTTTTTTTACCTTATATCCTAGTTGGGAGTCAATTTTTTTTCCCTTTAATCCATCGTAGTACCTAATGAGTGCTTCTTGTGTGCAGAGCCCCGTACTGAACAATACAACGTGTTTTGGAATGAAAGTGGTTAAGACTCAAACGTGTTCCTGGCTGCTGCTGAGACAATTCATTTGCAGCTATTAAATGCAGCAGCCCCCATTAGGAAATGCGGCATATAAAAAGAATTTCTGATTATACTATGCCAATGTCTCTACTAAAACTTATCATGCCAGTGTATTTTTTTTCCCTTCAGCAATTTGTTCGGGTCATCGTTTGATGGGTTGATGAATTCATTACCGGAAACAGATGGATCCCATAATTTCAGAAGCATTCTTGCACACAATCAAAAGGCCTGTTTTTTCCCCGATTTCACAGTCTACTCCCAATCCTCCAAATCAACTCTCGCGAGGCTACATTTTCACATCCAAGTCACTAGACGGAAACCACAAGAAGAAACCAGTTTCTAATAATAATGATGTTGACGGCATTTGTTGAGTGCTTACGATGTGCCAGGCACTGTACTAAACGCTGGAGTAGGTACACGGCAATTGGGTTGAACACAGCCAGAAGAAGAACGCAGTCTCTAATAATAATGATGTTGATGGCATTTGTTAAGCGCTTACGATGTGCCAGGCACTGTACTAAACACTGGAGTAGGTACAAGGTAATTGGGTTGAACACAGCCCCTGTCCCATAGAGGGCTCACAGTCTTAATCCCCATTTTACAGATGTGGTAACTGAGGCCTGGAGAAGTGAAGTCACACCACCTGAGGTCACAGAACAGACAAGTGGCAGAGCCAGGATTAGAACCCAGGCCTTTCTGGCTCCCAGGCCCAAGCTCTGTCCGTTGGGCCACGCTGCTTCTCATGTAGCCGTGATGACCTCGTTCCAATAAAATGGAATATTACCGAGGTCGGGTCAAAGCCCACAATACAACAGAAGATGCTCCATCAATCGATGGCATTTATTGAGCACTTCATGCCGAGCACTGAACTAAGCGCTTGGGAAAGAACGGCAGATTAAGTGTACCAGGTGAGCCCCATGTGGAACAGGAGCTGGGTCCAACTTGAAAAACTTCGATCTACCCTCAGAGCTTAGTTCAGAGCTTGGCTGAAACAGCTCTCACTATTAGGGTGGCATCGGAGGAGTGATCGGTACAGGCTGAACTGTAGTGGGAGAGGGGTGAAGACAGGTGTGGGGAGGGGGGAAGAAAGCTGATCTATCTTGCATCTACCCCGGCGCTCAGCACAATGCTTGGCACCTGGGAAAATACAACAGAATTAGCAGATATGTTCCCTGCTCATAATGAGCTTCCAATATAGGGGGAAATAGACATTAATATGAATAATTTATAATATATAATCTATTATATACGTATGCATATATATAGACACACACACACACACAATTGTATTTATTGAGCGCTTACTGTGTGCACAGCACTGTACTAAGCGCCTGGGAAGTCCAAGGTGGCAACATATAGAGACAGTCCCTACCCAACAGTGGGCTCACGGTCTAAAAGGGGGAGACAGAGAACAAAACCAAACATACTAACAAAATAAAATAAATAGAATAGATATGCACACACACACACACACACACACGGACAGAGAACATGTCTACCAATTCTGTTGTATTGGACTCTCCCGAGTAATTAAAATAGTGCTCTGCACACCGTAAGCTCTTTCCTGACCCTAAGTGCCTAGCATTCGAGCAAATCACACACACGCACCCACCACCACAAGACACAATCTCTTGAATTAATACCTCTGGAACCCGTTACAGGTTGGCTACTCCACGACGACAGTTTAGAGGACAGATGCTTCTGGGTTTATTTATTCTCCTCTGAGGAGCATTTCCCTAGCTAGCCAAACTCAGTTTGTAAACAGAGACTCCTAAGACGACCCCCTAAATGACTTACTTTTCCTTGGGAGCTGACAGCTCTACTGACTGCAGAGTTGGTAACTCATTCTAGCTCGATTGTCAGCGTGGCTCAGTGGAAAGAGCACGGGCTTTGGAGTCAGAGGTCATGGGTTCGAATCCCGACTCCGCCGCATGTCAGCTGTGTGATCTTGGGCAAGTCACTTAACTTCTCTGGGCCTCAGTTACCTCATCTGTAAAATGGGGATTAAGACTGTGAGCCCCACGTGGGACAACCTGATCACCGTGTATCCTCCCCAGCGCTTAGAACAGTGCTTTGTACATAGTAAGCGCTTAACAAATGCCAATTATTATTATTATTATTATTATTACAGTGAAAAGTGGGGTATGGAGGGGAAAGTCTGCACATTTTTCATCTACCACCCCTCCCAACCTGAGTTAAGACCAAGGAGGCTTGATTATAGTGGTTCACATGGGGTCCCAGAGCTCAACTGCCTGTTCAGGGGCCATTCCAACTAGTCCAGTCAAGCAATAGGTTGTACTTACTGAGCGCTTACTGCCTGTGGGGCACTGGACTCTGCACTTAGGAGAGTTTAAGCTCTCAAGCAACTCATTCTAGACTGTGAGCCCACTGTTGGGTAGGGACTGTCTCTATATGTTGCCAACTTGTACTTCCCAAGCGCTTAGTACAGTGCTCTGCACACAGTAAGCGCTCAATAAATACGATTGATTGATTGATTAAGACATCAAGAAGCCCTGTGGCCTAGTGGAGACAGCCCGGGCTTGGGATTCAGAGGACCTGGGTCCTAATTCCGCCCCCGCCACATATCTGCTGTGTGATCTTAGGCAAGTCACTTCACTGCTCCGGGCCTCAGTTCCCCCAGGTGTAAAATGGGGATTATGACTGAGCGGCACGTAGGATGGGGGCTGTGTCCAACCTGATTAGTTTGGACCTAACTACCCCAGCGCTTAGTACAGTGTCCTACCCCTAATAAGAGCTTTAAACCCAGACTGAGCCCCCTCCTTCCTCTCCCCCTGCCACCTTACCTCCTTCCCCTCCCCACAGCACCTGTAGATATGTATATATGTTTGTACGTATTTATTACTCTATTTTATTTGTACATATCTATTCTATTTATTTTATTTTGTTAATATGCTTTGTTTTGTTCTCTGTCTCCCCCTTCTAGACTGTGAGCCCACTGTTGGGTAGGGACCGTCTATATGTTGCCAACTTGTACTTCCCAAGCACTTAGTACAGTGCTCTGCACACAATAAGCGCTCAATAAATACGATTAAATGAATGAATAAAAAACCATGGGGAACAAATTAAAAAAATGTTTGCTGCTGAGCGAAGCAGGCCACTGAGACCAAGTGCAACAAGACGAAGAGAGCTGGGCCCCGACGACACCCACCAGCGTCAACGTTTCCAGGCCCGGGGCCGTAGGGTCGGTGGGCAAAACCGCTGCTTCGCCGGTGGTTCAGTTGACAACTCTCGGTTGATCCCGCCGTCACCATGGCAACTCAGGGCCGAACTCAAAAAAGGAGCCCAGGCGAACGCTGAGCTAAATTAACTTACAGCATGTCACTACTGAGAAATGACTGTTCAGAGGTAATTCGCTGTACTAATGTGTAATAGAGTTAACGCTCTAAATTGAATTTAATTAATTAAACGCCACTCCCAGTAAATCAGACCCGATAACACAAATGCTGAAAGAAATTAAAATGGTTTTAGTCCAAATTACTAACGGTAATCTCGAGGACTCTTGCATTGGCAATTGTTGGTTGCAGTTTTGCTCGCTCTCCGTTACTGCTCCAAGGGCAGGAATTCACTGCTCATTTCCCAGAAAAGCTCGAACTTTGCCTAGTGGGCGACTGACAGTAGAGAGTGAGGATGGAAGAGACGGTTGTTTGCTTAATTACAAACATTTTTTACTGCAGTTTTGACTATAGAAGGATGGCGTGAACAAAAGCTACAGAAATTGTGACTTTTAAAAATGCTGTAAGTGCTTTATTACGTGTCAAGCACCGTTCTAAACACTGGGGTAGATACAAGTTAATCAGGTTGTACCCAGGTCTCTGTCCCACATAGGTCTCACCAAGTGGGAGGGAGATCAGTAATCACTCCTATTAGCATAGCTGAGGCACTTATGGAAGACCACAGGTAGCTTTGATGATGAAGAACGGCCAGCGTACGGCTGTTCTAGAGAAGTGAAGGGACAGGCCTTCTGAAGATGGGAAGGATGACCCCTAGGAGACTGACCGACAGGTCATGAAAAAGCAATCATCTCATCAGAGGGCGGAGCCTTGGGTTGAACATCTCCACAAAACCCACTTCTTCAGCAGTTTGCATTTCTTAACTGGTGAATCACAGCTTTGTTAACACGTGTGTGTATAAGAAACTGTGGTGACATTTCCACCCCACAAGTTCACTCACAGGCACATTCTCCCTGCCTCACCTTCCTGTCCCTCATTTGCTAGGATGTTTGGGACAAAACAGAAAACACTGATGGTCCCGAGGAAGAACATCCTCGGCTTTTTTAAGGTGTGACCGGTTTTGGCTGCCTTTCCTTCAAGTTTTCCTTGTGCCCCTGGAATGACACTGCTGCATCCCCATTAGTGCTCTTTAAACTAGATATTATAAATTACTTATTTCTTCGTATTAATATCGGTCATCCTCTCTAGACTGTAAGCTTGTTGTGGGCAGGGAACTTTCCTGCTAATTCTGTTGTATTGTACTCTCCCGAGTGCTTAGTACAGTGCTCTACACACAGTAAGCGCTCAATAAATAACATTGATTTATTGTTCCTAACTGGTTCCCAGAAGGCAGGGATCAGGGAGAGAGTTTGAAAAGAACAATCATTTCTCCTGCTAGACAAATGCTCATTGTGAGCAGGGAATGTGTTTACCAACTATTGTCTGGTACTCTCCCAAATGCTTAGTAGTGTTTGGCACACAGTAAGTGCTCAATACACACCACTGATTAAAATAATGTGAAAGGAATTAATGCATTCCCAAGTTCCAAAAAACTGGCTAGAAATCAAATACCAATCAAAAAGCAGGTTTTAGAAAGTGTCAATAGTCAGATGATCAGAACACTGTAAATGTGTTCCAATAACAAAAGATTTTGAATTAAACAGGGAAACGTGGTCACTTCCTCAAAGTCTTTTCTCTCGCATCCTCCTCAGCAAAAGAGGGCACCTTGGTTTAACAGACTAGAGAGCATTTATTACCTAATGCTAAAGTGAAGTGAGCCTTAATCCACCAATGGAATTTACTGAGTGCATACTGTGAGCAGGGCACTGTACTGAGCACCTGGGAGGGGACACTATCCCTCTAAATTGGTCAAGACCATTCAGAGGTTCAGGAAGAGAGGAAGGTGAACTTTGCGAGCCTTGCCACAAAAAGAGATTCATTCATTCAATCATATTTATTGGGTGCTTACTGTGTGCAGAGCACTGCACTAAGCGCTTAAGAGATGAGAGAGAGAATGAATTAGCGCCAAGTAAGCTATGAGCACACGGTAACAGCGATCCTTGCCCCATTTCTGACACTCAGAGATGAGGGTTTCTGCAGAGTAGCTAGTCTACCTGTTAAACAGCCCCAGGTTCGGGTCCCACAGGCAACAGTTTCCTCCCTCAGAAGAACAAAAAGTGCACGTGCTATGACAAAATCTAGGTCCCTGATACTGTCGCCTTTTCTGACTTCATGTTTCAAAAAAAAAAAAAAGAGCACAAATCTTAGAAATCCATACATTTTACAAGATGATGGAGGGAACAAAAACTAGAGAAATTATTATTATGACTTTTAAAAACAGTATTTGTTAGCCCTTACTATGTGTAAAGCACTGTTCTCAGTCTGGGGTAGATATGGGATCATCAGATTAGAGTCCTTTGTCCCACATGGGGCTCACAGTCTTAGTTGGAGGGAGAAGGGGGATTGAATCCTCATTTTACAGGGGAGGAAACTGAGGCCCAGAGAAGTGAAATGACTTGCCCAAGGTCACATGAGAAGGAGCCTGGCCTACTGGGTAGAGCCCGGGCATCAGAGAGACCTGGGTTTTAGTCCTGGATCCACCACATGCCTGCTGTGCATTGCCGTTGAAACATTTACTCCAAATGAACCTCCTTCTTGTTTTGGTCCTCAGTCACTGTCTGTTTTTCATTCAAATGCCCGGCAATTCAAAGCCCAAATCAGCTTTTTCCAAGTGGGGCAAAGGAGTCCACATTCCAGAGGAAGTGATAGATGCGTACTATCAGTCAGAGGTCAGAATTCCCATGGCAATCCTCTCTTGCCTGCAGTCTTAAAACACACCTTCTGCCCCTCACAGTAAAGTTCCCAAGCACCCTCAAAGTACCTGCAGGTGACTGAAGCCAAACTGCGTACCCCTATTCGCTGCCAAAAAAGACAATAGCAGAAGCCTAAATGGAAGAGGAGGAGAAAATGGAACATGCCGAAGTGTTTCTGAAAATTACAAACTCCTGTTGGAAAAATGCCTGAATGGCAGTTTTTGGTGTCTGAGCATTTGATTTCAAAACGGGCCAGTGAATTTCAGCTTACCGTCATGTCAAAATGCTGACATTTTCCAATGGCCTGAGAAAGGAAAGAAGCGTAGGCAGGAAAATGATCCCATTTTTGTACACTACTCTGTACATGGTAAAGCGTTACTTGAAATCTGGCCATTAGGAGCTGTAACTTAACCAGACTGGATATTATACTAGCGACTGTTCAGAAACAAGGGATAACCGTCCCTGCCTTTGGAGACTTCATGAGTTAAGACAAAGCCCCCAACCACTTTTCTGGCCACGGGCCAGCCATTAACCACTGGCCTGGAACTCCCCAATCCTTTGATTGACAGCCCACCGCTCTCCCCTCTTTCAAAGCCTTATTAAAGTCTCATCTCCTCCAATGGGTCTTCCCTTAATAGGCCCTCACTTCTCCTACTCCTCCCTTCTGCGTCGCCCTTGCGCCCTTTATTCAGCCCACAGCATTTACATAACACATCCATCATTTATTTCAATGTCTGTCTCCCCTTACACTGTACTCTCCTAAATGCTTACTACAGTGCTCTGCATACATAGTGCTCAACAGATATGATGGACTGATTGACTATGAAGGAAAAAGGAGGACGTGAATAGACAGAGTCTGGCGGGTAGTGTTCCAAAATGAGAATGAATACACACAGGTGGGAAACTTTCTTCATCGGTTAAACCATAGGTGGGGGTGGGGGAGAGGGTTCTTTTGCACCCATAGGCCCGATTCTGTGAAATACTGCCAAGATCCTGAACGGTGAGACAAAAGACTTTAGAGCCACAACAGCTGTTTTCACTTACAACTAGGTCACCGTGGGGGGTGGGAATAAAGCTGCTTCTTTGCCTGCTTCCTCAGCTATTGCTTCACTGGCCCGGCACCTGGTCCTTTGGGGAAGCAAACTGAGAGGCCAAGCTAAGTCCCAGGTGTGGACTTGCAGTGGGAGTGGTCACAATATTATTAAGCAGTCACAAGGGCATTTATTGAGCTCTTACTGTACTCAACACCTGGGAGAGTACAATACACTCGAGCTGGCAAACATAATCCCTGCCCTCAAAGAGGGTGCAGTCTAATACTCCGCCAATTGTCAGCTGTGTGACTTCGGGCAAGTCACTTAACTTCTCTGGGCCTGTTACCTCATCTGTAAAAAGGGGATTGACTGTGAGCCCCTCGTGGGGCAATCCGATCACCTTGTAACCTCCCCAGCGCTTAGAGCAGTGCGTTGCACATAGTAAGCGCTTAATAAATGCCATTATTATTATTATAACTGCAGCTTGCCTAAAGTGTTAACGTCATGCTAGAACTGATTTTAAACATAGCTAACGTTTGGGATGTGTTTTGTAAAAATGGATTCCTCCTGCTTTTAGAAGCCTCAGGTTCAGAAAGGACCATATTTGATGGGCTTTGGAAAAACAAGAGGGGTTTTCACATGCCCACACCGATCTAGAAGCACTGGTCTTGAAGTGGCCATTTCAATCGGATTCTCTGCAATGGCAGGAAAGAACCTCCCCAGGGCTGTGGCCAGCAACGAGACGAAAGCAATCTCACATGCTGGGGTGCTGAATGCACACCCTTGCAGTAAAAGCACAAAGATCTTTAGGATTGGATTCGAAAGTTCTAGTTCTGGCTCCACCACTTGTCTGTTCAGTGTGATCTTGGGCAAGTCAGTTCACTGCTCTGGGCAACAGTTTCCAGCACTAAGTGAAGAATCACAGGTGGGCACACGTTCCAGGGCACGTGCCCCTTCCCCCATACCGGGAGAGCACAGCCCGCTCCCTTGGGTCTCCTGGTATCAGGTCAGGAATGGGGGCCACGAGCCATAGGCTCATCTTGCCCTTGAGAGAGGGGATCTGAGGCTTATCTATAAAGGAAGGCTTAACCGCCCACAAGGATGAGCGAGTAGACGACTAGCCATTCAACGCATTTCAGGGCTCTCACCTTCGGGCATAGAGATCGATCCAATATACCCGAGAAGAATGGCCTTGTGAGCGGGTTTTAGGAAAGCCAGCCGGGTTTCTACGATTTCCAAATCACTAAACCTGTCGCAGTGCTTATGGGTTTTTTTAAAACAGACAGAAAAAGCTCTAAGGAAAAAGACATTTTATATACTCCCTTGAACCAGAACCCTGACCAGAGGTACTGCCCCCTTCACTCAACTCTCCTTTCCCCATCTCTCCGCCACTTCCAGAATTTATTTTTTTTCCTCCTCTGAAAAAACTTGGGTACCAGCAGCTATGATCCAAGCAAAAATGACTGGGACTTCCAGGGAGATGGCGGAGAAGGGGTCAGGAAAGCTACACGGAAGTAAGATTGGAGGGTTGGGGGGGATTTACAGGGTCACCGTTGCTGGTCCGAAGAGTTCGACCACCATGTCAAGCTGGCTCCAGAGCAGAACCCACCTAACTGCATGCTAGAAAATGCACCCCAAGACCCAGCTGGGCACGATCCAGACTGGAAACTCACTGTGGTGAGCAATCGTATCTACTCACTTTGTTGTGTTGGACTCTACCAAGCACTTAGTACAATGCTCTGCACATAGGAAGTGCTCAATAATAATAATAATGGCATTTATTAAGCGCTTATTATGTGCAAAGCACTGTTCTAAGCGTTGGGGAGGTTACAAGGTGATCAGGTCGTCCCACTTAAATACCACCGATGATGATGATTGTCGAAGAACATAACCCAGTTATACCAAAAAAGAATCAAACAGAAGAAACTCCTCACCAGCAGCTTTAAAGTACTAAATCCCCTTGCCTGCCCCTCCTGCCTCACCTCGCTGCTCTCCTACTACAACCCAGCCCGCACACTTCACTCTTCTGATGCTAACCTTCTCACTGTACCTCATCGCTCTCGCCACCAAGCTCTCGCCCACATCCTGCCTCTGGCCTGGAACATCCTCTCACTTCATATCTGACAGACAATCACACTCCCCTCCTTCAGAGCCTTACTGAAGGCACATCTCCTCCGAGAGGCCTTCCCTGGCTGAACCCTCATTTCCTTTTCTCCCACTCCCCCCGGCGTCACCCCGATTTGGTCCCTTTATTCCCCCCAACCCCAGCTCCACAGCACTCACATCCACAGGCATCGTTTATTTATATTAATGTCTGTCTCCCCCTCTAAACTGTAAGATCCTTGTGGGAGGGGAATGTCTCTATCAACTCTGCTATATTTTCCTCTCCAAAGCGCGTAGTGCAGTGCTCTGCACACAGTAAGAGCTCAATAAATATAATTGATTGGTATACTAGGGTGCAGCCAGACTCTTTGTTCACATCTTCTCCACTTTCAACAACTCCCTCTTCACTCCATTTCTTGGAACTTGGTATTCTGGGTATGCTGAGCCCCAGAAGAGTATGTGAGTGGATAAACCAGATCTATTTTCTCCTCTCCATCTAGCACTGCTAAGCAAGATTAACATCTCTGGAGAACCAAATCTTCCACTGGAAAACGGAAACTAAGTGACACAGAGATGCTTAATGGGCTCTTTTAGACTGGAACACCGAGGCCTATTGGGCAGGATGGTCTGCTTTAATCTCTCACAGCATGCAGACGAGCCTCTAGGAATGCAGCAAAATGAGCCGGTGGGGGTTATTTAGAAACATTTTTAAGTAAGGCTGAAGGAATATTTTGCCTCAAAAAAATCAGTATTTACTGAGAACTTTGTAACGGCTTGGGAGGAAAACTAGAAGATACGATCCCTGCTCTCAAGGAGCTTACCATCTAGCAGGAGAGACAGGCAAAATAATAAATTGCAGGTAGGAAGAAGTTACTGAGTAAATGTATGCACTGAAGTGTAAGGGGGCCACGCTCGTAATTATCCAAGTCCTCTAGACTTTAAGCTCATTGTGGGCAGGGAATGTGTCTGTTATATGGTACTTTCCCAAGTGCTCAGTACAGTGCCCTGCACAATGTAAGCCCTCAATAAATACGACTGACTGAGGTGATGCTCAAGTGGCAGGGAAGAAATAGGGTATGGAGGTGACAGATTTAACAAGGATGGCCTCCTGGAGGAGATGGGGTTTCCAAAGGGCCTTGAAGATGATGAGAGCAGCTCTGATGTGAAGTGGGGGGAAAAAGAGTTCCAGGCAGGGGGATGAGTGTGAGACCAGAGTGAGGCAGCGAGTAGGGTGGCAACAGGGGAGAAAGGCGGCTGAGCCGGGTGCCGGGAGAATAAGCGGGGTGGGACGGGGCAGGGAGAGCCCATTAAGGGATCTCTGAAGGTATCATGGAATCCTCTGCCACACCCCCTTGTTGGCACAAGGGAAAAGGAAGGGCAAGGGAGGAAAAGAGAAGAAGCTTAACTAAGTCAACAAAAGGGGAGGGTGAGGAGGGAAAGCACCCTGTCAATGAAGCACATCTGGCAGGAAGCCTGAGTTTAGAGCAAAAATTAGCTGAACAGAGCGGGGAGGGGCGGAGAAAGCCGACAATCTGCTGGACCCAAGGGCTGGGGAAAGTTGGAGCTGTGGGAGTCCCGGGGCTGGGAAGGATGACAACAAGCAAGGGAAAAACAGAACACATAAAGCCAACGAGGGCAGGAAACTGGCTGGAGAGGAGAGAAAACCAGGATCTTCCACCAAAAGCACGGTGGCTGTCTTAACATGGAGGCTTTGCTGGGGGGGGCGGCAAGGAGGAGGTCGGGGGTGGAAAAAGAAGGCCCAAACAACCATTATTATTCTAGTCAGCTCATGACCATTCGCCTCCCAGGAATGGCACAGGAATCTCCTTCAAGGAGCTTCGGTAAAAACAACCGCCAAATTGTAACGGAATTTTTTTGAGGCAGCTGCAACACTGATCTGAAAAAACACCCCACTCAATTACCGCTCTGAAACAAAACTAACCGTACTACGCCACGACTACTAGGTATGCGTGCCACGGGCAACAACAACAACAAAAAAACCACCACCACTCGACCGACCCTTTTTATATAGAAAACAGCGATCGAATTACGGCAGACGAGGGGCTCGAATCCAAGACTTACAGAATAAGAGAAGTGTAAGGAGTCTTGAGGGAAGATCCTCTAAACTCTAAGCTTGTTGTGGGCAGAGAATGTGTCTGTTTACTGTTATACTGGACTCTCCCAAGCGCTTAGTACAATGTTCTGCACACAGTAAGCACTCAATAAGTACAACTAAATGAGTGAATATCTGGTCCAGCCCCCTGCCTCTAGGCAGGTAAACAACTATTCCATCAAGGACAGAGGGTTTTGCCTATTTTTTTCCTAAAAATCTCTAGGGATGGAGGTTCACAGATTTCCCCCGGTAGCCTAGGCTGGTGTGTTTTCTCAATCTAATAACCTCCGGTTCACCCCAAATATCTCCAGCTTTAATTTCAACCTATTTCCTTTTGTGGGGGTCAGGAAGGACAACGGATTAGAAAACACAGTTTCCTCTTTCATCCTCCTTCAGAGAACCCAATAAGGAGCATGATGTAGTGGATAGAGCCTGGGCTTGGGCGTCAAAAGGTCATGAGTTCTAATCCTGACTCTGCCAGTGGTCTGCTGGGTGACCTTGGGCAAGTCACTTCTCTGTGCCTGTTACCTCATCTGTAAAATGGGGATTGAGACTGTGAGCCCCACGTGGGACAGGGACTGTGTCCATCCTCATTTGCTTGTATCAATCAATCAATCAATCGTATTTATTGAGCGAGACATATATACAGGTGCTGTGGGGAAGGGAAGGAGGTAAGATGGGGGGGATGGAGAGGGGGACGAGGGGGAGAGGAAGGAAGGGGCTCAGTCTGGGATAATAATGATGGCATTTATTAAGTGCTTACTATGTGCAAAGCTGTATCCACCCCAGCACTTGGTACAGTGCCTGGCACAAAGTAAGCGCTTAACAAAACCAATAATAATTATTATTAATTCTGTAACACCGCTCTACTGGGCTTGCTTCCGGTTCTCCATAAAATGCGGTGAGCCAAACTGAGCACAAATCCCTTCTGGTTGTCTGCAGTGAGAGGTCTCTGGGATGCCTGTCTTGGTTGATGGGCCATTATTTATAGTAAATGGGACATTATTCATAATAAATAAATTATTTGTTTATTATTTATTCAGGATCCGGGAGGCAGCTCTCCACTGGATGGGGGTGGGGGCGCGACGGTCAGTGGTTGGGCCCCAGGACATTTGGGGCAGGGCCTCTTAGAGCCCCGTGGGGATGCTGGAAAGAGCGCCAAGATGACAGCTCTACTGGCTCTCCACAGGCAGAGAAGTAGACCTGTAGGCCGTCCGTCCCCAGTGTGGTCCAGCCTCAGAAACCAGGCCAGCTCCACGCCTCCCTGCCTGGCTCTGAGCCGGTGGCACAGTCAAGGGAAGGATCTAAAAACAAGATAATAATAATAATAATAGTGCGATGAGCCAGGCAGTGTACTATACTAAGCACTGGGGTAGACAGAAGCAAATCGGGTTGGATTTGAGTCCCTGTCCCCCATGGGACTCACAGTCTTAATCCCCGTTTTCCAGATGAGGGCACTGAGGCCCAGAGAAGGGAAGTGACTTGTCCAAGGTCACACCACAGACGAGTGGCAGAGCCGGGATTAGGACGTGGGTCCTTCTGACTCGAGCCACTAGGCCGCCCAGAAGGCATCCGGGGGCAGCCCGGGAGGGCTTCTGGATGATCCGATATGCCAAGGAGCAGGGGAAGGACCCCCTCACCCCCCGAGTGGGCCCTAGAGTCCGGGGAGGCTCCGGAGGGGGTGAGCTGCGGGCTCCTCTTACCTCTGGCCAGTTCTGAAGCTTCTGCCCTGTGCCCACCGCCACCCGTACCTCACCGCCTCTCACTCCCAAGCGGGTCCCTCCTAGCCAGGATTCGCGCCGATTCAACTGTACACGCCGAGCCAGAAAGTCGCTCACATAATCTGTCCACTTCGATGATGAACTGAGCTTAAAAACGCCAAATCTGACTCTTTATGGCTTCGGCTCCATTTCAAGGATGCCTCTGAGGCTGAAGAATGTTATTTTTAGGAGCTGGGTCTGGCTCTATCAGATTGTTCTTTCAACAACTGGGAAACTGTCAGGAGCTCCCTGCTTGGCGGGAATTCTTCAATATCAACTACAAATCGGGAGATGGGGAGGAAAACCCACTTGACCCCCACATCTCCATCTTTATACCACGTTGCTCAACGGCGGCCAAGGGCCAAAATTGAGAGCTTTACCCGGAGTGAAAGTCTGGTCCACTGAGTTGAGACCCAAACCCCTTCTACCAATAAAATGATTGATTTCGCCAATTACCTTTCCAAATCGCTCTGGACTGTCAAAAGGCGTGTAGCCTGCACAATTCAGGACCATGGTTTGGTACCGAGTACTTTGGGTTGAAATGCAGCCCTTTGTAGGTCTGGTTTTTATAATAGCATTTATTAAGCGCTTACTATTTGCAAAGCACTGTTCTAAGCGCTTGGGAGGTTACAAGGTGATCAGGTTGTCCCACGGAGGGCTCACACTCTTCAACCCCATTTTCCAGATGAGGTAACTGAGGCCCAGAGAAGTGAAGTGACTTGCCCAAAGTCACACAGCTAAAAAGTGGTGGGGCCGGGATTTGAACCTATGACCTCTGACTCCAAAGCCCGGGCTCTTTCCACGAAGCCACGCTGGTTCATTTGAAGATAATAATAATAATAATTATTATGATGATGATGATACTTGTTAAGCACTTACTACGTGCCACGCACTACTCTAAGCACTGGGGTAGATGTGATTCAATCAGGATGGACACAGTTCCTGTCCCAAAGGACTGGCTCACAGGCTCACTGTCTTGATCCCTATTTTCCAGATGAGGTAACTGAGGCCCAGAAAAGTTAAGTAACTTGCTCAAGGTCACACAGCAAACAAGTGGCAGAGCCGGGATTAGAACCCAGGTCCTTCCGTCTCCCGGGGTGGTTCTCAATCCACTAAGCCATGCTGCTTCTCTCTGGGCTTGTGAAGACAAGACAGAATGCAGAGGTACTGTATTCTTGGGTTTTGTGACTGAGCCAAGCGGGGTGCTTTCCCCTCAGGTGCTGGGCGAACGGCAGTTGGAATCTGGTTTGGGTGGCTTCAAGAGGGCAGAGTCGCCGGCATCGGCTCGGAAAGTCATCATCATCATCATCAATCGTATTTATTGAGCACTTACTATGTGCAGAGCACTGTACTAAGCACTTGGGAAGTACAAATTGGTAACATATAGAGACAGTCCCTACCCAACAGTGGGCACTGGTTCTGTTATTGGGGAGGTGGTGAGGGGTGGAGGAGAGGCTGCCTTTGGGATTGCAAGGAGCCCAGCAGGATGTGAAGGGTTTCTCCACCCAGGACTCTTGATGAGGTTTGGAGCACCACGACTCAGTGACTACAACCTGGGGCAACTTGGGGGGGATGAAAACAGGATCTCAAATGGGAGGGCTCAGAGATGGAAAAAGGGGCAAGGGAAAAGCGGAGAGCAGGGGGAGAAGGGGGTAGAAGATTAAAGGAAGAGAAGGAGGAGGTGTGGCCTGCCACCAGCAGGAAATATGAATTAGCCAACGAGAATGCCACCGCTTCCATAAAATTCAGTAGTCCAACAGCTTTTACAACACTGACTTTCACAGAAATCAGAAATATTCACATAGCCCCTGAGAGCTCTGAGGGGAGAGGAAGAAAGGATGGAGAGGGTGGTGAGGACAAAAGGGACTCACCCTTTTAATGGCTGTGACCAGCACTGAAGTCAAGCATTAAGGAGGGAAACAGACTGAGGATTCATGTGTGGCTGAGTTCAGAGGTTCACAGGTCACTGCCATCTCCACTCCATTATTCTATACCTTTCCACATTTACAGCAAATCTACCTTTTAATCGCTGCTCCTCTAGAAGCAGTAAAATTGCCCTTTTGATAAAACCGTAACAACCATGATTTCCTCAGTGATGTCAATGTCATTTTCTACTCTACGGCAGTCACGAGGCTGGTGACACCATTTCAATGGGCACAAATCGTATTTAAAAACCATGCCAAGGGAAACCAAGCCGAGCCCTAGTTCGGAGTAGCATTTTTTACGACTAGGCAATGTAGCAAATAGGGGAAGCAAAATGTTCAAGAGTCAAAGCTTGCTTTAAAACTTAAGTAAACCAAAAGACATCAATTAACTTTTTTTCTACTTCAACGGCAAATCAATTAAGTTATAATAGGCAGGAAAATGACACTTTTCTAAGCAAAGATATTGATTTCACACAAATGAGAATAAAGATAAAAGTAATATGTTCTCCTCCAAAAGGAGTGGCTTTCTATGAGACAAAATTTGAGTTTTAAACCATAAAGTTCTAGTGTAGCACAAATATTTTAAATAAAACCTCTACTAGAGTGAGACTCAAAACTGCCCCATATTCAATCATTTCTCCATTACTTGCTGATATAGAACAGAAAACTGCAATGACCATAGTTCTGAATACATCTATTGATTAAAGGCAGTTCAAGCAAAACAAACTGTCTTTAAAAAGCGCTAAACCTGTCGGGAGCAGGGACAGGTGCGGGGAGATTGATAAAAAGGTTTCTCAAAGTATAGCAACAATAAGGAGATTTTTTCAAAGTATAGCAATGATAAAAAAGATTTCTCAAAGTACAGCAAAGCAAAAGAAATTCAAATCAGGATGAGCATGAAATTTTAGTAACCCAACAAGTTTAGAATCACCAAATATTTTTCAAAAAAGATACCAAAGACCTTACCTTTGGTTTTTTGATCAGCAGCCTGGAAAATAAAAACAAACACACCTTGAGTCATATTACACTCATCTACGGAGTCTTCTCAAATTGAACTTCCAAACATCTTCCCCATTCATTAGAATTTGAATACTTAAATACACAGGTTTCTACATAATGGCCCTCTTAGACTGTGAGCCCCATGTGGGTGAGGGATCGTGTCCAAAGGGATTATCCTGCAACAATAAATCAATTGTATTTATTGGGCGCTTACTGCTGCATCTATCCGAGTGCTAGGTCAGGGCTTAACAAGTACCACCAAAAAACAGGAAACATATAAAAAAATGTAACGGTCAGCCCGCTACCAGAGGCTTCTGACCAAAAACTGCCCTGGAAATGTTCGTGCTCTTCTTTACGTCAGCCGGCCCTGAAGGATTGAGAGCAACAACAGATGGCTTGCCTGTAATTTATTTAGTTATATTAATGTCTGTCTCCCCTTCCAGACTGTAAGCTTGTTGTGGGCAGAGAATGTGTCTGTTTCTTGTTATATAGTACTCTCCCAAGGGCTTAGTACAGTGCTCCGCACACAGTAAGAGTGACTGAAAGAATGAATGGAAAAAGCCACCAGGTCCTAGCCTGTGGCGGCATTTGTGTTTGTTTACTATATGTCAAACACTGTATTAAGGTCTGGTTTAGATACAGAGGTCATCGGGGCTCACACTCCAACTGGGAGGGACAACAGGTATTGAATCCCCATTCTGTAGATAAGGGAACAGGGAAGTAAAATGACTTATTTGCCCCAGGTCTCAAAGCAGGTAAGTGGCAGAGCTGGGATTAGAACCCAGGTCCTCTGATTCCTAGGCCCGGCCCGCTAGCGCTCGGTCCTATTTTACAAGGCTCCCACAGTCACAAATGCCCTGAGCTCCCGGGAGAGATAAAGACAAACCCTGGGAAACGGCCAAGCCCTTTCATTCCCACTGTTGCTCGGTCACCACCATTTCAGGGCTTTTTGTGAAGTGGGGCCTTTTTCTTCAAGGGTCTAAGCATTCTTTTAAACCTCACAAACCCAAACCAAAAGACTTCCTCATGACAGCTCTCTAGCTCCTTGGGAGAAATGATGCAATGCAAATAGCTTAAGCACTCTGGTGTGGTTTGAGGGAAACCAGGCGTTTAAATATTTCAGACTCAGGCCATAATCATACTTTTCAAATGATGCAATTACATATATTTATAATATACATATATTACTTCTATATATTATATATATGTAAATCAATTATATTTATTGAGCGCTTAATGGGTGCAGAGCACATACATGCGCATGTGTGTATGTGTGTGTGTGTGTGTATATATATATATATATACATATTACATATACATACATTTATATATATATATATAAATAAAAGTTACCAGCCACATAAACACCCTAGAAACACATTCCTGGCCTGTTTAAAAAAAAAAAAAAGGAGGGGGCACGGCTAATGAAACAAAGCAACAGAATTTCTAATGATGCACATAATAATAAACGGCCTGATTACGTATGGTAACAACTCTGGTCAAACCTTTTTCTGAGCACCTTCCTTCTTTTTCTTTTCTTCCTGCTTTTTCTTTTTCTTTTCTTCCATCAAACGTTCCTCTTCTTGTGTTCCTTGTCCTTTCTCCCTGGTGGAAGGGAAGGAAAAGGCTTCAGCAAGATCATTTCAAAGTGCCGGTCAACAGCGCATTACTGGCTGTGGGGGCTCTCAAATTGGTCAGGATAGCTGGGCCTTTTGTCCTGGAAGGGGCAGGGAGCGGGGAGGAGGAGGAAGAGGAAGAGGAGGAGGAGGAGGAGGGGGGAAATGCTCCCAGCTACTGTGGGGCACTGGGTCTCAACGCTTTGGGAACTTGACATTCACCCCACCCTCAGCCTCCCTCTCCCAGCCTCTATTTTAGTCTCGCAAGATCGGGCTGCTCAGATCTAACTAATGCACTTCACAGTGGCCCGAAACTGACTTGCGGCCATGGCAAGAAATGGAAATCTGTGCCACCCTGGGCAGCCATTCAGATGCAGGGAGAAAGGGCCCGTGGAAAATCAAGCGAGGAGGGGGAATCCGATCATAGGCTGGGTAGACTCATTCATTCATTTATTCATCTGCTCCAGGTAAACTACTTTTAACAGTGGTATTTGTTCAACGCTTACTACCTGCCAAGTACAGTACTAGGTAAAAAGCAGATCAGACCCAGTCCCTGCCCCACCCGGGGCTCACAGTCCCAAGGGGAGGGAGAGTGGGTACTGAATCCCCACTGTACAGATGGGGAAACTGAGGCCCAGAGAGAAGCTGAGTGACTGGGCCTCGGGCAGGGAGCATGCAGATGGTGGAGCCGGGATTAGACAGGTAAGGCTCTCCAGGGCCAAAGATTTGGTCTTTTTCTCCTCTTCAAAGGGCAGGCTAATTTGGGCTTTAATATGCTAGTCCTGTCCACTAAGGAAACCTTCAGGAGGTAAGAAAGGCCAAGTCGCCCTTGAATACCCGAGGGCCGGCAGGCCGAGCCAGAAAGGGTTTGGCTGGGAGCCAGTTGGTGGCCCTGAGGCCTTGCCCATTAGGGATCGACTTCACTGGACTAGACAGATCAGAACACATCTTCCTACTCTAGTGCCTGAAATCAAAGGTAATGGACAATTTAAGAAAAAATGACCATAAAGAAGGAAAAAAAAAAGAACAAAACCGGTTTGCAAAACAGCAGCAGTGATCCACCACCCCATTGGGAGGCTCTATTTCTCCCATCAATCCTTTGCACTACTCAGAGCCGCCCTTTCCTAACCTGGTGGAAAGTCTTGAAGGGGAGTGAATGTCTCCATTTCTTCTGCCTGGCTGATATAAACATATATTCCCCTCCTCCCCCCCGCCTTACCTCCTTCCCTTCCCCACAACACCTGTATATATGTTTGTATGTATTTATTACTCTATTTTACTTGTACATACTTATTCTACTTATTTTATTTTGTTAATATGTTTTGTTTTGTTCTCTGTCTCCCCCATCTAGACTGTGAGCCCACTGTTGGGTAGGGACCGTCTCTCTATGTTGTCAACTTGTACTTCCAAGCGCTTAGTACAGTGCTCTGCACACAGTAAGAGCTCAATAAATACGACTGAATGAATGAATGAATATCTATCTTGAGGTCCACAGGCTGCGCCTAGGGAGGGTTATACAAGCCCGCACTAGCCCCTAGGGAAATGCACTTAACACCTCTTCCATACCAACCACACCTCCTCTCCTCGATCATTTCTAAGTGACCCTCCAAGGGGCCAGCAGCCCTCCCAATGTGATGGATGCCACCAATCCCCCACAAAATCTCCCTCTCTCCTCCACACACACATACACACACACACACACACACACACTTGATTCTTTTGTGGAAAGGTTTATGGGTATTTCAGAGCTGCAAGAATGACCATGAAAACAACAACAGAGTAAGTGAGGTTGCAGTTGGTCTTGCTCTCTTGGAAAAATGGAAACAACTTAAGTTACATAACAGGATCTGTAACAGCGGAGGATTTCTTAAGATGTCAGCAACCACTACTAATGCAATGATCGGAGCTACCCCGATCAGATCGTTTCTATTAAGCACTTAGGTGTGAAATTCACGGAGATGGAAGGGACCCAAATGAAAACAGACAGTGCCATTATGGAAACCAAATTCTCACAATAGCCTGGTAACGCATAACCGGGAGATGACAGAGAGAAACACACTCACACACTTTGGAGACTAGATTCTGAACTGCTCAAATTCTCAGGGAAATTTTCCAAGGTGATGAGGCACAAGTGCCAAAACGGAGATGGAATACCCAGCACTGGGGCACAGATGCCAAAACCAGGCGGGCATTACTCAGTACCAGAGAGAACCTGAACGCTTTCTGTTTACAGACTTGTTTCAATCAGAGGAAATCCCTTCTTCTCCCCTCCCTTGAATTTTGCTCCTGGGAACCCCCCACTTGCTCACCGAGCCAGACCTCAATAAGAGGCCTACAGAATTCCTTCCAAAAGGGAACATCCCCAACAATGACATGGGATGGACTCGAAAGGAGATGGTGACTCTGAGATCAAATCGCTGGCCGCCTTTCGCGGATACAAAGTCCCATCCAGGCAATAAGTACTGCACTGGAAGGGTTAAATCCCACTTCCAGAGGTGAGCAGTTCGTTCACTGGTGGGGGCCTCAACCCCAAAACAATCGGCACGACTCCTTCATTCAGAGGGAAATCAAGGAACTAATGATGGTAATTAATGGTGGGGCTCAGCAGGAAATAGGAAAGGGAGAGGAGAAAGGTTGAGATGAGAGGGGCCCAGAACACAAGGCAGAAAGCCAGGAGGAAAGGACGTCTGAGGGGAGGGGGCCCAACTGAGAGAAGCCCCCCAGTGAAGTGGGAAACCCCAGGGCAGGGAAGGCCCACCCAGAGGTAAGTCCAGCCCCTTTGGAGCCAGTGGTCGGTACAGGGCTCTAAAGGTCCGGCTGTTCATCATCATCATCATAATAATAATAATGGCATTTATTAAGCACTTACTATGTGCAAAGCACATCGGGCTTAGCCCTTCTGCTGTCCTGAGGAGGAGGGAGGTTGAGTCTGCTCCATTTCTCCACCAGCCCCAACCACGGTCCCAGGGACCCCTCTCTCTTCTGGCTTCCCAAATCCCCAGTGTAGAAGACCTACCTTGGCTCCACGGTCAGTGATGCCAGGCGGGATAAGAAACATGCGTGTCCTGCAGGGTGCCCAGGTGACGGGACCCGTCTGCTGCCATTTAAAATTCTGCCTGGGGTTTGGGGACAAGCAGCAGCGTCCCTCTGGACCCCCCTCTAAGGATCGGTGCCTGCCAACTCTCTGTCCTCTTCGAAGCACTTAGTACAGTGCTCGGCACACAGTAAGGGCTCAATAACCACCACCAACTGACGGATGCCAAGAAAAATCTGGTTATCAACGGCGCCCAGCTCCAGACTCGCCAAGGGCCCCCTGCAAGCCGACAGAATCACTGGGGTTGGGATATGTATGTTGTTCAACACATCCATCCTGTGCCAGAGACAAGCTGAGGGCACAGATGCTGAAGGCCAAGGTCTAAAATCGGGTCCACCCACACAGCGTGGCTCAGTGGAAAAAGCACGGTCTTGGGAGTCAGAAGTCATGGGTTCGAATCCCGGTTCTACCACTTGTCAGCTGTGTGACCTCGGGCAAGTCACTTAACTTTTCTGCGCCTCAGATACCTCATCTGTAAAATGGGGCTGAAGACTGTGAGCTCCAAGTGGGGCAATCTAATCACCTGGTATCTCCCCAGCACTTAGAACAGTGCTTCACACATAGTAAGTGCTTAACAAATACCATTATTATTATCACCTCCACACAAAGAGCAAACTTTTAAGCATCTATTGTTCCTCCCTCTGCTGGGACATTTTTTATAAAATGCCTGAATCTGGAACTCTGCTGGAAGCATACACTGTCCAGTTTATCTAGGAGTCTCATTTAAAATCACACCGAAAATGTCACGTCGCAGCATTAATTGCCATTTGTCCTCAAACTCTTCAAATGTAGTAAACATTTTTACTCCATTAAAAATACTGTTTTAATGTCACTATATTAACATGTCAGTTACACGTGTAAGGGTGTAAGTGCCACTGTCTGGGAAAGCCATTTTTTTTTTTTACATTCATTTCAGAGTTCAAAGTAGCCTGAAATTAAGTCAGAAGATGACACTACAATTTTTAAATGGAACTTAATGATGCTTCTGAACACGTGTACTTTAAATATGCTTAAAATAATGGAACTGAACCTCCTATATCCAGGAGCGCCGGCTATCATATCTTGGTCTGTGTTAACTGGGCTGCCAACACAACCGACAACTATTTTTACGGGGGATTTCAATGGGTACAGGACGTTTCCATATACTTACTGGAGAACCAGGGAGAAACAAAATGCTTTGCCAAGGGGGACCACTTCTTACTTCTGATATTCAGGGAGCAAAGGTCCTACAATCAGACCCCTACCACCCCTCCCATCAGAAGGGCAATTCTGATCTTGCAAATTGTGCTTCTTCCTTAGAGGAGGGAGACAGGCAGCCACTGGAGGCTTGTGAGGGGGTGAACAGGTGCGTGTCCAGTGATGTTTCAGACACTCAATAAATATGACTTAATGAAGAAAGCCCAGTCCCAATCAGTCAGTCGTATTTGTTGAGCACCTGCTCTGTGCACAGCACTGTGCTGAGCACTGGGGAGAGTACAATATAACAGATACATTCTGTGTAATTTATTTTAATGCCTTCCCCTCCCCATCCCCCCCCCCGCCTTACCTCCTTCCCCTCCCCACAGCACCTGTATATAGGTATATATGTTCATACGTATTTATTACTCTATTAATTTTACTTGTACATATTTATTCTATTTATTTTATTTTGTTAATATGTTTTGTTTTGTTGTCTGTCTCCCCCTTCTAGACTGTGAGCCCGCTGCTGGGTAGGGACCGTCTCTATATGTTGCCAACTTGTACTTCCCAAGCGCTTAGTGCAGTGCTCTACACACAGTAAGCGCTCAATAAATACGATTTAATGAATAAATAATGCCTGCCTCCACTCAGTCTGTAAACTCACTGTGGGCAGGGAATATGTAGGTGACTGCTTATTGTTGTATTATACTCTCTCGAGAGCTTGGTACAGTGCTCAGCATCCAGTAAGCGCTCAGTAAATACGACTGAATGAATACGATCTGGTCCGGGAAGAAGCCGACTAGGAAGGGGGAGGAAGAATTGGCTGTTGACTGAGACTGAGAGCAGAAAGACAGTAAGGAGTAGAAAGATGATGACCAGGGCCAAGGGTGGGGAGGGAGAGATGACCTTTGTATTCTCAACAGAGCCCTAAAAGCAAAGGGGAAGATAGAGATTAGGAGTAAAGAGAAGCTCAATTTCGGACATGGTGAGTTTGAGGCACTCAGGTGTTCCCTCTTGCCAAAAGCTCTCAATGATATTTCCAGAAATATTCCATTTCCCCACCCATTTTTGCTGGGGAAATGACAAACCCCTCTGGATCCCTTAGAACAACAAAATGGATGGAAAAAAAGGGATTTATGCTTCTTTATGCTCCCTGTCCACGAAAAGCAGTCAATCGTATTTATTGAATGCTTACTGGGTGCAGAGACCTGAACTACGCGCTTGGGAGAGTACAATTAAAAAATCAATCAATCCTATTTATTGAGCGCTTACTGTGCGCAGAGCACTGTACTAAGCGCTTGGGAAGTACAGCACGATCCCTGCCCACAATGAGCTTACAGTCCAGAGGGGGAGGTGGACATTAATCCAGAAGGATTTATCCTTGTAGACTGTGAGCCCGTTGTCGGGTAGGGACCATCTCTATATGTTGCCAACTTGTACTTCCCAAGCGCTTAGTACAGTGCTCTGCACACAGTAAGTGCTCAATAAATACGATTGAATGAATGAATATGTTGCCGATTTGTATTCATTCATTCAATCGTATTTATTGAGAACTTACTGTGTGCAGAGCACTGTACTAAGTGCTTGGGAAGAACAAGTTGGCAACAAATAGAGACAGTTCCTACCCAACAGCGGGCTCACAGTCTAGAAGGGGGAGACAGACAACAAAAAACATATTAACAAAATAGAATAAATACGTACAAGTAAAAATAGAGTAATAAATATGTACAAACATATACATATATACAGGTGCTGTGGGGAGGGGAAGGAGGCAAGGCGGGGGGGATGGGGAGGGGGAGGAGGGGGAAAGGGAGGAGGGGACTCAGTGTGGGAAGGCCTCCTGGAGGAGGTGAGCTCTCAGTAGGGCTTTGAAGGGAGGAAGAGAGCTAGCTTGGCGGATGTGCGGAGGAGGGCATTCCGGGCCAGGGGGAGGACGTGGGACGGGGGTCAACGGCGGGACAGGTGAGAACGAGGCACAGTGAGGAGGTTAGCGGCAGAGGAGCGCAGGGGGCAGGCTGGGTTGGAGAAGGAAAGAAGGGAGGTGAGGTAGGAGGGGGCGAGGTGATGGACAGCCTTGAAGCCAAGAGTGAGGAGTTTCTGCCTGATGCATAGGTTGATTGGTAGCCACTGGAGATCTTTGAGGAGGGGAGTAACATACCCAGAGCGTTTCTGCACAAAGACGATCTGGGCAGCAGCGTGAAGTATAGATTGAAGTGGGGAGAGACAGGAGGATGGGAGATCAGAGAGGAGGCTGATGCAGTAATCCAGTCGGGATAGGATGAGAGATTGAATGAGCAGGGTAGCGCTTTGGATGGAGAGGAAAGGATGCATCTTGGCGATGTTGCGGAGGTGAGACCAGCAGGTCTTGGTGACGGATTGGATGTGAAGGGTGAACGAGAGAGCGGAATCGAGGATGACACCAAGGTTGCAGGCTTGTGAGACGGGAAGGATGGTAGTGCCGTCAACAGTGATGGGAAAGTCAGGGAGAGGGCAGGGTTTGGGAGGGAAGATAAGGAGTTCAGTCTTGGACATACTGAGTTTTAGATGGCGGGCAGACATCCAGATGGAGATGTCTTGAAGGCAGGAGGAGATACGAGCCTGGAGGGAGGGAGAGAGAGCAGGGACAGAGATGTAGATTTGGGTGTCATCAGCATAGAGATGATAGTTGAAGCCGTGGGAGCGAATGAGGTCACCAAGGGAGTGAGTGTAGATAGAGAACTTAGTACAGTGCTCTGCACACAGTAAGTGCTCAATAAATACGACAATGAATTTATGAAGATGCCACAGATGAGCTATTCCACTAAAGATTCATATCTCATCCTCTTTCAGTTGAGCTGTGCAAAAACTTGCCCAGGATCCATATGCTTCCTTTCCAAGGAAAAGCCAGTAGCAGCCCCCAAAACCATAAACTTATGCCACTGCTGGAAAGAATCAAATCCGACTGCCCACCCAGGCTCCTTTTGTAGTTACCCAATCAATGGGATTCGCTGTGCGCCCAAATGTTACTAAGCACTTGGGAAGGTACAATACGATAGGAGTCGGTAGACACACTAAATAAATAAATTTCAGACACGCACATAAGTGCTGTGGGAGTAGGGGTGGAAAATGAATAAAGGGAACAAGTCAGGGTGACGCAGAAGGAGGGAGTGGGAGAAGAGGAAAGGTGAGCTTAAGTCAGGAAAGGCCTCAAAAGGGACGGACACACACACACGCGCGCGCGCACACACACACACACACACACACACACACACACACACACACACACACACACACACACAGAGGAAACTGACATTATGCAGCAGGACCTGTGTTCTAATCCCGGCTCCACCGCTCGTCTGTTGTGGTTGGGCAAGTCACTTCACTTCTCTGGGCCTCTGTACCCTCATCTGTACAATGGGGATTAAGACTGTGAACCCCCCCGTGGGACAGGGTCTCTGTCCAACCCGATTAGCTTGTATCTACTCCAGCGCTTGGTTCAGTGCCTGGAGCATAGTAACCACTTAACAAATACCATGACAAAGGGACATACACACACACCCACCCGTTTGGAAACTGACATCATGCAAAGACACACACACACACCCCCAACTCAGACAGCTTCCTAATGCTGTTACAAATGATCACTAATTAAAACCGAAAACCCCACACAAACCACAGCAGCGGGTCTTTCTCTGCGTTGTTTACAGAAGCTCTCAGTTGCCATGGACCGCTGAGTACAGCCTTTCATCTGGGATGTCTGAAAATAGGATGTTTCAGAGCACCACCAGAAAAGGCGAAACCCCGGTGTTCAGCTGGGCACTTGGGACTGAGATCGACGGACGATTCTCGAGGCAGGTGGGCAGACGAGGCTGGGAAGCCAGGATGCTGCTCACCCTTGAGGCAGAGCGAGAAGGCACTTAGGGGAACACGGATGTGAAGGCACTTAGGGGAACACGGATGTCACCTCAGAAATTCCTGTTGTTCTGGGCAATGAGGGGGCCAAGGGCAACCAAACTGACCACCTGGGGACATGGGTTTGGGCCTGACTCGGGCCGATGCGTCAAATCCGGAGAAGCGGCAAGGCCTGGTGGAAAGAGCACGGGCCTGGGATTCGGGGGACCTGGATTCTAATGCCCGTTCTGCCTCTTGTCTGCTGGGTACTTTGGGCAAGTTACTTCACTGGGCCTCATCCGTAAACTGGGGATTAAGACTGTGAACCCTATCCAATCTCATTATCCTGTATCTACCCCAGTGCTTAGTGTAGTGCCTGGCACATTTATTTTATTTTGTTAATATGTTTTGTTTTGTTCTCTGTCTCCCCCTTCTAGACTGTGAGCCCACTGGTGGGTAGGGACCGTCTCTATATGGTGACAACTTGTACTTCCCAAGCGCTTAGTACAGTGCTCTGCACACAGTAAGCGCTCAATACGACTGAATGAATGCATGAACATGGAAGGACTTAAATACCACATCCCCCAGCCCCTACCCCCAAAATGAAGCCATCGCCACCTTATACTTCTGTGCTGCATTTCTGACCATCTTCTGCAGGCACATCAAAAATCTTATAAAACCTATTGATTGAGTAGTTTGAGGACCAGCTTTCTAGTGACTCGGCCAGTTGGCCTTTTGGCCTTCCCAAACTGCTGCCATTTGTCTTCTGACAAGTGGGAAAAGCAGCCCCAAAAAACCCCTTAAGGAGGAATCCAGGAACTTAAAACGAATCAGCTATACAATCAGGATGGTGCTTAATCCCAAGCCGAAAACCCACTGCCTCAGTTTTCCGGGCCCTCTTTGAAAGTGAAAGAGCGAGAAACGGGAGAAAAAGGGAAATTTGGAGACATCTGGAAGAGCAACTTTGCTGCAGGGGATGGTTTCTGGAATAATCACTGGGAGATAGGGAGATAGGGGAGGAGGAGAAAAGGCAGTTTACAGCATATCTTGCTGCTGGACCTCAAAGGAGGCTTACTGATGGCGGATCATATCCCTTTCACAGGGTTCTAATTTAAGCCCAGAAGGTTTTTTACAAGTGTTACAAATGCCTGGGAAAAGATCCTGGTCTTTGAATAACATAGGAAAAAAAAAGTATGCTGGTAATTTAGAGCTCCCATTTTCCAAAATTGTAGCAGATTCAGTCTACACAATAAAAGCTGGCAGAATCCTCTACATTTAAGGCCTAGACAGCACCTTGGTTTACAAAACCTATTTAGAAGCTGTAGCCAAAACTCCATTTTAGCAAGTGGGGAAAAGAGGGGAGGGAAGAGAATAGCCATCAATTTCTCCCTCTAGTCTGTAAACTCCTGGTGGGCAAGGAACGAGTTTACCAATTCTGTTGTAATGTAGTCTCCTAAGCCCTGACCTTAGTCTCCTAAGTCTGCAACTGGTAGGAACGCAATTCAGGCCATTGATTCAAATCTCTATTACCTGTCAACCTAAAGATGTATTGTCTATTACCACCCCCCACCCCGTGGCAAACCTTCCCTGAGATGCTCTGTTGTACAATACTCTCATTCATTCGCTCACTCACTCATTGTCGTATTTGAGTGCTTACTGTGTTCTCCCGACTGCTTAGTGTAATGCTGGGCACACGGTAAACGTTCAATAAATACTACTGCTTTTAAGAGGTTTATTGAGTGCCCTACTAAACGGCTCCACTGGAGACCATTACAGGCTTGCTGTCCTGCTCCTCGTGGGGACATGAGGGCCCAGGTGTCCGGCAGGTACAGCCCCGGCCACCCTGCTACTCACGTGAGGGCAGACCCTTTCCAAAATCCCAGGCCATAGCTGAATATCGGCATGCTTTGTGGTGAGATTACGATATGTGTACCTGAGGGGGCAGGTAACCGCTTAATGGGGAAGTGTCAGCGGGGAGGTGGAATTGCTGGTTTCTGAAGGGAAATGGGGGGGGGGGGGGGCGATAATAGGGAGGGTGTGTCTCTCGCACAGGCACACACATACACAGACACACAAACGTGGCCACAAGAGAAGGCAGTGTCAAGACCGTAGATACAATAAACTTTAGACTGCCAGCTCGTTGTGGGTAGGGAATGTTTGTTATACTGTGCATCGTTATGTGTATATGTGTATAGTTATACTGTACTCTCCCAGCACTTTGTACAGTACTCTGCACACAGTAAGCGCTCAATAAATACCACTGAATCAATGAAAGGAGGAAGGAATAAGACGGGGTGGCATTGGGGAAACCATTAATATATATAACTTGGGATTTATGATATAAGGAAGAGGGGCAGCAGTTTGGCCATTGAGACCAGGGGAAGCTGGGGCCAAGGAGGGAGAGCAGGGCAAGAAGAAAAAAAGCCACACAAACAGTCAGAACCAGGCAAGGAAGACTGATCCTGGTATTCAGAAATGCTGCTAACAGAGGCCGCAGATGGGGCAGACCCGGAACTCCTGGGCACCAAATACCACCTTGGAGGAAGGGGGGACATCTACATGATAGGCACTCAGTAAGTACCACTCAGTGATTAGCCCATCCACTACGATTTGGGTGAAGGATTTGGCCATGGAAATGGACAGGAAGAAGTGGATCCTAGAGAAGTTTAGAAAGAACAAATGGCATGCAACTTCTCAATTCCCGGTCTAAAGAGACAAAATGATTTATTTTAGCCAGGGTGGGGGAGTGGGGGAGAAAGCCACTAAACTCCTCAAAGCATAACAGACCTAATGGGAAATAAAACAAAAAGAAAATGCTAGTTCAAATTCATCCTTCTCCCCCCAACAACCCTGAAACCCTACGTACACCATGATATCCACCTCCTGCTCAAGCAGAACAAGTTTCTCTCTAACTGGTGCAGAGAATTCCCCCTCCTCTGGACCATCGCAAACATTTCCTTCTCTTTCTCCGTCTCTTCACCAAATCTCCCAGGAAAGCAGTGTGGCCTCACGGAAAGAGCACGGGCCTGGGACTCGCAGGACCTGATTTCTGATCCTGCCACTAACTTGCTGGGTGGTTTGGGGCAAGTGGTAACTTCTCCGTGCCTCAATTTCCTCATCTGTAAAATGGGGATTCCACACCCACTCCCCCTTCCCTTTAGACTGTCAGCCCCACGTGGGACAGGGACGGTGTAAGACCAGAGTACTTGGCACATAGTGAATGATAAACAAATACCGTTCCCACCATTTTTCCCTCCTTCCAAGCTCTAATGAAAAGCCACCTCCTACTCCACTGAGTCACCGCACTCACACTAGCCAACTCCCAACTTTCTCCCTTTCTCCTCCTCTACGCTCCAGGTTTCCGGCCCTTGGGCTTGCTTCCTTCTGTGTGTTTGTGCTTTTATGCCTCTTTCCCTCCGCTGGACTTTCAGCTTCGCAGGAGCCGGGCCCCAGTCAATCGACTTTGGTTAATTTCCTCCATCGCTCAGTACAGGGCTTGGCATCGAGTGGATGATGATTCACCACCCTGTCTGAAAAACGGAATGGGCCTAAGAAGAAACATCCCCCTAGAATAAATTCATCTGCAGATCAGTCCAAGACAAGATGCCCAGCAATTCTCATCTGGCTCTTATTAGAACAAAACCTACTCTACTGCATACTGATTGATCTATGGCAACTACTAGGATTTACTACTAATAAAGCCTCGAAAATAATCAATTCCATTTTTAATGTGACTATTTTCTGATTGCTGAGATCAATTACTATCAGGTCAAACTCCTTTTGCCTGTAGCAGGGACTGAGTTTTATCAGCTCACTCCCTCTCTCCTCAGAACTTTACCACACCTTGGATCTCCTTCCCTTGCTCACGCCCACAGCTTCCAAAACTTCAATACTTGACTGTATGGCACCTGGAAACAGACAGTCATGTTCTCATGACTATCATAGACTTGACAGGAACAACCCCCACCTGCCATCCCCCCAAAATGTCTGGGAAGATAGTGGGAAAAGCCTGGGCATGGGAGTCCGAGGACCAGGGTTCTCCTCCTCACTCTGCCCTTTGCCTGCTGTGTGACCCTGGGCAAGTCGCTGCACTTTCTCTGCACCCCCGTTTCCTCATGTGGAAAGTGGGGATTCAATACCTGTTCTCCCTCCCCGCTAGACTGTTAGCCTTTGGAGGGGAGGGACAGGGACACCACCAAACTGTTTACTTTGCATCTACCAAAGTGCATAGTACACAGTAAGCCCCTAAAGAATATCACAAATCTTATTATTACCAGGAAGGGAGGTAACCAAGCTCAAGGAAAGCCACGGGTTGGGAAAACCAGCAAATGTCAGTTGTTTGTGGAGTCCAGAGCAGGTGGACCACAGTGCCTGGTTTTGCCTGGACCGGGCAGAGGTGTGAAGGCTCTCTCGCGTCCAGGCGGTTCTGGAAATCCGGCTCCCCAGTAGGTTAGCTACAGTGGCCCTGGTTCCAAGAGCCCTACTTTCCCATCACTAGCTCCCATCGCCACGTGGAGAGGGCGAAGATGGGATTCAAGTTACCCTGGGCTCTGCTGGGTTTGTCCCCCGAACAACTCTCCTTCTCCTGCACCCCGCATCCGTACCCACAGCTGGACACTCGCCCCAAATGACACACCTGCCAAGTCCCCCCACTGAGCAGTTCAGGGGCCCCCCTCCCTTTCACCTGGGGGAACCCGCACTCTGGAAGAAGCATAGGCCTGAGCATGTACTACAAGTCCCAGGATTCCTCTCCTCTTCCCAACACTCCTGTTTGTGTGGGTCTCTGGTCTAAGGCCAGAAAATCTCCATTTCCCACCTACCCTTTTAGACTGTAAGCCTACTGTTGGGTAGGGACTGTCTCTATATGTTGCCAACCTGTACTTCCCAAGCGCTTAGTACAGTGCTCTGCACACAGTAAGCGCTCAATAAATATGATTGATTGATTGATTACCCCTCTGCCTAGAGTGACTGAGCTTGGGCCTGGGAGTCGGAGGACCTAAGTTCTCCTCCTGGCTTTGTGTGACCCTAATTTCTCTGTGCCTCAGTTACCTCAACTGGAAAATAGCGATAAAATACCCATTTTCCCTCCCTCTTAGACAGAGAGCCCCAAGTGGGCTGGAGACTGTGACAATCCATTACTGTGTGCAGACTCGATCCCTGCCCATAAGGAGTTTACAGTCCAATCTGTTTCTATTGCAGCAATCCCAGCACTTGGCACATAGTATTTAAATGCAAAATAATACTACTACTAGCAATAAAAATATCCAAAAGCCAGGGCTAAGGCAGAGCTCATCCCATAATGAGATCGTGTCTCTACTCACTTTTGGAGAAATGTAGCGTAACTACTCACTGGAATGCATTATCTTTCTCGTTCATAATTAAAATAGCACACGTATAAGATAATAGCATCTGGGAAAGTGTACAAGGCATGAATTTGTCCAGTATTTCAATGGGAAGGCAGGCAAAGTTAGCACAGCAGAGGCCTGGAGGAGGAAGAACTAAGAGAAAAACTTCCACTCTACAATCCTCCCTCACTCCCCTTATTTGAGCTTCGGCCCTGAGGCCAGAAACTTGCCTACCCCAGTTTGGGACTATGGGCCTATGGAAAGCCCATCTGAAGTCCAGGCGGGGGCCTGATGACCACTATAATGGCCAGTGGACCCCAGCTTCAGAGAAGCAGTGTGGCCTAGTGAAAACAGCCCAGGCCTGGGAGTAAGAGGATCTAGGTTCTAATGCCTGCTCTGCCAAATGCTTGCTGTGTGGCTGTGGGCAAATCACTTAACTTCTCTGTGCCTAACTTCTGTTCTCCCTCCTACTTAGACTGTGAACCCCATGCAGGACAGGGAATGTGTCCAAACTAATTCATCTGTATCTACACCAGAGCTTAGAAACAGTGTTTGACACAAAGTAAGTGCTTAGATACCATTAAAAAAAAATTGAGGAGGCAAAGTTAAGGAGAGAGGAAGGGAGGGTGGAGAGAGGCCCAAGCCCAGCACCCATCATTCCCCATCAGAGCTCCACCCGCCCCCCCCAATGCTCCCCAAATCGAGTCATTTTCCAATTAATAAACACTGCCAATTGCTTGCTGTCTGACCACGGGCAAATCACAACTTCTCTGTGCCTCATTTAACTCAAACAGAAAACGGGGATTCAACACCTCTTCTCCTTCAGACTGTGAGCCCCACGTGGCACGGGGACTATGCCCAACTGGATAAACTTCTACCTAAACCGGTGCTTAGAACAGTGCTTGACAGATACAAGCACCTTACATATGTCATAATAATAATTATCATAAACTCAGCTTATAAATAGATCACTGTCAGATGGATTTAATTCATTTTACCATTCTTGAAGAGGGTTGAGGGGGCAAGAATGGGGACGGACAAGTAAACCCCAGTCAATCCCAAACCAAGGCAATCAATCAATCAATGGCATTTATTGAGTGCCTCCCAGGTGCAGAACTTTTTTTAAAAAATGGAATTTGTTAAACGCTCACTGTGTGTCAGGTCCTGTACTAAGAGCTGGGGTAAATACAATGTAGGTAAGTTGGACCCAGTCCATGTACCACATGGGGCTCACAGTTTTCATCCCCATTGTCCAGATGAGGTAACTGAGGCCTAGAGAAGGGAAATAACTTGCCCAAGGTCACACAGCAGACAAGTGGCGGAGCCAGGATTAGAACCCAGGTGCTCCTGACTCCCATCTCATGCTCTATCTACTAGGCCACGCTGCTTCTCTACTGTACTAAACGCTTGGGAGAGTCCAACCCAGCAGCGTTGGTAGACCCATCCCCTGCCCACAACGAGCTTCCAGTCTAGACGCTGAGGGGAGAAGTGTGGAGAATGGAAATTGGGGGTGGTCCCTGGGGTTTTTACAGCCAGCTTCTCTAAGGTGAGGGGGTGCAGGGCCGGTAGCATAACTACTCACTGGAATGCATTATCTTTCCCTTTCATAATTAAAATAGCACACGTATAAGATAATAGCATCTGGGAAAGTGTACAAGGCATGAGTTTGTCCAGTATTTTAATGGGAAGGCAGGCAAAGTTAGCACAGCAGAGGCTTGGAGGAGGAAGAACTAAGAGAAAACCTTCCACTCTACAATCCTCCCTCAATCCCCTTATTTGAGCTTCTCAGCCCTCTGGAGAGGGCTGAGGGAGGGGGAGAGTGCTCATCTACCCCCACTTCCTCGACTCATGCGGGACCTGCTGCCTCCCTGTCCCAAACGAGCTACTCCAATGAGTCTCTTCAGGAAGAGAGGGCATACAGGTGGGCAGATATGGGGCCCCGCCTCTCCTCCAATTGCTCCCGCCCATTAGCCCACCTGGAAAACAGAGCAGGGATAGGAAGCGTTCAAACCAGCAAGGAAGGAGAGCGGCTGCTCGGAGCGCTAGTGCCTTCTGTTGTGCTTTACGCCCCTGGAGGGCTGAGGACGGTGCCAATGGCTATCTGCGCTCCAGCAGTGATGGTTTACGGCCCGCTGGCCGGGTGCCCAGATGGCCCGGCTCGGTGCGCACCCGGCCCTGGAGGCTTCTGAGGGCTCCAGAGGTGGACTGTGTCCTTAAGAAACAAGCCTCCGTCCCCGGGGCGGGCTCTTCACTCACAGACCCACAGCGTGGGGGCCCCGGGAGGGGTTTGAGCACTCTGAAATTGGGCAGGACGACGCCACTCAGCCGCAACGGAGATGCTGGGGACTTGGGCAGAAAATGCCCTCTCTGGTCGCAACACCATTTTGGGACCCTTTTTTTTTTTTTTTGGAAATATTGCCTTGCTTAGAAATCAAGGTAGATACAATTCAAATGTATTTGAAAAGCTGGCATTTAAGACACCCTACAAAAAATCCCATGTGTTCGTGTTTTTGGGAAATCTCAAGTGCACGGTCCACAAACATAACCAGTGATTTTACCAAAAGATGGGATCCGTCCATTGATCAATAGCATTTGTTGAGCGCTTACTGTGTCCACAGCATGGTACTAAACATCTGGGAGGGTACAACAGAGTCAGTAGACACAGCCCCACCCCACGAGGAGCTTGTTGCCTAAAGGACCACTTATTCTTTGCATACTTAAATGAACTGAAGAGTTGCTACTGCAACCTGCTTTATTACTCACTCCCTGAATTGAATCCCTACATACTTATCAGAGCACATTCTTAAGAAGCTGTCGGTCTGCAATCAGCCAATGGAAACTGGAAAGCTTACTGTGTGCAAGACTCTGTACCAAGTCCTTGCACTGTACACTGCAATGTGAACACAGCAGAGACCCATGCGTCGTCACCGTCAACCTCCGCTGACAGCCAAGAACTTGGGGACCACATCAAAATAGGCTTTCCTTCTTCCTCATCCCTTCGGGCCTGGAAGGGAACCCCACAAACTCCTCCTCTTCTCCGGCCAGAGAGACAAAAATCAAAATGAGGATTTGGGCTCTTTTACCTGGGACAACTCTGAAGCAAACCCCCCACCTTGTGCCGTCAGGGCTCTGTCACAAACTGTCACACAATGGGTCACATTTCTCCTACAAATTCACCACTGCCCTTTGACATCAAACCCTTCACCTGGAGATCTTCACCCGGCATACGGATTTCCTATTTACGCGACCCAGCTCCTCTTTGGCTCTGCCTCTTTTTCGGCAACTATAAACCTTTCCTAGTGGCTTTCTTCTTCTATTCCCCCCAAATCCAAATCTGCAACTTCTCTAGGGTGCCATCTCCTTCTGGGATGCCTCCCATTCCCTTCACGCTCCCCACCTTCAGGCACATCGCCTCCAAGAGGACTTCCCTGATTAAGTTCTCGTTTCCTCTTCTCCCACTCCCTTCAGTGCAACCCTTGCACTTGGATTTGCTCAGCAATTACATCCAGATCTGTCAACTATTTTATATTATTGTTAGTCTCACCCTCTGGACGGTAAGCTTGCTGTGGGCATGGACTGTGTCTACCAACTCAGTTGTGCTGTACTCTCCCAAGCACTTAGTACAATGCTCTGAACATAGTAAGTGCTCAATAAATACCACTGACTGATTCTGCTATCCAGCTCTTCTCTCCTCTTCTATAGAGCCTAGATTATCAGTTTAGACCCCCCCACCAAAACCCCACCATGGTCTTAACTCTGGCTGATCCTGGGGAACAAGGAGGCAGAAACAGAAGTATTCAAGGGGACAGCTATGTCTGCCAATCCAGTCTCTTTGGCGTGCAACCGCAACTGAGGTTAGACATCTCCTTTCTAACGGGGGGGGGGGGGGGGGGGGGGGGGGGCGGTGTGTGTGTGTGTGTGTGTGTGTGTGTGTGTGTGTGTGTGTGTGTGTGTGTGAGTGAGAGAGGGGGAGAGAGAGAGAGACAGAACACAAACATGCCAGCTCTGAAGATGAGGAGGTCTCCCTCCAGTTGACCTTCATTTTTCACGTTTGGCCAGAATGCCTTTCAGAGTCATTTTGGGTCCACCATGCTTCCAAAATGTTGTCATCAGCTACGCCGGCTGAATGGGAAAGTTGGGAAGGATTGGGGGGTAGATGGGGTGTGTGGGGAGAAGATTCCCAGAAGAAGCAGCATGGCTCTGTGGAAAGAGCACGGGCTTGGGAGTCAGAGGTCATGGGTTCTAATCCCAGCTCCACCACTTGTCAGCTGTGTGACTTTGGGCAAGTCACTTAATGTCTCAGCCTCAATTCCCTCATCTGTAAAATGGGGATTAAGACTGTGAGCCCCACGTGGGACATCCTGGTCACCTTGTATCCTCCCAGCGCTTAGAACAGTGCTTTGCACATAGTAAGCACTTAATGCCATTATTATTATTATTAGAAGTCCATCCTATCCCCAGCCAGAATTGCAAGGATCTTATCTTGCGATTCTTTCCCATTGAAAGCCTCTCTTGGCTGAGGAAAAAGGCTGCCGTGCCCCACCCCTGACCTCGCCCCCCCCTCTCCCCCCAGCTTGTTTTTGGAAAAAGGCCAGGTAACAGCATTTGGAAAAGCACAGATTGACCTTTGCAAAGCCAACTGTCTAAAAGCGGGAGGTGGGGGGAGGAAGAGAGGAAGAAGAGAAAGCATTGTAAAGTTTCACCCTACCTCCAACATGACTTATAGGACTTATCTTTCCAACAACAAATGAAATGGTCAAGTACTAGATTTCCATCTTTCTCGGTCTCACGCAAACAACCCGGATCGACCATTTTGGTGGCACTTGAGCATAGGGTCATTTTCCCCCAGGTTCTAGACAACTGAGGATAAACGTACAACTTATCCTGCCAATCGCCTTTAACCAAAGGTTACAAATATGCCACCTGAAGGACGGCAAATAATTTGGACTTGCAAGCAGGAAAACCCGCCATCAGTATTTCATTGTGCACTTGAAATACCAGGCTAATTAGAATCTTTCAAGTTTCTGACTTTAAAATGCCATGCGCGCACACTGCAAAAACACTGCTGCACAAAAACTGTAGTGCTAACCAGAGGAATGTGCAGCATTTCTTAATTGCCCACTGATATCTCAGTCCTAATCAGAACAATCTTCATTCTAAACCGGACAGAGCCCCCGATGCATTTCTTTCCACCTGACTGCATTAAGCTTTAGTCCCAGAATCAGAGTGATTCCACATTTTAATCTCATGAAAACATTAATACGCATCGGAATATTTATCCCGACACTCTACGAAGCATACCTTAATCAGAAACTTTATTCAGGTTACCTAAAAACACAATTACTCATAAGGAAAAACAGAGCTTAACAGACCACAGCGATTGCTTTTTCAGACTAAACAAAAAAGGTACTGGAGATTTTACTGCTCTCTCTTTCCCCTATGCCTACCAAAGGTAGATTTTATTTCGTTCAAGAACTCTAAATGCACTGGTGTTAGTAAAAACCGGACATATCGGAATTAATTCACATCACAGTTTCTCTTCCCTGGCATCCACAAAGTTGGAAAAATGAAATCCTGAAACATGACGACAGAGTCTAGCCATCCTCTACAACCGTTTTTCTTACTTTAAAGAAATTAGTTTTACGACGCTGAGGCCGTCACAACCACCGGAGACCATCAGCACCACCACTAAGTTAGGAGCAAACGTTTAAAATTTCTCCAAGGTGCTCTCCGACAGATGTGTTTGTTCATTTCAGGCCTAAAGCCCGGAGTTGGTGAAAATATAATACATGGAACTGTATTCCATCACTGGTGCCAAAGAGAAGATGCTTTGGGTCTTGACTGTTGGAACCTGGGCACCTTGACTCTCTAAGGTACCGAATTTCAGGTTGAAGACCAGTTATTTTTCCAAGTCATCACCTGAAAACAGTCAGGCCTTAGCCAGCGATGGAATATTTTAATTACTTTTTTTCCGCCCCCTCTTTCCCTTAATAGTGCAATGTTTACAAACTTTCAAAACCTAGGTCTCCCAGGGTGCATGCTGTGATTTGAAAGCCATTCAGGGAGCCATTTCTACAGAGCGGTGACCGGTCCACTTGAGGTACATCAGACGTAGAAAAGCAACCAGCTACTCGAAGCCCGGGGAAGCCGCTCACTGCCAACTTGTACCTCCCAAGCGCTTAGTACAGTGCTCTGCACACGGTGAGCACTCAATAAATACGATTGAATGAATGAATCCACAGGCAACCTGTGCGTTCCTTGAAGGCGGGGAGACAGTGGGCATTTACAGGTCACCATTTTGAGATGAGAGCGTTTGGCAAATCGCGGCTGCCAACAGCGAGGTCGACCGCTCGAAAGGAGGGTTTTTGAGTGGGATCCTGTCGAGGGTTTTGAGAACGCAACTAATTACGTACCACGCCATTTCTTCTGTCAGGTGGCTGCTGAAAATGGCACGGGCGCAGCCCATCAAAGCCCACCCACCTCATCAACGCTTTAAAAAAAAAGCCATCTTCCCAGCTGAAGCAATTTCCAAACCTGCTTTAAACAGACCAGGGGGATTTCGACCAGGTTTAACACAGGATTGCACCCTCTTTAACGCGACCATTTTTCCCTGGCCCTCGAATCGTCCAAATCCCCCTCCCCAGCCCGGATTCTCTCTGAGGCGGAGGAGAGAAAGGAGACATCCCCCTCCCGAGCGCTCAGTACAGTGGTCCGCACCTAGGGAGGGCTCCCTCCATACAATTAATTGATCGATCGACCCCGGGGAAGGGAACCTGACGACAGCCCAGATGTGTCCCGGCTCGTTATTGGGGGGGGGGGGGGGGGGGGTTAAAAATAAATAAATAAATGAATAAATGAATAAATAAATAAAAACTACGACGGTCCCCCAGGGCCGGTCCTTTGGTGCGTGCGGCTGAAGGCGGTCCCTTCCCCTACACACCGACCCCCCGGCCTGGGCAACGAAAACCCGGGGGGCGGTGGGGTTAAAAATAAATAAATAAATGAATGAACAAATGAATAAATAAATAAGTAAAAGCCAGGACCGTCCCTCCGGGCCGGTCCTTCGGTGAGTGCGGCTGAAGGCGGTCCCTTCCCCTACACGCCGACCCCCGGCCTGGGCAACGAAAACCCGGGGGGCGGTGGCGTTAAAAATAAATGAATGAATCAATTAATAAATAAATTAATACATAAATGAATAAATAAATGAATAAAAGGCACGACCGTCCCGGAGGGACGGTCCTTTGGTGCGTGCGGCTGAAGGCGGTCCCTTCCCCTACACACCGCCCCCCAGTCTGGGCAAAGAAAACCCGGGGGGCGGTGGGGTTAAAAATAAATAAATAAGTAAATGAATGAATAAATGAATAAATAAATAAAAACCAGGGGCGTCCCTCCGGGCCGGTCCTTCGGTGCGTGCGGCTGAAGGCGGTCCCTTCCCCTACACACCAACCCCCCGGCCTGGGCAATGAAAAGCCGGGGAGCGGTGGGGTTAAAAATAAATAAATGAGTGAATAAATGAATAAATAAATGAATAAAAGGCACGACCGTCCCTCCGGGCCGGTCCCTTCCCCTACACATCGCCCCCAGGCCTGGGCAACGAAAACCCGGGGAGCGGTGGGGTTAAAAATAAATGAATGAATGAATAAATAAATGAATACAAAAATGAATAAAAGGCACGACCGTCCCTCCGGGCCGGTCCCTTCCCCTGTACACCCCCCCCCCCAAGCCTGGGCAACAAAAACCCGGGGAGCGATGGGGTTAAAAATAAATAAACGAGTAAATAAATGAATACATAAATGAATAAATAAATGAATAAAAGGCACGACCGTCCCTCCGGGCCGGTCCCTTCCCCTACACACCTCCCCCAAGCCTGGGCAACGAAAAGCCGGGGAGCGGTGGGGTTAAAAATAAATAAATGAATGAATACATAAATGAATAAATAAATGAGTAAAAGGCAGGAGCGTCCCTCCGGGCCAGTCCTTCGGTGCGTGCGGGTGAAGGCGGTCCCTTCACCTACACACCGACCCCCGGCCTGGGCAACGAAAACCCGGGGGGCGGTGGCATTAAAAATAAATAAACGAGTGAATAAATAAATGACTACATAAATGAATAAATAATAAAAACCAGGACCGTCCCTCCGGGCCGGTCCTTCGGTGCGTGCGGCTGAAGGCGGTCCCTTCCCCTACACACCGACCCCCGGCCTGGGCAACGAAAACCCGGGGAACGGTGGGGTTAAAAATAAATAAATGAGTGAATGAATGAATAAATAAATAAATAAAATGAATGAATGAAAGGCACGACCGTCCCTCCGGGCCGGTCCCTTCCCCTACACACCGTCCCCACACCTGGGAAACGAAAAGCCGGGGAGCGGTGGGGTTAAAAAATAAATGAATGAATGAACAAATTAATAAATAAATGAATGCATAAGTGAATAAATAAATGAATAAAAGGCACGACCGTCCCTCCGGGCCGGTCCCTTCCCCTACACACCGTCCCCAGGCCTGGGCAACGAAAAGCCGGGGAGCGGTGGGGTTAAAAATAAATAAATGAGTAAATAAATGTATACGTAAATGAATAAGTAAATGAATAGAAGGCACGACCGTCCCTCCGGGCCGGTCCCTTCCCCTACACACCGTCCCCAGGCCTGGGCAACGAAAAGCCGGGGAGCGGTGGGGTTAAAAATAAATAAATGAATGAATAAATAAATGAATGAATGAATGAAAGGCACGACGGTCCCTCCCACGCCTGGGCAACGAAAAGCCGGGGAGCGGTGGGGTTAAAAATAAATAAATGAATGAATAAATAAATGAATAAATAAATGAATGAATGAATGAAAGGCACGACGGTCCCTCCCACGCCTGGGCAACGAAAAGCCGGGGAGCGGTGGGGTTAAAAATAAATAAATGAGTAAATAAATGAATACATAAATGAATAAATAAATGAATAGAAGGCACGACCGTCCCTCCGGGCCGGTCCCTTCCCCTACACACCTTCCCCAAGCCTGGGCAACGAGAAGCCGGGGAGCAGTGGGGTTAAAAATAAATAAATGAATGAATAAATAAATGAATGAATGAATGAAAGGCACGACGGTCCCTCCCACGCCTGGGCAACGAGAAGCCGGGGAGCGGTGAGGTTAAAAGTAAATAAATGAATAAATAAATAAATGAATGAAAGGCACGACCGTCCCTCCCTCGCCTGGGCAACGAGAAGCCGGGGAGCGGTGGGGTTAAAAGTAAATAAATGAATGAATAAATAAATGAATGAATAAATGAATGAATGCATGAAAGGCACGACCGTCCCTCCCACGCCTGGGCAACGAGAAGCCGGGGAGCGGTGGGGTTAAAAATAAATGAATGAATGAATAAATAAATGAATGAATGAAAGGCACGACCGTCCCTCCCACGCCTGGGCAACGAGAAGCCGGGGAGCGGTGGGGTTAAAAATAAATGAATGAATGAATAAATAAATGAATGAATGAAAGGCACGACCGCCCCTCCCACGCCTGGGCAACGAGAAGCCGGGGAGCGGTGGGGTTAAAAATAAATGAATGAATGAATAAATAAATGAATGAATGAAAGGCACGACCGTCCCTCCCTCGCCTGGGCAACGAGAAGCCGGGGAGCGGTGGGGTTAAAAATAAATAAATGAATGAATGAATAAATGAATGAATGAAAGGCACGACCGTCCCTCCCACGCCTGGGCAACGAAAAGCCGGGGAGTGATGGGGTTAAAAATAAATAAACGAATGACTACACAAATGCATAAATAAATGAGTAAAAGGCAGGAGCGTCTCCGTCCGGGCCGGTCCTCCGGTGCGTGCGGGTGGAAGGCGGCCCCTTCCCCCGCACCATTTTGGCCCCCGCGGTCCAAGCGTGGGTGGGTGGGTTTGTGTGCGCACGCGCGCGGGGGCCCTGCCTGACCTGGGCTCCTTCCCCGTGGGGTCGGCGTTTGTCCGTGCGGGCGGCCGCCGGTTGTCGTGGCGGGGCGTCCGGGGGGTCCGGGTCCGGGGGGTCCGGCCCAGCGAGCCCGTGGAGGCGGGGGCCGGCGGCGGCGGGGGCGGGGGGGGGCGTCGTCGGGGCGGGCCGGGGGGTCCAGGGCCGGCCCCGCGGGGGCCGGGGGGCGGCGGAGGCGGCGGCGGCGGGTCGTCGGGGCGGGTCCGGCTGCGCTCCCTCCGCCTCAGCCCGGGGGTCCCCGCGGGGGCCCGGCGCTTGGGCTGGGCGGCCGGGCGGGGCGGCGGGCGCGCTCAGTGCTGCGGGAACGCGGCGGCGGCGGCAGTGGCAGTGGCGGCGGCGGCGTCTCCTCCCGGGCCCGTCTCGCGGAGGTGCGGAGCGGCCACCGCGGCCATTTTGTTGCTCTGACTGACAGGCCCCCGTCGTCGTCGTCGTCGTCGCCCCCCCCTCCCACCCCGATCCCCGCCTCACGCCGGCCTCAAACAGGAAGTGGGCTCGGCCCCCGGCACGTGACACCCCCTCATCTGCATACCCCGAGGGCGGCCGGCCAATCGGGGCCTCCCGCTCGGCCCCCGGCACGTGACACGCCCCCTCATCTGCATACCCCGAAGGCGGCCGGCCAATCGGGGCCTCCCGCTCGAGCGCCGGCCCCGCCCCCCTGCGGCGCGCGCGAGAGAGGCCCCGCCCCCCTGTGGCGCGCGCGAGAGAGGCCCCGCCCCCTGTGGCGCGCGCGCGCGAGAGGCCCCGCCCCCCTGCGGCGCGCGCGGGAGAGGCCCGCCCCCTGAGGCGCGCGCGCGAGGCCCCGCCCCTTTAATAATAATAATAATAATAATAATAATAATAATAATAATAATAATAATAATGGCATTTGTTAAGTGCTTACTATGTGCAGAGCACTGTTCTAAGCACTGGGGGGGGGGATACAAGGTGACCAAGTTGTCCCCCGGGGGGCTCACAGTCTTAATCCCCATTTTACAGATGAGGTAACTGAGGCCCAGAGAAGTGAAGTGACTTGCCCAAAGTCACACAGCGGAGAAGCGGCGGAGCTGGGATATGAACCCATGACCTCTGACTCCAGAGCCCACGCTCTTTCCACCGAGCCACACTGCTTCTATAATAAATATAATATAATAATAATAATAATAATAATGGTGGCATTTATTAAGCGCTTACTATGTGCCAAGCACTGCTCTAAGCGCTGGGGAGATTACGAGGTGATCAGGTTGTCCCCCGGGGGGCTCACGGTCTTCATCCCCATTTTCCAGATGAGGGAACTGAGGCCCAGAGAAGCGAAGTGACCTGCCCAAAGTCACACAGCTGACAAGGGGCGGAGCCGGGATTTGAACCCATGACCTCTGACTCCAAAGCCCGGGCTCTTTCCATTGGTCTACACTGCTTCTCCCGTAATACTAGCATTTATTAAGCGCTTACTATGTGCGCTGTATATCTGTATAGATGTTTGTACATATTTATTGCCCTGTTTTACTTGCGCCCAATAAATACGATTGAAGGAATGAATGAATATCTTCTCTGAGGGGAGGGGTCTCATCATCATCAATCGTATTTATTGAGCGCTTACTGTGTGCAGAGCACTGGACTAAGCGCTTGGGAAGTACAAGTTGGCAACATAGAGAGACAGTCCCTACCCAACATCATCATCATCATCAATCGTATTTATTGAGCGCTTACTATGTGCAGAGCACTGGACTAAGCGCTTGGGAAGTACAAATTGGCAACATATAGAGACAGTTCCTACCCAACAGTGGGCTCACAGTCTAAAAGGGGGAGACAGAGAACAAACCCAAACGTACTAACAAAATAAAATAGAATAGATATATACAAGTAAAATAAATAGAGTAATAAATATGTACAAACATATATATATACAGGTGCTGTGGGGGAGGGAAGGAGGTAAGATGGGGATGGAGAGGGGGACAAGGGGGAGAGGAAGGAAGGGGCTCAGTCTGGGAAGGCCTCCTGGAGGAGGTGAGCTCTCAGTAGGGCCTTGAAGGGAATAATGATAATTATCAGTGATAATCCCTGACCCACCTTCATTCCCTGGCAGGGGCAAGAGCATCCCTGGAATAGCTTGAGATTCGTGGAAACCAAAGTGCTACTCAAGTACAAAGGATCACAGGACTGCTTTTACTCTTTATTTGTTATGGGTTTTAAACTTGATCCTAAACCAAACAGGAAAACCTGTTCCCAACAGGAAAAACTCCAGGGCTCAGGTGCCAGGGAGCACAACCCTCTCCTGATCCCGGCCATATGGTCTAGACAGACTCTCGTGTCCTCTTCACCTTTAGAGTTCAGGAAATTCCAAGTCGGGGTCTTTCAGCACCTCCTTGTCCGATCAATCAATCAATCAATGAATCAATGGTGATTCTTAAGCTCTTACTGTGGGCTGTACTTAATAATAATAATAATAATAATGGCATTTATTAAGCACTTACTATGTGCAAAGCACTGTTCTAAGCGCTGGGGAGGTTACAAAGTGATCAGGTTGCCCCACGGGGGGCTCACAGTCTTCATCCCCATTTTACAGATGAGGGAACTGAGGCACGGAGAAGTGAAGTCAAATTGTGATGCCAATTTGTACTTGTGATGCCAATTTGTACTTGTGATGCCAATTTGTACTTCCCAAGCGCTTAGTACAGTGCTCTGCACATAGTAAGCGCTCAATAAATACGATTGATTGATTGATTGATTGAAGTGACTTGCCCAAAGTCACACGGCTGACTAGTGGAGGAGCCAGGATTTCAACCCATGACCTCTGACTCCAAAGCCCAGGCTCAATAATAATAATTGTGGCATCTATTAAGTCCTTATTAAGCACTAGGCACTGTTCTAAGTGCTGGGTTATTCATTCATTCAATCGTATTTATTGAGCGCTTTCTGTGCGCAGAGCACCGGACTAAGCGCTTGGGAAGGACAAGTCAGAAACTTATAGAGACGGTCCCAACCCGACAATGGGCTCACAGTGTAGAAGGGGGAGACAGACGACAAAACAAAACATGTGGACAGGGGTCCAAATCGTTAGAACAAGTAGAATTAAAGCTAGATGCAAATCATTAACAAAATAAAAATAATACTTAACGGTACTACGCACTTGGAAGAGGACAACACGATTGGGAGACACGTTCCCCGCCTACAACGAGCTTACAGACTAGAGGGAGAGAGAGACCTTAAAATAAATTACGGATTTTTTAAATGGTATCTGTTAAGCGCTTACGATGTACTAGACAGTGTCCTAAGCGCTGGGGTAGATTCAAGATAATCTGGCTGGACACAATCCATGTCCCACCTGGGGCTCACAGTCTTACTCCTCATTTTACTGATGAGGGAACTGAGGCACAGAAAGGTGAAATGACTTGGCCGAGGTCACCTGGCAGATAAAAAGGGTGGAGTGGGATTAGAACCCAGGTCCTTCGTACTTCCAAGCCCAAGCTCCGTGCTGGAGGTGGGCTGATGTGCCCCAAATTGGCTCTGCCCCAGATGGCTGGATCCCAGTGAAGAGAAGCAGCGTGGCTCAGTGGAAAGAGCCCGGGCTTTGGAGTCAGAGGTCATGGGTTCGAAGCCCGACTCTGCCACATGTCTGCTGTGTGACCTTGGGCAAGTCACTTAACTTCTCTGAGCCTCAGGTACCTCATCTGTAAAATGGGGATGAAGACTGTGAGCCCCACGTGGGACAACATGATCACCTTGTATCCCCCCCCCCCAGTGCTTAGAACAGTGCTCTGCACATAGTAAGCGCTTAAAAAATGCCATTATTAATTAATTAATTAGGTTAATGTCCGGCTCCGCACCTTCCCTAGTGTCCCGGCCCCCCGGCTCTTCTCCCCCTCCCGCAGTGCTCCCCCCCCCAACACACATACTTGTCTTTTCCCCAGTGCTCCCACCCCACATAGACATAAATTATAGATTATAAATTATTTATCATCATCAATCGTATTTATTGAGCGCTTACTATGCGCAGAGCACTGTACTAAGCGCTTGGGAAGTACAAATTGGCAACATATAGAGACAGTCCCTACCCAACAGTATTTATGTCAACGTCCGTCTCCCCCTCTAGACTGTAAACTCGTTGCGGGCAGGGAATGTCTCTACTGACACTCCCTTTTTAAATAATAATAATAATAAAGGCATTTATTAAGCACTTACTATGTGCAAAGCACTGTTCTAAGCGCTGGGGAGGTTACAAGGTGATCAGGTTGTCCCACGGTGGGGGGGCGCTCACAGTCTTAATCCCCATGTCTCTATGTGTTGCCAACTTGTACTTCCCAAGCGCTTAGTACAGTGCTCTGCACACAGTAAGCGCTCAATAAATACAATTGATTGATTGATTTTACAGATGAGGGAACCGAAGCACAGAGATGTGACTTGCCCGAAGTCACACAGCTGACAGTTGGCGGAGCCGGGATTTGAACCCATGACCTCTGACTCCAAAGCCCGGGCTCTTTCCACTGAGCCACGCTGCTTCTCTTTTTAGCGGTACTTGTTAAGCACCAGGCCCTGTACTAAGCGCCGGGGTCTCCCAGGTAGGCGGGGAGGTTGCTTTCGGCCTGATTTTGGAAAGGGTCCGTCTGTTCACTTGGGGAAAAGCCCAGTTCCTCCAGAAGAGGAAGTGTGGTTCCTGATGCCTCTCTGATATTCACAAGGGGAACTCATTAGGAAGAACCGCTATTACTTGGTTCTCTGCCAAGGTTCCATAAAGCCAAGGACGTACTTCACCGGCCTACTGGCCGGCTCTGTCGGAGCCTTTCAGAGCCCTGTAATAATAATAATAATAATAATGACAGCATTTATTAAGCGCTTACTACGTACAAAGCACTGTTCTAAGCGCTGGGGAGGTTACAAGGTGATCAGGTTGTCCCACGGGGGGCTCACAGCTTTAATCCCCATTTTACAGATGAGGTAACTGAAGCACAGAGAAGTGACTTGCCCAAAGTCACCCAGCTGACAATTGGCGGAGCCGGGGTTTGAACCCGTGACCTCTGACTCCAAAGCCCGGGCTCTTTCCACTGAGCCACGCGGCTTCCGTAAGGTTGGCGACGGAGCCCAATCAGGCTGGCGATGGAGCCTCGTATGGCTGGCGGTGAAGACAAGTCAGGCTGGAGATGGAGCCTGGTAATAATAGTAATAATAATGGTACCATTTATTAAGCGCTTACTACGTGCAAAGCAATCAATCAATCAATCAATCGTATTTATTGAGCGCTTACTGTGTGCAGAGCACTGGACTAAGCGCTTGGGAAGTACAAGTTGGCAACATATAGAGACTCCCTACCCAACAGTGGGCTCACAGTCTAAAAGCACTGTTCTAAGCGCTGGGGAGGTTACAAGGTGATCAGGTTGTCCCACGGGGGGCTCCCAGTCTTAATCCCCATTTTACATTTAACTGAGGCACAGAGATGTTCAGTGACTTGCCCAAAGTCACACAGCTGGCAATTGGCGGAGCTGGGATTTGAACCCATGACCTCTGACTCCAAAGCTCGTGCTCTTCCCACAGAGCCACGCTGCTTCTCTGGTACGGCTGATGATGGAGTCCAGACTGGCAATGATGCCCCGTCAGGCTGGAGATGGAGCCCGATAACAGCTCGGTGCCTTGTGTTGATTTTCCGGGTACAAGGAGTTTATACTCTGATAGAGATGGCCAGGAAAACGCTCCCAACTAGACTGACTAGGACAATCCCCCCTCTCCCCCAAGGAGGGACCCTGCCTTAGGGGGCTCCAAGCCCCCCCAAACGGCCTGTTGAGCCGGGTTTTGGGCAAGGCTGACCCATGTGGGTCACCCCCCCAAGGAACTCCACATGGCCCGAGGCCCCCACCGAGACGGGCTAACCCGTGGAAAAAGGTAGGAGACACCGCCCCAAAGGTACCCTAAGTGTCCCGAGGGGGACTCACCAGTGGAAAAATAATGATGATGGCATTTATTAAGCTCCTACTCTATGTACAAAGGACTGTGCTAAAAGCTGGGGCGGTTACAAGTGATCAGGTTGTCCCACGGGGGGGCTCACAGTTTTCATCCCCATTTTACGGATGAGGTAACTGAGGCCTAGAGAAGTGAAGTGACTTGCCCGAAGTCACACAGCTGACAATTGGCAGAGCTGGGATTTGAACCCATGACCTTCCTCCCTTCAAGGCCCTACTGAGAGCTCACCTCCTCCAGGAGGCCTTCCCAGACTGAGCCCCTTCCCTCCTCTCCCCCTCGTCCCCCTCTCCATCCCCCCCATCTTACCTCCTTCCCTTCCCCACAGCACCTGTATATATGTATATATGTCTGTACGTATTTATTACTCTATTTATTTTACTTGTACATATCTATTCTATTTATTTTATTTTGTTAGTATGTTTGCTTTTGTTCTCTGTCTCCCCCCTTTTAGACTGTGAGCCCACTGTTGGGTAGGGACTGCCTCTATATGTTGCCAACTCGTACTTCCCAAGTGCTTAGTACAGTGTTCTGCACACAGTAAGCGCTCAATAAATATGATTGATTGATTGATTGATTGAAAAAGGAAAGGGACACGGGGGTCTCCCACCCTGGTACAATCGTGCCTTTGTAAGCTCGGGTCAAAAATGGCCTTTCCACCTGCACAGCGGGCAGAGACAATGTGCCTTTATACCAAACCCAAGCGGCAAGCGGGGCCGGGCCGGGGCTACCTGGGCTTAATGGAAGTTGCCAAAGGGAAATGGAGTCTGACACGGCGGTGGGCGGCAATGATCCCTCTCGGGAAGCCTGCACCGAGCCCCCGAGGACCTCAGTGCACAACGTCCAGCAGCATCAAGCCGCCAGCCGCTGCCCCTCCGCAGGCTGCGGGGGCTTGGTGAAGACTTCCTGAGCACAGACGGGAGAGAGATCTTTTTGTTTATCGGATCTGTTAAGCACTTACTATGTGTCAAACACTATTCTAAGCGCTGGAGTAGGTAATAATAATAGTGGTGCTCGGTAAACGCTTACTACGTGCCATTCACTGTTCTAAGCACTAGGGTAGATACAGGCAAATCGGGTTGGACCCGGTCCCCTTCCCCCATGGGGCTCACAGTCTTCATGCCCATTTTCCAGATGAGGGAACTAAGGCCCAGAGAAGTTCAAGGCCCTACTGAGAGCTCACCTCCTCCAGGAGGCCTTCCCAGACTGAGCCCCCTCCTTCCTCTCCCCTTCGTCCCCCTCTCCACCCCCCCGTCTTACCTCCTTCCCTTCCCCACAGCACCTGTATATATGTATATATGTTTGCACATATTTATTACTCTAATTTACTTGTACATTTCTGTTCTATTTATTTTATTTTGTTAATATGTTTGGTTTTGTTCTCTGTCTCCCCCTTCTACACTGTGAGCCCACTGTTGGGTAGGGACTGTCTCTATATGTTGCCAACTTGGACTTCCCAAGCACTTAGTCCAGTGCTCTGCACACAGTAAGTGCTCAATAAATACGATTGATTGATTGATTGAAGTGACTTGCACAAGGTCACGCAGCAGACAAGTGACGGAGGCAGGACTAGAACCCAGATCTCTTCTGACTCCCAAGCTCAGGCTCTACCCAACAGACCATGCTGCTTCTCTTACATGAGTCCCTGTCCCACATGGGGCTCAGAGTCATCATCATCATCATCATCAATCGTATTTATTGAGCGCTTACTATGTGCAGAGCACTGTACTAAGCGCTTGGGAAGTACAAATTGGCAACATCTAGAGACAGTCCCTACCCAACAGTGGGCTCACAGTCTAAAAGGGGGAGACAGAGAACAAAACCAAACATACTAACAAAATAAAATAAATAGAATAGGTATGTACAAATAAAATAAATAAATAAATAGAGTAAAAAAAAATATGTACAACCATATATACATATATACAGGTGCTGTGGGGAAGGGAAGGAAGTAAGATGGGGGGATGGAGAGGGGGACGAGGGGGAGAGGAAGGAAGGGGTCCAAAGTAGGAGGGAGAACGGCCTCCCCTTTTTACAGTTGAGGAAGAGAAGTGAAGTAACTTGTCCAGCAGACAAGTGGCGGAGCCAGGATTAGAACCCAGGTCCTTCTGACCCCCAAGCCCAGGCTCTATCCACTAGGCCACACTGCTTCTCTTTGCCAAAGGAAGGCCATATGGGACTGGTGATTAGGAGTGAGAAAGGATTTAGAGGGCTTGATTTAAGAGTCTTAACTCCTCACTGTCCTCCTACCCTGAACTCCATTCCACATCCCACCCAACAGGAATAGGGAAGGAAAAGGGAGACTTCTCTTTCAGAGCCAGAAGCGGCCAATCCAGGATACACACCGAGGCCCTGCGCTACGCACGTGGCACGGTAGAACAGACGTGAAAGTCTCACCCCCTGCCTTCAAGGAGCTCACAGTCTACCTGGAGAAGCAGCGTGGCTCAGCGGAAAGAGTCCGGGCTTTGGAGTCAGGGGTTATGGGTTCGAATCCTGACTCTGCCCATTGTCAGCTGTGTGACTTTGGGCAAGTCACTTAACTTCTCTGGGCCTCAGTTCCCTCATCTGTAAAATGGGGATGAAGACTGTGAGCCCCCCGTGGGACAACCTGATCTCCTTGTAACCTCCCCAGCGCTTAGAACAGTGTTTTGCACATAGTAAGCGCTTAATAAATGCCATCATTATTATTATTATTACTTACGGGCAGGAGGAAAATGAAAGTGGAAAGTGTAGAGGCCTCTAGGCAGTGTGGCCCAGTGGAAAGAGCCTAGAACAGGGAGTTGGGAGACCCGGATCCTTCTGCCAGCTCTGCCGGGTGCCTGTTGCTCTGTGGCCTTGAGCGAGTCACTTCCCTTTTAGACTGTGAGCCCACTGTTGGGTAGGGACTGTCTATATGTTGCCAATTTGTACTTCCCAAGCGCTTAGTACAGTGCTCTGCACATAGTAAGCGCTCAATAAATACGATTGATTGATTGATTGACTCCCTTTGCTGTGCCTCAGTTCCCTCATCTAAATTATGGGGAGCAAATACCCGCTCACCTTCCCTCTTGGACTGTGAGTCAAAGGTGGGACAGGGAGATGATGGCACCCATCCTGACGGTTAAGGAGGGGAACGTATCAAAGAAGGCAACCGGGGGACGGGCACGACCCCCTGGGCTAAGGGGGTGGCTGTTGGTTCGACCCACCGACGGCGTGGCCGGCGGCCTTCGGGCTGGGGGCTGTCCGTCTGAAGAGGTTTGGACGACCGTGTTTCCCTCCCTTGAGCTTTAGCCAGAATTCCACCTTCTTCCCTCTCCGGCCGCGGAACCCCAGCACTCCTCCAGTCGGGCTGGGGGTTGTAGGGGACGGCGGGGGGGAGGAGGGGGATCCTCCGTTCAACGGCTCCTGGCGGCAACAAAGAGACCATTGAGCCTTGGCCTCCGCTGGGCTCTTTTCATGTTGGGGAGATGGTGCTGCCTTCTTCTCACTCCTCCAGTGACGTGGGCTAATTTCATGGACCACATTCATAACTCTGGGCGGGAGGGGAAGGGGGGACCGGGGTGGGTTGGGGGGACGGATGGACGGCAGCGGGCACGGTCTTCCATTCCCACCCAGCCACGTTGTCCCGGTCAGAGGGGAAGGAAGACCCCAGACCACGGGGGCGGGTGGAGAAAACATCTGTAGAGAGCGTTCCCACTGCCCGGCTGTCATATTATTGAAAGGCCCCTTTGAAACGTGTAACAGACGTTTAACAAAAGTCCCTTGAGCTTTTATGGGTGGAATTCCCTGTATCCATTCCTGTTAATTACGGCGATTGAAAAACATCTGCCTTTAATAGAGAGCTTTCTTCCTCTCCCCTCGGCCTCTCCCTTCCTCCCTCCCCCCAGTCCCGGCCAAGAAAACCTCGGGCCGCTGGGTGAACCCGGCAATCACGGTTCCCCTACAATCCTTCGGGATTGTTAGAGAGCCGTCGGCAAATGGAGGCTTTAGGAAACTGGAAAGGAGTGGGGCCCCGATGGGCTTGGGAAGAGGACTGTGGGTTTTCCTGGGGGTAAAGGGCACTGCCTGACACCCCCATTCCTCAAATCCAGGAGGCTGAGCAAGAAGAGACCCCCTGGGAAGCTGGAGAGTCAGTGACATGCAACAGTTGGGGCCTAACAAAGCCAGTCGACGACGCGCTTCACTGAACCAAACGATTTAAGTCTCTGTTTCACAAAGGGGAGGCCGGGGATTCATTCATTCATTCATTCAATCGTATTTACTGAGCGCTTACTGTGTGCGGAGCACTGTACTAAGCTCTTGGGAAGTACAAGTTGGAAACATATAGAGACGGTCCCTACCCAACAACGAGCTCACGGTCTAGAGGGGGAGACAGACATTAATACAAGTAGATAAAACAATAAATTACAGATAGATACAGATAGATACATATGTGCTGTGGGGAGTCATTCATTCAATCGTATTTATTGAGCGCTTACTGTGTGCGGAGCACTGTACTAAGCACTTGGGAAGTACAAGTTGGAAACATATAGAGACGGTCCCTACCCAACAACGAGCTCACGGTCTAGAGGGGGAGACAGACATTAATACAAGTAGATAAAACAATAAATTACAGATATATACAGATAGATACATATGTGCTGTGGGGAGTCATTCATTCAATCGTATTTATTGAGCGCTTACTGTGTGCGGAGCACTGTACTAAGCACTTGGGAAGTACAAGTTGGAAACATATAGAGACGGTCCCTACCCAACAACGAGCTCACGGTCTAGAGGGGGAGACAGACATTAATACAAGTAGATAAAACAATAAATTACAGATATATACAGATAGATACATATGTGCTGTGGGGAGTCATTCATTCAATCGTATTTATTGAGCGCTTACTGTGTGCGGAGCACTGGACTAAGAGCTTGGGAAGTACAAGTTGGAAACATATAGATTTGACATATAGATGAGAAGCAGTGTGGCTCAGATGGAAAGAGCCCGGGCTTTGGAGTCAGAGGTCAGGGGTTCAAATCCCGGCTCTGCCAACTGTCCGCTGTGTGACTGTGGGCAAGTCACTTCACTTCTCTGGGCCTCAGTTACCTCATCTGGAAAATGGGGATGAAAACTGTGAGCCCCCAGTGGGACAACCTGGTCACCTTGTAAGCTCCCCAGCGCTTAGAACAGTGCTTTGTACATAGTAAGCACTTAACAAATACCATCATTATTATTATTATTATATAGAGACGGTCCCTACCCAACAATGAGCTCACAGTCTAGAGGGGGAGACAGACATTAATACAAGTAGATAAAACAATAAATTACAGATAGATACAGATAGATACATATGTGCTGTGGGGAGTCATTCATTCAATCGTATTTATTGAGCGCTCACTGAGTGCAGAGTTTACCTCAGTGCTCGGCACACAGGAAGTGCTTGCCCCCCTCTAGTCTGGAAGCTCGGTGTGGACAGGTAATGTGTCTGTTATATTGTTGTGTTGTAGTCTCCCCAGCACTTGGTACAGTGCTCTTGCACACAATATTGGGAAGTACAAATTGGATCTATCTGTAATTTATTGTGTTATCTATTTGTAGTAATGTCTGTCTCCCCTTCTAGACCATGAGCTCGTTGTTGGGTAGGGACCATCTCTAGATGTTTCCAACTTGTACTTCCCAAGCGCTTAGTACAGTGCTCCGCACACAGTAAGCGCTCAATAAATACGATTGAATGAATGACTCCCCACAGCACATATCTATCTATCTGTATCTATCTGTAATTTATTGTTTTATTAATTTGTATTAATGTCTGTCTCCCCCTCTAGACCGTGAGCTTGTTGTTGGGTAGGGACCATCTCTAGATGTTTCCAACTTGTGCTTCCCAAGTGCTTAGTACAGTGCTCCGCACACAGTAAGCGCTCAATAAATATGATTGAATGAATGAATGAATGAATGAATAAGCACTCAACAAGTACCACTGAATGACTTAAACAATATCATTCCTTGACTGGGTGAGGAGGTCCCTAGAAGACTTTAAGCCACCGAGGATGGGAACCCAGCCTATCAATTATGGTGTCTATCAATGGCATTTATTTATTTACTTATTTTAAAATGGTATTTTTTAAGCGCTTACTAAGTGCTAAGTCCTGGGTTCCAGGACAAGCTAATCAGGTCGGACACTGTCTCTGCCCCAACTGGGACTCACAGTCAAAGTGGGGAGGAGGGGGCAGAGCAGGTATTTCATTTCCATTTTACAGTTGAGGAAACTGAGGTCCAGAAGTTGCCCAAAGTCACCCAGGATGAAGTGATGTACTCAGGATAAGAACCCAACTCTTCTGACTCTCAGGCCTGGGCTCTTTCCACTAAGCCATTTTTTGGGTGCTTACTATGCGCACAGCGCTGTACTAAGCACTTAGGTATTCCTCCCACCCTCAACACTGCCCTAACAGCATTTATGTAATAATAATGATGGCATTTGTTAAGCGCTTACTATGTGCAATACGACTGATGATGGTTAAGTAAGCTAAGTACATATACTAGTTTTTTTTTTTAATGGTACTTGTTCAGAACTTACTTTGTGCCAAGCACTGTACTCAGCGTTGGGGTAGATACAAGATAAGTAGGTTGAATACAGTCCCTTTTCTATACAAGGCTTACAGCCTTAAGTAGAAGGGTGCAGGATTGAATCTTCATTTTATAGATGTGGAAACTGGGGCACAGAGAAGTTCAGTGACTTGCCCAAGACCCCACAGCAGACAAGTGAAGCAGCGTGGCCTAGTGGAAAGAGAATGGGCCTGGGATTCATGACGACCTACCTACTGCTTGCTGTGTGACCTTGGGCAAGTCACTTGATTTCTCTGAGCCGTTGTTTCTTCAGCTGTAAAATGGGGATGAACTCCCTGTTCTCTCACCTACTTAGACTGTGAGCCCCTTGCAGAACAGGGACTGTGCCCGACTTAATTAACTCGTACCTACCCCAGCGTTTAAAATATCATCATCGTCATCGATCGTATTTATTGAGCGCTTACTGTGTGCGGAGCACTGTACTAAGCGCTTGGGAAGTACAAGTTGGCAACATATAGAGACAGTCCCTACCCAACCGTGGGTAGTGTTTGACACATAAGTGCTTAACAAATGCCATTAAAAAAAATATGGCAGAACCCAAGTCCCAGGCCTGTGCTCTTTCTCCTTAAGGCCACGCTGCTTTCCTTACCCATGCTTTATTTTAATGTTTGTCTCCCCCATTAGACTGTCAGCTCCTTGAGGGTGGGGATCACGTCTACCAACTACAGTGTAGTGGACTCTCTTAAACTTCCAGAAGACACCACTGATGGATCGATTGATGGCTTGATCGTCCACTGCAAAGCACTGTGCTGAGCCCTGGGGTGATTAGAGGCAAACGGATCAGCCCCAGCGCCTTGTTTTCCTCCGAGGACGGAGCTAGAAAGGCACCCCCGGCTTAACTTGTGTTTCAGAACATCAATAATAATAATGATGATGATGCCAATCAATCAATCAATCAATCAATCGTATTTATTGAGCACTTACTGTGTGCAGAGCACTGTACTAAGCGCTTGGGAAGTACGAGTTGGCAACATATAGAGACAGTCCCTACCCAACAGTGGGCTCACAGTCTAAAAGGGGGAGACAGAGAACAAAACCAAACATACTAACAAAATAAAATAAATAGAATAGATATGCCAGTAGATAATGCCACGCTGAGAAGCAGCGTGGCTCAGTGGAAAGAGCCCGGGCTTTGGAGTCAGAGGTCGTGGGTTCAAATCCCGGCTCTGCCAATTGTCAGCTGTGTGACTTTGGGCAAGTCACTTAACTTCTCTGTGCCTCAGTTCCCTCATCTGTAAAATGGGGATTAAGACTGTGAGACCCCCGGGGGACAACCTGATCACCTGGTAACCTCCCCAGTGCTTAGAACAGTGCTTTGCACATAGTAAGTGCTTAATAAATGCCATTATTATTATTATTTGCTAAGCATCTACTATGTGCCAGGCACTGTACTAAGCGCTGGGGTGGATACAAGCAAATGGGGATGGACACAGTCCCTGTCCCACGTGGGGCTCACAGTTGCAATCCCCATTATTCAGATGAGGGAACTGAGGCCCAGGGAAGTGAAGTAACTTGCCCAAAGTCACACAGCAGATCAGTGGAAAGCCGGGATTAGAACCCATGACCTTCTGAATCCCAGGCCCATGCTCTGCCAGGGTGTCTCTGCAGCATGACCCCACTCCTCCTTCCTCGGGCTCTAACGTGTGAATATTGCCGCCTGGAGACTTTAAAATGGAGGCTTGATTACACCCCGTGGAAACCGGGTCTCTGACATGACACACGAAGCCCCTCCCCAGCTCAATGCCGAAAACACCCTGTGCTCTATTGATTCTTTAAAAAAAATAAATATTTTAGGTTGCCAGGGGTCTCTCTATCGATCCGGAGTGCTGAAGGAGTAATGAAGAAGCCTCAAGATCAATAAGGCCAGGGCGTGTGCCTGACTGGATCTGCTCCGGAAACCCAGCGGGGATGCGACCTGACAAATTCCCTCGACGCCATCGGGTCGGGGTAGGGCATCGTCCTTGCCCGCCCGGATTTCTTTCCGTCGGGGCAGGAGGGTCCGAGGAAACCCCGGGATCTTCCCTGGGAGAGGAAGCCTGGCGTGTCGGTCCCCCTTCTAGACCGTGAGCCCACTGTTGGGTAGGGACCGTCTCTATATGTTGCCAACTTGTACTTCCCAAGCGCTTAGTACAGTGCTCTGCACACAGTAAGCGCTCAATAAATACGATTGAATGAATGAATGATGAGGCAGCCGGGGAACACCAGGATCTGTATCAATCTGTAATTTATTGTTGTATCTATTTGTATTAATGTCTGTCTCCCCCTCTAGACCGTGAGCTCGTTGTTGGGTAGGTACCGTCTCTATGTTTCCAACTTATACTTCCCAAGCGCTTAGTACAGTGCTCCGCACACAGTAAGCGCTCAATAAATACGATTGAATGAATGACTCCCCACAACACATATGTATCTATCTGTATATATCTGTAATTTATTGTTGTGTCTATTTGTATTAATGTCTGTCTCCCCATCTAGACTGTGAGCTCGTTGTTGGGTAGGGACCCTCTCTATATGTTTCCAACTTGTACTTCCCAAGCGTTTAGTACAGTGCTCCGCACACAGTAAGTGCTCAATAAATACGATTGAATGAATGAATGAATTTGCAAAAATGAAAAGAAAGGACGTAAAAGCCAGACGACTTTTCTTTCCCCTACGCTGTGGGAACTACCTTCCCCCGTCCCCGGATCAGAGTAATATTCCTGGGTCCTTGGCCTGGTTTTTATCGGTGGCTACCATTCATTCATTCATTCATTTATACACTTGTATTTATTGAGCGCTTACTGTGTGCAAAGCGCCAGTTTTAAAGGTTTCCCCTTCTGTCAATATAATACAGTGCAACAATCCCAGACTGATGATTCTGTGGGGGGCTGTCCGTCCCCTGGGGGTCTTTCCATGGGAGAGTTAAGCATATCAATCAATCAATCAATCGTATTTATTATGTGCTTACTGTGTGCAGAGCACTGTACTAAGCACTTGGGAAGTACAAGTTGGCAACATATAGAGACAGTCCCTACGCAACAGTGGGCTCACAGTCTAGAAGATCTGTTTATGCATATCATAAACAGATAAGCACCTCGTTTAGGTCCTGTCCCGGATGATGAGGCCACATTTTTTTTTAAAGGTATTTTTCCTCTAGACTATAAGCTCGCAGTGGGCAGGGAAGGTATTCCCTCAGTTCCCTCATCCGTAAAATGGGGATTCAATCCTACTCCCTCCGACTTTGACTGTGAGCCTCAGGTGGGAGGGATTGTGTCAATAAATCAATCAATCAATCGTATTTATTGAGCGCTTACTGTGTGCAGAGCACACAGTACTAAGCGCTTGGGAAGTACAAATTGGCAACATATAGAGACAGTCCCTACCCAACAGTGGGCTCACAGTCTAAAAGGGGGAGACAAAACCAAACATACTAACAAAATAAAATAAATAGAATAGATATGTACAAGCAAAATAAATAAATAAATAAATAGAGAAATATGTACAAACATATACATATATACAGGTGCTGTGGGGAAGGGAAGGAGGTAAGATGGGGGGGATGGAGAGGGGGACGAGGGGGGGAGGAAGGAAGGGGCTCAGTGTGGGAAGGCCTCCTGGAGGAGGTGAGCTCTCAGTAGGGCCTTGAAGGGAGGAAGTGAGCTAGCTTGGCAGATGGGCAGAGGGAGGGCATTTTTACTCCCACCAATCAATCAATTAATAAATCGTATTTATTGAGCGCTTACTGTGTGCAGAGCACTGTACTAAGCGCTTGGGAAGTACAAGTTGGCAACACATAGAGACGGTACCTACCCAACAGTGGGCTCACAGTCTAGAAGGGGGAGACAGAGAAAAAAACCAAACATATTAACAAAATAAAATAAATAGAATAGCTATGAACAAGTAAAATAATTAAATAAATAAATAGAGTAATAAATATGTACAAACATATATACATATATACAGGTGCTGTGGGGAAGGGAAGGAGGTAAGATTACTTCTATCAACCTGTAGCATTTATTGAAAACTTACAGGATGCAAGTCTTTTAGACTGTGAGCCCACTGTTGGGTTGGGACTGTCTCTATATGTTGCCAACTTGTACTTCCCAAGCGCTTAGTACAGTGCTCTGCACACAGTAAGTGCTCAATAAATACGATTGATTGATTGATTGATTGCAAAGCACTATTCTAAGTGCTGGGGTAAGCGCTCAATAAATACGATTGAATGAATGAATGAATGGGGAGACAACAATATAAGAGTTGGTAATTCAGTTTCCTGCCCACAAGGAGCTTACGGTCTACAACTAGAGAAGCAAACTAGAGAAGCAGCGTGGCTCAGTGGAAAAAGCCCAAGCTTTGGAGTCAGAGGTCATGGGTTCAAATCCCAGCTCCGCCAATTGTCAGCTGGGTGACTTTGGGCAAGTCACTTCACTTCTCTGGGCCCCAGTTCCCTCATCTGTAAAATGGGGATTAAGACTGTGAGCCCCGTGTGGGACAACCTGATCACCTTGTATCCCCCCAGCGCTTAGAACAGTGCTTTGCACATAGTAAGCGCTTAACAAGTACCATCATCATTATTATTATTATTACAACTATTACCATTACTCCTATTAATCCCGTTCGTCCACTCAGTCGTATTTATTGAGCGCTTACTGTGTGCAAAGCACAGTGTCAGTCACTTGGGAGAGTGCAATTTAACAGCAAACAGGCCCATTCCTGCCTATGACGAGCTCCCAGTCTAGAGGGGGAGACTGACATTAATAGAAATAAATAAATGAATTGCTGCTGCTGCTACTTCTACTCTCCTTTTGTTCTAGCTATCTGCCCAGCCCCCTTCTCTCAGCAAACTGCTTTTCTTTCCCAATTCAACCGCGGTGTTTTCACCATCCGGGACTCTGAAGGCAGGGAGTGCATTTTTAATGCACCAGTGAAGGAAGAGATGAGAATGTGGGCGTGCTGGAGGCGTCCACTGCACTGAGAAATTCAGGGGCCTGCCCAAGGTCACCCAGCAGGCATATGGTGGAGCTGGGGATTGAATTTAGGTCCCTCGACTCCGTCGATCATTTTTATGAAAAGCAGCGTGGCTCAGTGGAAAGAGCCCGGGCTTTGGAGTCAGAGGTCCTGGGTTCAAATCCCGGCTCCGCCACTTGCCAGCTGTGTGACTTCGGGGAAGTCACTTCACTTCTCTGGGCCTCGGTTCCCTCATCTGTAAAATGGGGATGAAGACCGTGAGCCCCCCGTGGGACAACCTGATCACCTTGCATCCTCCCCAGGGCTTAGAACAGTGCTTTGCACGTAGTAAGCGCTTAACAAATGCCATCATTATTATTATTATTATGGGGTGCTTACTGCATGCAGAGCACTGTACTAAGTGCTTGGGAGAAAACAATAATAATAATGTTGGTATTTGTTAAGCGCTTACTACTTGCAAAGCACTGTTCTAAGCGCTGGGGTAGATACAAGTGGATCAGGTTGTCCCACGTGAGGCTCACAGTCTTAATCCCCATTTTACAGATAGGGTAACGGAGGCACAGAGAAGTGAAGTGACTTGCCCACAGTCACACAGCTGGCAATTGGCAGAGCCGGGGTTTGAACCCATGACCTCTGACTCCAAAGCCCGTGCTCTTTCCACTGAGCCATGCTGCTTCTCTATATAGAATATAGAAGATATATATATATATACACACATATATATATACACATATACACACACACATATATATATGTATATATGTATATATATATATATTCTATATTCTATATAGAATATATATATATATACACACATATATATGTGTGTGTATATATATGTGTGTGTGTGTGTATATATATATCTATATCTATATCTATATCTATATAGATATATATCTAGATATCTAGATATATATATATATATATATATATATATATATATAAAAAACAATACAACAGTTGGCAGACAGGTTCCCTGCCCGCAACGAGCTTACAGTCTAGGGGGGAGATAGACAATAATATAAATAAGTTACGGATCTGTACATAAGAGCTGTGGGGATGAGGGGTGAATAAAAGGTGCAAATCCAAAGGCAAGGGCGACGCAGAAGGGGGTGGGAGAAGAGGAAATGAGGGCCTTCTCAGGGAAGGCCTTTCGGAGAAGATGCACTTTAATAAGGTTTTGCAGGTGGGGCGAGCGACGGTCTGTCGGATACGAAGAGGGAGGGCGTTCCAGGCCAGAGGGAGGACACGCGGAAGAGGTCAGCGGCGGCACAGTTTGGCCCTGGCAACGGGGATTTCTCCTGGGCACCATCCTGTACCCCAAGTCTTTATGGTTTAACTGCAGATGTCTCAGCTGGGCAGCGGAACCCAAGGGAGCAGGGCTGAGCAGCTCGGCTCCTTTTGCATCCTCTCCCTCGCACAACTACACAATACCCCACGTGCGTGTAACTCTGCGGACCGTATCCACCATGGTAAAATGGCATTTATTAATACACTCTAGGTGGTACGCTTCTTGTAGGCAGGTAATGTGTCCACCAACTCGCCGCGTTACGGTCTCCCAAAGTGGCTCAGTGGAAAGAGCCCGGGCTTTGGAGGCAGAGGTCAGCGGTTCAAATCCCGGCTCCGCCACTTGTCAGCTGTGTGACTTTAGGCAGGTCACTTAACTTCTCTGTGCCTCAGTTCCCTCATCTGTAAAATGAGGGATTAAGACTGTGGGCCCCACGTGGGACAACCCGATCACCTTGTAAACTCCCCAGCGCTTAGAACAGTGCTTTGCACATAGTAATCACTTAATAAATGCCATCATTATTATTATTAAGCACTTAAGATATAAGATAAAATATTTATTTTATTTTGTTAGTATGTTTGGTTTTGCTCTCTGTCTCCCCCTTTTAGACTGTGAGCCCACTGTTGGGTAGGGACTGTCTCTATATGTTGCCAACTTGTAGTTCCCAAGCGCTTAGTACAGTGCTCTGCACACAGTAAGCGCTCAATAAATACGATTGATTGATTGATTAAGACTCCCAAGCCCAGGCCCTTTCCACTAGGTTACGCTGCCTCTCTGCAGTGGAATCGTGGACCTGATCTGCCCCACACCGCCTAAAAATATGGTAATGCAATTAGTGGCTTTGGCAGCCTAATAGAACCGCTCCGAAATGCCGATAAAACAGCGCTAAGAGAAAATCCTGAAGAGTCTCTTCAAACTTTCCAACATGTGAAGTGTGTTCTTGGATAGAAAATGGCTATCTAGCCTCTTTTGGCCAAGGTTCAGGATTAACGAGTGGGTGGTCTGGTGAGGGAATCATCAATCAATCAATCAATCAATTGTATTTATTGAGCGCTTACTGTGTGCAGAGCACTGTACTAAGCGCTTGGGAAGTCCAAGTTGGCAACATATAGAGACAGTTCCTACCCAACAGTGGGCTCCCAGTCTAAAAGGGGGAGACAGAACAAAACCAAACATACTAACAAAATAAAATAAATAGAATAGATACGTACAAGTAAAATAAATAAATATTATTTATTATATTATATATTATATTATATATATTATATTATGAGGAAACAAATGAACTCTTGGACTGCGGAGCCCTGGAACCGATTTTTTAATCATCTTTTTTCCCCCACAAATCTCATTCCGATCACGGCGGTCTCCACTGGACTTTGTCACCGGCCTGGCCTGTGTCAAGGAACTCATCTCTTCCCTGGGCTCCGAAGCCGGCTGTGTTTCCCGACAAATGACCTGGCAGGACTCGGGAAAGTAGGAGCTTTGCGCTCTTCCGGAATGGCGGGGTTCGGGTCGCTTGGGGAGGGGACTTGGGGGACGTCAGGAGGGCCGGTCTCCACGCTCACTCTGTCCCCCCTGACATCTTATTCCTGCTGTCTCTGGGAACAGGGCCAGCCTCCTTTATCTGTCCTGCTCGTCTTGTTGGCCCAGGAGAAAGGGCCAATTTTGTTGTGTCTCTCCCTTATAATAATAATAATAATAATAATAATGGCATTTGTTAAGCGCTTACTATGTGCAGGGCACTGTTCTGGGCGCTGGGGGGGTTACAGGGTGATCAGGTTATCCCCCGTGGGGCTCGCGGTCTTAATCCCCATTTTATTCATTCATTCATTCAATCGTATTTATTGAGCGCTTACTGTGTGCGGAGCACTGTACTAAGCGCTTGGGAAGTACAAGTTGGAAACATATAGAGAGGGTCCCTACCCAACAACGAGCTCACGGTCTAGAGGGGGAGACGGACGTTAATAGAAATAGATACAACATTACAGATGAGGTAACTGAGGCTCAGAGAAGTTAAGTGACTTGCCCAAGGTCACACAGTGGACATGTGGTGGAGTTGGGATTCGAACACATGACCTCTGACTCCAAAGCCCGGGCTCTTTCCACTGAGCCACAATGCTTATAATAATAATAATAATGGCATTTATTAAGTGCTTACTATGTGCAAAGCACTGTTCTAAGCGCTGGGGTAGATACAAGGTAATCAAGCTGTCCCACGTGGGGCTCACAAACTTAATCCCCATTTTACAGATGAGGTAACTGAGGCACAGAGAAGTCAAGTGACTTGCCCAAAGTCACACAGCTGACAAGTGGTGATGGAGTCGGGATTCGAACCCATGACCTCTGACTCCGAAGCCCAGGCTCTTTCCACTGAGCCACGCTGCTTCTCTTATGAGGCAGCAAGGATGGTGGTGCTGTCCACAGTGATGGGAAAGACATGGGGACGGCAGGGTTTGGGTGCGAAGAGGAGTTCCATTTTGGATATTTACTATTCTATTTATTTTATTTTGTTAATATGTTTTGCTGTGTCGTCTGTCTCCCCCTTCTAGACTGTGAGCCCGCTGTTGCCAACTTGGACTTCCCAAGCGCTTAGTCCAGTGCTCTGCGCACAGTAAGCGCTCAATAAATACGATTGAATGAATGCTATATGTTTTGCTTTGTCGTCTGTCTCCCCCTTCTAGACTGTGAGCCCGCTGTTGGGTAGGGACCGTCTCTAGATGTTGCCAACTTGGACTTCCCAAGCGCTTAGTCCAGTGCTCTGCACACAGTAAGCGCTCAATAAATACGATCGAATGAATGAATGAATGAATGAATGAATTACAGCCGGGGTGGGGATTTCTGCTGCTGCTTTTGGGCTAGACCTGGGGGTCCCGGGGCCCTCAGCTCCTGGGGGAGTTGGGGAGGGAACATTTCACCTTCTCCCCATTGGGGTCAACGGAAGGCAGCTGGGGAGAGCGACTTTCTCCCTCGTCTTCGGCCTCTGGGCCCTGGCTGGGGGCGGCGAGGCGGGGCGATGGCTCCGGGGTCCGGCCAAGCGCGCCCCAGAATCCCTGGTGAACATCAGACTGCCAAGGCAAAGCTTGCCTCTCCCCGGCCTGCGTTACCGCACGGCTGAAGCGGCCTTGAGGTTCCATTGCAGAAAGACCCTGAGCTGATGACTCAAAAATAATAGAGTCCAATTTACATTTTCCTTTGCATATCATTTGCACAGCGCTCACATCCTAACACCAGGCACAGAAATCCCCCTCCGCCATCGATCCCCGGCCCACGTTATCCCCCGGGCCTGGAATGCCCTCCCTCTGCCCATCCGCCAAGCTAGCTCTCTTCCTCCCTTCAAGGCCCTACTGAGAGCTCACCTCCTCCAGGAGGCCTTCCCAGACTGAGCCCCTTCCTTCCTCTCCCCCTCGTCCCCCTCTCCATCCCCCCCATCTTACCTCCTTCGCTTCCCCACACCACCGGTATATATGCATATATGTTTGTACATATTTATTACTATATTTATTTTACTTGTACATATCTGTTCTATTTATTTTATTTTGTTAGTATGTTTGGTTTTGTTCTCCGTCTCCCCCCTTTTAGACTGTGAGCCCACTGTTGGGTAGGGACTGTCTCTATATGTTGCCAACTTGGACTTCCCAAGCGCTTAGTACAGTGCTCTGCACAAAGTAAGCGCTCAATAAATACGATTGATTGATTGATTGATTGAAGCTCCCCAGGTCATTCGGTTAGGTCGGCTCCTAATAGCCCAGGCTGGAAAAATGACCGACTGGGCCGGGGGTCTGCCCCCATTCATTCATTCATTCAATCGTATTTATTGAGCGCTTACTGTGTGCGGAGCACTGTACTAAGCGCTTGGGAAGTATAAATTGGAAACATATAGATTTGACATATAGATGAGAAGCAGTGTGGCTCAGATGGAAAGAGCCCGGGGCTTTGGAGTCAGAGGTCGGGGGTTCAAATCCCGGCTCTGCCAACTGTCTGACGTGTGACTGTGGGCAAAGTCACTTCACTTCTCTGGGCCTCAGTTACCTCATCTGGAAAATGGGGATGAAAACTGTGAGCCCCCAGTGGGACAACGTGGTCACCTTATAAGCTCCCCAGTGCTTAGAACGGTGCTTGCACATAGTAAGCGCTTAACAAATACCATCATTATTATTATTATTATTTTATTATTATTATTATATAGAGACGGTCCCTACCCAACACCCTCAGGGGGCCCAGGGATTCCCTGTGGAAATCAGGGAAGAAAGCACTGCCTGGAGCCGGCAACTCCAAGCGCTTAGTACAGTGCTCTGCGCATAGTAAGCACTCAATAAATAAGATTGAATGAACCCGGGTTCATTCATTCAATCAATCAATCGTATTTATTGAGCGCTTACTGTGTGCAATCAATCAATCAATCAATCGTATTTATTGAGCGCTTACTGTGTGCAGAGCACTGTACTAAGCGCTTGGGAAGTCCAAGTTGGCAACATATAGAGACAGTCCCTACCCAACAGTGGGCTCACAGTCTAGGAGGGGGAGACAGACAACAAAACAAAACATGGGGACAGGTGTCAAGTCATCAGAATAAATTAGAAGTGGGTTCTAATCCCAGCTCTGCCCTGCACTGGCAGAGCAAAACACATAAACCAAATAAACCAAACACATAAGCCAAATAAAATAAATAGAATAAATATGTACAAGTAAAATAAATAAATAAATAGAGTAATAATATGTACAAGCATATATACAGGTGCTGTGGGGAGGGGAAGGAGGCAAGGCCCTTCGGTCCTCCTCCTCCCTCTCCTTGGCTTCTTCTCTGTGCCTCAGTTACCTCATCTGTAAAATGGGGATTAAGACTGTGAGCCCCCCATGGGACAACCTGATCACCTTGTAACCTCCCCAGCGATTAGAACAGTGTTTTGCGCATAGTAAGCGCTTAATAAATTCCATTATTATTATTATTATTATTATTATTATTATGTGCCCAGCCTGCCCCGCTCCCTGTAGGCCTGCCCCTGCTGCCAGTCTCCCAGTCAGGGAGGGGCACCATCTCGAACCCGTCTCCCCAGCCGGGCTCCGGGCCAGACCCCTCCCCGGCTTCCCTGAGGACAAAAGCGTGGGGAAGAGACAAACGGAGGGGGAAGAGATACCCCGAGACCCGGGGCATGCCGAGGAATAAAGGACTTTAAAATAGATTTCTTTAATTATAGACTTTGGTAATTCGCCTGAGTTTTCCCCTCCCATTATGACATTACGGCGGTAACCCGTCTAATGGATTTTCCCCGGGAAAACATCCATTTGGTGGCATTGTGCTCGGGCCTGCGTCTGTAATAAGGGAAACAAAGGGCGGCCTTGTGCTGCCATCTCGCCCCCCGTCCTGGGCGGGCCGCTGAGGGGCTGGAGGGGCATCTGGGGAGAGGAATAAGGGGGTACTACGGGGTGGGGGGTCCGGAGAGGGAGGGATGCCGTCCAGTGACTACAGCCCAAGGGAGCAGGTTGCTTGTCCATCCAGCTGAGTGACCACTGGGGAAAGAGAGCCAAAGTGGGAGCCGGCTGCCGCAGCAGTGAAAAAGATGATACCCATTGGACTGCAGGCCCTTGGAGGGCAGGGACCTGGGCCTGGCTGCTGCTGCTGCTGCACTCTTCCAGCTGCTCAGTACAGAGCCTCACCCCCAGCAGGTGTTCAGCAAATAGCACGGACCGATTGCCCGGTTGGAGGCTGGGGGAGCGGGGGCTTGGCGCAAGGATGAAGTGAGCTGCCTGGCCGTGGCTGAGATGCCCTCCACATGAAATCTTGGCGGGGGCCAGAAGAAAACCAGGTTCAGTTTGGCTAGGTCGGGGATGGCCGTTCCCCCCAGCCCCGGCCCGGCCTCCGGTTCTCCTCTAGCCCGCTTTGGTTCTTCAGGGACCCCGAAGAAAGTGGGGTTCGAGATAGGCCGGTGGCCACCCAATGCCCCTGCTATATCCCATCCGGGCCGGGGACTTCGGGAGCGGGGATGGCCAGCCCCAACTCAGTCACCTTCGTCTGGGGTCGCCCGGGGGGCAGGGCAACCTGGTTGACCCTTTGGCTCCCTGACTTGTACTTCCCAAGCGCTTAGTACAGTGCTCTGCACACAGTAAGTGCTCAATAAATACGATTGATTGATTGATTGATTGATTGATCTCACTGTGCCCCTCAATCCCCTTCCTCTCCTTGCGGTAGAATTCGGGTACATAAATAACCCAACTTCTACATCAGCCCACCCGGCCGTGGGGCCCGAGGTTCTGTCTCCAATAGGAGCCACGGGACCCTCGAGGAACCTTCCAGCCACACATCCCTTTTTATTTTAAATGGCATTGGTTAAGCACTTACTCTGTGCCGAGCACTGCACTGAACGTGGGGCTAGACACAAGCTAAACAGGTTGGACACACAGTTCACGTCCCACATGGAGCGCACAGTTTTAATCCTCATTTCACAGATTAGGGAACAGAGGCCCGGAGAAGTGAAGTGCCTTGCCCAAGGTCACACAGCAGGAGACAAATGGAGGTATATATATACCTGTATATATGTTTGTACATATTTATTACTCTATTTATTTATTTTATTTGTACATATCTATTCTATTTTATTTTGTTAGTATGTTTGGTTTTGTTCTCTGTCTCCCCCTTTTAGACTGTGAGCCCACTGTTGGGTAGGGACTGTCTCTATATGTTGCCAACTTGGACTTCCCAAGCGCTTAGTACAGTGCTCTGCACAAAGTAAGCGCTCAATAAATACGATTGATTGATTGATTGATTGATTGAGTTAGAATTTGAACTCAGATCCTTCTGGCTTCCAGACCCAGGCTTGATCCGATATGCCACGCTGCTTCTCATCCTATCCAGGGCTTGTTGGCAAGGTGTAGACCACTACCTCAGGTGCCCGGGAAAGCCCAAAAAGACAGAAAAAAGGCCCAGTTCCCGCCCTCCAGGAGCTTCAGACTGAACGGGGGATGGGGAAGACAAGCAGACAGTGCCTCCTACCCTCTGGATCAATCAATCAATTGTATTTATTGAACGCTTACTGTGTGCAGAGCACTGTACTAAGCGCTTGGGAAGTACAAGTTGGCAACATATAGAGACAGTCCCTACCCAACAGTGGGCTCACAGTTCATTTCTGTCTTCCTGTTGGATTAGTGATTCCTTTTCATCGTTCCTTACGGATCTGTCAACACTCCCCTCTCCCTCTGATGATTTTTAGACTAATCTGAATTAAACTAGTCTAATTCTTACCCGTGTGTTCTGTCCCAGAGCTTAGTACGATGCTCTGCACATGGTGAGCTCCTAATAAGTACCACTACTACAGTGGGAACCGGAGGAAAAACAGACCCAACTGGTAACAACAATCAATCAATCATATTTATTGTGCGCTTACTGTGTGCAGAGCACTGTACTAAGTGCTTGGGAAGTACAAGCTGGCAACATATAGAGACAGTCCCTACCCAACAGTGGGTTCGTAAGCCAGAAAAATGTTAAATGGGTGAATAAACTGAATAAGTAAACGGATATGGTCATTGGGCCGGGAATCATGGACAAGTCCTCTCTAGGACTAAGATCCTTCATCCTGATATACTTGAACCCAGCACTTAGAACAGTGCTTTGCACATAGTAAGCACTTAATAAATGCCATCAAAAAAAAAACAAACGTGGCCCTGCTTTCTGTTCTCCTCCACAGCCTCTTTGTAAACTGTTTCGGTCTGCCTCCTCATTTAGACTGAGCATTCCCTGAGGGCAGGGAACATCTTCGTTCTGAGGTGCTCTCAATCAGTCAATGGCACTTATCAAGAGCATAATTTTAATAATGATAATGGCATTTATTAAGCGCTTACTATGTGCAAAGCACTGTTCTAAGCGTTGGGGAGGTTACAATCAATCAATCAATCATATTTATTCAGCACTTACTGTGTGCAGAGCACTGTATTAAGCGCTTGGGAAGCACAAGTTGACAACATATAGAGACGGTCCCTACCCAACAGTGGGCTCACAGTCTAGAAGGGGGAGACAGAGAACAAAACCAAACATATTAACAAAATAAAATAAATAGAATAGATATGTACAAGTAAAATAAATGTTAATAGAGTAATAAATATGTACAAACATATGTACATATATACAGGTGCTGTGGGGAAGGGAAGGAGGTAAGGCAGGGGGGATGGAGAGGGGAAGGAGGGGGAGAGGAAGGAGGGGGCTCAGTCTGGGAAAGCCTGAGACAAGGTGATAAGGTTGTCCCACGGAGGGCTCACAGTCTTAATCCCCATTTTACAGATGAGGTAACTGAGGCCCAGAGAAGTTAAGTGACTTGCCCAAAGTCAAACAGCTGACAATTGGAGGAGCCGGAATTTGAACCCGTGACCTCTGACTCCAAAACCCGTGCTCTTTCTACTGAGCCACGCTGCTTCTCTTAATTTATGCAGAGCACCAGACTAGGTGCTTGGGAGAGTTCAATACAATGGATTTGATAGAAACGATACCTGCCCATGGGGAGCTCACAGTCTACTGAGTGCTGAGCACTGTACTAAGTGCTTGGGAGAGGTCAATACAATAGAGCTGGGAGATGCAACCCCCACCCCACCCTCAATGTATAGCAGGGTGCGGGGTGGGCTGTAGAAGGAGAGAAGGGAGGTGAGGTAGGAGGGGGCGAGGGGATGGACAGCCTTGAAGCCCAGGGTGAGGAGTTTCTGCCTGATGCGCAGATTGATTGGTAGCCACTGGAGATTTTTGAGGATTTTTAACTTATTTGTAAGACGGGGATTAAGACTGTGAACCCCACGTGGGACAGGGAGTTTGCCAAACTCACATCAGGTTCCCCTGTGCCAGGGTACTACGCCCTGCCTGCCAGCGGGCACACACAGGCACTGTGGGTGGGCCTCTGGGCGGTGGTGGGGCCGCACCGCAGAGCCGATGGCAAGCGCCCTCTATTATAATGATAGCATTTATTAGGCGCTTACTACATGCAAAGCACTGTTCTAAGCGCTAGGGAGGTTACAAGGCGATCAGGTTGTCCCATGGGGGGGCTCACAGTCTTCATCCCCATTTTACAGATGAGGTAACTGAGGCCCGGAGAAGTGGAGTGACTTGCCCAAAGTCACACAACTGACCCATGACCTCTGGCTCCTCTTTCCACTGAGCCACGCTGCTCTATTACCCGGTCCTCCTCCACTTGAGGCTGCGCAGAGACCCGAGTCAGAAGAAGCTGGAAGGGGCGTGCAGGCCCGCTACTGCTGAGGGGACACACACACACAACACACATACACACACACGAACCCACACAGGCTCTCTCCACTTCCAAGAGGAAATAGCAGGTCTCTCCCAGGATCGGTCCCCATTGTTCTCTCAGGTCCCCCCGCCTTGTTCCTTGGCCGTTCTTCGGCTTCTGGCTTGGGAGGAGGCCCCATCTCTGGGCCCGTGCCAGCCGGCCTGGGGCCAGGATGCCAGGGCGGGTCAAGCTGCCCCCTGTCCCGGCTCCACCACCCCAGCTCCCGGCCCTCTGGTCCCCCCGCGGTTCCCCGGCCCCCCGGGAGACTCATGGAGCACTCACGGGGGCCAGCGAGGAAACCAAACTCCGAGGCGGCTGCAGCCGCTCCGGCCGAGCGGAAATCTCTGAAGGGAGGAGGTAGAGGAAACCGTGCTTTCACAGTGGGCCCACTTTGTGTGTGTGTGCTTGTGTGTGAGAGAGGGAAGAGTGGGGGAATGAGAAAGGAATCAATCAATCAATCATATTTATTGAGCGCTTAAGCGCTTGGGAAGTACAAGTTGGCAACATATAAAGACAGTCCCTACCCAACAGTGGGCTCACAGTCTAGAAGGGGGAGACAGAGAACAAAGCCAAACATGTTAACAAAATAAAATAAATAGAATAGATATCATCATCATCATCAATCGTATTTATTGAGCGCTTACTGTGTGCAGAGCACTGGACTCAGCGCTTGGGAAGTCCAAGTTGGCAACATCTAGAGACAGTCCCTACCCAACAGTGGGCTCCCAGTCTAGAAGGGGGAGACAGAGAACAAAGCCAAACATGTTAACAAAATAAAATAAATAGAATAGATATCATCATCATCATCAATCGTATTTATTGAGCGCTTACTGTGTGCAGAACACTGGACTAAGCGCTTGGGAAGTCCAAGTTGGCAACATCTAGAGACAGTCCCTACCCAACAGTGGGCTCACAGTCTAGAAGGGGGAGACAGAGAACAAAACCAAACATGTTAACAAAATAAAATAAATAGAATAGATATGTACAAGTAAGGAAGGGATGAGGGAAGAGAAAGAAGAGGGGTCTTCTCCTCCCCTCCTCACAGACCACACGATCAAGCCGCAGAGACAGCACCCCGCCTTCCAGCTCTTTCTCCCTTCATCTACAACCACCAACACCCTGTCTACGTGACCCTGAATTGATGTGCCTCAGTGGCGCTCAATAAATACGATTGAATGAATGACTCCCCACAGCACATATGTATCTATCTGTATCTATCTGTAATTTATTGTTTTATCTATTTGTATTAATGTCTGTCTCCCCCTCTAGTCCCTGAGCTCGTTGTTGGGTAGGGACCATCTCTGTATGTTTCCAACTTGTACTTCCCAAATGCTTAGTACCGTGCTCCGCACACAGTAAGCGCTCAATAAATACGATTGAATGAATGGTGGGAAAACAGCCCCCCAGGACTCCCACGTTCCAACAGCTCCCATTTCCCTCCCCTCCGCCCCCTTCTTTTCCACAATCGCCTCCCACTCCTCTCTCCCGAACCTCCCTTCCTTCTGCTTCTCTCTCAGACTCTCTTCTTCTCCCCCCGCAGCCCCATCTCCCATCCCCGGCTCCTGCGGGCCTTAGCCCCTCTTTCAGTACCAGAAGTTGAGCCTCCCGTGGGACAACCTGATCGCCTTGTAACCTCCCCAGCGCTTAGAACAGTGCTTTGCACATAGTAAGCACTTAATAAATGCCATCATTATTATTATTATTATTATTAAAGTGGCAGCGGGCGAAGAAGGAATGGGGTTTGGGGAGAGGAACGCGTGGCTGAGCTTGTTGGCAGGGAAGGCCGCATCCGAGCTGGGCTGTCGAGGGCTGAACCGTTGCCGTCCCACCGAAGGGCTGCCCGGCCCCTCGGACCATCCTGACTCAGGGCGGCCGCAGGATGCTCTGAATGGCTCTGATTGGGAAGAAGTGTGTCCTACGGGGCACAGCCCAGGCTTGGGAGTCAGAAGGACCTGGGTTCTAATCCCGGCTCCGCCACTTGTCTGCTGCGGGACCTTGGGCAAGTTGCTTCACTTCTCTGGGCCTCAGTTCCCTCGGCTGTAAAATGGGGAATAAGGCCGTGAGCCCCACGTGGGACATACACCGTGTCCAACCCATTTAGCTTGCATCTATCCCAACAGTTAGGACAGCACTCGACACATAGTAAGCGCTTAATGAATACTATATTCCAAAAAAAAACCTGCCTGAGGTCACACAGCCAGCCAGGATTAGAACCCAGGTCGCTTGAATCCCAGTCCGTGACCTTTCCACTAGGCCACACTGCTTCCCCTGCCAACACTGGGACCATTCTAGGATTTCAGCCCTGGCCACACATCCACCTCTTCCACTCTTCTCCATCATACCTTGTTTGGCTGCGTATATCATCATCATCATCATCATCAATCGTATTTATTGAGCGCTTACTGTGTGCAGAGCACTGTACTAAGCACTTGGGAAGTCCAAGTTGGCAACATATAGAGACTGTCCCTACCCGACAGTGGGCTCACAGTCTAAAAGGGGGAGACAGAGAACAAAACCAAACATACTAACAAAATAAAATAAATAGAATAGATATGTACAAGTAAAATACATAAATAAATAAATAAATATCCCCCTCAACGGACCAACTTCCCACCACCTCTTTCTCTCTCTTTCCCCAGGACATGTGCTCAGATGCGTAAATAAAACATATTTTGCTGAGATCAGCTTTTATCCCATTCACTTCGCTTCTTGCCTGCTTCGATGAACCGAGGTGAGCTGAAAGGGGCCACTTGGCGAGCCATTTCAGAGAGACGGGCTCCGTGGAATCAATCAATCAATCAATCAATCGTATTTATTGAGCGCTTACTATGTGCAGAGCACTGTACTAAGCGCTTGGGAAGTACAAATTGGCATCACATAGAGACAGTCCCTACCCAACAGTGGGCTCACAGTCTAAAAGGGGGAGAAAGAGAACAAAACCAAACATACTAACAAAATAAAATGAATAGAATAGATATGTACAAGTAAAATAAATAAATAAATAAATAGAGTGGCCCACGTGTCACTGGCCCTCTCTGGGCCTCAGCTTGATCATAGGTAAAATGGGGTTAAACTACCTGTTCTTTCATTCATTCATTCATTCATTCATTCATTCATTCATTCAACTGTATTTATTGAGCACTTACTGTGTGCAGAGCATTGTACTAAGTGCTTGGGAAGTACAAGTTGGCAACATATAGAGACGGTCCCCACCCAACAGTGGGCTCACCGTCTCTCTTAGACTGTGAGCCCTGTTTTGGATCAGGGATTGCGGTAATGACAGTAATGATAATGACTATTATTATTAATAATAATAACAATTATCTGTGCCATTTGTTAATAATAATAATAATAATAATGGCATTTATTAAGCGCTTACTATGTGCAAAGCACTGTTCTAAGTGCTGGGGAGGTTACAAGGTGATCAGGTTGTCCCACAGGGGGCTCACAGTATTCATCCCCATTTTACAGTTGAGGTAACAGGCCCAGAGAAGTGAAGTGACTTGCCCAAGGTCACACAGCTGACAATTGGAGGAGCCGGGATTTGAACCCATGACCTCTGACTCCAGAGCCCGGGCTCTTTGCACTGAGCCACGCTGCTTCTCTGATTAAGTGTAAAGAGAAGCAGCGTGGCCTAGGGGATACAGCACGGCAGGACCGGGAGTCAGAAGGACCTAGGGTCTAATCCCGGCTCTGCCACTTGTCTGCCGTTTGACCTTGGCAAGTCACTTCGCTTCTCCATGCCTCAGTTTCCTCATCCGTAAAATGGGAATAAAGACTGTGAGCCCCACTGGGGACTTGGACTGTGTCCAACTTGGTTAGCTTGTATCTACCCCAGCACTTAGACGAGTGCCTGGAAAATAGTGAGTGCTTAAAGAATACCGTTAAAAATAAAAAAAGGGCTCGTGGCCCAGCTGCCCGTCGCCAGTCCTCTGCGCTCGGACACTTCTAGGACACGTTGGGTTCCGCCTCCCACCGCCGAGGAAGGAGAGATGGGTCGTGGCCTCGGACCGGATCAAAACCGAAGCTCTCCTGCCCTTCTGGAAGGCAACCGGGCGATCGTGTGACTCCTGAGGAAAGGCGGGCACAACGTCGGCCCGCCGGGGCTCCGGCCGCCTTTACTGGCCCCGGGCCTTGGCGGGCGCAGCCGTCTTCAGCGTGCCATGGAATTTATTAAGCTTTCCCGTCACCTGACAGCCTCCTCCACAGCTCCTCGCCGGCGGAGCTACGGTTTTTACCCGGCGTGCTGTTTATTGAAAATGCTTATTTATTTTTTTCCGGGCTGGCGCTGGGCCCTTCCGGAGAACTTCTCAGGCAGCTGCTTAAGGGAAACCCATTAAGGCGGCCTCTCTGACGAAGCTAGAGTCCATTACTGAAGGCCTCAGCCCATTACACTCCATTACTTTATATGACAAGGCCTGCGTACATCTAACACGGTTGTTTTCTTTTTGGTGAGGGGGCATTGGAGGCTCCCCTAATTCAGGCCCCGAAAGCGGCTCAGTAATAAATTTCCTGTTGCAGACAATAGTGTGCGGCCTCTCAGAGCCCCTGCCCCTTTGGGATCGCCAATGGGCAGGCAGGCGAGGCTGTGGGGAGATGAGGTCAGGGGCTCCATTTACAAAGAGCCCCCCAACTTTCCCCACCCACCTCCCTGGTACGCAGAGCCCGGGGCCGCCTGGAAGCACATTTATTCATTCATTCAATCGTATTTATTGAGCGCTTACTGTGTGCGGAGCACTGTACTAAGCGCTTGGGAAGTACAAGTTGGAAACATAGAGACGGTTCCTACCCAACAACGGGCTCACGGTCTAGAGGGGGAGACAGACATTAATACAAATAGATACAACAATAAATTACAGATATATACAGATAGATACATATCATCATCATCATCATCAATCGTACTTATTGAGCGCTTACTGTGTGCAGAGCACTGTACTAAGCGCTTGGGAAGTACAAGTTGGCAACATATAGAGACAGTCCCTACCCAACAGTGGGCTCACAGTCTAAAAGGGGGAGACAGAGAACAAAACCAAACATACTAACAAAATAAAATAAAATAGATATGTACAAGTAAAATAAATAGAGTAATAAATATGTACAAGCATATACATATATACAGGTGCTGTGGGAAAGGGAAGGAGGTAAGATGGGGGGATGGAGAGGGGGACGAGGGGGAGAGGAAGGAAGGGGCTCATATGTGCTGTGGGAAGTCATTCATTCAATCGTATTTATTGAGCACTTACTGTGTGCGGAGCACTGTACTAAGCGCTTGGGATGTGCAAATTGGAAACGTATAGAGACGGTCCCTACCCAACAATGAGCTCATGGTCTAGAGGGGGAGAAAGACATTAATACAAATAGGTACAACAATAAATTACAGATAGATACAGATAGATACATATGTGCTGTGTGGAGTCATTCATTCAATCGTATTTATTGAGCGCTTACTGTGTGCGGAGCACTGTACTAAGCGCTTGGGAAGTACAAGTTGGAAACATATAGATTTGACACATAGATGAGAAGCAGTGTGGCTCAGATGGAAAGAGCCCAGGCTTTGGAGTCAGAGTTCAGGGGTTCAAATCCCGGCTCTGCCAACTGTCCGCTGTGTGACTGTGGGCAAGTCACTTCACTTCTCTGGGCCTCAGTTACCTCATCTGGAAAATGGGGATGAAAACTGTGAGCCCCCAGTGGGACATCCACAGCATCGGAGGGACCCTGTGGATGGGCACGGGGGCCGGGGAGCGGGCGCACACACAAACACAAACACACACACGAGAACCTGCCAACACACCCACACCACTCTTTCACTCTTTTGAAAAAGCACCTTGAGAAAACACCCATCTCTCTGTTCCGTTTGGGCCACGGCGGGGACCGGCCCACCTCGCTGTCAATTTTAGCAACTACGAACTATGCCGTGGCTTTTTGGGGTTTTAATATTTATCGCTATTTTCATTATTATTATTGTACTTGCATTTGCATCTCTCTGGATAAGAATGCCAAATGGTTCAAATGGGGCCGGGCTGAAAACCGGGGGCATCGCGGCACAACTCCCCGCATCTTCCAAATCCTCCAGGAAGCCTTCCACGATTCACTCCCAACACCACTAGTTGGGTCAACCCAGCAGGCATCCTTTGCCGTTATGTATTTAATCCTCTCTCAGGAGTTGATAGATTTTTCCTTGGCCAGTCGATGATTCATTCAGCGGTTTTGCTCGGACACAAATGCATTCAACAATAATGAAAATTGTGATGCGTGCCAAGTACTGGGAGAGGTACGAGATTATCAGGTCAAGAGAATCCCTGTCCCATCATCAATCATCAATCGTATTTATTGAGCACTTACTATGTGCAGAGCACTGTACTAAGCGCTTGGGAAGTACAAATTGGCAACATATAGAGACAGTCCCTACCCAACAGTGGGCTCACAGTCTAAAAGGGGGAGACAGAGAACAAAACCAAACATACTAACAAAATAAAATAAATAGAACCCCCACATGGGGGTTCGATGCCCATTCTCCCTGTGGACCCCATGTGAGACAGGCTTTGTGTCCGACCTGATTATCTTGTATTTACCCCAGCGCTTAGCACAGTGCTTGATGCGTACTAAGCGCTTAATCAATACCACAATTGGTAAACTCCTTGTGGGCAGGGAATACGTCTTCCAACACTATCACATTTTCCCACACACTTAGTATAATGCTCTGCCCATGGTGAACACTCAATAAAAACCAATGACAATGACTGATACTAAACAGGCCAAATCTCAAACAGGCCAGAGAAGCAGCGTGGCTCGGTGGAAAGAGCCCGGGCTTTGGAGTCAGAGGACATGGGTTCGAATTCCGGCTCCGCCACATGTCTGCTGTGTGACCTCGGGCAAGTCACTTAACTTCTCTGAGCCTCAGTTACCTCATCTGGAAAATGGGGATTGACTGTGAGCCCCACATGGGACAACCTGATGACCTTGTATCCCCCCCCAGCACTTAGAACAGTGCTTTGCACATAGTAAGCGCTTAACAAATGCCATAAAAAAAAAAATCTCAACTAGCAACAGTAGAAAGATGTAAGACTTAATCAAGGGGCACTTAGGGTCCCTCGCTGCCTTATTATTATTATAATTGCGGTGTTTATTAAGCACTCTCTATGAGCCAAGCACTGTGCTAAGCATCAGGCTATATCCAATATAATCAGATCAGATGAAGTCCCGGTTTCCCCTAGGGCTCAAAAGTCTAAGTCAGCAATTGACCCTGAATTGATTTGGAGATATAATGATGCTACTTCCTGTGTTCCGCCATTACTTATTCATTCATTCATTCATTCATTCAATCGTATTTATTGAGCGCTTACTGTGTGCAGAGCACTGTACTAAGCGCTTGGGAAGTCCAAGTCGGCAACATATAGAGACGGTCCCTACCCAACCACGGGCTCCAGTCTAGACACAGATAACACAACAAAACATGTAGACCACAATGGACCGTCACCCCAATTGAGGAACACTGCTTCCCCCAACCCGCAATTTATTGATGAGCCTGTCTCCCCGCTGGACTGGAAGCTCCTTGAGAGCAAGGCCCAGCTGTACCAACTCTACTGTTCTCCCCAAAGCGCTTAGTACAATCATCCTGGAGAGCCAGGACCAGCTGTACCAAGTCTATTCCTTCTTCACCCCCCAAAATAAGTGAGCCCCGGTGGAGATTCAAGTAGCGAGGCTGGGGTGGGGGGCGGGAGAAGGATGGAAATGGGTGAAGAGAGAGAATGGTACAGGGAGGGATCTGCTGTCGGTTTCTGCTCTTTGATGCTTCTACCCCATCTTGGCAATCTCTCTCGACGGGGCTCAGTGTTTTTCCCAGCAGAGGTAACTTCCTGTGCGGCGATTTTACCTCAGGCCACAGGCCGGAACAACAGGAAATGCACGGCAGCGGCGGCCCGCGGGACGCCCCAGATAGGCTTGCTAGAGCTGCCGTTGTTCCGCTTCAACCAGTTTCCACCCTGAGCGAAGGTGGGGGCTGAAATTGGACGCCTCGAGTCTGGGGGCCGGTGACCCCAGGCGGGGATGGGTGTGGAGAGGGAAGCGGGTCTCCCACCCTGCCGTGGGCCCACCCTGGGCAGCCTTGGTCAGTCAGTTAATCACATTTATTGAGCACTTACTGTGTGCAAGGCACTTGGGAGAGTACAATATAACGACAGCTTACAACAAGCTCACAGTCCAGTTGGGGAGACAGACATTAGCACAAATAGATAAATGACAGATATGGACATAAGTGCTGTGGGGCTGGGGGGCGATGAATTAAAGGGAGCAAGTCAGGGCAAAGTAGAAAGGAGTGGGAGAAAAAGAAAGGAGGGCTTAGAAGGTGGTCTCTTGGAGAAGTGCCTTCAAAAATGGGGGTGCTGACTTTTCAGACAGTTTTGCCCCCCGACCTAATGAACGCTGCGAGAAGGGTGATGGCAGAGGATCCACTCTCCCCACCCATTCGGGAAGCAGCTTTGGCTCTAGCCAGGCAGGACTGAGATACTTCTCCCGGTGCCCTCCACGTTCCCGAGACCTCACAAAACCCCAGCACCCCAACATGCCACCCTGGGGTTCCCCGAAGGATGAACTGTGCTGACTGGGTTTCTCCAGGCCCTGAGAAAGTGGTCCCAGTTCCTCCCTGGTGGAGGAGGCGTGCCTACAATTAGCAGGGCCAATCCACCCCCACCCCCGAGGACCACCAGGCCCTCATTAGAGGGCTTGTTTAAACCCTGGGATGGACCTCATAACACTCCAGATGGATCAACTCTCCTGTTTCCACTGCATCCCTCACATTTTGTCTGTCTTACCACCTACCCCTCGCCCAAGTCCTGCCTCTGGCCCGGAATACCCTCCCTCCTCAAATCTGACAGAATTACTCTCCCCCAACAGAGTTGGCAGGACTTTTCGCTGCCCACGATGAGCTTCTAGCCATCTATGAACTTGGGTCTGTTCCCCGTAAGCACGTGAGGACAGTGTCTTTGAGGACTCTAGATTGTCTTTTAGACTGTGAGCCCGCTGTTGGGTAGGGACTGCCTCTATGTGTTGCCAACTTGTACTTCCCAAGCGTTTAGTACAGTGGTCTGCACACAGTAAGTGCTCAATAAATACCATTGATTGATTGTCAGCTTGTTGCGGGCATTGAGTGTGACTGCTTATCGTTCTATTGGACTCTCCCAAGTGCTTAGTGCTCAATAAAGACAACTCGTGGCTCAGTGGAACGAGCACAGGCTTTGGAGTCAGAGGTCGTGGGTTCAAATCCCGGACCCGCCACTTGTCAGCTGTGTGACTTTGGGCAAGTCACTTAACTTCTCTGGGCCTCAGTTCCCTCATCTGTAAAACGGGGATGAAGACTGTGAGCTCCACGTGGGACAACCTGATCACCTTGTATCCCCCAGTGCTTAGAACAGTGCTTTGCACATAGTAAGCGCTGAATAAATTCCATCATTATTATTATTATTATTAACAAATGCCATCATTATTATTATTACTATTATTATTATCTGCTGGAATGCTTTTGCCCTTTTCCAGAAGCACTGCTCCTTAGGACTCACCCCCTCCTCACAATCTGTTGTTCTCCTTTCCCCTCAGCATTTCCTAGAGACAGGCAGGGATGAGTTTCTCTCTTCTCTCGTCTCGTCTCGTCACTCTCTCTCTCTCTCAAGCAGATGCCACACCAAAATGGCCACCGCCAGCCCCATGCCAAGGAACGCAACCTGTGCCAGGATGACATACAATAAACGGGCTCTCCCATCCCATTTGAAAACAGTGCTCTCTCTCCCCGTGGCTGACAGCTTCCAGATGCCCGCTTTCCCTTCCCCAGGAATCCTTTGCTCCTCCCCAGCGGGCTACCTGCTCTGACTGGGTCCAGCGTGGGGTGGAGTGGGGCAGAGGGTTCCCCACCACGAGCCCGGGGGTGGGCACAGGTGGCACAGGTGGGGCCACTGCCTGCTGGCCGGCCTCCTCGCCCCAAGCCACGGCTCAGGGCCGCCACACTGGGAGGTGTGTCAGCCAGGCGGCACACACGCCGACACCTCTGCCCTCATGAATCTTTCATGGCACTCCCGAAGGTTGCTCAAGCGGATGCTTTGGGACCGCCGAAGGCCCGCTGCCTCAGGGAGCCAGAGCCAGGGCGACCGGGGGAGGATGAGGAGCAGCAGGAGGAGGAAGAGGTGGAGGACAGAGAAGGCTCAGAGAGGAAGGGCAGCAGGAGGAGGCAGCAGAAGCAGCCCCTGCCATGGCAGCACACGGTCTGGCAGCCCCCGTCGGAGAGGGGAGATTAATTGGGACAGGTCTGAGCAGGATCTCCCAGGCAGCCCGGCATCGAGCGGGAGGGAGGGAGAGAGAGAGAGAGAGCGGGGGAACGGGGTGGGGGGGGATGAGAGGGAGGGGGAGAGAGGAGGGCATGCAAGATAGGGGAGGAGACAGAGACAGACAAAGAGATGAGAAAGCACAAGCCGAAATCCAGGGTCGAGACCCCGAAAGGAAAGAGGAGAGATGGTCCGGCTGGAGCCCCCGAGGGCCACATTTTCTGCAATTCCAGTGATAAACATCCCAGCCCCAAAAGGCAAAGGGCAGGACGGGGCCGGGTCAGGGGGTGAACAGGTCGTACTAGCGATGAATCGGAGTGGTCGCCCTGAGCACCCCCTTCGGAAGGGTCCCAAGATGAGGTTGGCCATGAGCATAGCTCGGCCATGCTCCGTCTCATTTAGTTCTCTGAAAGCTTGTTCCATCTAGATCAGTTACCTCATCTGTAAAATGGGGATTAAGACTGTGAGCCCCCCGTGGGACACCCTGATCACCTTGTAACCTCCCCAGCGCTTAGAACAGTGCTTTGCACACAGTAAGCGCTTAATAAATGCCATCATCATCATCATCATCATCATCATCATGAGGTTGGGGGTTTGCCTGAACAGACCCTTCCTCTCCTTTCAAAAAAACGAGGCAACGACCACCCCCTCCTCCAAGAAACCTTCCCAGATTAGCCCATCCCGACTCAGGCCGGTCCTTGCCCTAAGGGGTCCTGGGGGCCCCCGTGGCACATGGCACGTGCACTTGACACTTATGTGCCTGTATCTGATGCTTCTGCATCATTAGCACGGGAGGTTCTCTTGCTTTTTTGCCGCTTTATCCTTCTGTCGCTGGGTTTCCGGTTTGTCTGTTGGAGCCCGGCCCTGCCCGCTCTCCCCGATTAGGCGGCAAACTGTCCGACCACATAGATAGGTCCGGTCTTTCCCTGCCACGCTCCCCAGTGCCTGACCCAGGGGGCACTGACTGACCAAAGAGGACTCTGCTCATGGCTCTGCCATTATTAATAATCATCATCACCATCACGATCAGCATCTATCCAGCGCTTACCGTGGGCCAGAGACAAGAGAATCAGATGGGATGCAGTCCCTGTCCCACATGGGTCTCGTGGTCTAGAGGGAGGGGCAGCCGGGATCTCCCCCCCATCACCCCTGTTCTATATGTACCTCGTACCTCGTTCTCACCTGTCCCGCCATCGACCCCCGGCCCACGTCATCCCCCGGGCCTGGAATGCCCTCCCTCTGCCCATCCGCCAAGCTAGCTCTCTTCCTCCCTTCAAGGCCCTACTGAGAGCTCACCTCCTCCAGGAGGCCTTCCCAGACTGAGCCCCTTCCTTCCTCTCCCCCTCGTCCCCCTCTCCGTCCCCTCATCTTACCTCCTTCCCTTCCCCACAGCACCTGTATATATGTATATATGTTTGTACATATTTGTTACTCTATTTATTTATTTTACTTGTACATATCCATTCTATTTATTTTATTTTGTTAGTATGTTTGGTTTTGTTCTCTGTCTCCCCCTTTTAGACTGTGAGCCCACTGTTGGGTAGAGACTGTCTCTATATGTTGCCAACTTGTACTTCCCAAGCGCTTAGTCCAGTGCTCTGCACACAGTAAGCGCTCAATAAATACGATTGATGATGATGATGATATGTGAGGAAGTAGAGGCACTGAGAAGGGAAGTGAATCAGCAGGCCGCATGTGCTGAGTGACCTCGGGCAAGTCGCTTAACCTCCCTGAGCCCCTCTATAAAAGAGGGAAACTCTCCCAGCGCTTCCCAATAAGGCTGTGAAGATTAAACAAGAAGGAAGATGGGCTGTGGGTTCTTAGAAAGAAAGGCAATTCAGAAATCCAATATAATCCTCTCCCTCCCTCCGCTGTGCCCCTCCACCCCCATCCCCGCCAGCCCCAGGCTTTTCAGATGCCACCAGAAAGCACCTCCACTAGACTGGAAGCTCCTTGAAGGGAGGGACCATGTGTACCAACTCTATAATAATAATAATCATAATGGTATTTGTTTAGCGCTATGTGCAAAGCACTGTTCTAAGCGCTGGGGAGGTTACAAAGTGATCAGGTTGTCCCACGGGGGGCTCACAGTCTTAATCCCCATTTGACAGATGAGGTCACTGAGGCCCAGAGAATAATAATAATAATAACGATGATGGCATTTGTTAAGCGCTTACTATGCGCAAAGCACTGTTCTAAGCACTGGGGAGGATACAAACTAATCAGGTTGTCCCACGTGGGGCTCACAGTCTTAATCTCCATTTGACAGATGAGGTCACTGAGGCACAGAGAAGTTAAATGACTTGCCCAAAGGCACACAGCTGATAGCTGGTGGAGCCGGGATTTGAACCCCTGACCTCTGACTCCAAAGCCCGTGCTCTTTCCACTGAGCCACGCTGCTTGGCACTGGACTCTCCCAAGCATTTAGTACAGCGCTCCGCACGCAGTAAGTGCTCAATAAATGCCATTGATAGACCGATTTTTGAACAGATTTGGGTGAGGTGTTTGATAGGGGTGAGAGACGATTTGTGAGGGAAGCTTCTATATGCCAAGGCAAGGGCACCGGGCTAAACAACCCCAAATCTCTTAGGCCTCAGTTTCCAGGCCCCTTCCCCACCCTCCTCCACCCGGGGGCCACACTGCTGGCAGCGTAAGGAGACAAGCCACTTCTGGTGGCTCAGAAGCAGTGTGGCTCAGTGGAAAAGAGCCTGGGCTTTGGAGTCATCATCATCATCATCAATCGTATTTATTGAGGGCTTACTATGTGCACAGCACTGTACTAAGCGCTTGGGAAGTACACATTGGCAACATATAGAGACAGTCCCTACCCAACAGTGGGCTCACAGTCTAAAAGGGGGAGACAGAGAACAAAACCAAACATACTATCAAAATAAATTAAATAGAATAGCTACGTACAAGTAAAATAAATAGAGTAATAAATCTGTACAAACATATATCCATATATACAGGTGCTGTGGGGAAGGGAAGGAGGTAAGATGGGGGGGATGGAGAGGGGGACGAGGGGGAGAGGAAGGAAGGGGCTCAGTCTGGGAAGGCCTCCTGGAGGAGTTGAGCTCTCAGCAGGGCCTTAAAGGGAGGAAGAGAGCTAGCTTGGCAGATGGGCAGAGGGATTGGGGGCATTCCAGGCCCGGGGGATGACATGGGCCGGGGGTCGATGCCGGGACAGGTGAGAACGAGGTACGGTGAGGACAAGGTACGGTGAGTCAGAGGTCATGGGTTCAAATCCCGGCTCCGCCGCTTGTCGGCTGTGTGACTTTGGGCAAGTCACTTAACTTCTCTGTGCCTCAGTTACCTCATCTGTAAAATGGGGATTAAGACTGTGAGCCCCACATGGGACACCTGAGCACACTGTAACCTCCCCAGCGCTTAGAACAGTGCTTTGCACATAGTAAGCGCTTAATAAATGCCATCATTATTATTCTGGTTGTGAATCAGCGACTCTTGGTGAGGCGCAGTCTGCCTCGCTGGCTCTGGGCTGTGCAGGTCCTCCTTGGGCAAACCCCACTGAAAAGTCAAGCTGACTTAGCGAGGGCTTGGGTCCCGGCTCGGATGTGTTCTGGGCCCCGCCAAGGGACCGCCCTTCCCTGATCCCTGCCACGGATTATTAGTATCCCAAGGAGGATCAATCAATCAATCAATCAATCGTATTTATTGAGCACTTACTATGTGCAGAGCACTGTACTAAGCGCTTGGGAAGTACAAATTGGCAACACATAGAGACAGTCCCTACCCAACAGTGGGCTCACAGTCTAAAAGGGGGAGACAGAGAACAGAACCAAACATACCAACAAAATAAAATAAATAGGATAGAAATGTACAAGTAAAATAAATAAATAAATAAATAAATAGAGTAATAAGGATGGCGAAGGTGTTTAGAAAGCGCTATGTGCCAATCACTGGCCCAGAAACAAGAGAATCAGATCAGACCTACTCCTGGTCCCACTGGGGGCTCACAGCTTAAGAGGGAGGGACAGATGGGGAAACTAAGGCCCAGAGAAGCCAAGAGCCCGGTTCCAGCTAACCCAGCAGGCTGGGGGCCAAGTTGAGCCCAGAACCCGAGTCTACTGACACCAGGTTCCGTGCCTTCCTATGAGGCCCCGTGGCCTCTCCGTGCTACGACTAAAGGAGGGAATCCTATCAATTGATCAATCAATGAAAGTTATAGAGCACTTACTGTGTGCAGAGCACTATAGTAAGCATTTTGGAGAGGCCAGAACAGTAAAGTTCCTATGGTATTTCCTACGGTACTTGTTAAACGCTATGTGCCAGGCACTGCACTGAGCACTGACGTAGATACAAGCTCATCAGGTTGTACCTGATCCATGTTCCACATGAGGCTCACAGCCGTAATTCCCATTTTATAGATGAGGTAACTGAGATCCTAGAGAAGTGAAGTGACTCGTCCAGGGTCACACAGCAGATAAGTGGTGGAGCTGGGATTAGAACCCAGTTCCTTCTGACTTCTAAGCCCAGGTTCTAGACACCAGACCACGCTCTTTCTCATGGAGTTGGTAGGCACGATCCCTGCCCTAAAGGTGCTTTCCACTGGGCAGACTGTCTGATTTGGGGCTCATTCCACCCCCGCCTCTCAAAAAGGGAAAGGCCTGAACCCTGCCCAGCCCATCAGGTGACCGTGTGGCATCTCACTCCCGGCCCCCCAGATTTCTAAGCCTGCCCACGCAGAGGGAGGCCGGGCATCTCGTCTCTCCCCACACCCCCCCGAATCCAGAGCCACAGCGAGTCTGGGGGCTTAAGGAATCCAGGCAACCTTGGTTGGCAGCCGCCGCCGCTCCTTCTTAACCTACACGCCTGGCCTATTCCTGGCTGGGTTAAGCGGCTCTGCCACGCAGGGGCTGTTTTTGCAAGATAACTTCACCTTTCACCCCTTAAGCTCTTCGATGCTCTTAAAAATAGCCGTCTGTTCTAACTCGAGAGGCGGTGGGGGAGAGTTAAGAGCCGTGCAAATGCCAGGGCGCACTCCCTCCCTCGTTCTCTTCCCCGGACGAGGGCACACGAGGGCCTCGGGAAGCCAACAGCCCCCACGCCCCCGGGGCAGTGCCAGTCGACTCCGCTGAGTGGGCATCTACTGAGTGCAGAGCCCTGAACTAAGCATCCGAGAGAGGACAGGTGCCGGGGGAACACATGTTCCCTGTTCTCAAGGGGCCAATGGTCTAATGGGGGACGGCAGTGGGGGAATGGAAGGAAGGACAAGGAGAAAACAGGTAGCAGGGCAAATACGCCGGGATGAAAAAACCAAACAGTGACATTACTAACTACATCCACAGTCTGGTCAGCGTGAAAGCCTCGGAGGGAGTTTCTGGGAAGTGAAAGAGGTCCTACCCACCTCCCCACACCCCACCTCACTGACATGTTTCCCTCTCCAGGGGTGGCCCCTACTATCATCATCATCATCAATCGTATTTATTGAGCGCTTACTATGTGCAGAGCACTGTACTAAGCGCTTGGGAAGTACAAATTGGCAACATGTAGAGACAGTCCCTACCCAACAGTGGGCTCACAGTCTAAAAGAGACTACTAGATAGCAAGCCTGCCAAAGGGCAGGGACCATATCTACTCTTCCCTGTGTCTTCTCTCCCAGGGTTCGGTACAGTGCACCACACACAGTAAGTGCTTAATAATTGCTATTCATCAGTCAATCAATGGCATTTATTGAGCACTTACTATGTGCAGAACACTGTACTACGTGATTGAGAGAGTACAAAACAACAGAACTAGCAGACACGTTCCCTGCCCATAACCAGCTCCCAGACTCACGGGCTATTCTTATTACTGCTACTATTCCTGCTATTATCACACCACCGGCCTTCATTTCAGCCGGCTAAACCCCAAAGAGGTCAACGCGGGGGGGCAAGTCTGTGCCCCAAACCTCCGGACCCCCGGGACACGCCTGCTGACAGACAGACTGATGCTCCAGTAGGAAAGAGCTGAGGCCCAGGCGGTCCGGGTACATGGGGGAGGGCGCTGCGGAGATGGGAAGGGGAAACACCTATTTGGGTTGGCGGGAGGAGGATAATACCTGAATGTCACAGCGTCTGTGAGAAGAAGCAGATAAATAATAATCACCAGCCTTGTGGCATTTGTTCAGCACTTACCCTGTGCCAAGCCCTGTGCTAAGCCCTGGGGCAGAGAGAGGATGGTCAGATGGGACACAGTCCCTATCCGACCTGGGGCTCACAGTCTAGGGGAACGCTGATAGTAGGGAAGCAGCATGGCAAGCGCTTAGTACAGTGCTCTGCAAACAGTAAGCGCTCAATAAATACGATTGAATGAATGAATGATTAGTAGAAACAGGCCTAGGGGTCACAAGATCATGGGTTCTACTCCTGGCTCCACCACTTGTCTGCTATGTGGCCTTGGGCAAGTCGCTTCACTTCTCTGTGCCTCAGTTACCTCATCTGTGAAATGCGGATTAATACTGTGAGCCCGATATGGGACAGGGACTGTGTCCAATCTGATTATCTTGTATCTACCTCAGTGCTTAAGACAGCGCCTGGCACATAGTAAGCACTTAAATACTGTAAGCATTACTATTATTGTGAAAGACGAATCTGCCCTTAAGACTTTATCTCTACAGGCAGAACGGTGGGTTAGAATTGAGCTCTCTCCTCCTTCTCAATGCAGGTCACCCCAGAGAATGTTTGTCTTCAGGTCTGGAAAACACCAGCCCCCTAAGGGTTAATCAGTAGTCTTCCTCTCTCCCATTCCCTTCCCTCCCTCACAGGTCCCCCTCCCCCAGAAGGTCTGGAGGTTTGGTATCTGAATAATTATCTGTGATGGGAGTTGGGGGGGACCCCGGTGGACGCTACCCCCTCAAGGAACCGGAGGTCTTCCGAATCTACCCCGGCAGTTCCCAGAACTCGGAGGGAGGGAGATGATTTAGCCACTTAATGTGTGCAGCGCCAATGGTTGCCTTAAAGATTTTTCCGATGGATTTGGGGGCATCGGGGAGTATTTTGTTGTGAAAACCTGCCCATAAATTAGAGCTCGGAGAAGGCCGATCTGATTGGTCCCCAACGTACAGACTCATCTTCCCCCGTCCGCGCTCCGCAGGCTCGGGAACGCAGCAGAGAACAAAGGCGCAGGAGGGATGGGGCAGTGAGCCTCGCTCTCCAACCCGCCACCCCAATCTCCAAACTGCCCGCCGGCTGCCCCGTGACCACATGGCCACGACTCTCTAACTCCTGCCCGTTCTCTTTGGGGCGGGCTGGTGGCTTCCCTCTCCCGTGATGTGGCCGATCCACGGGGCCGGGAAAAGGGAGCCCTATGGCAATCTGTTAGGTGTCTGTCAACCATGCACACGGTAGGCCGTTTCGGGGTGGGGGAGGAGGCAGCTCTCGGGATGCTTCAGTTCCTCCATTCTGCTTTTCTGAGAATGTTTCCCTTTCAGCATCACTGGCCGGGTCACAGTCTCCTCCCCCCGGGGTTCGTCTAAATAGGGAAAGAGATTCTGGGAGAAAGGGGACAAGCGAGGAGGTACCGAAGGGCGCTTCAAGGGTCAAGGGTCCTGCTGTATCAAAGGGTCTCTCTGGGAGGGGGGGGCCCACTGGGAAACCCCCTCTCCCCTCAGAGGCCCATGCAATCCCATCACTCAGATATCTTACTGGACTTTGTGAAGCACCATCCCGTTCTTATGGACCACGCCGGGGCTCACCCCCGCCCTCATGATGCTTCTAATCCAAAGGCGTAAAAGATGGATCTCTACATTATTTGGTTTTACCATCTGACACCACAGCAGTAAAATGTGGAAAACCTTCATCATCATAATCAATCGTATTTATTGAGCGCTTAGTGTGCAGAGCACTGTACTAAGCGCTTGGGAAGTACAAATTGGCAACATATAGAGACAGTCCCTACCCAACAGTGGGCTCACAGTCTAAAAGGGGGAGACAAAACCAAACATACTAACAAAATAAAATAAATAAAATAGATATGTACAAGTAAAATAAATAGAGTAATAAATATGTACAAACATATATACATATATACAGGTGCTGTGGGGAAGGGAAGGAGGTAAGATGGGGGGATGGAGAGGGGGAAGAGGGGGAGAGGAAGGAAGGGGCTCAGTCTGGGAAGGCCTCCTGGAGGAGGTGAGCTCTCAGTAAGGCCTTGAAGGGAGGAAGAGAGCTAGCTTGGCGGATGGGCAGAGGGAGGGCATTCCAGGCCCGGGGGAGGACGTGGGCCGGGGGTGGGAACCATGAAGGGTGGGAACAGGGGAGGGAAACCAGGGGACAGTAGGATAAGGGTGGTCCCTGGGGGAAGGAGGAAACTGAGGCTTCCGACAAGAGAAGCAACCAAGAACAGCCCAGACGGCTCCAGATCACAAGGGTGCAGGTCTTCTCCCCAGAACCAGATTTTCCAGAGTTTCGGATCTGGGGGCCTCCCTTACATCGGGGCAGGGCTGCCATTGTACGGACGGGTTTTTCAGGAGTAAAACGTGCGTGTGGTGTGTAGCAGCAGGGAAAGGAATCAAACAGAAAGGGATAATGATGGGCTGGGGTGGGCCTGGTCCCTGAAGGAGTACAAAGAACTGCTGGCCTTTGGGAACAATGGGGACACTGAAGCTGATACAGAGTCAGTCAGTCAGTCAGTGCGTGAGGCAGTTAGTGTCTGTCTGTCTGTCAATTAGCCTCAGTCTGTGTCTGAGTCGGTGAGAGTCTCAGACCGTTTCTGCCGGTCGACCAGACAGTCGGTGAGTCTCAGTCAGTGTCTGTCACTCAGCCGGTCTGAAAATCAGCCAGTGTCTGTCAGTCAGCCAGTGTCTGTCAGTCAGCCAGTCAGTAGTGTCTGTCAGCCAGTCAAACTCAGTCAGCCGTCTGAGTCGGAGAGGCTCAGTTAGTGTCCGTCAGTCAGCCGGTCAGTCCCTGGCATTGGGAATTTGGGGGAAAGAGAAGTCACATTTTCCGTCCTCATGGAGCACGGGGCCTAGTGGAAGCTGTTCAGTAAATGCCATTAGACACGGGTAAAGCCATGCCCATGGCATAAACGTGGACAGAGCTGGCTCCGGCAGCCCAGAGAGACCCCCAGGCACTACCAATGCAGGGAGTTTGGGAAGGCAGTCAGCCAACGTGGCACCTGGAATGCCAAGGGTCGTCCCCCAAGGTAGACCACTTGGACTCCATGCAACCACGCCCAGGAGATGCTCCGGCTACGAACGGCGGTGGTCAATCATATTTATTGAGCACTTACTATGTGCGAAGCACTGTACTAAGTACTTAGGAGAGTACAATATAACAGACACATTCCCTGCCCACAGTGAATTTACAGTCTAGAGGACAACACCTCTAGATTGGTGCCACCAGACAGACGAGGGTGCCTCATTCAGTGCATTAAAGGCAGCCACAGTTCTAGTTGGGGCGTGAGGAGGACAGAGGTAGGCCTGGCCCCCGGTATCTATCACTGGCATCTTTTTTCTGAGCAGAAATCTGTCCTCCAGCCCCACCCCATCTCTCTGACCAGAGAACAGCGGACGGATCCAAGTAGGAGGGGAGCACAAGAGGAATGGCCGATTCATTCACTCATTCAATCGTATTTATTGAGCGCTTACTGTGGGCAGAGCACTGTACTAAGCGCTTGGGAAGTACAAGTTGGCAACATACAAAGACGGTCCCTACCCAACAGTGGGCTCACAGTCTAGAAGGTGGGCTCACAGTGGATGGGAATGTGGGAGGGCACTTTGGGGGCGGCGCCCTATCAATCAATCAGTGGTATTTATCATCATCATCAATCGTATTTATTGAGCGCTTACTGTGTGCAGAGCACTGTAGTAAGCGCTTGGGAAGTACAAGTTGGCAACATATAGAGACAGTCCCTACCCAACAGTGGGCTCACAGTCTAAAAGGGGGAGACAGAGAACAAAACCAAACATACTAACAAAATAAAATAAATAGAATAGATATGTACAAGTAAAATAAAGAGAGTAACAAATATGTACAAACATATATACATATATACATATTTACTGAGTGCTTCCTATGTGCAGTGCACTGTACTATGTGCTTGGAAGAGGACAATACAACAGGAGCTCAATAAATACGAACTGAATGAATGACTCCCCACAGCACATATGTATCTATCTGTATATATCTGTAATTTATTGTTTTATCTATTTGTATTAATGTCTGTCTCCCCCTCTAGACCGTGAGCTCGTTGTTGGGTAGGGACCGTCTCTATGTTTCCAACTTGTACTTCCCAAGCGCTTACTACAGTGCTCCGCACACAGTAAGCGCTCAATAAATACGATTGAATGAACAGGATTAGCAGACAGGATCCCAGTCCATAAGGAGTTTACAGCCTACAGTTTACAGTTCTCTATGCTAAAAGGGGGGTCCACTGCTCAGTCTAGAGCTGCTTTGTGGACATCCAACAAATCTACCATCCTCCCGCCCCCCGCCACACCAACTTTCCACCAATCAGTGGATCAATCAACTGAGCACCCACTGAGAGTGAAGCACTGTACTAAGCGATGTTTGGGAGAGTCCAGCAGCAGGGAGGCACAAACTCCCTGCCCTCCAGGAGCTTACAATCTGATGGGGGAGACAAAAATCTGTTTTGTTGCTGAACTGTACTTCCCATGCGCTTAGTACAGTGCTCTGCACCCAGTAAGCGCTCAATAAATACAACTGAATGAATGAAAAATCACTTAGAAATTGTGTGAGGAGAAGGATACACTAGGGAAGTAGTTTAAGATTATTAGATTGAGACAGAAGAATAAATAATTGAACATGATGAAAATTCAGATAAAAATATAACCCTACCCATAAGTGCTGAGGAGAGCGGTAAAATAATTGTTTTGTGCCCTTTACAATGACAGAGAGACGAAGGAGCTGATGACAGGAAGCAAGATGGCCTGAAGGGTCCAAATAAATGTTGGGGACCAGGTCTTCCAAATCTATTCGAACATCCAGACTGGCCCACAGCCCAGTTTCTTTAGGATTCGGGGCCTTTGGGCTAGTGCCAACTTAAGACTGGGAGCCCCATGAGGGGCAGGGACTGTGCCCGACCTGACTGACTTGTATCTACACCGGTGCTTAGAACAGGGGTTGACACACAGTAAGTAAGCGCTTAACAAATGCCACAATATCAATATTATTATCGTTATTATTCTAACTTGCACGGCTAGCCTGGAGCCCACTGTTGGGTAGGGACTGTCTCTATATGTTGCCAAATTGTACTTCCCAAGCGCTTAGTACAGTGCTCTGCACACAGTAAGCGCTCAATAAATACGATTGATGATGATGATGATGATGATGATGGAGTGATTCTCCAGGGTCGGCTAGCAGCTGAACCCGGCGAAGGTCCATTCTGAATTTCCCCCTTCCTGCCCCCATGCTGGGATAGATCCCAGAAGACAGTGTGGTCCGGGAATCAGAGGACCTGGGTTCTAATCCCTGCCCCACCACTTGTCAGCTGTGTGATTTAGAGGCCAGGAGAAATTAAAGTGACTTGCCCAATTTCCTCACCCTGTTCTCCCTCCCATTTTAGACTGTCAGCCTCATGCGGCTGATCTGATGATCCTGTAGCTACAATGAGCCACTAATACCTCAATAATTATTCTCATCCTGCTCCCGGCTCTGCCCGGAGCTGGCCAACGAGGGCAAAGATGGCAAATGCACTTTGCCATGTGCCACATTCCTGCCCGCCTCTACCCGTCCGGGACTGGGACTGGCCCAGAGCCCAGCACTGGGCTGGGATGGATGGGCAGTTTCATTCCAGGCCAAGACAGAGCTCGGAGCTGCAGTGCACTCTTTCCTTCAACCCTCTGATCCCCGAGAGCAGGATGAATCACAGATGGGTATTTTTAGCAACACCTCCTCACCCACTGGAGGAAAGACAATCTGAGCAGGCACTCACCAAATTCATGTACTGGGAGTGATTAATTTGGAAATAATACTCAGGGGGTACGGATGGGGAGGGCTGGGTTGGGTTTTTTTCCTCAGAGGGAAAGGAAAAAGGTGGAAAGGAGGAAGGAGGAGGGAAAGGGAGAGAGTAGGAGAGATAGGGGTGGGGGGAGGGAGAAAGGGAGAGGGAAAGAGGGAAAGGAAGAGAAGGAGAGCAGGAGAGAGATGGGGGAGAGAGACAGGGAAAGGGAAATGGGGAGAGAGAAAAGAGAAAGGGAGAGGGTAAATTGCTCCCAATCCACTTCTGCTCTGGGGTTTTATCATCAATCATCATCATCAATCGTATTTATTGAGCGCTTACTATGTGCACAGCACTGTACTAAGCGCTTGGGAAGTACAAATTGGCAACATATCTTTGCCGCCCTGCCTTTTCTGCCTGAACCAGTGGGAAGGAATCCCTTGTGGTCTTGCTGGCTTCTTCCTGGACCAGTCCACAGCCTCTGTCCAGGCTCTGACCTTGGCTGTGGCTCCAGCCATCCTGATTTCCCGAGCCACGCTTGTAGCCTGTGCCAAGCTGCCCGCTGGATGGTCTGCTGTGGGGGCAGCCAGGAATTGGGGGGAGAGGCAGGGAGGGGATCCGTGCACCCACCACGGGTATCCACTCAACTGCTTCCACGCCACCTCTGTGGCGGGGGGCTGGACCAGGTGGCCTCTTGCCGTCCCTCCCAGGGGTGCGGTCCTCCTCCTTACGTGGGGACCCTATCACCCCCACCCACACACCCTGGAATGGTGGTGGTGAGGGCGAGTGAAAGTCCTGTGCCCGGCCTGGAGATGCCCGCACCTAACCTCACCCTGCCTGCAGAAGTGGGTGCCAACCAGAGCAGCTGACTTTGCGGTCTCCTCCTCATTAAAGGGAGGTGGAGGGTGCAATTGGGGCCCTGGTTCACTGGAGTCTCACCGAAGGACCGAGAGCCAGCCTGGGAGGCGAGAACAGGATGGGGGTAAGGGGCGGCAGGGAGTCCAAAAGCAGGCGGGCCTCGACCCCCGTGTCAGGCCACCACGGCATGGGGTAAAATTCTCTCTAGGTTTCTTCTGCTGAGCAGGGTCCTCCTCTCCCCTCATGGAGCATCCTGTTTGCAGGAGTGGGATGGGCTCCCCCTCCTCCCCCTTCTCACTTGGGGACTGGCTTTGGGGGGGGGGGGGTGCTGCGCCTCCCCCACCCCTCATTAGGGAAAGTGATGTTGATGGAGTCGGGCAGCCTAAAAAGGCAGCTAAAGGCTCCCCAGCTGAGGCCCTGGTGCTTGTTTCCCTGGCAACCAGAGGCAGTGGAAAACAGAACCTGTCAGATGGAAAATGTCAATTACGGGCAATCGTGGAGACACCGCACATAGAAATGAGGGGGGCGCGAGGGGTGGGGAGGGGCAGTGAGAGAGGCGGAGGGCAGATAGGTGCGGGGGGGATGGCGGTGAGAACCTGCAGGAGAAGGGAGGTGGTCCTGGGGTGGGGGTAAGAAAGACGGATGCTCCCGGAGACTGCTGACAAGTAGGATTAGCATGTAAATCCTCGGTGGGTGAGAGCGAGCACCTGCCCTGCGCATCCCACAGCCAGTGGTCTTTGAAAGCCCTCCTCCCCCGGCTCCATGTCCTAGGAGGCAGGCTCAGGGCGGGGCACCCGGCCTCTGCTCTCTCCACCTTCAGCATCGATTTCTGGGCTGTGCCTCTCACCGGCTGAACGGCCCCTCGGCGGTGCGGAAGAGAGAAATGGCCCTTTCCCACGGTGGGGATGGGGGCTCAGGCCCAGGGTTCACGTCCTCCCAAGTGACCCGCACTCGGATGGCGGCCCAGGTGAAAGAGGGCGGCTTGCTGGAGACGCCGGGCGACTGTGATGCCAGGGAAGCAGTCCGTTTAATGGAACTGGATGCCAATAGGGGAGTGTTTGTGTGTGTGTGTGCGTGCGCACACGCCATCCATCTCTCTTGCTGCAGCATTCAGGCATGTCGTCTGCTTGGGAGAGCAACAGAACAGGCAGACGTGATCCCTGCCCTCAAGGTGCTTAGTTCCTGGCTCCCGCGGACCCGGATGAGCTTCCGGCCGCTCCCGGTTCGGCTGGCGGGATTTCCCGCCCTCTTTCCCGATTCCTGTCCATCCCTACGCTCTCCACAGCAGGCACCTACTCCTCCATCAAGGGCACCTCTCAAATGGGCCCTGCCAGCTCATAAATTACCATACAAACCGCTCTAAACAATAAAGGCAATTTTACTCACTGAACCATTAAATTTACATACTTAAATTAGAGCCAACCAGACGTTGTGAGGGGATGTCTTGGGTCCCGCCAAACAATGAATTTCGGGAAAGAGTGTGTGCCGTCCCCGCACCCCCCAACCTCTCGCAGGAAATTAATGAGGTGCTTCAATTGAACCGTCATTAACGTACATCTTGATTTAGTTACCTAGCCAAGTCTGCCCTGCGGCCCAGCCCAGACCCTCAGTAACCTCTCTGCCGTCCACCAACGTTGGAGAGAGGTGGGCCTTGGGGAGGGGTCTCCTGTGGCTTCGAGGATGTGGGCTCTCTGCAGGAACAGAGATAGGCAGCAACAGCCTGCAGCCTCAGTCAGTCAATCGCATTTATTGAGCACTTATTGTGTACAGAGCACTGTACTACGCACTTGGGAGAGTCCAGTAGAACAACAAACAGACATATTCCCTGCCCACAACGAGCTTCCAGTCTAGAGGGGAGACAGGACCACCATGGGCGCCCTGGCAGCAGCTTGAAGTGTTTGCCCCCCTCCGCCTGCCCCCGCACTTCTCTCATTCATTCATTCATTCAATTGTATTAATTGAACGCTTACTGTGTGCAGAGCACTGTATTAAGCGCTTGGGAAGTACAATTTGGCAACATTCATTCATTCATTCGTATTTATTGAGCACTTACTGTGTGCAGAGCACTGTACTAAGCACTTGGGAAGTACAAGTTGGCAACATATAGAGACGGTCCCTAACCAACAGCGGGCTCACAGTCTAGAAGGGGGAGACAGACAACAAAACAAAACATATTAACAAAACAGAATAAATATGTACAAATAAAATAGAGTAATAAACACATACAAACAATTCCCCCTCCCCATCCCCCTGGCTTACCTCCTTCCCCTCCCCACAGCACCTGTATATATGTATATATGTTTGTACATATTTATTACTCTATTTTACTTGTACATATTCATTCTATTTATTTTATTTTGTTAATATGTTTTGTTGTCTGTCTAGACTGCGGGCCCGTCTGTGAGACTGTGAGATGAATGGATGAATTTGATCTGACTGGAAGTTGCTAGAGGGCAGGAACTGTAGGGCTTGTTTGGTGCAGCGTTTTGCATCCAGGGCTCAAGCTCACCAACTATTAAAATCCAATTTTTTCCAGAACATCTGAGAATTAGCAGAGACATTCCCTTCTCATAACGAGCTAAGAGTCTAGAAGCAGCGCGGTTTTTAGCTCGGAGCCATTGTGGTTATGAAGCAGGCAAGCGTGCCTGTGTGCAGGCATGTGTATGTGTGCCTGTCTGTCTCTGTCAAACACCCCGGTGACTCCCAAGAGGCCAGTACTCAGTCATCAAGAGCTCTGTCTGCACACCACGGCGGGGAAATCCGACAACTGCATAATCCCCCCTTCTTGCTCATTCCTGGGGAGCATCCACAAGGCCAGGTTTGGCTCATCCCCACTGAATTTGGGGCGGCCAATCAGAATGGCATAAGCCCGTTGCTAGCGAACCAAACCGGGAGAGTCAGAAAAATAACCGCATTGATACGCAGCGGAGAAGCAGCGTGGCTCAGTGGAAGGAGCCCGAGCTTTGGAGTCAGAGGTCATGGGTTCAAATCCCGGCTCTGCCACTTGTCGGCTGGGTGGCTTTGGGCCGGTCACTTCACTCCTCTGGGCCTCAGTTCCTTCGTCTGCCAAATGGGGATGAAGACTGTGAGCCCCACGTGGGACAACTTGATCACCTTGTATCCCCCCCAGCGCTTAGAACAGTGCTTTGCACATAGTAAGCGCTTAACAAATGCCATCATCATTATTATTATTATTGTACCTGCAAACTATCTACAAAAACCCATTGATTATTTCTCTGAGATTCTGGTTACCGGAGCGATGGCTACCTTTTCGGGGCTGGCTGCAGGGTGTGTGCATACATGCATGTGTGAAACCCCGCTCTGACCTCTACTACGGGGTGACATGGTGGGGTCAGAAAGCCTCTCTACATGTGAAGGAGTCACTTTACCACTTACCCTCTGGCGGCTTCGGCTACAGATGATGATTAGTATTAATGGCACTGGTGAGGAGCTCTCTTTACCCAGGGCCAAGCTCTGTGCTAAGCCCTGGGGCAGATGCTAGATAATCAGATTGGACACAGTCCACAATGGGGGAGGGTTCCCGGGCCAAGCAGGAGGGAGAGCAGGGATCTCATCCCCATTTTACAGAGGAAACTGAGGCCCAGAGAGGGTCAGTGACTTGCCCCAGGTCACACACCAGGCCTCCGTGTCCCCTCCCTTGGTTCACTGGGGGCCTCTACACCTTGGGGGTTCTGCCTCCCATCCTGCCTGACCTCAGCAGTCAGTCGTAGAGATGCCTTAGAACAGTGCTTTGCACATAGTAAGCGCTTAACAAATACCATCATCATCATCATGCCTGCAGAGGGGCCTCCAAAGCCTCTGGAAGTAGGAGGGCCCTCGGAAAGCAATACATGTCAACTTTAGCTGATTTTCTAATTTCATCTCTTACAAGCTTTTGGGATGCTAACATGATTAAGTTCCTCACACAATTTATTAGCATCATGTTGGAAATCCAGCGGTATACTACGCTGAGTAATCCAATTAGCAAAGTGCATTGATTTAACGGGCACCTCCGCTCCCGGATGGTCCCAGGGCTGGTGTTCCCGACGCCTGCACTTCCGGATGGGCGGGAGCGGTTTGGGATTGCAGCAGGAAGAATCTGTTTGGGAACAGAAGAGGCCTCTCTGACCCCCTCGGCACCTCCCAGTGCCACCCCCTGGGGCCAAATGGCCAGCGTGGACCGCGGACCCCTTGCCCCCTGAGCCTGGGAGGGAACCTCCAGGGGCAGAGGGGGGCACTTGGCTTCACTGGGCCTCAGCTTCTCCTTCTGGGGAATGGGATGGCCAGCAGAAGAATCTCCTTTCTCAGCTCTGAAAGAACAGGTTACTGACCTCTGTAGAAGCCCCTTCCAGCCCTGGAAGTTCGCGGCAGGAGAGTGGAGGGGCAGGGAGATAGGGAGGCCTTCCGGGGGTAGGGGAAGAGGATGAGGAGGACAGGAGAGGATATCTGTTTGGGATTAGTATCATGGAATATTTTAGCACGAGGCTGGGTTCAGTGTGCAGTGTGGTGGTGGTTGTGCGATAATCCACTTCTTGACCTTGACCCCAGCAGTGATGAACTCCAACCCCAGTGCCGGGGCAGGGGGGACGGGAATGGACCTCCCCTCTCCTCCCCTCAGGCAGGCCAGCATCGGCCAGGCTCAGACCCGAGGATGACCCGGAGAGTGCTGCATTCGTACAGAAATAAAATGAAAGGGGATACTGTCAGTGGAAAAAAAAAAACCCACAGTCCTTGAGGTAATTGCTTCAGATGATGAAAATCGTAAAGTCCTTCATGGTGCTTAACTGATTCTTGATTAGCAGCATTCTCGGGGGCCAGGAGGGGCTGGGAGAAGGGAGACTGTGGATGAACCGGAAGATTTTTTTTTTTTTTAAACTGGTATTTGTTATGTGCTTACTGGGTTCCAGGCACCGTACAAAGAGCTGGGGGTAGACACAAGATAATAAGGTTGGACAAAATCTCTGTCCCATGTGGGGCTCACAGTCCTAATCCCCATTTTACAGATGAGAGAACTGAGGCATAGGGAAGTGAAGTGATTTCCCCAAGGTCCCACAGCAGACAAGTGGCAGAGCTGGTATAAGAACCCAGGTCCTCTGATTCCCAGGCCCAGGCCCTTTCCACTACCACACTGCCACATACTTATTATTATTATTATTACGGTATTTGCTAAGCGCTATGTGCCATGCCCTGTTCTAAGCACTGGGATAGCTACAAGGTAACCAGGTTGGACACAGTCCTTGTGCCACATGAGGCTCACATTCTTAATTCCCATTTTACAGATGAGATAACTGAGGCACAGAGAAGTTAAGTGGCTTGCCCAAGGTCACAGAGCAGACAAGCAGCAGAGCCGGGCTTCTCCCTCTAAAGAGAAACAGTGCAAGTAAATACGATTGAACGAATGACCATCTCTATACAGTGCCAAATTGTACTGCCCAAGCACTTAGTACAGTGCTCTGCACACAGTAAGTGCTCAATAAATATGATTGAATGAATGACTCCCCACAGCACATATGTATCTATCTGTATCTATCTGTAATTTATTGTTTTATCTACTTGTATTAATGTCTGTCTCCCCCTCTAGACCGTGAGCTCGTTGTTGGGTAGGGACCGTCTCTATATGTTTCCAACTTGTACTTCCCAAGCGCTTAGTACAGTGCTCCGCACATGGTAAGTGCTCAATAAATACGATTGAATGAATGACTCCCCACAGCACATATGTATCTATCTGTATATATCTGTAATTTATTGTTTTATCTATTTGTATTAATGTCCGTCTCCCCCTCTAGACCGTGAGCTCGTTGTTGTGTAGGGACAATCTCTATATGTTTCCAGCTTGTACTTCCCAAGCGCTTAGTACAGTGCTCTGCACACAGTAAGCGCTCAATAAATACAATTGAATGAATGAATGAATGCAGGGGCAGGGTGTCTTGGTTGGAAGTGAAACCATCTACTCTGCCCTCTGCTCCTCTGCCTTTCGTGGGTGGAGTTTAGCGGCCCTTCCAGCTGGGTGGCTACAATCAATCAATCGTATTTACTGAGCGCTTATTGTGTGCAGAGCACTGTACTAAGCGCTTGGGAAGTACAAGCTGGCAACATATAGAGACAGTCCCTACCCAACAGTGGGCTCACAGTCTAGAAGTCCCGAGCTCCTTTTAGCCCCAAGTCATCATCATCATCATCATCAATCATATTTATTGAGCGCTTACTGTGTGCAGAGCACTGTACTAAGCGCTTGGGAAGTACAAGTTGGCAACATATAGAGACAGTCCCTACCCAACAGTGGGCTCACAGTCTAAAAGGGGGAGACAGAGAACAAAACCAAACATACTAACAAAATAAAATAAAAGTCCCGCTAACCAGATTAGTTTGTCCCTGGGCTCATCCTGGATCTGCCTTTCTGGGGAGAGGAAGCCTTCTCCAGAAGGCTTTCATTCATTCATTCATTCATTCAATCGTATTTATTGAGCGCTTACTGTGTGCACAGCACTGTACTAAGCGCTTGGGAAGTACAAGTTGGCAACATATAGAGGCGGTCCCCACCCGCTTCCCTATGTCAGTCAGTCAGTCAATCTTGTTTACTGTGCGCACGACACTGGTCTAAGCGCTTGGGAGAGGACAATATAACAGGCACAATCCCCACCCACAGTGAGCTTTCTGTCTAGAGGGGGAGACAGATATTAACAGAAATAAACTATAGATATGGACATGAGTGTTATGGGGCTGGGAAGGAGGATGAATAAAAGGAGCAAGCCATGATGCTGCAGAGGGGAGTGGAAGAAAAGGAAAAGGGAGCTTAGGCAGGGAAGACCTCTAGGAGGAAATGTGCCTTCAATACGGTTTTTGAAGGGGCGAGAGAGTAATTGTCGATAGGAGGAGGGAGAGTTTTCCAGGCCAGAAGCAGGGCATGGGAAAGCGGTTGGGGGCAAGATAGACGATATCGAGGTCGACACTAAAGGAGTGAAGGGTGTTGGCTGGGCAGTATTAGGAGAGTAGTGAGGCGGGGGCAAGGTGATCAAATGCTTTAAAGCAGATGGTGAGACGTTTCTGTTTGAGGTGGAGGTGGATTCATTCATTCAGTCGTATTTATTGAGCGCTGACTGTGTGCAGAGCACAGTACTAAGCGCTTGGGAAGTACAAGGATGGGCGACCACTGGAGGTTCTTGAACGTTTTTATAGAAAAATAAGCCGGGCAGCACTTGCACTTGGATTTGCTCCCTTTATTCACCCTTCTCTCAGCCCCACAGCCCTTATGAATTTATCTGAGTAAGCCCATAACACTCTGGACTTAAACTCATTGTGGGCAGGGACTATGTTCATTCATTCATTCAATCATATTTATTGAGCACTTACTGTGTACAGAGCACTGTACTAAGCGTTTGGAAAGTATAATTCAGCAATAAAGACAGACAAGCCCTGCCCCCACCGAGTTTACAACCCTCACATTCAATCGATCAATCAACCGAACAATCGCAGTTATTGAGTGCTTACTGGATGCACAGCACTGTACTAAGTGCTTGGGAGAGTACTGTGGTTAATAACCAAAAGCCCAAGAGGAACAAAGGGGAATTTAGCTTACAAGAAGCTCCTTCCCCTCCTCTCCCCTCCACCCAGCTCCAGGGCCCCTCTCCAGCCTGTACTGGACCGGGAGGGAATAATAATGGTTGTGATATTTGTTAAGCACTTACTATGTGTCAAGCTCTATACTAAGCGCTGGGGTAGATACAAGATAACCAGGTCCCACATCGGGCTCCTAGCCTAAGTAGGAGGGAGAACAGGGATTGACTCTCCATTTTGCAAATGAGGGAATGAAGGGCGAAAGAAGTGAAATGACTTACCCAGGGTCACCCAGCAGACACGGGGAGGAGTCAGGATGAGGGCCCAGGTGACTCCCGGGTTCGAGCTTTTTCCACTATGAGAAGCAGCGTGGCTCAGTGGAAAAGAGCACGCGCTTTGGAGTCAGAGGTCATGGGTTCAAATCCCGGCTCCAACACTTGTCAGCTGTGTGACTTTGGGCAAGTCACTTAACTTCTCTGTGCCTCAGTTACCTCATCTGTAAAACGGGGATGAAGACTGTGAACCTTCCGTGGGACAACCTGATCACCTTGTAACCTCTTCAGCGCTTAGAACAGTGCTTTGCACATAGTAAGTGCATAACAAATACCATTATCATTATTATTATTATTATAGGCCGCACCACTTCTCCGGGTGGGGGGCAGGTTGACGGAAGGGTTGAATGAGCTGCTGCCATCTAGCCCGACCCAAGGATCCACTCTTTCCCAAAAGAAAGTTGCACGGTGGCTTCCGGCAGGCCACTGGATTCTCATCCTGGCTCCGCTGCTCACCCGCTGGGTGACCTCGGTGCGTTGCTTCCCTTCTCTGGACCTCGGTTTCCTGATCTGTCAAATGGGGATTCAACACCTGTTCCCCTTCCTACTTAGACTGTGAACCCTGGGTTGCCGGCGGCGGGGGGTGGCAGGGAGGGGACTGGGCAAATTTCAAGATCCAGTATTCATTAGTGGCTGGTGAGAGAGGAGGAGAGACAACTCATTACAAGGGCTTCCACCTTTCCCCTTGACAATGGTTATTTACATAATAACCTGACCCCAAGGTTGCCGTTCATTAACAAACACATGTGAAAACCCAGAAGCAGCTGGAGCCGACTCATAAATATATATTGTTAGCCTTGCCCGAGAAGACCAACTTTCCCTTTGGAAGGAAGAGCCGCCCTGGATTTGCACTGTCATTAAGCGCTAACCTCCCTGGAAGGGGCTGGGGGTGGGATGGGGAGGGTGTATGGCAGAGGGTCTGTCTCTAACTGGGTACTTTCACTGGTAGGAAGTTTCACCTGTGATCCATTCTCTCCCACTGTGTTCGACGCTTTCCCCCTTCTCCCATCAACTTCTGCCTAGACTGGAAGCTCATTGTGGGCAGGTAACGTGTCAATTCTGTTGGACTGTCCTCTCCCAAGCTCTTAGTTAGCCCCCTCCTCCCCCTCCTTACCTCCTTCCCTTCCCCACAGCACCTGTATATATGTTTGTACATATTTATTACTCTATTTATTTATTTTACTTGTACATATTTATTCTACTTATTTTATTTTGTTAATATGTTTGGTTTTGTTCTCTGTCTCCCCCTTCTAGACTGTGAGCCCGCTGTTGGGTAGGGACCGTCCCTATATGTTGCCAACTTGTACTTCCCAAGCGCTTAGTCCAGTGCTCTGCACACAGTAAGCGCTCAATAAATACGATTGATGATGACAGGTATAGAATCCCAATTTTACAGTAGTGGAAACTGAGGCCCAGAGAAGTGAAGTGATTTGCTCCAGATTCCAAATCAGGCAGGTGGCAGACTCCAGGCCTGGGCTCTTTCCCGGGCTCTTTTAGACTGTGAGCCCACTGTTGGATAGGGACCGTCTCTATATGTTGCCGACTTGTACTTCCCAAGCGCTTAGTACAGTGCTCTGCACACAGTAAGCGCTCAATAAATACGATTGATTGATTGATTGATTGATTTCCACCAGGCCACGCTGCTTCTCTCCCTAACCTAACTTTGCCGATTCCCCTTGGGGGGTCTTGTGGTGGGAACTTTCACCCAGGTGGCAGGGCCAGACCCCAGGCTCACTGCCTTGGCCGGACAGCTGAGCTGGCGACAGTCACCTTCTTGGAGTCACCTTTTAGACTGTGAGCCCACTGTTGGGTAGGGACTGTCTCTATATGCTGCCAACTTGTACTTCCCAAGCGCTTAGTACAGTGCTCTGCACACAGTAAGCGCTCAATAAATACGATTGATTGATTGATTGGAGGCAACGGGCCGGGCCTAATGGCCCCCTGAGCTCACGCCCAAAGTGAGAATGTGGTCTCATTTTTGCAGGGGCCAGTGCTGATCAGAAGGCTAACTGCGCGGGCTTTGGAGTCGGAGGTCATGGGTTCAAATCCCGGCTCCACCTATTGTCAGCTGTGTGACTTCGGGCAAGTCACTTCACTTCTCTGGGCCTCAGTTCCCTCATCTGGAAAATGGGGGGTGAAGACTGTGAGCCCCCCGTGGGACAACCTGATCACCTTGTAACCTCCCCAGAGCTTGGAACAGTGCTTTGCACATAGTAAGCATCATCATCATCAATTGTATTTATTGAGCGCTTACTGTGTGCAGAGCACTGTACTAAGCGCTTGGAAAGTACAAGTTGGCAACACTTAGAGACAGTCCCTACCCAACAGTGGGCTCACAGTCTAAAAGACTGTCTAAGACAGTCTAGTAAGCGCTTAATAAATGCCATTATTATTATTATTATGAGGACTTTTGGGGTGGGGGAGGAGAGGAGAGGAGGAGAAGAAGGAGCAAAGGCAGCCCAGGCCTCCTGATTTCCGATTTGCATTCAATCAATCAATCAATCGTATCTATTGAGAGCTTACTGTGTGCAGAGCACTGTACTAAGCGCTTGGGAAGTACAAGTTGGCAACATATAGAGAAGCATTGAGAAGCAGCGTGGCTCAGTGGAAAAGAGCATGGGCTTTGGAGCCAGAAGTCATGAGTTCGAATCCCAGCTCTGCCACATGTCTGCTGTATGACCTTGGGCAAGTCACTTAACTTCTTGGAGCCTCAGTTCCCTCACCTGTAAAATGGGGATTAAGACTGTGAGCCCCACGTGGGACAACCTGATCACCTTGTATCCCCCCCGGCGCTTAGAACAGTGCTTTGCACATAGTAAGCGCTTAACAAATGCCATCATCATCATACAGAGACAGTCCCTACCCAACAGTGGGCTCACAGTCTAAAAGGGGGAGACGGAGAACAAAACCAAACATACTAACAAAATAAAATAAATAGAATAGATATGTACAAGTAACAAATAACTGCGGTATTTGTTAAGGGTTTATTATATGTCAAGCACTCTCCCAAGTGCTGGGAAAGATACTATGATCAGGTGAGACACAGTGCCCGTCACACACTGGGCTCACAATTTAAGTAGGAGGGAGATGAGGTAACTGAGGCACAGAGAAGTTAAGTGACTTGCCCACGGTCCCACAGCAGGCATGTGGCACAGCTGTCACATTCCCTGCCCATAAGGAGCTTGCAGGCCAGGGAGGTGACCTTCTTTGTGGCCGGGTGACCAGCTGGGCGGACCCGAGGTGGGGGGGAGAGGCGTGATTCCCGTTTGTGCAGGAATTGGCCGCCCTCCGGGCCAGCCTGCCAGAGGAAGCTGGCAGCAGGTCTTGGGTGCCTGCCACTGGAGCTGCCTCAACTGAAGAAAGGAAGGAATTCTCCTTCTCTCTCCACCGGGCCCCCAAAGTCCCTCGGGTCATTTGGGAGCCGTTGCTATGGCGACCAATCGGGGGAAATGACATGCAAATCAACACAAGCAACACATGCAAATCAACAAAGGCCAGCGGGAGGAGGGGGGGGGCCGGGCCGGGCTTGCAACTGGCTCCAGGAGCCCAGGCTGGGGAGGGGGGAAGGCGGGAAGGTGCCAGGGGGTCACTGGTTGCCAATCACAGGGAGGGGGAGATACCGCTGGCCTGCCACCCACGGCGGGGAAGGGTGTCCGCCCCAGGGGAAGGTGGCAGTGCCCAAGTCACCATCATCCCATCATCCACACCTCACCCTGGGCTTCCAGGCTGTCCATCCCCTGGCCCCCTCCTACCTCACCTCCCTTCTGTCCTTCTCCAGCCCAGCCCGCACCCTCCGCTCCTCTGCCACCGCTAATCTCCTCACCAGGCCTCGTTGTCACCTGTCCCGCCATCGACCCCCAGCCCACGTCCTCCCCCTGGCCCGGAATGCCCTCCCTCTGCCCATCTGCCAAGCTAGCTCTCTTCCTCCCTTCAAGGCCCTACTGAGAGCTCACCTCCTCCAGGAGGCCTTCCCACACTCAGCCCCCTCTTTCCTCTCCCCCTCCTCCCCCTCTCCATCCCCCATCTTACCTCCTTCCCTTCCCCACAGCACCTGTATATATGTTTGTCCATATTTATTACTCTATTTTACTTGTACATATCTATTCTATTTATTTTATTTTGTTAATATGTTTGGTTTTGTTCTCTGTCTCCCCCTTCTAGACTGTGAGCCCACTGTTGGGTAGGGACCGTCTCTATATGTTGCCAACTTGGACTTCCCAAGCGCTCAGTACAGTGCTCTGCACACAGTAAGCGCTCAATAAATACAATTGATTGATTGATTGATCCCAAGTACCCCTTTCTCTGCGCCTCACTCCTCACTCCTCCCGGGTGGCCCAACGCAAAGATGCCCCATCCCTGTTTCTGCTCGGGAGCCTCCTGACCGGAATGGTGGACAGGAACCAGAGAAGCAGCGTGGCTCAGTGGAAAGAGCCCGGGCTTTGGAGTCAGAGGTCATGGGTTCAAATCCCAGCTCCGCCGATTGTCAGCTGTGTGACTTTGGGCAAGTCACTTCACTTCTCTGGGCCTCAATTCCCTCATCTGTAAAATGGGGATGAAGACTGTGAGCCCCCCGTGGGACCACCTGATCACCTTGTAACCTCCCCAGCACTTAGAACGGTGCTTTGCACATAGTAAGCGCTTAATAAATGCCATCCAAAAAAAAAAAAAACCGAGGCTGAGAACTCAGACCTCAGGAGTATTTCTTTTGGTCCCTGCCTGTCGTATGCCCGCGGGGCCCGGGATGCAGCAAGGCGGTAGGAGAGCGATGCAGGTAGCAGAGTGGAGGTCACTCCCGGCCTCCTTCCCAGGCCTCCAGTGGAGCCACACCTCTGCCTGCAGATGCCCCCAGATTTCCCGAAAGGGGAACTGGAGTTCTTCCCACTTAATAATGGCATTTATTAAGCGCTTACTATGTGCAAAGCACCGTTCTAAGCGCTGGGGAGGTTACAAGGTAATCAGGTTGTCCCACGGGGGGCTCACAGTCTTCATCCCCATTTTCCAGATGAGGTAACTGAGGCCTAGAGAAGTGAAGTGACTTGCCCAAAGTCACACAGCTGGCAATTGGCGGAGCCGGGATTTGAACCCATGACCTCTGACTCCAAAGCCCGGGCTCTTTTCCGTTGAGCCACGCTGCTTCTCTACATTTCCTGTAGGCTCCCGGCCAGCTGCTTACTGGTCCAACGGCCTGATTTATGTGGGGCTCCAGGCCCATGGGCCAGTACTTATATTCATGGCTGGGTTGGCGGATTTTCCTCAGAGGCTAAACAGAATTCTCCACGGGGGGAAGATTGTGCAAGCGCATCTGGGGTGGGAAAGCTTCTGCTGTGAGAACAGAATTGTTCTCTCCTTACTTGGGATCGCTTTTCTGTGTACGAAGGCTTCCAGACAGCAGGAAGGAACCTCTCCCGGTCTTTTCCCTCCTCCAATTGCTCTCACCTTTCCCCTGGGCCTCTGCTGAGCAGCAAGAGATAAACAAACGGACCTGGAAATCCCAACACTGGCCTAGCTGGCTTGGTGTGAAACCGCACTGGGCTAAGGGGGCAGCTAATGCACTACAATAGGCCGAGGGAAGGGGCTGGGCATTATAATAATAATAATAATGATGGTTTTTGTTAAGCACTTACTATGTGCCAAGCACTGTTCTAAGCGCTAAGGGGATACAAGGTAATCAAGGTTGTCCCACGTGGGGTTCACAGTCTTTATCCTCGGAATCGCCCTAAGATTTCTCAGAGGGTTTTCTCAGTGGCGCTGGACTCTCTTCCCTGTTTATTCTCTGAGTTCCAGTTTGGTTAATAGTGACGGCATTTATTAAGCGCTTACTATGTGCAGAGCACTGTTCTAATCGCTGGGGAGGTCACAAGGTGATCAGGTTGTCCCACGGGGGGGGGCTCACAGTCTTAATCCCCATTTTACAGATGAGGTAACTGAGGCACAGAGAAGCTAAGTGACTTGCCCAAAGTCACACAGCTGACAATTGGCGGAGCCAGGATTTGAACCCTTGACCTCTGACTCCAAAGTCCGGGCTCTTTCCACTGAGCCACGCTGCAGGTCCTCTACTCCCCCAGAAGCAACGATGGGAGCAGAGCCTCGGGGCACATCTCTGCCGCAATCCACCGGACCAAGAGTGATATTTATTGAGTGCCCGTATTGAGCTCCTGAATGTACTTCCCAAGCGCTTAGTACAGTGCTCTGCACACAGTAAGCGCTCAATAAATACGATTGAATGAATGAATGCAGAGCACTGTACTGAATAAAAAGGGTCATAATGAGTGCCCACTCTGTGCAGGGGGCTTACTGAGCACTTGCTGAGTGCTGAATGCCTACTGAGAACCAGCATGGCTCAGTGGAAAGAGCCCGGGCTTTGGAGTCAGAGGTCATGGGTTCAAATTGCGGCTCCACCAGTTGTCAGCTGTGTGACTTTGGGCAAGTCACTTCACTTCTCTGGGCCTCAGTGATCTCATCTGTAAAATGGGGATGAAGACTGTGAGCCCCCCGTGGGACCACCTGATTACCTTGTAACCTCCCCAGCGCTTACAACAGTGCTTTGCACATAGTAAGCGCTTAATAAATGCCATCATTATTATTATTATTACTGAGTTTAGGGTGCTGTGCTGAGAGTCTTTTGAGTACTGAACACTGTACTGAGCACCCACCGTGTGCGGATCCCTGTAATGAATGCCCAGATAGAGATTCTGCTCACCCAAGGAGCCCTACCCACACCTCTGCCATGACCCTGAAAGGGTTAAACCTAGGCTGCACCCTGCTCACCTCCACCCCACACAGTGCTCCTGACTACAGGAAGGGAAGTAGTGTGGCTCAGTGGAAGGAGCTTGGCCTTAGGAGTCAGAGGTCATGGGTTCAAATCCCAGCTCTGCCAATTGTCAGCTGTGTGACTTTGGGCAAGTCACTTCACTTCTCTGGGCCCCAGTGACCTCATCTGGAAAATGGGGATGAAGACTGTGAGCCCCCCGTCGGACAACCTGATTACCTTGTAATCTCCCCAGTGCTTAGAACAGTGCTTTTCACATAGTAAATGCTTAATAAACGCCATCATTATTATTAGTATTATTAATAATATTATTATATGTTGCCAACTTGTACTTCCCAAGTGCCTAGTACAGTGCTCTGCACACAGTAAGTGCTCAATAAACACGATTGATTGAATGAATGAACGAATTATTATTATTACAGCTCAGCTGCAGTTCACACACCCTACTAATTACATTTATTCACAAAAATCCAAAGGAGGGGGGGAAAACAGTTGAGTAAAGGTCACATTAATAATACAAGCTGGAAAAAAAAAATCCTGCGGATTACGTATTTTTTCATTAAGGCCACATTTGGCTGAAGGGGTTGAATGTGGTTTGGGATCATCTCTTTGGGTTGTTTTCCACCCAGGGTGGAAGTGGGGACAGGGGGGAACACAGCTGGGAACAGATGGGCCGTTTACTCATTCATTCGTATTTATTGAGCGCTTACTGTGTGCAGAGCACTGTACTAAGCGCTTGGGAAGTACAAGTTGGCAACATAGTTCCTTGCAGGCGGCGATCATGACAACCAACTCTGTCTCCCAAGCGCTCAATACAGTGCTCAGCACACAGTCACCTGTAAGCTCCTAGAGGGCAAGGAATCTTCTCTCCCAGCTCTACTGCACCGCACTCTCACAAGTGCTTAGTACAGAATAACTGCTCAATCAGTCAATCAATCAATCGTATTTATTGAGCACTTACTTTGTGCAGAGCACCGTACTAAGCGCTTGGGAAGTACAAGTTGGCAACATATAGAGACGGTCCCTACCCAACAGTGGGCTCACAGTCTAAAAGGGGGAGACAGAGAACAAAACCAAACATATTCACAAAATAAAATAAATAGAATAGATATGTACAAGTAAAATAAATAAATAGAGTAATAAATATGTACAAACATATATACATATATACAGGTGCTGTGGGGAAGGGAAGGAGGTAAGATGGGGTGGATGGAGAGGGGGACGAGGGGGAGAGGAAGGAAGGGGCTCAGTCTGGGAAGGCCTCCTGGAGGAGGTGAGGGAAGGCCCTTCATTATATTGTACTTTCCCAAATGCTTAGTACAGTGCTCTGCACACAGTAAGTGCTTAACAGATACTACTGACCGACTGTAGCCTCTATCCTGTGGCTCTGGGAACCCAGACCCAGAAAGAAGAGAGAGCTAGTTCAGTCTGGGGCTGCATCTAGCTCCATACCCAGAATGGAGAAACTGAGTCGGGAGGGGACGGAAATCTCCCCCCGGCTCCTTTCCCTTCCTCAGTCACCCAGCTCCCTACTTCAGGGCAGGGACTTTGTCCACCAATCGGTCAATCGATTGTTTTTACTGAGCGCTTACTACATGCAGAACACTATTCTAAGCACTTGGGAGAGTACCACACAAGGGAAATTAGCAGACACGGTCCCTGCCCAAAATGAGGTTGTAGTCTAGAGACTCTGTTTTAGGGCATTCTCCCCAGTGCTTAGTCCAGTGCTCTGCACACGGTAAGTGCTCAACAAATACCTTCGATGGATTGATTGATTCAAAGGAGACAAACACACCCTGCTACCACAGGGAGGGGATTTCCTGTTTCAATCTTCCTCTGCGTCTCCATCTCTCTGCTTCTCTCCCTTCCTCTTAAGAAACCTCAGCTCTCCCCTCCCACTCCCATTCCATTTTTTTCCCCATTCATTCATTCATTCAATCGTATTTATTGAGCGCTTACGGTGTGCAGAGCACTGTACTAAGCGCTTGGGAAGTACAAGTTGGCAACACAGAGAGATGGTCCCTACCCAACAACGGGCTCACAGTCTCTGGGGGCCCACACCACCTCCCGGAATCCAAACGGGTTCCCCTGTGCCCACTAATTCCAGGGCTCCTCACGGTTTAAGGACGTTCCGCTAACACACGAGAGTTGACATCTTTCTTTGTTCGCTGCGTCCACCGTCGCCCGCCCCTTGAGCTCTCCCGGCCGCGGCTCCGGCCCCTCGGCTCTACCCAGATCAATCTTCCTGACTGCCCAATGAGGAACCGGCCCGGGGCCTGCCAGCCTTTGTCGGAGAGGCGGCAGTGCCCGCGCACCGGTGCTGCCGTGCCAGCTTCCTGTGCATATTAAATCGGCCCTGTGTCTTCCCTGGAAGAAGTCGGCTCCACAGACCGTCTGTCTGCCAGGCTGTCCAGAAACAACCGGGCTGCACTCTTCCTCCTCCTCCTCCTCCACACCTTCCGCTCATCACCACCCCCTGCTCCCCAGGTTTAAACTCAGCCAACCCAGGCTTTCCAGCATCCCAGTATCCTTTGTTCTTCCCAACTGCCTGGAAGCACTGGGCTCAGCTCCGCTGGATCGCTGGATCACCATCCTTGACAACTTGCTTAAATCCCCAAGCGCCCAGAGGCCCAGGGATCAGGGGCGTGGGAAGCTGGTCAGTGGGAGCTCTGGAAAAATCCCTGGGGGCTAGCAGGGGCGCTGAGGGATGGGAAATCTCACTCCACTGGAGACTGGTGCCCCCTCTGCCTCCGCCCCCGACCCCGTAAGGTCCCTGCAGGTTTCCGGGCAATTGGCTTTCCACTGACAACCCCGGGGGTGCCCACCACTGCTCACAGCCCTTCGGCTCACTGCTCTCTAAGACCCCCAGAGAACTCCTCTGGGGTTCTCCTGGGCATCCCAAATGTCCGTTTGAGGATCCTGGCTGCAAGCTGCTGCTAAGAGTTGGGGGGACCACCGCTGAGGCCATTCCTTGGACACCCCCTCCTCCTCTATTGATCTCATAGGCCGGGAGAGACCTAAACTGCCCCCGGAGCGGGTGGAGGGGGTCGGGGCGAGGAGAGGGACTACCTATTGTAGCTGGTGGGCTGAGGGAGGGGGCGAAAGGGAGGGGGGCAAAGGGGAAGGGGGGTGGCCATGAGCAATAACAGGTAATCAGGGGAGCAGAGATGGTGGGATCCCAATAAGTGTCAGCCCCCCACCCCCCAACAACCTCCACCTCCTTTCCTTCAAAGCCGCCTGCGACTTTCTTTGGCTGCTCCGGAAGATAGAGAGGGGAAATATGGATCCTTTGCAGATAGTTTAAATTGAGCTTTAACCCTGTGACTGAGCAAGATTTAATGCTGACAATTAGCCTGGGCAAACAGCTAATCGCGCTGGAGGGATAATTTATATCTCTTCCCGCCGCCGAGGGGAAGGCGGCCGCTACACTACAAATTAGCGCAATGAAAGGATCTCATCGGCTTCCCGGGGGTCCCGGCTCTCAGGACGGGTGCGGCCAGGTGATCTCTCACGGGCCGGTGGCCGCCCCTCCCTAGCTCAGCCACGAAGTAAGGGGGTGTTCATCCAGCAAAGGGAAGGCCAGTGACCCTGGACTGGCCGCTGGAACACCCCGTTCTTCTAGAGGGTGGGGGGTACTGAGGCAATATCTCCTTGCAGAGAGAGCCCCAGACTGGGTGTCCTGGGTTCCGATTCCACCCCTGCCTAGAAATCTGTTTTGTTGAGCGGACCCCCCATCTCCAGCAGAGGCAGCTGGTTGGCCCAAAATAATTGCCTCGTCTCAGGATGTGTTAAAGCTGGGACGTAACGAGGACGCCGGTTACCTCAAGATTTATAGTACGTGACACGCCACCCTTCCCACTACAACAAATCTGCATAAAATGCTTACATTACGGCAGTTTCAGCAGACCCGAAGATGTAACACGGTCCTCTGGAGGTAGACTGGGCCAAAACCCATGCTGGGATGTGTCTCGGAGCGTGATTTTCTCTTTCATTTTTTAATGGTATTTGTTAAGCTTGTACTATGTGTCAAACACAGTTCTAAGCACTGGGGTAGGTACGAGTCCCGCGTGGGGCTCACACTCTAAATAGGAGGGAGAACAGGTATTTAATCTCCATTTTAGAGTTGAGGAAACTGAAGCACAGAGAAGTGAAGTGGCTTACACAAGGTCACACAGCAAGCAATTGGCAGGCCCTTCAACTCCCAGGCCTAGGCTCTTTCCACTAGGCCACGTTGCTTCTCTTGAATGGCATGGATTGCCCCCTGTGCCCAGAATCTGTGCCAGGGGGAATTCTGGCTCTTTTCTAACCCATCTTCCTCTTTCCCTCTGTCACGGCGGGGCTCGGCAGTGCAATAATACCCACAGGAGAGACACCTGCATTTCTGGGATCCAGGTCGTTGGGGCCCCCGGGTCTGGGTTCTGGGGATCCCACCGTGCAAATCCTCGGACTTTTTGTCGGAACAAGGGTGGGCGAGGAGGTGGAGCAGCCTAGTGGAAGGAGCCCGGGGTTGAGTCCCAGCTCTGCCACTGACTTGCTGGGTTTCCTTAGGTGAGTCACTTACCCTCTCTGGGCCTCAGTTTCCTCACCTGGAAACTGGGGATAAGAGAGATTTAGGGGGTGTTTGGGACAGGGACCGATTCTGAGAGGAGAAAAGGAAATGGAGAGAGGGAGAGAAGAGGAGAAAAGGAGAGAGAGGGAGGGAGAGGAGAGAAGAGAAAGGAGAAAAGGAGAGGGAGGGTTAGAAGAAAGGAGAAATCAAGGAGAGAGGAAAGAGAGATGAGAAAGAGAAAAGGAGAGGGAGGGAGAGAAGAGAGGAGAAGAGGAGAGGAGAAATAAAGGCGAGAGAAAAGAAAGGAGGGGAAAAAGAAAGAAAGAAAGGAATGGCGAGAGGGGAGTAGAAAAGAAGAAGAGGGGAGAGGAGATAGGAGAAATAAAGAAGAGGAAAAAGAGAGGAAGGGAGAGGGAGAAAAGACAGGATAAAAGGAGGGGGGAGGGAGAGAACAGAAGGGAGAAAAGTGGGGAGAGAGAGAGAAAGAGAAAGAGAGAGCCTCCTTATTTCGTGAGGCAGCAATGGCAGACACATGGTGTTGAACTGACCTACTCATGGATGCAGATTCTCTGGATGGGAGGGGATGAGGAGGGCGGCTAATCAGGATTAAATCCTGGCTGGAGTTTCTCACCATTTCCATTTCCAATTCATATCTGGGGTTAGAGGAAATGGAAGGTCTGAGGGTTACAAAGGCAGACCTTCTCCCCCCCACCCCCCCTTGTAATTACCAAATTAACACATTCTAATGGGCGAAGCCCTCCAGCAGCATGCTGTGATTAATGCATGAGTCCAATTAGCTGCAGTCTTTCCCTCTAATTTTAACCCACTTAAAGAGCACGAGACCGTCGTCGGCAGTGTCTCTGGGGTGAACCCTCCTCCAGGATTTAACAGAATCTTAAATGCTCAATGCAAGAGGCCGCCCGGGCCCCCCCAGGGGCATCACACAGACAGCGAGAGGGTTTGGGGGGCTGCTGGGGGTGAGGGCAGGACTCCCGGGGCGGGCATCTCCCCTCGTAGGGGCAGGCCACACCGGCCAACGTCTGGGCTGAGAAGGCCAGGGGTCCGGCTGTGGCTGGAGCCAAGGGGTCCACAACCAGTCAAGCAATCAGGGGGAGTTACTGAGCATCTACTGGATGTACAACACTCACTGTGCTGAGCACCTGGGAGAGGGTCCAATGGAGTCAGGAGACCCCCCTCCGTGCCCTAGAGGAGCTCACTGTTGGCAGAGCACTGCACTGAGTGTAGAGAAGCACCTTGGCCTAGTGGATACAGCCCGGGCTTGGGAGTCTGAAGATCATGGAGCCTAATCATCATCAATCGTATTTATTGAGCGCTTACTATGTGCAGAGCACTGTACTAAGCACTTGGGAAGTACAAGTTGGCAACACATAGAGACGGTCCCTGCCCGACAGCGGGCTCACAGTCTAGAAGGGGGGAACGGACAACAAAACAAAACATATTAACAAGATAAAATAAATAGAATAGCAAATCACTTCACTTCTCTGGGCCTCAGTTCCGACACCTGTCAAATGGGGATTAATAATAATGATTGTATTTGTTAAGCGCTTACTATGTGCGAAGCCCTGTTCTAAGTGCAAGGGGAAGATACAAGGTGATCAGGTTGCCCCACGGGGGGCTCACAGTCTTAATCCCCAGTTTACAGATGAGGTAACTGGGGCACAGAGAAGTGAAGTGACTTGCCCAAAGTCACACAGCTGACAAGTGGTGATTAAGACTGTGAACCCCGTTTGGGACAGGGACTGTGTCCAGCACAATCATTTTGTACCTACCTTAGCGCTTAGAACAGTGCCTGGCACAGAGTAAGCACTTAACAAATGTGATTACTATTATTATTATTAAAAGTCAGTAGATACGATCCCTATTATTATTATTATTAAAAGAGTCAGTAGATACGATCCCTATTATTATTATTATTATTACATTAAAAGAGTCAGTGGACACGATCCCTGCTTTCGATGCCTTGTCTACTGTGTGCACAGCACTGCACTGTGTACTTGGGAGAGTCCAAAAGAGTCAGGAGACAGGATCCCTGCCCTCGAGGAGCTTATAGTCTACTGTGTGCTGTACTGAGCGCTTGGGAGAGGCCATAGGATTCAAAGACACGGACAGTGGCCGCTTTTCAAGCGTGGGAAGGAGCCTGGAGTTCAAACACTGTCCGGCCCCGCCTAACTCGAAATCCCAAGTGCTGGGCTGGAGTGGTTCCTGTCGGCTGGGCTGGTGGTGGATAGGATGGGAGGCGGGAAGAGGAGGAAGGAGCAGCGAGGAAATACACCCCCTGCCAGGGCCTTGGGGAGCCCGAAGTCCAGTCCTGTGGTCCCGAGAGTCTCCCCTAAACCTTTCACTTGCTTAGCCCACAAAGCCCACCCTCTGGCCCGCTGTATCGAATAAACGGCAGCAGGTGGGTGGTCTGTGACTGCCCGCGATGGGAGCCCTGTGCTTTCTTCCACCAGCTCCCCCTGCGTGCACATAATAATAATAATAATGGTATTTGTTAAGTGCTTACTATGTGCAAAGCACAGTTCTAAGCACTGGGGGGGATACAAGGTGATCAGGTTGTCCCACGTGGGGCTCACAATCTTCATCCCCATTTTACAGATGAGGTAACTGAGGCCCAGAGAAGTGAAGCGACTTGCCCAAAGTCACTCAGCTGACAAGTGGCGGAGCCGGGATTTGAACCCATGACCTCTGACTCCAAAGCCCGGGCTCTTTCCACTGAGCCACGCTGCTTCTCATCACATCAGGAACCGGGGAGCGAGGCCCCACTGCCACCCTGGGACCCCCGGATCTGTCCCATCTCCCACGGCTGCCGGAGTCGCGGGGGGACGAAGGGGAAGGGAAGCTAGTGGGGTCCGGCTGTCCTATCCAAAGGAACCAGTGGTGGCCACTCCTGGCTAGCCCGAGGGCCGGCCTGCGATAATAATAAAAATAATGACAATTGTGGCGTCTGTTAAGCACTTACTATGTGTCAGGCAGTGTGCTAAGCGCTGGGGTAGATCCAAGCTAATCAGGTTGGACCCGGGTCCTGTCCCACATGGGGCTCACGGGCTTAATCCCCAGTTTTCAGATGAGGACACTGAGGCCCAGAGAAGTGACGCGACTTGTCACAGAACGGACACGTGGCGGAGCCGGGGTGAGATCCGGGTCCTTCCGTCTCTCAGGCCCGGGCTCTAACCACTAGGCCACATGTTGATTGTCCACAACTGTGATCATTCAGTTCCCTTCAGCGGTGTAGCCGGATAGGCTGAATCAAGCGGCCGGGACCGGAGATTCGTCCGGCGGCCGTTGGCTCAGGGCGACGAGAACCGGGGCTCGGTTCCCTTGTCTTTCCCTCCTCGCCGCTGACATCCGGCCCCGTTATTAACGCAGCTCCTCTCTAAATTGGTTATCGCTTTGAAGCCGGCTAACAAAGCCCCATCCCTCCCGAGTCTTAACCGTGACAAACGTCAATAAGTGTTATGACTCCCCGAGGCTGAATTTTAAAAGAGCATTAAAGATTAAAGAAGGCACGGGTCAATTACTGAAACAACTCAATGACTTTAGGAGTAATTACACATAATTTTGTCCTGTTTATTTGGCATTAGTTGGAAGTGCCCATGACCCTGTGTCCCCGGTGGGGGTGACTGGTGGGGAAGAAAGAGGGGTGGCAACAGATACAGTCCCTACCCAACAAGGGCTCACAGTCTATTAGTGGGAGACAGACAACAAAACAAAACATGTAGACAGGTGTCAAAATCAAACTGATAATTGGTAAGCAGGCTCACTGCCCTAAAGGAGCTTCCAGTCTAGCCTACTGAGTGCAGAGCACTGTACTGATCACTTGGAAGAGTGCCAGAGATAGTACACACTATCCCGCCCTCAAGAAGAGTAATAATAATAATAATGATAATAATAATGATGGCATTTGTTAAGCGCTTACTATGTGCAAAGCACTGTTCTAAGCTCTGGGGGGATACAATGCGATCAAGTTGTCCCACGTGGGGCCCACGGTCTTAATCCCCATTTTTACAGATGAGGTAACTGAGGCTCAGAGAAGTTAAGTGACTTGCCCGAGGTCACCCAGCAGACTTGTGGCGGAGCCGGAATTCGAACCCACGACCTCTGACTCCAAAGCCCGGGCTCTTTCCACTGAGCCACGCTGCTTCTCTAGAGTACAGTCTACTGAGTGCAGAGAGCTGTACTGAACATTTAGAAGACGGCAATACAGTTGGTAGGCACACAGGAACCTGGAGAAGCGTTAATCGTGGCAAGAAGGCTGGAGAGATCCCTGCCAGGCCTAGAGATCCATCCTCCAGAAATTGGGGCCTGGCCTTTGGGTCAATAAATCAATCAATCAATTGTATTTACTGAGCACGGAGCGTGCACAGAGCACTGGACTAAACACAGAGTTAGCAGGCACTTTCCCTGCCCACGAGTTTCCAGTCTAGAGGGGGAGACAGATAGTTATATAAATTATGGATATATATAGAAGTGCTACGGGGCAGAGGAGGGAAGGGTTGAATAAAGGAAGCAAATCAGTGCCCTACTCCTTTCTGTATTTGGTATATTTGTCCATGTCTTTGTGTGGTCCTAAGAGTTTCGTTTCCTTTCTTCTTATGCATCTGTCACCAGTCCCCTCTCCCCAGTTTTGTTTTTAGATTGTGAGCCCCTGAAGGCCAGGGACCAGGTCTAATTCCCACGTGAGTATTCATTCATTCACTCATTCAATCTTATTTATTGAGCGCTTACTGTGTGCCAAGTACTGTACTAAGCGCTTGGGAGAGTACAATATAACAATACAGCGTGGCTCGGTGGAAAGAGCCCGGGCTTTGGAGTCAGAGGTCATGGGTTCAAATCCCGGCTCCGTCGATTGTCAGCTGTGTGACTTTGGGCAAGTCACTTAACCTCTCCGTGCCTCAGTTACCTCATCTGGAAAATGGGCATTAAAACTGTGAGCCCTCCCCGTGGGACAACCTGATCACCTTGTAACCTCCACAGTGCTTAGAACAGTGCTTTGCACATAGTAAGCGCTTAACAAATGCCATCATTATTATTATTATTAATCCATAGACACCTTCCCAGCCCACAATGAGAGTATTCTTTCCCCATGCTTTGCACAGTGCTTTGCACACAGTCAATCAATCAATCGTATTTATTGAGCGCTTACTGTGTGCAGAGCACTGTACTAATCATGTACTAGTCATGTCTTGTCTTATGCCTTATGTCTTACTTATTATTTATGCCTTATGTCTTATTTATTTATTTTACTTGTACATATCTATTCTATTTATTTTATTTTGTTAATTTGTTTTGTTCTCTGTCTCCCCCTTCTAGACTGTGACCACGCTTTTGGGTAGGTACCGTCTCTAGATGTTGCCAACTTGTTCTTCCCAAGCGCTTAGTCCAGTGCTCTGCACACAGTAAGCGCTCAATAAATACGATTGATTGATTGATTGATTGATTGATTATGCCGTCGAGCCATCTTCGACCCATAGGAACGCCACAGACACATCTCTCCCAGACGGCCCACCTCCACCTGCAATCGTTCTGGTAGTGGATCCAGAGACTTTTCTTGGTGAAAATCCAGAAGTGGTTTTCCATTGCCTCCTTCCACGCAGTGAACTTGAGCCTTCGCCCTCATTCATTCATTCAATCGTATTTATTGAGCGCTTACTGTGTGCGAAGCACTGTACTAAGCGCTTGGGAAGTACAAGTTGGAAACATCTAGAGACGGTCCCTACCCAACAACGAGCTCACGGTCTAGAGGGGGAGACAGACATTAATACAAATAGGTAAAACAATAAATTACAGATAGATACAGATAGATACATATGTGCTGTGGGGAGTCATTCATTCAATCATATTTATTGAGCGCTTACTGTGTGCGGAACACTGTACTAAGCGCTTGGGAAGTACAAGTTGGAAACATATAGAGACGGTCCCTACCCAACAACGAGCTCACGGTCTAGAGGGGGAGACAGACATTGATACAAATAGGTAAAACAATAAATTACAGATAGATACAGATAGATACATATGTGCTGTGGGGAGTCATTCATTCAATCATATTTATTGAGCACTTACTGTGTGCGGAGCACTGTACTAAGCGCTTGGGAAGTACAAGTTGGAAACATTTAGAGACGGTCCCTACCCAACAACGAGGTCACGGTCTAGAGGGGGAGACAGACATTGATACAAATAGGTAAAACAATAAATTACAGATAGATACAGATAGATACATATGTGCTGTGGGGAGTCATTCATTCAATCATATTTATTGAGCACTTACTGTGTGCGGAGCACTGTACTAAGCGCTTGGGAAGTACAAGTTGGAAACATTTAGAGACGGTCCCTACCCAACAACGAGGTCACGGTCTAGAGGGGGAGACAGACATTAATACAAATAGATAAAACAATAAATAACAGATATATACAGATAGATACATAGGTGCTGTGGGGAGTCATTCATTCAATTATATTTATTGAGCGCTTGCCGTGTGCGGAGCGCTGTACTAAGTGCTTGGGAAGTACAAGTTGGAAACATCTAGAGACGGTCCCTACCCAACAACGAGCTCATGGTCTAGAGGGGGAGACGGACATTAATACAAATAGATAAAACAATAAATTGCAGATAGATACAGATAGATACATAGGTGCTGTGGGGAGTCATTCATTCAATCGTATTTACTGAGCGTTTACTCTGTGTAGGCTCACAGTAACTGTATGTTGCAAGTTGGCAACATATAGAGACGGTCCCTACCCCCCAACGGGCTCACGGTCTAGAAGGGGGGGGACAGACAACAAAACAAAGCATATTAACAAAATAAAATAAAATAGTAAATATGTACAAGTAAAATAGAGTACTAAATTTCGCTGTTGGGTAGGGGCCGTCTCTATATGTTGCCAGTTTGTACTTCCCAAGCGCTTAGTACAGTGCTCTGCACACAGTAAGCGCCCTCGACTGTCTCCCGTGCCGCGGCTGCCCAGCACGGGTGAGTTTTGACTTGTAGCATTGATTCATTCATTCATTCGTATTTACTGAGCGCTTACTGTGTGCAGAGCACTGAGCAGATGGCCTTCCACTCATTAGCCGCTGCCCAAGCTAGGAAGGGAATGGATATGCCTCTGCCTGACTCTCCCTCCTGTAGTCGAGACCGGTGGAGTACTGGGAACTCTCCAGGTGTGACCCTGAGAGGGGTTGCACACAGTAAGCGCTTAATAAATACCATTCCCCCTACCACGGCTGATTATCCTGTATGTGCCCCAACACCCAGTACACAGCGCGGCCTCGACAAAATACCGTAACCACTATGACTGTTCCTGGTTTGGACGCAAGAGCCGGGGAGCAAAAACGGGTTGAAGTGAGCAATTTTCTGATTCTTTTCAGTCGAAAATTCTGGATCGGGACCAGGGGCGGGTGTCTCCAGGATCTTCAGTGGAGTCTCCGATTTGTATTTATTTGCAGGTTCGTGGTTGTCAGCGGTTTGGAAGGTTTCATCTGCGGTATTTGTGAAGGGTGACTGACTACAAGGAGTCTTTGTTGTGCTATCAGCTGTAATTATTTGAATTCAAACCCGTTCCCTTATAGGACTGACGTCGTAAATGCTGTTTTCAATAACAAATGGCTGTCAGAGCTGTCAAGCAGATCTGCTTACTGTTTTTATATCATTATGATGTTTAATTTCTACGCGGATGCTTTGTCCCGAACATTCTCGAGACTGATCCCTTCACTTGGAGCTGGCACGGGGGATCCGAGGGAAGAGGAAAGTAGACCGGGACACAACTAACCAGCGTCTCTTGGAACGGTCGAGAAGCAACGAGGCCTAGCGGAAAGAGCCTAGGAGGCTCCAATACCGGGTTTATTCATTCATTCAATCGTATTTATTGAGCGCTTACCGTGTGCAGAGCACTGTACTAAGCGCTTGGGAAGTACAAATCGGCAACAGATGGAGACGGTTCCAACCCAACAACGGGCTCACAGGCTAGAAGGGGGAGACAGGCAACAAAACAGACAACAAAACAACCGGGTTCCAATACCGGTTCCGCCACTTGGCTGTCGGGTGACCTTGGGCAAGTCACTTCACTTCTCTGGGCCTAAGTTTCCTCATCCGAAAAAGGGGAATAAGACTGTAAACTCCTTGAAGGCAGGGTTGGTGACCACTGACGCCACTGTCCTTTCTAAGCGCTCATTCCAGTGCTCTGTACACAGTAGACTGTAAGCTCCTTCAGGACAGGGACGGTGTCTACTATTATCCTCTCCCAGTTGCTCTATCCAGTGCTGCACTCAGTAGACTTTAGGCTCCCTGAGGGCAGGGATCGTATCTACCAACTCTACGGTCCTCACCCAAGTAATAATAATAATAATAATGATGGCATTTATTAAGCGCTTACTATGTGCAAAGCACTATTCTAAGAGCTGGGGAGGTGACAAAGTGATCAGGCTGTCCCCCGGGGGGCTCACAGTTTTAATCCCCATTTTACAGATGAGGGAAGTGAGGCACAGAGAAGTTAAGTGACTTGCCCAAAGTCACACAGCTGACAGTCGGCGGAGCCGGGATTTGAACCCATGACCTCTGACTCCAAAGCCCAGGCTCTTTCCACTGAGCCACGAAGTACTTAGCGCAGTGTTCTGCCCAGAGAAAGCTATCAACAAATACCACTGATCGACTGATTGTTCACAAAAGAATGGCTGGGGGGTGAATAGGGAGAAGGGAGGAGCTCTCAGCAGAGAGGATCCCCACCATTTTTTATGGTATTTGTTAGGTGCTTACTATGTGCCAGATACAGTATTAAATGCGGGGTAGACACAAGTTAATCAGGCTGAACACAGTCCCTGTCCCAGATGGGGATTACAGCCTTAATCACCAAGGTAGTGGGTGGAAGGGTCGCTGTTCAGAAACACACCCTGGGGCTCCCTCGTCCCTGACTCTGGATTTCTTTGTGCACGCAGAGCGCAGAGGTGTGCGATCCCATCACCTTGCTGGCTGGCACGGAGGTGCTCCGAGCTGTCAATAAATTCTCCTGACTTTCCGCTGACCTTCGAGAGGGCTGGGACATTTCACGGCAGAGATGGAGCAGTAAATATTTTATCTGCGCAGTAAACACAGAGCCGCCACCGGCACCTCGCTCATTTCCTCTCCGCGCCTTGCCACCTCGCGGGGGAAGATTTATCGGCATTGCGCGAAAATCCCGGCACTGAGGCAGGCAGGCGGGCAGCTTGTAGCGAGCCGGCCTCGGGGTCTGGATGGCTGCCCGCTCCCAGGAGCCTGCGCTGAACCCCCCCACACCATCCTCCCCAGTTGCTTAGCAACGTCCTAGCCTGGACCACAGAGAACTCCTCGGAGGAGAGGCAGGTGGGGACGGAGGAGGCCGGAGCTCGATCCTTGCGGCCCCTCCTCCCAGCCCTCCCCGATCTGGGGTAAAGGGATGGGGCTGGAGACTGAGGGCAGCTCCGGGTTCTGAGGTTCTACCTCCTTCCAAGGTCAGAGGGGAAAGGCCAACTTGCACCCATCAATGATGCCCCTTCAGGGGACCAGCGGAGTCGGATCTCCTCACTTCTAGACCGTGAGCCCGTTGTGGTCAACGATCGTCTCTGTGTGTTGCTGAATTGTACTTTCCAAGCGCTTAATGCAGTGCTCTGCACACAAAAAGCACTTAATAAATATGACTGAGCGAATGAATGAGATCTCCTCAAAAATCTCCAGTGGCTACCAATCAACATACGCATCAGGCAGAAACTCCTCACCCTGGGCTTCAAGGCTGTCCATCACCTCGCCCCCTCCTCCCTCACCTCCCTTCTCTCCTTCTCCAGCCCAGCCCGCACCCTTCGCTCCTCTGCCACTAATCTCCTCACCGTGCCTCGTTCTCGCCTGTCCCGCCATCAACCCCGGGCCCCCGTCCTCCCCCCGGTCTGGAATGCCCTCCCTCCCCACATCCGCCAAGCTCGCTCTCTTCCTCCCTTCAAGGCCCTACTGAGAGCTCACCTCTTCCAGGAGGCCTTCCCAGACTGAGCCCCCTCCTTCCTCTCCCCATCCTCCCCCTCTCCAACCCCACCACCTTACCTCCTTCCCTTCCCCACAGCACCTGTATATATGTATATATGTTTGTATGGATTTATTACTCTATTTATTTTACTTGAACATATCTATTCTATTTATTTTATTTTGTTAATATGTTTGGTTTTGTTCTCTGTCTCCCCCTTCTAGACTGTGAGCCCACTGTTGGGTAGGGACCATCTTTATATGTTGCCAACTTGGACTTCCCAAGTGTTTAGTACAGTGCTCTGCACACAGTAAACGCTCAATAAATACGACTGATTGATTGATGGATCTCCAAGAGGCTCCTGATGGGGTTTGTCTAGGTTTCACCCTGCCCCCTAACCAAGTCCCTCAGGACTGGGCTCCTGCATGGACCGGTGCCCTGTGGCCCAGCCTGTCCTGAGCTGAGCCCAGGGGGTGTCCGGGGAGGGCCGAGTGAGCCAGAGCTACCCGGCTAACGCCCTCATGGCCAGCAAGGGCCACGGCTCTCCGGTGGGGCTGGAGGGGGAGGCTGGGCGAGAAGAGGATGGGGGTTCTAAGCCCACACTCCAGTATAGCTGGACTATAGTAGAAACAGCATGGCTCAGTGGAAAGAGCCCAGGCTTTGGAGTCAGAGGTCATGGGTTCAAATCCCGGCTCCGCCAACTGTCAGCTGTGTGACTTTGCGCAAGTCACTTAACTTCTCTGTGCCTCAGTTCCCTCATCTGTAAAATGGGGATCAAGACTGTGAGCCCCACATGGGACAACCTGAACACCTTGTACCTCCCCAGAGCTTAGAACGGTGCTTTGCACATAGTAAGCGCTTAACAAATACCATCATTATTATTATTATAGCTGGGAGGCAGCATGGCCTAGGGGAAAGAGCATGAGCCCAGCAGTCAGGACACCTGGGGCTTAGTCCTAACTCCGCCCCAGCACCTGCTCAGTGGCCGTGGGCAAATCATTTCTCCTTTCTGTTCCCCTCTGAATCAAGCGGGGTTGGGAGGTGGCAGAGCGGGCACCCTCTGAGCCGATGGACCCTGCCCCGTTCCCGTGCCGGCCACCGAGGACAACGAGGGCAGAGGCGGCACATTGGGGAGGGACCACGGTGCGATGCCGGCCCATAGTCCGTGACCCACATTGGGGCGGCGGCCTCAGGAGCCGCTATGCTCTCTGCCGCCCATCTGCCATCTAGATCCCCGCTAGGCACCTCCTCCTCACCAGACGCCCCGGGTAGCTCTTCGGGTGCAAACCCTCCACCGTCAGCAGCCGAGCCCAGGCCTAGAATCCAGGTCTCTCGGCTCCCGGGCTTAGCTGATACGTGACTCTCCCCTGGGAGTGAGAGAAAGCCAGAGATGCAGGGGCACGGAGAGACAGAGAGGAGGCTCCGCCTGAACCCCAGGTCCTCACACCGCCTGCCCAAATGAGGGAATATTCCCCCCACCCCTCCCCGCTTCATCAGCACATAGAATCTGCCACTCTCCAGACCAAGGGAAACAGATGGGGCCCGATCTGATCAAAAGCAGGCCGAATCCTCCTGCCGCTTCCACGTCCCACCATTCCCCAACCGGGACCCAAATCCCAATCCACCTCCCGGCCCTCCCCGGTGGGACGACACCAGGGAGCCGCCTTCTCTTCCCCATCCCTGGGCTTCCTGCCCCCAACCTATTTGCTGGATTATAATTACGGTCCTGACAGAGAGGTTCAGCCGCCTGGGTCTCTGGTTCAATTTATTGATTGGCAATTTCTCCGAAGTTCATTACCCGCCTGAGGCCGGGGGTTGGGGATCGGGATCCGGTCTGCGCGGGAGCGCTTGGCTTCCGATGATTAAATGCAGCCTCCGCACATCCATCCTGCGGGAATGGCTTGGCCCAAGGTCAAACATTCATGCAAAGCAGGAGTGCACATCTGCATGTCTAAACACCATCAACATGAATTTCCCAGGGACAATTTGGAGAATCGGCCCTGGCAACTCAAGGTGTGTTGGGGGGGGGGGGGGGGGGGAGAGAGAGAGAGAGAGAGAGAGAGAGAGAGAGATGTGGGGAAGAGGGGAGGAAAGAAGATCACACAGGAGGAGAGAAAGGAGTGAGGGAGAAGAGAATGAATGGGACAGCAGAACAGCAGAAGTAGTGCTCACCTGGGAAAATCCTCAGCGCAAACCCAAGGGGAGAGTAGTAGTAATAGTATTTACTGCGTGCTTATGTGCACAGAGCACTGTACTAAGCACTTGGGAGAGTACAATATGACAATCCCTGTCATCATCATCATCAATCGTATTTATTGAGCGCTAACTATGTGCACAGCACTGTACTAAGCGCTTGGGAGTATGTTTGGTTTTGTTCTCTGTCTCCCCCTTTTAGACTGTGAGCCCACTGTTGGGTAGGGACTGTCTCTATATGTTGCCAATTTGTACTTCCCAAGCGCTTAGTACAGTGCTCCACAATGAGAGAATATACAGGTGGGTATGACACAGTCCCTGTCCCCTGGGGGCCACTCACAATCCAAGAGAGGCTCAGCAAAGGAGGCTGGCCTCACAGCTCTCCTGACATTCCCCATCCCCAAACCACTGAGGGCCCCTCCGCTCCCCCGCCAGGGACTGAGGCAGGGGCCCAAGCTTCCCCACTTCACTCTCTCTCCTCCTCTTCAGCTGGTGATGGATTTTTCAGAGCACTTCCCCCTGGGCCAGGCGCCGGGGAAGGCGTAAGATGCTCTATTCGGTCCCGATCCCTCCCTACCTCTCCTGGGGCCTACTGTCCAGCACAGAGAAAGGACTTTGGGTAGAGAGCACAGGAGCAGCGGAGCCTAGCGGATAAAGCACCCGCAGTGGATAAAGAAACTGTGTGGCCTAGTGACCTAGTGGAGGAGGCCTCCTCCAGGAGGCCTTCCCAGACTGAGCCCCTTCCTTCATCTCCCCGTCGTCCCCCTCTCCATCCCCCCCATCTTACCTCCTTCCCTTCCCCACAGCACCTGTATATATGTATATATGTTTGTACATATTTATTACCCTATTTATTTATTTATTTATTTTACTTGTACATGTCTATTCTATTTATTTTACTTTGTTAGTATGTTTGGTTTTGTTCTCTGCCTCCCCCTTTTAGACTGTGAGCCCACTGTTGGGTAGGGACTGTCTCTATATGTTGCCAACTTGGACTTCCCAAGAGCTTAGTACAGTGCTCTGCACAAAGTAAGCGCTCAATAAATATGATTGATTGATTGATTGACTGACTGATTGAAAGGAGCCTAGGTTCCACCACTTGCCTGCTGGGTGACCTTAGGCAAGTCACTTCTCTGGGCCGCAGTTTTCTCCTCTGGAAAATGAGGATTCATTATCTGTTCTCCCTCCTAGACTGGGAACCCTATGAGGGACAGGGACTTTGTCTAACCTGATTAGCTTTGTGCCTACTCCGGGGTGAGTACAGTACTTGGCCAACAATAAACTCTAGACAAATACTACTACAATCATTATTCGATCACACCCAATCCATGTCCCAAATGGGGCTCCCAGCCTAAGAAGTGGGGAGAGCAAGAAATCTCCTCCCCATTTCACAGAGGGGGAAAACAGAGACCCAGAGAGGTTTGGTGATTTGCCCGAGGTCACCCAGGAGATCCTTGCCGGATCTTGACTTTGCACTCGGATTCGTGCCCTTTGAGCACCTGATATCCACCATACTTTCAGCCCCACAAGACTTACATCCCTAGCCATGATTTATTTTTATTCATGCCTGTCTCCCTCTGTAGACTGTAAGTTCCTTGTGGGCAGGGAACATGGGGGAAGCAGCGTGGCTCAGTGGAAAGAGCGAGGGCTTGGGAGTCAGAGGTCATGGGTTCGAATCCCGGCTCCGCCACTTGTCAGCTGTGTGACCTTGGGCAAGCCACTTAACTTGTCTGTGCCTCAGTTACCTCACCTGTAAAATGGGGATTAGGACTGTGAGCCCCAAGTGGGACAACCTGATCACCTTGTAGCTTAGAACAGTGCTTTGCACATAGTAAGCACTTAACAAATACCACCACTATTATTATTGTCTACCAACTCTGTTGCACTGTCCTCTCCCCAGTGCTTAGTACAGTGCTCTGCATAGGCAGTGCTCAATAATAATTGATTGATTGATCTGGGACTAGAACCCGGGTCTCCTGACACCCACGGCCATACTCTTTCACCCAGGCCCCACTGTATCCCCTCCCCAACTTTTTAATGGTACTTGTTAAGCACTTACAGTGTGCCAGGCATTGTATTAAATACTGGGGTAGAGGCAAGATAATCAGTGGGACACTCTAGTCTGTCCTCCCTTATCAAGGAAAAACTGAGCCGGCATTTCATGGGGATGAGAAGCGGGTGTGTGTACGCTTTGGTAGGGGCTGGTGGGGAGAGAGGGTGTAGATGCTAAAGACTTTCTCAACAGCTCCCCAGGGAAGCCCCCTCCCCTTTCCTTCTCTCCCTCCACGTACTCCCCCCCCCCAAAAAAAAACTGAGGGTCTCACCATCCTCTTCCCCAGAATCAAAGTGTGAATGGGATACGATCATCCGATGGAGGATATGATGTGAACCATGGCAAACACCGTAATGACTAATTTCCAACATTTATTACCACACTTGGGAGGCTTGAAACCTGCCCCTGCCCTTGATTTTAATAAATGCAGTCTTGAAACAGCCGCTTATCAAACTGACACAAATTGTGTGGTAAATAGATTATGGCACAGCTGAAATACTGGAAAATGAGATCAGAAATGCTACTTCTTCCCCATTTGAAAGACGGGGAGATCCTTCCGCGGTGGCTTGGCTGACCGGCTGGGAGAGATGGAAGACAGAGCGGAAGGGAAGCAGAGGAATCAATCCCAAATGCGTGTGCCTATTAATCAGCTGCTGTTTGTCTGAGATTCTCCTCCTCCTGCTCTCACAGCTCCCTGTCCACTCCCATCTTGGACCCTGAAAAACCCCTTGGGTCCCTCCGTAGAGCCTGGGCATCAGAAGGACCCGAGTTCTAACCCCAGCTCCGCCACTTGTCTGCTGGGTGACCTTGGGCAAGTTGCTTCACTTCTCTGGACCTCAGTGACCTCATCTGTAAAACGGGGATTAAGACTGCGAGCCGCATGTGGGACGTGGACTGCGTCCAAACTGATAAGTGATTAACAAACACCATTAAAAAAACCAACAACAACAAAAAAAATTGGTGGGGAGGAGAAGTCAATCAATCAATCAATCAATCAATCAATTGTATTTATTGAGCGCTTACTGTGTGCAGAGCACTGTACTAAGCGCTTGGGAAGTACAAGTTGGCAACATATAGAGAAGTCTGAAGGGAGCCGGGAGAGCCCTGGCTGGGAAGCTTCCCTGGATGGGCGTCAGAGAGGCTGGGGACCCGTGCCCCTTTTGGGGTCTCTTCCTTAAAATTCACCTTCTGCTTTCACTCCTGGGAAGGGTCTGCTCTTGAACAAAGCACTGTTCTGAGCTCTTGGGAGAGTCCCAAAGAGCTGGTAGACATGATCCCTGCCCTCGAAGAGTTCACTGTGAGCCCGCTGTTGGGTAGGGTCCGTCTCTATATGTTGCCAACTTGTACTTCCCAAGTGCTTAGTCCAGTGCTCTGCACACAGTAAGCGCTCAATGAAGACGATTGAATGAATGAATGAATGTTGTGAACGCTGGAGCGAATACAATACAGTTAGTAGCAACGATCCCGTGCCCAAGGAGCTCCCCCGGCTTCTCAGTTCCAGGGCCTTTGCAGGTTTAGGTCTCGGCCCAGAGTCGCGGGGCCCGAGAGGAGCTTCTCGGAGCCCTCTGGGCCTCCCTCTGCTCTTGCCCAATGCCGTTTCACCGAGTTAAGGGAATGACCTAATCGCACATGGATTCAATTTCCTCGGCAGAACCGCGGCTCCAAAACCCAGGAGAGAAGGCCCTGGGCTCGGCTCTCCTGGAGACAGGCCGAGCCCCGGCGCTGGGAGAGGACCCCGGGACTCTCTGACCACCCCCCGGAAGGCCTCAGGAGTGGAGGGCCGCCAGAGACATGCCCGCCACGGACCCGACGGGTGGGGGTGACCGCACCAACCCGAAAGAGGGACCCTCGCCTCGTTCTGGAGAGCCGCCACACCCGGCAAGGGGCCGGAGAGAAAAGCTGCTGGCGACAGCCGCCCCTACTTCGGACTAGGACGGTTCTTCCTTGGTTTTCCTCGAGGCCAAGGCCGCGCTTGGAGCTCGGAATATTATTTTTTCCCCTTTCAAAGGTTTTGAACTTGGCTCCCGGCAGCTGTGAGGTCTGGTGGGGACCGCCCGAACCGAGGAAATTAAACACAAGGCCGTGTTTATGTAACACGGCGCTCATGTCGAGGAGGGAGGGGCCGGTCGGCTCCGAGTTCAGACAGAAACTCCTTTCCATCCCAGAGTCGAATCGGCCTGGGCCCAGGAGGGCCCCAGCTTCTGCGAGCGGGGCAGAAGCCAAAGCCACAAGCTGTAGCCCGGGTTTCCCGCTGCCTGTTGGCACAAGCTTTCCCATACAGGAGGTCGGAGGGGAGGGGAGTGTTTTTTTGCTCCCTTCCTTTTTCTTCCACCCTGAGGACTGAGCCAGCCTAGAAAACCACTCTTCTTCTCCCAGTCGATGGGTTTCACCAAGGCCCGCTGCTTGCAAACCCTGGGGAGAGTATACCAGAAGCAAAACACACCATCTCTAATAATACAGGCAAGTGGCCGGAACCGAGATTAGAAGCCAGGCCCCAGGCCCCGGTTCTATCCACCCTTTTTCCCACCTATTTTCACACTTCTCCTTTTGAGGTAGAAAATGACCCCGAATTCCCCGGAGGGGGAAGGGAGAGAGGCAAAGAGACGATTCAGACGCCCACATTTTTGAACGGGTTCGCGGGCATGGGGCCTGAGATGGGCGAGTCATTCCCTCATTAATCACTGCCCTCCCATCATTCGTGTTAAATATAGAAATGATTAGGAAAGACCCCCATCACGGTTAAAAAAATAATTAGCTGCTACATCATGTTGCGCCCGGTAAGACGGAGAGGAGCGATTAAATTAAGAATATTAAAACCCCATTAATCTGTGTTCAACTTAAGCTCTGCTTGTTCACCCCACTGGGCGCACTACTTATTTCTGACACGGAAAGGGATCTGAACCATTCTCCGGAACGAGGTCACTAGCGGGGAAGATGTCAGGTCAGCAATTAGTCAAAAGGGTTGGGGGGCGGGGGGAGACACGCTCCAGGAACCAAGGTTTGAACGTGTCATGGGTCCCTCTTGCCTCGATGTCACCAGAAGAGCGGGTCACTGCCAGGACATCAAGTGTCACCGGGCCCACAGTCAACAGGTGCCCGCAGATAGATTTCTGCCCGATTCCCCTCTGCCGATCGATGGGTAACGGTGGGATCGCTCTCTCGAGGGTCTACGCCCGGGGACCAAGCACCGTACCGATGCTTGGGAAAGCGCGGTTTGGCCACAATTCAGGTTCTCCGCCCACCAGGGGCTCACAATCTGATGGGACAGACAACCAGACATCCATGATTTACAAAGAGACAGAGGGGAGGAAGGAGGATATATAAGGATTGATTGATTGATTGATTGATAACCTGTAGCAGGACAAGGGGTTGGACTCTCCCAAGCACTTAGTATGATGCTCTGCACACAGTAAGCACTCAATAAATACGACTGATTGCATGATTTAGGCTTGTTCTGGGCAATCAGTCAGTCAGTCATATTTACTGAGCGCTTACTGTGTGTAGAGCGCTTGGGAGAAATACAATATAACAATAAACAGACACATTCCCTGCCCACAAGAAGCTTACAGTCTAGAGGGGGAGACAGACACTAACATGAATAAATAAATTACAGTAATAGACAATAAATGTTAAGGGACTGGGAGGGGGGATAAATAAAGGGAACGTATCTACCAACTCCGGTGTAGTCTCCCAAGCGCTCAGTACAGGGCTCTGCACGTAGTAAGCGCTCAATCAATACCACTGAAGATGATGATGGGGGGGAAAGGGGGCGGGAGAGAGGAAGGAAGGAGTGTGAGCCCACCTTTTAGACTGTGAGCCCACTGTTGGGTAGGGACTGTCTTTATATGCTGCCAACTTGTACTTCCCAAGCGCTTAGTACAGTGCTCTGCACACAGTAAGCGCTCAATAAATACGATTGATGACGATGATGATACAAGAAAGAGGGGGAAGAGAAGGAGGAGGAGCAACTAGAGCTCACCTTGGCATCTTCATTTCCTTCTCACCTCCCGCCATAAATCTACTCCAAGTGAGTGACATTTGCCGAGTGTATTTTCACGGGTCTCCATAATCCCTTCAGAATATTATGGCCGCATTACTTTATCTTTGGTTACATTAACTTCAATTTTCCTTATGAGTAAGTATTTGGCTAAAAATTAATATAGTGAAGTTGAAAAGAACCTTATGATAGGAAAAGACTAATTTCATCTCTGACTGCACAGATACCAGAGTACACTGGGGTTAATGTAATTAACTTACAATTTTAGCCCGGGTTGTGTACATACACTGAATCTCCCCGCTGGAAACGAGATTAGATTTTATTACACTATATATCCTGGTTATCTTCACCGTGCCTCCAAGATTACTCCCCACAATGACTTCAAGGCTTCTCTGCCGCAATGAAAACACAGAAACCATCTGGTTCTGTGAGCTCTGGCAGTTTATTTAAGGATTTAATTAAATGTTCTAAATGGAGAGCTTCTCCGAATTAACATTTTAAATGTGACTTATTGCAGGTTTAATACTGTCTTAATGCCAACCTGGGAAACTCTGTGGCCCAAGTTGTTGACTTCAAATGGAATTCATTTGGGGGAGAGGAGGGGGGCCTCCAAGGGAGACCATTAATTAATCTAAACAACTAATGGGGATTGGTTCTGACTTTTGATGAAGATTATTTACAGAGACAATTTGCGATGAATAAAGAGTCACAGTAGGCAAACGCTTAATTGAATTCGAAAAAAAAAAAAAGGAAAAAAGTCTCATTGTGTTTAATATCAGGGACGCATCCTTTGAGAGAGCTGGGAAACACCGGGAATGGGGCGATTGCTTATGGCCTCCTAGCTGGGCGCTAATAACAGAAAGAATGGGTAATTGGATTCTCCCACGCAATTCTTTGCCACGTGCCTCGGGAACGCTATGGGGAAATTTTCTCAAAACGGAACTTCCGGCGTGACTAGCTGGCCGGGCAGGGGTCTCTGTGCCGGGATGGTTGCCCCGTCCCCCATCCTAGGAGGATCCGCTTCTCCGGTCCCACAGTTCTGCCCTCTGGGAACGCTGCCGGCTGTCTGTTTCATTCATTCATTCAATCGTAATTATTGAGCGCTTACTGTGTGCAGAGCACTGTACTAAGCGCTTGGGAAGTACAAGTTGGCAACATGCAGAGACCATCCCTACCCAGCAGCGGGCTCACAGTCTAGAAGGGGGAGACGGACAACACAACAAAACATATTAACAAAATAAAATGAATAGAATAGTAAATATGTACAAGTAAAATAAAGTAATAAATATGTACAAACACATATATAGGTACTGTGGGGAGGGGAAGGAGGTAGGATGGGGGGATGGGGAGGGGAAGAAGGGGGAGAGGAAGGAGGGGGCTCAGTTTGGGAAGGCCTCCTGGAGGAGGTGAGCTCTCAGTAGGGCTTTGAAGGGAGGAAGAGAGCGAGCTTGGCGGATGTGCGGAGGGAGGGCATTCCAGGCCAGGAGGAGGACGTCAGCCGGGGGTCGATGGCGGGACAGGCGAGAACGAGGCACAGTGAGAAGGTTAGCGGCAGAGGAGTGGAAGGTGCGGGCTGGGCTGTAGAAGGAAAGAAGGGAGGTGAGGTAGGAGGGGGCGAGGTGATGGACAGCCTTGAAGACGAGAGTGAGGAGTTTTTGCCTGATGCATAGGTTGACTGGTAGCCACTGGAGATTTTTGAGGAGGGGAGTAACATGCCCAGAGCGTTTCTGCACAAAGACGATCCGGGCAGCAGCGTGGAGTATAGATTGAAGTGGGGAGAGACAGGAGGATGGGAGATCAGAGAGGAGGCTGATGCAGTAATCCAGTCGGGACGGGATGAGAGATTGAATGAGCAGGGTAGCGGTTTGGATGGAGAGGAAAGGGCGGATCTTGGCGATGTTGCGGAGGTGAGACTGGCAGGTTTTGGTGACGGCCTGGATGTGAGGGGTGAACGAGAGAGCGGAGTCGAGGATGACACCAAGGTGTCATCCCGCTTCTAGGCTGTGAACCCGTTGGTGGGTAGGGACTGTCTCTATGTGTTGCCGAATTGTACTTTCCAAGCGCTTAGTACAGTGCTCTGCACACAGTAAGTGCTCAATAAATCTGACTTAATGAATGAAAAACAATCACCTTCCCCGGGCAGCGGGCCCCTTGAAGCCTCTGCTGATGTTTGGGTTCGGTGTAATTCTGGGGTTCCGGGGTTCCGCCTGGCGGAACTGTCACAGTCGGATGGGCCGGTGAGGCCAAGGGCAGAGAAGCCGATCAATTCTAGAAATGGTGACTACGCGGAGCTGTTACCGTCTGGGTCCGGGTGTGTTACGCATGATCCCACGGTCCTCGATCACGGCCCGATGCCAGACCCAGCGGCTCCTAAACCCACCCCACTCACAGACCCGTTGCTCGGGACCTCACTTTCCGAATGCCAACAAAAAAGAAAAATCCTCTCTCAATGCTGAAAACGGGTTTTTCTTTCCCTGGGATTCCATCTCCTCTGTTTGGCCAACGCTGGTTTTCGTTTTGCGGCCTGAAGGCAGCTCGGGTTTTCCCCACTAGTCTGACCGACTCTGAGAAGAGACGAGGGTCTCCGGGCCCGGAGAGGGGCTTATACGGAACTGACGCCGGAGTCCCGACCACCCGAGGGACGGCAGCCCATTCACTCTCCTTCCCCCGCCGAGACACGCGCTGGCAAGAGAAGCCACTATGTCAGGGAAGCCTTCCGGCCCCTCTCCCAAGGGGAGGCTCCCATCAGCGATCCCTTGCCCCCTGAGGTGGGGATTTGAATCCAAACCTGGAAGTCTCATGACCAGCACCCCGGAGAAGGCCCAGCCACTTGTTCCAGAGGCCTGAGAGAACTCGGATCCAAATGCAGAGGAGATCGAGTGGCGGGGCCCCAGACATCGACTAACTTGGATTTTCATTGCGGGTGCTCCTTCTGGTCGGAGTTTGGGATGGGACCGGGGTGGGATTCTCACAGTCTAGTGAAACAAAGGAAGGGGGTACAACAGGGAGAGGGATGGGAGATACGACGATGTGGGAACACATGGGCAGAGCCAGGGTGGGTGAGTATCCAGGAGGGCCCAGAGACCTTACGAGCCGGCCCGTCAGGCTGCCTTGTTTTATGGCTTTTCCAGTCCCTCTCTTCCACCTGGGTCTCCCTGCCCAGGAAGTCCTTGGGGTCCAGCCATGTGCCAAGGGACACCGGGCAGAAGTCTGCAGACACCCCTCAACAGGCTCCTCCGGGAGCAGGGAGGTGGTCCCTCTCAGCAAGGGATTTCCAACCAGATTTCCACCCAGGATCCTCTTCCTCACCTCCTCCTCCGCCCCGGGAGGAGATCCTCCCGCAACGACCCAGCCCGGCAGACAAGACGGAATGACGCGCTTAAGCACTTGGTACAGTGCTCTGCACACACTAAGCGCACAACAAATACCATCAATTGATTGACTGCTTGACACTTACCTGCCCCTTCTCTCCAACCGCTTGAGTTTCTTTGGTTTGACGATTCCAAGCCGCTCCCTCCAGGTCCTGGAAAAGCCCGGGGAAATTCATCAGATCCCACGCCCGGTGCCTACACCCCGACTTCCCCTCTACCACGATACTTCAGGGACCGCGGCCGCCTGCCCTTTCCTGTGGGGCCCACACATTTTGCCATCGCTCTCTCTCCTCAACCCCGCTTAATGCTCCGCCACACCCCCAGGGAGAATTCCCTTTCCAGCCGCTGCTGCTAGAGACTGGATTCACGTCAAATCCAGTGGAATGGGAGAAAGGGTGGGGCGGCGAGAGGTCAGCGGCCTCGGCTGGATGCGGAGGGGAGTGGGACACCGCCGGAGGTCTTGGAGGATGGGAGAAATGTGTGAAGAATGACAATTTTCGCAGGAAGTCCCGGGGAGTGGACTGGAGAGGGGAGAGGCTGGAGGCAGAGAGGTCGGGGGGAGGCCGATGCAATAGTCTATCTGGGATGTGACCCCAGCCCTGGCCCTGGGCAGGGCACAGAGAAGGAGTGGGTAAGATCATCATCATCATCATCAATCGTATTTATTGAGCGCTTACTGTGTGCAGAGCACTGTACTAAGCGCTTGGGAAGTACAAGTTGGCAACATATAGAGACAGTCCCTACGCAACAGTGGGCTCACAGTCTAAAAGAGATGGCACTTGGCACCCTTCCTGCCAAGACACTTCAGCCCCCCACGTGACAACCTGTTCCTAGACTGTGAGCCCACTGTTGGGTCGGGACCGTCTCTATATGTTGCCAACTTGTACTTCCCAAGCGCTTAGTCCACTGCTCTGCACACAGTAAGCGCTCAATAAATACGACTGAATGAATGAACGAACTGTAATAATAACTGGGGGATTTGTTAGGCACATGCCAGGCACTGTTCTAAGCACTGGAGTAGATGCAAGATAATCGCACTGGACAAAATCCCTGTCCTACATAAGGCTCAGAGTCTTAAAACCCATTTTACAGATGAGGGAACTGAAGCCCACAGAAGTGAAGTGACTCGGCCAAGATTACCCAGCAGACCGGTGGCGGAGCTGGGATTAGAGCCCAGGTCAATCAATCAATCAATCAATCAATCGTATTTATTGAGCACTTACTTTGTGCAGAGCACTGTACTAAGCGCTTGGGAAGTACAAGTTGGCAACATCCGTCCTGATGCCCAGCCCACGCTCTATCCACTAGATCATGCTGCTTTTGGACTTGCCCCAAGCTGGGGAGAGGGGAAGGAGGATGCAAGATTCTCCCATCTGTGTCCCAAGGCCCAGCTTCTGAGTCTGCTGGGCAACCTTGAACAGGGCCACAAAGTAAGCGCTTAATAAATGCTATCACTGTTATTATTATTATTCCCTGGGCCTCAGTGACCTCACCTGTAAAATGGGGATTAAAACTGGGAGCCCCCCGTGGGACAACCTGATCACCTTGTAACCTCCCCAGCACTCAGAACAGTGCTTGGCACATAGTAAGCGCTTAGTAAATGCTATCATTGTTATTATTATTATTCTCTGGGCCTCAGTGACCTCATCTGTCAAATGGGGATTAAAACTGTGAGCCCCCAATGGGACAACCTGATCACCTTGTAACCTCCCCAGCGCTTAGAACAGTGCTTGGCACATAGTAAGTGCTTAGTAAATGCTATCATTGTTATTATTATTATTCTCTGGGCCTCAGTGACCTCATCTGTCAAATGGGGGTTAAAACTGTGAGCCCCCCGTGGGACAACCTGATCACCTTGTAACCTCCCCAGTGCTTAGAACAGTGCTTTGCACATAGTAAACGCTTAATAAATGCTATCATTGTTATAATTATTATTCTCTGGGCCTCGGTGACCTCATCTGTCAAATGGGGATTAAAACTGTGAGCCCCCCCGTGGGACAACCTGATCACCTTGTAACCTCCCCAGCTCTTAGAACAGTGCTTTGCACATAGTAAGCGCTTAGTAAATGCTATCATTGTTATTATTATTATTCTCTGGGCCTCAGTGACCTCATCTGTCAAATGGGGATTAAAACTGTGAGCCCCCCTGTGGGACAACCTGATCACCTTGTAACCTCCCCAGGGCTTAGAACAGTGCTTGGCACATAGTAAGTGCTTAATAAATGCTATCATTGTTGCTGTTATTGTCCCTTAACTTCTCTGGGCCTCCTTTTCCTCTTCAGTGGAAGACGGATAAGATCCCCGCTCTCCCTCCCTCTTAGAATAGGAGCCCCGTGTGGGGCAGGGACAGGGAACAATCTCATATTGCTGTTCCAGGACTTAGCCAGGTGTTTGGCAGAATCAGCACTTAATAAGTACCATTTTTTTTAAAAAAGTGAGTTCATCCTGGGCTCACTGGGAGTCAAGCGGCTTCTTCACGTCCACAGAGGCAGAGCCGGAGATAAAAATCACAGTTCCCGGCTACCGCGGGCTGACTTCATCTGAGCCAGATCGGTACGGATAACGGGATGGTGGCAAGAAGGAGGAGGAGAACCAGGGAAGGTGATGAAATCGCTTGGGCGTCCCTTTCTACGCGAGAAAAATAAACACCTTTCCCGTGCCCGGTGCTTATCAAAATCCTTTGATTTTAATCCATTATTAAAGCCGCTGAAACATCAAACTGGGTCCCTTCCTGGCCATTCTGTTTACCGTCTCCGGGGTGGGGGGTGGAGGGGGGTCCGGCTACCTCGGGAAAATGGTTATCATCTGCAAAACTTGAGGCCCAAAATAGCCCTGCCGTTGCCCTGGCAACTAGCATTTATTCCCCCCTTTCCTCCCCCCCCCCCGCCCCCGTGCCCCTTTGCATATTGCTGCATATTTCTATCATCTCTTTCCAGGCACAGTTCATAAACACGACTGCATAATAAAGAATGTTATCGCCGATGACTTACGGCCCAGCTGCGGCAAATAAGATATGAAGGGCCGGGGAAATACAATTTCATGCCGTTAGGACAACAGATTGATTGGGTGTCCTTCAAATGGGATGCCACTTCTTCAGGGCAGGCGGAATTCGGAGCCAAAGTTAAGTCTTCCCCCTCCCGATGGAACCGCGGGGGCAGCGGGAGGGGAAAGGGAGGCCTGGCTCTCCTCCTGCTCCTTCGGCAGATGAGGAAACTGAGGCCCAGAGAGGTTAAGGGATTTAGCCCCAAGATGGTCACAGAGAAAGTCGTAGGAAAAGCATTTACTGAGCTCCTTATGGCCAGGCGGCCGCCTCAGTTGTACTGCCCTGTCACAAGTGCTTAATACGGTTTGGTGCCCTGGGAGTCAAAAGGTCATGGGTTCTAATCCCGCCTCCGCCCCTTGTCGGCTAAGGGACCCTTGGGCAAGTCACTTTACTTCTCTGGGCCTCAGTTACCTCATCTGGAAAATGGGGATTGACACTGTGAGCCCCACGTGGGACAGGGGCTATGTCCAACCCGATTTGCTTGTATCCACCCCAGCGCTTAGTAAGTGCTTGACGCATAGTAAGCGCTTAACAAATACCACAATCATTACTGTGGATTAAGGGGGGATTAAGACTGGGAGTCCCACCTGGGGCAACCCGATGACCTTGTATCTCCCCCAGGCCTTACAACAGTGCTTGGCACATGGTAAGCGCCTAACAAATACCATTCATCATCATCATCAATCATATTTATTGAGCGCTTACTATGTGCAGAGCACTGTACTAAGCACTTGGGAAGTACAAATTGGCAACGTATAGAGACAGTCCCTACCCAACAGTGGGCTCACAGTCTAGAAGGGGGAGACAGAGAACAGAACCAAACATACTAACAAAATAAAATAAATAGGATAGATATGTACAAGTAAAATAAATAAATAAATAGAGTAATAAATATGTACAAACATATATACATATATACATATATACAGGTGATTATTACCATTATTATTATTATTATCATTATTATTAAATAACACTCAATTTATTATACTGTATTCTCCCAAGCACTTAGCCCAGTGCTCTGCATACAGTCAGCACTCAAATAGGACTGATTATTCGCTCGTTGTTGGGTAGGGACCGCCTCTATATGTTTCCAACTTGTACTTCCCAAGCGCTTAGTACAGTGCTCCGCACACAGTAAGCGCTCAATAAATACGATTGAATGAATGAATTCGGCACACAGTAAGCGCTCAAATAAGCCGTCCTCTAGGCTGTAAGCACACTGGGGGGCAGGGAAAATGCCTGCCACCTCTGCTGTACCGTCCCCTCCCAAGCACTTGGTCCACTGTATGGGACCATTGCACTGGCACGCTAGTTAGCGCGCTCAATAAATACCACTGACGACGATGAAGGGATACCATCGACTCATTTGGGACACACGGGATTAGGATACACTGTACTAGGGCCTCGGGAAACACCGAATCACAAAGTGACACGTTGCCTGCCCATGAGGAGCTTCTGCTCTGAGTGCGGGGCCGCGGCATGGCCGGCACGAGAAAAGAATGTCAGTCTCCTGCCCGCTGGGCCCCTGTTCCCCCGGCCCACGTCATCCCCCGGGCCTGGAATGCCCCCAATCCCTCTGCCCATCCGCCAAACTCGCTCTCTTCCTCCCTTCAAGGCCCTGCTGAGAGCTCACCTCCTCCAGGAGGCCTTCCCACACTGAGCCCCTTCCTTCCTCTCCCCCTCGTCCCCCTCTCCATCCCCCCATCTTACCTCCTTCCCTTCCCCACAGCACCTATATATATGTATATATGTTTGTACATATTTATTACTCTATTTATTTATTTTTATTTATTTTACTTGTACCTATCTATTCTATTTATTTTATTTTGTTAGTATGTTTGGTTTTGTTCTCTGTCGCCCCCTTTTAGACTGTGAGCCCCCTGTTGGGTAGGGACTGTCTCTATATGTTGCCAATTTGTACTTCCCAAGCGCTTAGTACAGTGCTCTGCACATAGTAAGCGCTCAATAAATACGATTGATGATGATGTTCTTCCCACTAAGCCACACTACCCCCCGCCTGAACGGGAAGGGTGGTTGCTTCGAACGTCGACCGCTAATTTCCGCTCTATTCCTTCCACAAATGGCCTTTTCGGTCCCTCAGGGACGTTACTTCCAGGACAAACTATACGGTGCCGTGAACTGAACTCTGATCTATCACTCGATCAATCCGTGGCATCTACTGAGCGCTTACTGCTCCCAGAGCACTGGAAAAACGCTTGCAGAGCGCCATTCCAGCGAGTTGGCGGGCGTGAGCCAGCGAAATATCTCTATATAGTAATAATAATAATAATAATAATGGTATTTATTAAGTGCTTACTATGTGCCAGGCACTGTTCTAAGCGCTGGGGAGCTTACAAGGTGACCAGGTTGTCCCACTGGGGGCTCACAGTTTTCATCCCCATTTTCCAGATGAGGTCACTGAGGCCCAGAGAAGTGAAGTGACTTGCCCACAGTCACACAGCGGACAGTTGGCGGAGCCGGGATTTGAACCCCCGACCTCTGACTCCAAAGCCCGGGCTCTTTCCATCTGGGCCACACTGCTTCTCATCTATATGTCAAATCTATATGTTTCCAACTTGTACTTCCCAAGCGCTTAGTACAGTGCTCCGCACACAGTAAGTGCTCAATAAATACGATTGAATGAATGAATGAATGAAATCTTCCAAGGGAAAGGCATTTGCTATAATTCCCCGACAGGCAGTCCGGGTGAGACGGATGATCGGAGTTACTGCAGGAAGGAATTGGATGATATACTCAATCATCATTATGGTATTTGTTAAGCGCTTACTATGCACCTGGCACTGTATTAGGCGCTGATGTCTTCTAGACTGTGAGCCCACTGTTGGGTAGGGGCCGTCTCTATGTGTTGCCAACTTGTACTTCCCAAGCGCTTAGTACAGTGCTCTGCACACGGTAAGCGCTCAATAAATACGATTGATTGATTGACTGATTGATGTAGATAGAAGATGATCAGGATGGACCCATCAATAGCGCATTCCTTTGCCCCGGCATGCCGTTAATCTCTTGAAGGGGAGGGTTCCCTCCAAAACCCGGAGTGGGGGGGGAGTTCGTGAGGCTGAGATGATTTTTAATTTTCTCTCAATGCCAGCATGCGATGGATGAGTTCTATTTATCTCACCTTGAGTGAATTTAAAAAAATAAAATAATACCTCTCCAACTTTGTATTCTCCGGCCCGTGGGGGTCTCTGAAGGACCACACGGTTCAAATTTAATTTTTCCCTCACCTAAAACCCCCCGACACCATAAAACATCAACATGACACATCGGTGACTGGGGCCCGTAATGGATGGTGACATTAAACGCGGGGAAATAGAGCTGAAAAATGACATCCTACTTCTGTCCTCGCTCCTTCCCCGAGCTGCCCCCGCATCCCTCCACCCCCCACGGGCCCGGGGGCCGGGGCTGCCCATTCCCACTGGACAAATCAATCAATCAATCAATCAATCGCATTTATTGAGTGCTTACTGTGTACAGAGCACTGTACTAAGCGCTTGGGAAGTACAAGTTGGCAAAGCCCTGCTCAGGGAAGTGCTCTGCACACAGAAAGCGCTCAGTAAATGGAGTTGAGCTCAGTCGTAGCTCCATTGCTGAATTCTTTCCAAGCGCTTAGTACAGTGCTCTGCACACAGTAAGCGCTCAATAAGCGCTCTGCACACAGTAAGCGCTCCAAGAGGATGTGAACCTCTTATTTTCTTTGTACATATTCTATTTATTTTATTTTGTTAATATGCTTTGCTGTCTGTCTCCCCCTTCTAGACTGTGAGCCTGCTGTTGGGTAGGGACTGTCTCTGTATCATCAATCATCATCAATCGTATTTATTGAGCGCTTACTATGCGCAGAGCACTGTACTAAGCGCTTGGGAAGTACAAATTGGCAACCTATAGAGACAGTCCCTACCCAACAGTGGGCTCACAGTCTAAAAGGGGAAGACAGAGAACAAAACCAAACGTACTAACACAATAAAATAAATAGAATAGATATGTACAAGTAAAATAGAGTAATAAATATGTACAAACATATATACATATATGTAGCCAACTTGTATTTCCCAAGCGCTTAGTACAGTGCTCTGCACACAGTAAGCGCTCAATAAATACGATTGAATGAATGAAGGAGGGAAGGAGAGAGGGGGAAAGGAGGGGGGGAGAGAGAGAAAGGGAAAGAGGGGGGGGACGGATAGTGTGTGTGTGTGCGCTGACAGTCTACTATGGGTAGAGGACTGGACTGAGCGAACACAATCCCGTAGAGATTGTAGACATGTTCCCAGGCCCAGAGGAGCTGATGTTTTAGCAGAGGAGGCACCTAGGAACTCGCTGTGGGGCCAAAGCCCCCACCGCCGATCAAAAACTGGGAGGAGGGATCTCATTCATTCGTTCAGTTGTATTTATTGAGCGCTTACTGTGTGCAGGACACTGTATTCATTCATTCAATCATATTTATTGAGCGCTTACTGTGTGCAAAGCACTGTACTAAGCCCTTGGGAAGCACAAATCAGCACCATATAGAGATGGTCCCTAACCAACAAGGGGCTCACAGTCTCCATCCCCATTTTACAGATGAGGGAACAGAGGATCAGAAGAGTGAAGTGACTCGCCCAAGAACACACAGCAGACAAGGGACAGAACTGCCCCAGCACTGGGCATAGTAATAATAATGATGGCATTTATTAAGCGCTTACTATGTGCAAAGCACTGTTCTAAGCGCTGGGGAGGTTACAAGGTGATCAGGTTGTCTCACGGGGGGGGCTCACAGTCTTAATCCCCATTTCACAGATGAGGGAACTGAGGCACAGAGAAGTGACTGTGACTGTACTGAGCGCTTGGGAGAGTACAGCAGAACAATAAGCAGACACATTCCCTGCCCACAAGAAGCCAGCAGGGTAGCGTCACAGCCTGGCTCCCGGCTCCTCACTCTCTCCAGCAGCGTGGAAATCAATCAATCAATCAATCGTATTTATTGAGCGCTTACTATGTGCAGAGCACTGTACTAAGCGCTTGGGAAGTACAAATTGGCAACACATAGAGACAGTCCCTACCCAACAGCGGGCTCACAGTCTAAAAGGGGGAGACAGAGAACAGAACCAAACATACCAACAAAATAAAATAAATAGGATAGAAATGTACAAGTAAAATAAATAAATAAATAAATAAATAGAGTAATAAATATGTAAGAGCCTGGGCTTGGGCGTCAGAGGTTATGGGTTCTAATCCCGGCTCTGCCACTTGTCTGCTGTGTGACTTTGGGCAAGTCACTTCACTTCTCCGAGCCTCGGTTACCCCATCTGTAAAATGGGGACTAAGACTGTGAGCCCCCCGTGGGACAACCTGATCACCTTGTAACCTCCCCAGCGCTTAGAACAGTGCTTTGCTCTGCACACCGTAAGTGCTCAATAAATACAACTGAATGAATGACTGCAATCGTTAGACTGTTAGACACGATCCCTACCCTCAAGAAGCCTACTGTCTTCTATGTGCAAAACACTGTACTAGGCACTTTGGAGAGCACAGTAGGTTTAGAAGACAGGATTCCTGCCCTCGAGGAGCTTACAATCTAGCAGGGGAGATGGATAATAATAATAATAATAATAATAATAATAATGGCATTTATTAAGCGCTTACTATGTGCAAAGCACTGTTCTAAGTGCTGGGGAGGTTACAAGGTGATCAGGTTGTCCCACGGGGGGCTCACAGTCTTAGTCCCCATTTTACAGAGGAGGTAACTGAGGCCCAGAGAAGTGAAGTGACTTGCCCAAAGTCACACGGCTGACAATTGGCGGAGCCGGGATTTGAACCCATGACCTCTGACTCCAAAGCCCGGGCTCTTTTCCACTGAGGCACGCTGCTTTTCTAATGTTAGGCCCGCCACTCAAAAGGGAGTCAGAAGACTGGGGCAAACACCTGGTGCCTGCATTTTTGCTTCTTGAAGCCCAGTTTCCCTGGTGGGAAAAGAGGGGAGGGGGCAAAAGCCAAGGCCCCAGGGAGGCCCGGCGGACCCTGCAGAGTCCACTCTGGGGCACAGGCCAGGAGGACGAAATCAATCAATCCATCAATCGTATTTATTGAGCGCTTACTATGTGCAGAGCACTGTACTAAGCACTTGGGAAGTACAAATTGGCAACACATAGAGACAGTCCCTACCCAACAGTGGGCTCACAGTCTAAAAGGGGGAGACAGAGAACAAAACCAAACATACCAACAAAATAAAATAAATAGGATAGAAATGTACAAGTAAAATAAATAAATAAATAAATAAATAGAGTAATAAATACGTACAACCATATATACATATATACAGGTGCTGTGGGGAAGGGAAGGAGGTAAGATGGGGGGATGGAGAGGGGGACGAGGGGGAGAGGAAGGAAGGGGCTCAGTCTGGGAAGGCCTCCTGGAGGAGGGGAGCTCTCAGCAGGGCCTTGAAGGGAGGAAGAGAGCTAGCTTGGCGGAGGGGCAGAGGGAGGGCATTCCAGGCCCGGGGGATGACGTGGGCCGGGGGTCGATGGCGGGACAGGCGAGAACGAGGCCTAACGGTGAGGAGATTAGCGGTGGAGGAGCGGAGGGTGCGGGCTGGGCTGGAGAAGGAGAGAAGGGAGGTGAGGTAGGAGGGGGCCAGGGGATGGACAGCCTTGAAGCCCAGGGTGAGGAGTTTCTGCCTGATGCGCAGATTGATTGGTAGCCATTGGAGGTTTTTGAGGAGGGGAGTAATATGCCCAGAGCATTTCTGGACAAAGATAATCCGGGCAGCAGCATGAAGTATGGGGCTGACCCCATCCATCCAGGGGCTGACCCCCCACCCCCACTCCAGGCCTTGCTGAGCATGCTGTTGGCAAGTCCTCTTTCCCGGGAGATGCTCTCCTGCCCTCCCCAATGGCGGGTAGTTCCAGCTGATGCCCCTGGACCACCCCCAGCAAGGATGTCCCAAGGGGAATTACCGGGGCAGAGGGAGGCAGAAGGGCAGTGAGCAGGGAGGGAAGGGAGAAGGGAGGGCAGGCCTCCCCGCTGCCGTCTTATTTCCTGTTTGTTTTCCACACTGCTGCGCGCCAGCACAGGGATTCGGTTGCCAAGGAGACCGATGTGGAGGTACCCGGGGGCGGCCGCCCGCACCGTGTGGGTGAAGAATGTGTGTCATCCGTAGCCCCGCGTGCTCGAGGGGAGCCGGGCCAATTACTGCCTCCCGCCCGCTTGCCCACCCACCCGCCTGTCCACCCCCTCATCCATCCACCCGGCCCTACCGGCGGGGGAGAGTCCGGGGGGTGTAGGGGGCAACCCAGAAGCGGCTTGATGACGGCTCTGATCCCGATGCCCAGCTCCCCCGGGTCACCTGGGCAGGCCGTACGGCACATTGGCCCCGTTACCCTCGGCAGCCCCCCACGGTCACCCACGTGGCTGGCACCACCCTCAAAGGCCGCCCACGTCGCCCAAGGCAGGCCAGCAGGCGGTGGAGGCGCGGGGGCCGCGCTCCGCTGCTAATTATTTCCCATGATGAACACGTTATTACGGCTCACAATTGAAATAATCAATTTGGAATCGCCGCTTTGATGAGTTAATGTGCACTTGGCGGGTGTCACTTGAGAATCTCGCCGGGAAGCACGATTCTATTTTTATCGTCGGGCACCATAGGCACCCAGCGGGAAGAGCGGGCGGGGCCTCCACATGGGCCCGCGCAGGCGCTCACACACACAAAAACACTCTCTCAGGGTGTCTGATGAACAGCACGCAAATACCCCACACATATCCTGAGCAACACAGCAAGCACGCACACACACACACACCACACACAAAACACTTTCTCAGGGTGTCTGAGGAACACAGTGCATGTGCATACACATATCTCGAGTGAAACAAGCACATATGTACGCGAGCACACGTGCACACAAAAACCACTCAGGGTGCTCGAGGAGCACAACATATGCACACAGTACAGTTGTTAGTATGATTGGTTTTGTTTTCTGTCTCCCCCTTTTAGACTGTGAGCCCACTGTTGGGCAGGGACTGTCTCTATATGTTGCCAATTTGTACTTCCCAAGCGCTTAGTACAGTGCTCTGCACACAGTAAGCGCTCAATAAATACGATTGATGATGATGCACACCTATGCATGCCCACACACACTCACTCTCGGTTAACTGAAAACACAGACTGTGCTCTTTCTCTCTCCTCCCCCCTTCCCTTGAGTACCATTCATTCATTCAATCGTATTTATTGAGCGCTTACTGTGTGCAGAGCACTGTACTAAGCGCTTGGGAAGTACAAGTCGGCATCATATAGAGACGGTCCCTACCCAACAACGGGCTCAGAGTCTAGAAGGGGGAGACACAGACAACAGAACAAAACATGTGGACCACAATGGACACACACCCCAATCGAGGAACACTGCTTCCCCCAACCCGCAATTTATTGATGAGCCTGTCTCCCCCGCTGGACTGGAAGCTCCTTGAGGGCAAGGCCCAGCTGTACCAACTCTACTGTTCTCCCCAAAGCGCTTAGTACACTCATCCTGGAGAGCCAGGACCAGCTGTACCAAGTCCATTGTTCTCTCCCAAGCGCTCAGTATAGCACGCTGCACATATCAGGCCCTACTGAGAGCTCACCTCCTCCAGGAGGTCTTCCCAGACTGAGCCCCTTCCTTCCTCTCCCCCTCGTCCCCCTCTCCATCCCCCCATCTTACCTCCTTCCCTTCCCCACAGCACCTGTATATATATGTTTGTACATATTCATTACTCTATTTATTTTACTTGTACATATCTATCCTATTTATTTTATTTTGTTAGTATGTTTGGTTTTGTTCTCTGTCTCCCCCTTTTAGACTGTGAGCCCACTGTTGGGTAGGGACTGTCTCTGTATGTTGCCAATTTGTACTTCCCAAGCGCTTAGTACAGTGCTCTGCACACAGTAAGTGCTCAATAAATACGATTGATTGATTGATTGATTGATTGATCAGGCACTCGAATGTTGCCGACGGCCCGAGGAGGAGAAATAGCGAGCGAGAAGATGACGTCAGGGAGTCCTCCCTCGTGGCTTGTCAGTCTTCCAGCTGACGGAGACCATGTGCTCGGCACGCCTGGGCCTCAGAGTGGGGAGAAAGGGCGGGCGCCGGACTCTTCAGGGCTTCCTCATCTTCGCCTCCATCTTCCCGGCCTCCCATTCCCCCTCTGCTTCACTCCACACCTACATCCCAATATTTTCCAGCAGCCTCCGGCCTGGAAAACACCCGCGGGGAGGAGCGGGAATGGAACCGTGAAACCAGTTCCTCATGAAACCAGTTCCTCCGGGTGAAAATGTTCAAGCGTTCAAAGAGGCTCGACCCACCCCGCAACGGCGCGACATTTCCAGCGTCTTTCCCACAGATTTCGGGCTGCTCTCCCAAGGAGGACTCCCCCCGGCTCTTCCACAGGGGAAAGAAAACGGAGTCGTAAATCACGAGCGTCGTTAAAAAATAAGAATAATGATAACCGCCAGAGTCCCCTCCCCCTGTCAGAGAGCTGATTTCTCTTTTTAAAATACCCCTCTGTGCCAGGGGGCTCTTCAGAAAAGAGTTAATTAATATATCTCGCTGCGGACTAATTCTCTCTTCAACATGTGGCTGTCATTTCCCTGTCATCAGAGGTGATTTACAACAGGGTTTAATTAAATTCTCCCGTATATTATTCAGGATTCTCCAAAGACAACGCCAAAGACAGCCGAGGTATTTAAGATGTCACCTGCTGAGACATATCATCGCCTCCTAAATAAATATGACAGTGATCAAACTTGGGCTAATTACAGTGACTTGGTTATTTGTTTGTATGTTTTAATATTTAATTGCTTTCGTGTTCATCCAATTACAAAGCCACGGCAAATAGAAATTAACTTTTTATCGGCGTGTTCCCAGCCCGGCTAATAAGCCCGTCGGAGGCTGCGTGCGATGGCCTTCCGGGGGATGTTCTCGTGTGATGGCCAGTCTGTCCGGGGGTGGGCTATGGCCCCCCAGCCCCCTACCCAGCCCCCCAGGATGGGTTTTGGCCTAGAGGGGATGGAGTCAATCAATCAATCGTACTTATTGAGCGCTTACTGTGTGCAGACCACTGTACTAAGCGCTTGGGAAGTACAAGTTGGCAACATATAGAACATACGGAGTTCTCCACTGGATTTCATTTGTACCCCCCAAGCGCTTAGTACAGTGCTCTGCACACAGTAAGCGCTCAATAAATACGACTGAGTGAATGAATGAATGAATGGAGCTCTCCACTAGGCGCTCAATAAATACGATTGAATGAATGAATGAATAAACAAGGCGCCAATTCGGGGCTCTTGGTTCTCTACTGCCACCCCGTGGCCGCCGCAGGGAGCGCGCCCGGCTTGAGGGAATTATTATTATTATTATTATTATTATTATTATTATTATTGATTGTATATAATATTGCATTGTATATGATATTACATATTATATTATATTATATTATATTTTGTATGATTATATAATGTATGATATATAATATATTATGTTATATAATATATAATATAATGTATAATTAATGAAAATAATAATAATAATAATAATAATAATAGAAATGGTTCTTAAGCGCTTACTCTGTTCCGGGCACTGGACTGGACACAAGCAAATCACGCTGGACACAGTCCCTGTCCCACATGGGGCTTCAGTCTTAATCCCCATTTTCCAGGTGTGGTATAACTGATTAGGGTTCCACACAGAGTAACCGCTCAATAAATACAATTGGAAAAGAACTAATAAAACTGAGGCCCGGAGAAGTGACTCGCCCAAGGCTACAGAGGAGATAAATGGCCGAGAGAAGCAGCATGGCTCAGGGGAAAGAGCTCGGGCTTTGGAGTCAGAGGTCATGGGTTCAAATCCCGGGTCTGCCACTTGTCAGCTGCGTGACTTCGGGCAAGTCACTTCACTTCTCTGGGCCTCAGTTCCCTCATCTGTAAAATGAGGATTAAGATTGTGAGCCCCACATGGGCCAACCTGATCACCTTGTAACCTCCCCAGCGCTTTGAACAGTGCTTTGCACATAGTAAGCGCTTAATACGAAAAAAAAATGGCGGAGCCAGGATTAGAACTCAGGTCCCCTGACTCCCGGGGCCGGGCACTTTTTACTAGGCCACCCTGCTTCTGCTTTTTGGTTTTTTTTTCTGCTCATTGGGCAGTGCTTACAATGTGCCAGGCACCAGAATAAGCGCTAGGGTAGATACAAGCTAATCGGGTTGCATCCAGTCCACCTCCCACATGGGGCTCACAGTCTTAATCCCCATTTCACAGACAGTAAAAATGATGTGAGGCATCTGTTAAGTGTTTACTAGGTGCCAGGACTGTTCTAAGTGCCGAGGTATCTGGGGTATCTTGTACCTACAAGCAAAACGGGTTGGACACAGTCTATGTCCCACAAGGGATTTGCCGTCTTAATCCCCATTTTATAGATGAGGAAACTGAAGCAAAGAGAAGTGAAGTGACTCGCCCATGGTCACAGAGCAGACGAGTGGCGGAGCCGGGATTAGAACCCAGGTCCTTCTGACTCTCAGGGCCATGAACGACCCACTAGGCCACGTTGCTTCTCCTCTTCCCGCTCCTACATAGACTGGGAGCCCAAATAATCCCCGCTGGAATCCAGTGGTGGTACCCAGGGACCTCTCATCCCAGCAGGATGGGGTTCAATAAATCGTATTTATTGAGCGCTTACTGTGTGCAGAGCACTGTACTAAACGCTTGGGAAGTCCAAGTTGGCAACATATAGAGACAGTCCCTACCCAACAGTGGGCTCACGTCATAAGGATGGAGCAAGTGGCTTTGGGGTTCAGAGGGGAACTATCGCCCCAATAATAATAATAATAACGGCATTTATTAAGCGCTTACTATGTGCAAAGCACTGTTCTAAGCGCTGGGGAGGTAATCAATCAATGAATCAATCATATTTATTGAGCGCTTACTGTTTGCAGAGCACTGTACTAAGTGCTTGGGAAGTCCAAGTTGGCAACATATAGAGACAGTCCCTACCCAACAGTGGGCTCACAGTCTAGAAGATAGTGTAATAAATACATACATATATACAGGTGCTGTGGGGAGGGGAAGGAGGTAAGGCGGGGGGGGATGGAGAGGAAGAAGCTATTAAGTTATTAAGAAGTTATTAAGTGACTGGCCCAAAGTCACACAGCTGCCAATTGGTGGAGCTGGGATTTGAACCCATGACCTCTGACTCCAAAGCCCGGGCGCTTTCCACTGAGCTACGCTGCTCAAGGTGATCAGGTTGTCCCACGGGGGGCTCACAGTCAATCCCCATTTGACAGATGAGGTAACCGAGGCACAGAGAAGTTAAGTGACTTGCCCAAAGTCACACAGCTGACAATTGGCAGAGCGGGGATTTGAACTCATGGCCTTTGACTCCGAAGCCCAGGCTCTTTGCACTGAGCCACGCTGCTTCCCAAGACTACCCAAGCCCCCTCTGGACTGGCCCTGGGCCCGCCTCTGCTTGGGGAGCAGTTGGACCAAAGGCCGGAATCTTATTTTTTTTTAATGGTATTTGTTAAGCTCTTCCTATGTGTCAAACCCTGCCCTAAGCGTTGGGGCAAATACAAGTTAATTAGGTTGGACACAGTCTCTGTCCCATAAGCCCACGCCTCAGACCTCCAGCTTCGTCCCCTCGGCCTCCCCTTGCCCCTTTTTTTAATATATTTTTTTATAATGGCATTTATTAAGCGCTTACTATGTGCAAAGCACTGTTCTAGGCGCTGAGGAGGTTACAAGGTGATCAGGTTGTCCCACGGGGGGCTCACAGTCTTAATCCCCATTTTCCAGATGAGGTAACTGAGGCCCAGAGAAGTGAAGTGACTTGCCCAAAGTCACACAGCTGACAATTGGCGGAGCCGGCATTTGAACCCATGACCCTTGACTCCAAAGCCCGGGCTCTTTTCCATTGAGCCACGCTGCTTCTCTGACCCCGTACAGTGCCTGGCACATAGTAAGCGCCAGTTGTCAGCTGTGTGACTTTGGGCAAGTCACTTGACTTCTCTGTGCCTCAGTTACCTCATCTGTAAAATGGGGATTAAGACTGGGAGCACCCCCGTGGGACAACCTGATCACCTTGTATCCTCCCCAGCGCTTAGAACAGTGCTCTGCACATAGTAAGCGCTTAACAAATGCCATCATTATTATATTATATGGCATATAAAGAGCCTGGGCTTTGGAGTCAGAGGTCGTGGGTTCAAATCCCAGCTCTGCCAATTGTCAGCTGTGTGACTTTGGGCAAGTCACTTCACTTCTCTGGGCCTCAGTTCCCTCATCTGTCAAATGGGGATGAAGACTGTGAGCCCCCCGTGGGACAACCTGATCACTTTATAACCTCCCCAGTGCTTAGAACGGTGCTTTGCATGTACTAAGTGCTTAATAAATGCCATCATTATTATTATTCCAGCGCTTAGAACAGTGCTCTGCACGTAGTAAGCGCTTAACAGATGCCATCATCATCATATACCTGTATATATGTTTGTTCGTATTTATTACTCTATTTATTTATTTATTTTACTTGTACATTTTTATTCTACTTATTTTAATATGTTTTGTTTTGTTCTCTGTCTCCCCCTTCTAGACTGTGAGCCCACTGTTGGGTAGGGAGCGTCTCTAGATGTTGCCAGCTTGGACTTCCCAAGCGCTTAGTACAGTGCTCTGCACACAGTAAGCGCTCAATAAATACGATTGAATGAATGAATGAATGAATTTGGCGCTCCCAGTCTAAACAGTAGGGAGAAGAAGAGTACTAAGGCACGGAGAAGTTAAAATAATAATAATAATTGGCATTTGTTAAGCGCTTACTATGTGCAAAGCACTGTTCTAAGTGCTGGGGAGGATACAGGGTGATCAGGTTGTCCCACGGGGGACTCACAATTTTAATCCCCATTTTACAGATGAGGGAACTGAGGCCCAGAGAAGTTAAGTGACTTGCCCAAGATCACACAGCAGACATGTGGCGGAGTCGGGATTCGAACCCATAACCTCTGACTCCAAAGCCCGGGCTCTTTCCACTGAGCCACGCTGCTTCTCATAAAAGAGACCTGCCCAAGACGACACAGCGAGCAATTGGGGGAGCCGGGCTGAGGACCCACGTCCTTTGTCTCCCGGGCCCGGGCGCTACTCATTAGGCCGCACTGCTTTTCCTTCCTTCATTCCTCCACCACCGAGATCCCATTTCCAAGACCGACTGCTCCCGGAAAAACCCGGGGCGGGGAGCGTGACCGGTGCTGTTATTTGGTCACACTAATTACTAATAATGGCCCGTACCAGGAGCCTGGCTCCAGCCAATTCATTTTCAAAGCTATATAATAATGTTTAGGATAAGGAATTAATTTTTATAGCCACCGGAGCAGATTTACTTCTACTGTAATACAGATTTATTACAAATTAAATTTCCAGCACCAGCGGTTGCTGGGAAGCGGCCCCGGACAGGGACCACGGGAAGATACACTGTCCCCGATGATAACTGTGTCCCCCTCCCCACAGCACCTGTATATATGTTTGTACAGATTTATGACCCTATTTATTTTACTTGTACATATTTACTATTCTATTTCTTTTATTTTGTTACTATGTTTTGTGTTCTTGTCTGTCTCCCCCTTCTAGACTGCGAGCCCGCTGTTGGGTAGGGACCGTCTCTATATGTTGCCAACTTGGACTTCCCAAGCGCTTAGTACAGTGCACTGCACACATTAAGCGCTCAATAAATACGACTGAATGAGTGAACAAATGTTCCAGGGTTTCCCCCACCCCCAACCCACTCTCCCAAGTGCTTAGTACAGTGCTCCACACATCTGATCACCTTGTAACCTCCCCAGCGCTTAGAACAGTATATATGTATATATGTTTGTACGTATTTATTACTCTATTTTATTTGTACATATTTATTCTATTTATTTTATTTTGTTAATATGTTTTGTTTCGTTGTCTGTCTCCCCCTTCTAGACTGTGAGCCCGCTGTTGGGTAGGGACCGTCTCTAGATGTGGCCAACTTGTACTTCCCAAGCGCTTAGGACAGTGCTCTGCACACAGTAAGCGCTCAATAAATACGACTGAATGAATGATTCTCCTCTGAGGTGAGGGGTCTCCTCAGAGTAATAATAATAATGATGATGGCATTGAGCCCTCTGTTGGGTAGGGACCGTCTCTAGATGTTGCCAACTTGGACTTCCCAAGCGCTTAGTACAGTGCTCTGCACACAGTAAGCGCTCATTAAATATGGTTGAATGAATGAATGAATCTCCTCTGAGGGGAGGGATCTCCTCAGGATAATAATAATAACAATAATGATGAGGCTTTGAGCCTGCTGTTGGGTAGGGACCATCTCTATATGTTGCCAGCTTGGACTTCCCAAGCACTTAGTACAGTGCTCTGCACACAGTTAGCGCTCAATAAATACGATTGAATGAATGAATGAACGAATGAACAAGATGCGCTCAATATTATTGATTGGGTTCAGATCCCCTAGGCTGTGAGCCCCGACGGGGACAGGCACAGGGGCCGATCTGTCAATCAATCCATCAATAGTGTTTACTGAGCACTATTTGCAGAGCACCGCCCTCAGTTTGGGAGAGTCCAGTGTAACAGACACGCTCCCTGCCCCTAATGAGCTTAAAGTCTAGAAGCGGGGGGACAGACACAAATATGAATAAACGTCTACCCCAGAGCTCAGAACAGTGCTCGGCACGGACTGAGCACTGCATGGACGTGCCCACCTCCACCCCTTATACCAGTAGGGTGGTCCAAGCCATCACCATCCACAGGGGCATCCCCCCAGCCCCGCCAGCCACCCGGCCCTCCCCGGGGCAAACTTGAGATTCTTATGTTGCCGATTTGTACTTCCCAAGCGCTTAGTACAGTGCTCTGCACACAGTAAGTGCTCAGCCCAGTGGTGGGTAGGGCCCGTCTCTATATGTTGCCAACTTGTACTTCCCAAGCGCTTAGTACAGTGCTCTGCACACAGTAAGCGCTCAATAAATACGATTGAATGAATGAATATGTTGCCAATTTGTACTTCCCAAGCGCTTAGTGCAGTGCTCTGCACACAGTAAACGCTCAATACGAATGAATGAATGAATGAATACGATTGAACGAATTTCATTCACGTATTTATTGAGCGCTTACTGTGTGCAGAGCACTGTACTAAGCGCTTGAATGATTGAATTCTTCCTCCTTTTCTCCGGTCTCCCCAAAACACCTCGCCCATTCTCGCTTCCTCAGAAGCCCCCCTTTTCATTCATTCATTCAACCGCATTTATTCATTCAGTCATTCATTCAATCGTATTTATTGAGCGCTCACTGTGTGCGGAGCACTGTACTAAGCGCTTGGGAAGTACAAGTTGGAAACATATAGAGACGGTCCCTACCCAACAACGAGCTCACGGTCTAGAGGGGGGGAAAGACATTAATACAAATAGATAAAACAATAAATTACAGATATATATTGAGCGCTTACTGTGTGCAGAGCACTGTACTAGGCGCTTGGGAAGTTCAAGTTGGCAACATATAGAGACGGTCCCTACCCAACAGTGGGCTCACAGTCTAGAAGCGATAATAATAATGATAATAATAATAATGATGGTATTTGTTAAGCGCTTACTATGTGCAAAGCACTGTTCTAAGCGATGGCATTTGTTAAGCGCTTACCATGTGCAAAGCACTGTTCTAAGCACTGGGGGGGATACAGGGTGTTCAGGTTGGCCCACGTGGGGCTCACAATCTTAATCCCCATTTTCCAGATGAGGGAACTGAGGCACGGAGGAGTTAAGTGACTTGCCCAAAGTCACACAGCCGATAATCGACGGAGCCGGGATTAGAACCCACGACCTCCGACTCCCAAGCCTGTGCTCTTTCCACTGAGCCCCGCTCCGCCTTTCCCCTCCTTCTGGAGGAGTGGGAGGCTTGACACCGTCACAAAGGGAAGTGCATAATTACTGAGCACCTTTTTAAAAAAAAAAAGCTGATTATTTCCCCAGTCAACTGGAAAAGCCCCCAGGAGTCTCCCTCCTCTGACAGGTGAGCGCGCACTCATAATTGTTTTCCAAGCGGGTATTTAAATTCTGACGTGTTGTGTAAATACATTTCCTAGGGAACAAAATTAAAAGTTTGTTAATAAATCCCTCTGGGGAGAAGGAAAGGAAATAAAGAGGGGCCGTGGATGCCTGCGGGTGTTGGTGCCCGGGCTCCCCCCGAGACCTTCCTGCCCTCCGCACTTCGGCTACTTTCTGGGAGCCATCGCCGAGGTCAGGAGATAGGCGAATTCGGAGACTGGTTTTATTTTCTAAGTCAATCAATCGTATTTATTGAGCGCTTACTGTGTGCGGAGCACTGGACTAAGCGCTTGGGAAGTCCAAGTTGGCAACAAAAAGAGATGGTCCCTACCCAACAGTGGGCTCACAGACGTCGCAAAGCTGGTTGCCACCTGGGGCCCGGGGAGGGCCTGGGACCAAGAGATGCGGTGGCTGCTTCTGGTCGACGTCATTATTATTGTTTTTTTAAATAAAAATCAGGAGAAACGAGACCCCTCAAAGGCGTTTCCAACCGGGAAAGCATCGGGTGTCCAGGCTGGATGGCACAATGACACAGGGGTGGGACCCCCAAGACGAACAGTCAATTGACGCTGCTGAATGCTTCTTGTGTGCAGAGCACTGTACTGAGCACTTGCCCAAGTGACTTGTCCACAGGGTCATGAGGTCTGAGCACTGTACTGGGCGCTTGCTCACACGCACCAAGTCAGAGCGGCCAGGTCCCTCAGCCTCTCCAGTATGTAGTGGGGGCTCTTGCTGATATTTCAGCTCACCAGCAGTGGTCACTCATTCATTCAATCGTATTTATTGAGCGCTTACTGTGTGCAGAGCACTGTACTAAGCGCTCGGGAAGTCCAAGTTGGCAACATATAGAGACGGTCCCTACCCAACAGTGGGCTCACAGGCTAGAAGATCCACCCTGTGGGGCCGGGCCTTTGCCCACCCTCATCAGCTGGGGGGAGGTGGGTCAGCCGGGATTTGAACCCCTGACCTCTGACTCCAAAGCCCGGGCTCTTTCCATCTGAGCCACACTGCTTCTCATCTATATGTCACATCTATATGTTTCCAACTTGTACTTCCCAAGCGCTTAGTACAGTGCTCCGCACACAGTAAGCACTCAATAAATACGATTGAATGAATGACTCCCCACAGCACATATGTATCTATCTGTATATATCTGTAATTTATTGTTTTATCTATTTGCATTAACGTCTGTCTCCCTCTCTAGACCATGATCTCGTTGTTGGGTAGGGACCGTCTCTATATGTTTCCAACTCGAATGACTCCCCACAGCACATATGTATCTATCTGTATCTATCTGTAATTTATTGTTTTATCTATTTTTATTAACATGTCTCCCCCTCTGGACCATGAGCTCATTGTTGGGTAGGGACCGCCTCTATATGTTTCCAACTCGTACTTCCCAAGCGCTTAGTACAGTGCTCCGCACACAGTAAGTGCTCAATAATACAATTGAATGAATGACTCCCCACAGCACATATGTATCTATCTGTATCTATCTGTAATTTATTGTTTTCTCTATTTGTATTAACGTCTGTCTCCCCCTCTAGACCATGAACTCGTTGTTGGGTAGGGACCGCCTCTATATGTTTCCAACTTGTACTTCCCAAGCCCTTAGTACAGTGCTCCGCACACAGTAAGCGCTCAATAAATACGATTGAATGAATGACTCCCCACAGCACATATGTATCTATCTGTATCTATCTGTAATTTATTGTTTTCTCTATTTGTATTAACGTCTGTCTCCCCCTCTAGACCGTGAGCCCGCTGTTGGGTAGGGACCGTCTCTATGTTTCCAACTTGTACTTCCCAAGCCCTTAGTACAGTGCTCCACACACAGTAAGCGCTCAATAAATACCATTGAATGAATGAATCCCCACAGCACATATGTATCTATCTGTATCTATCTGTAATTTACTGTTTTCTCTATTTGTATTAACGTCTATCTCCCCCTCTAGACCATGAGCTCGTTGTTGGGTAGGGACCGTCTCTATATGTTTCCAACTCGAATGACTCCCCACAGCACATATGTATCTATCTGTATCTATCTGTAATTTATTGCTTTCTCTATTTGTATTAACGTCTGTCTCCCCCTCTAGACCGTGAGCTCGTTGTTGGGTAGGGACCGCCTCTATATGTTTCCAACTTGTACTTCCCAAGCGCTTAGTACAGTGCTCCGCACACGGTAAGCGCTCAATAAATACGACTGAATGAATGAAGGAGGATTACTTGACAGGTGGCGGGTTACAACTCAGACCCACCCCCATCATCTCTTCCGCCATCACGGAGAACGACCGTGACATCCCTGGGGCCGCCTGCCTTCGCTCTCCCTAGCCGCTCCTCCGGGCTTTCCCGGGGGGCTCAGTGGGCAGTGATGGAGTGGTCCGGAAATAGTTAGGACAGGGAGGGCAGGCCCCAATTCTGGTCCAAGGAACTCTGGTGACTCTCACGGTCTTAAAACCTCCATGCTCTGCCCAGTGAGTCTCTCCGGGCCACCCTCACTTCCCCCATCCAGCAAGGCCCATAACAGTGGCTTTTCCGTTTGGGTTTTCTAGGAACTCGGGAGGTGGCAGTGCCAATGCCGAAACCAAGTTCCCGGTTGGGTCGCCTCTCCTCTAGGCTCACGGGGCCACCTGTGCTTGGGGTTACACATATGTGTGTGTCCGTGTCCTGTCCAGATGCAACTGAGGAAGGGACAATCTGAACACGGAGAGAGCAGGAAAGGGAGAGCGCTCCTGGGCTCCGATTCCGGCCCGGTACTTAAGTCGACAGGAAGTGAGAGATGGAAGAGACCTCGCACGTATGGAGGGGATGGGAAAAGCCATCCCGGAGCCCGATGGCCTGCTTCCAGCTAACAGGGAAGGTGGCGGAGGTCACCGCCACCCACCTGCTGGGCCTGCAGCCAGACACCAGCCCAACTAGGACTCAATCAGGGGCACCAGTCGGGGGAATGGGTGGAGAAAACGATGGTGCTGGAGTGGAGGCGTCATGATGGAACAACAGGGAAGGCGAGGGTCAGAGCCCGGGAGGTGAAGCCAACCTCTCCCTGACCAACTTCCAGATCCCCTAAACTCCTAGGCACCCGGGGTGCCAAGGAGACAGGACACCCCCGCCCCCAACCAAGGGAATCTCTGCCAGCAGCAGGCTCAGTGCCAGGTGGAGGAGTTCTCCAGGCAGTATTAAGCTTTGATTCAAAAGGAGTCGTCCAAGGATTTGGAACCATTTTTGTACTGGGCCGAGGAAAGATGAATTATTGAATGTATTCAGGGCTCCTTTCCACTGGCTCACCTTCTGTACATATTTATTACTCTATTTATTTATTTATTTTACTTGTACCTATCTATTCTATTTATTTTATTTTGTTGGTATGTTTGGTTTTGTTCTCTGTCTCCCCCTTCTAGACTGTGAGCCCACTGTTGGGTAGGGACTGTCTCTATACGTTGCCAGCTTGTACTTCCCAAGCGCTTAGTACAGTGCTCTGCACACAGTAAGCGCTCAATAAATACGATTGATTGATTGATTGATTGACCTCCACGGCACTGGCTGGACGGGGGAATGTCCCACCTGAAACCAAACTGATGGCCCCAGCTTCACCTGCCATCATCTCCCTCGCCCGCTTCTTCCGTGCCCACCCTGAGCGCGGCCGCTGTGGCAGCCGGGGCAGAAGAGCCGGGGGCACGAGAAGGCCCCCCGGGCATCCTCACAGTCTTTTAGACTGTGAGCCCACTGTTGGGTAGGGACCATCTCTATATGTTGCCAACTTGTACTTCCCAAGCGCTTAGTACAGTGCTCTGCACACAGTAAGCGCTCAATAAATACGACTGATTGATTGATTGAGCCTCACGGCAGCGGACGGACTCGGCCGAGCCGCGGCCCATCAGAGCGGTCTCGGCAGGCTCTTTTCTCCTTGTAATCCTCGTGTACTACAGGAACATGAATTAAGCTCTGATGAAGGCGATATTAATTAATTACATGAAGAAGCACGTGGGGATGGGGGAGGGAGGGGCGAGTCTGGGATACGCAAATGACCTGCGCCAGGGCTGGCACAGATTGACTTCTCCCCGCGTCTTCCACCCAAAGGGGAGCCAGCGGCCAGGGGTGACATCTGGGCAGGTAGTGGGGGGAGAGGAGGAGTCGAGACCCTGCGCCACTAAAGTAGGGGAGGAAGGAGGGACGAGAAAGGGAGAGGAGGAACGAGCAGGCATCCTGCCTGGATGCGGGGCCACCGTCTTCTCCCGCTGCAACGGACGGGTCCGGACTCAATTCCACCGGCCCCAAAACGGCCGCTGGGAACAGCCCGTTGTCCCCGAGCCGCACGACGCCTTCAACGGTTCCACGTGCCTCGCCGGGCCAATCAATCAATCAATCGTATTTACTGAGCGCTTACTGTGTGCAAAGCACTGGACTAAGCGCTTGGGAAGTACAAGTTGGCAACATCTAGAGACGGTCCCTACCCAACAGCGGGCTCACAGTCTAGAAGACTGGACACAGCCACTAGAGTAGCGGTCTTAAATCTCAGAGCGACTCCCCCCACCCCAGCGCCAATCTAAGGGCATATCTAAGGGCAATGTAAGGGACAGTAGGGACTGTCTCTATATGTTGCCAACTTGTACTTCCCAAGCGCTTAGTACAGTGCTCTGCACACAGTAAGCGCTCAATAAATACGATTGATTGATTGATGGATATTCGGCTTTCGGGGACGACGCGTGTCTTTGTCCGATACGGACACCGTGCGACTGCCGGCTTCCAGGTCAGTCGGTCATACGAGGCCAAGGCCAGAATGGGAGCGGTCGGAGACACAACCCCTGCCTTCAAGGAGCTTACCTGGGGAGAGAGGGCGGAGGGGGTAGGCGGGAGATAAACTATGGATGGGAGGACAGAGAGGAAGGAGAGATGGATAGATGAGTAAATAAGAGCTTAAATAGTAAAAGGCGTCAATCAATATGAACAAAAAATATCCCGCGGACTGGGTTTAGTGAGGAGGTAGTTGAGGGGAGGCACCTTGTGGGGAGAAGGAAATCAATCAGAGAAAGCTTCCTGGAGGAGGAATCGAAGAAAGCTCCACGATGGCCTTGAATCCTCTATCCCTTCTCTGGCCCTGACCGTCTCTCCTGGTCCAAGAGGAGGAAAAAAACAAAACATCCTAGTCACCACGGCAACCAGGGAGGGCCATCATTTTGTTCCTCAGAAAATAGTAATGATGGCCCATCTGCTACAGTGCAGAGTACTGTACTGAGCACTTGGGAGAGGAGAACAGAGTTAGAAGACACGATCCCTGCCCTCAAGGAGTTTCCAATTCAGTGGAGGAGACTGATGCTAGAGTAACTTACAGGCAGGAGGAAGGAAGAGGGCCAGCCGTGCATTACTACTTAGGTTATCAGGTAAGTGAGATAGGCGTGGAACGGCATCAAGGACTATGAGAGTTTAGGAGTCAGTCTGCAGCTCGTATTATTTTGAGAGAAGTTAGGGCATTGGGCCGGGAGAAATTAATCCATCAATCAAATCGATAATATTTCCTGGGCCCTTATTGAACGCGATGCTGTGGACTGAGCAGTGGGGAGAGAGCAACAGAAGCCACGCACAGGTTCCTTGCTCTTCAGGGGCTGACAATCTAACGGGGTCGGGTCAAAACGTTCCATTTTACTCAGTTTCAACTTTGCAGCACCACGAGAAAGGTTGTCCACTTGAGGCACCGGGATCTAGTGGAAAGAGCCCGAGCGTGGGAGTCAGAAGACCTGGGTTCTAATACTGGCTCCGCCACCTGCCTGCTGAGTGACTTTAAGCAAATTGTTTCAGTTTTCCATGCCTCAGTTTCCTCATCTGTAAAATGGGGATTCAATCCCAGTCCTCCCTCTGACTTACGAGTCCCACGTCAGGAACTGTGTCCAACGTGATTATCTTGATCTCCCCCGATGCTTAATACGGCGCTTCCCCCTTCTAGACTGTGTTCCCGTTGTTGGGTCTCTATATAATGGCATTTATTAAGCGCTTACTATGTGCAGAGCACTGTTCTAAGAGCTGGGGGGATACAAGGTGATCAAGTTGTCCCACGTGGGGCTCACAGTCTTAATCCCCATTTTACAGATGAGGGAACTGAGGCGCAGAGAAGTTAAGTGACTTGCCCAAGGTCACACAGCAGACATGTGGTGGAGTCGGGATTCGAACCCATGACCTCTGACTCCAAAGCCCGGGCTCTTTCCACTGAGCCACGCTGCTTCTCTATATGTTGCCAACTTGTTCTCCCCAAGCGCTCAGTACAGCGCTCTGCACACAGTAAGCACTCAATAAATACGACTGAATGAATGAATGCTTGGCACATAGTGACTGCTTAACAAGTACCATCATTATTATTTCTTAAGAGCGTTCATGAGGACGTGTCAGTAGCACAATTATGCAAAAACTCCAGAAGGTTGGCCGGTCAAGCGACATCGGCAAAAATATTTTATTTTCAACGTCCTGGGTGTGTCACGCTGCTCCCTCCCTTTGTCCCAGAAACTCCAAGATCCTCGCCACAGCCCAGACAGGGAGTGGCCGGAGAAAACGAATCGGTCTAGTTCCTTCTGTGGTTTAGTTAAACGAGGGCAGAAAGAGGGGCGACACTTTCAGACCCTCCTCTGACTCTTAGTGAAAACTCTCCCAGGCACCCACGGGTCAGCCTTGCGAACCCTCTAGACTGTCAGCTCCCTGTGGGCAGGGAATGTGTCTGTTATATTATTCTATTATCCTCTCCCAAGCACGTAGTACAGCGCTCTGCACGTGGCAAGCACTCCATTCATTCATTCATTCATTCAATCGTATTTATTGAGCGCTTACTGTGTGCAGAGCACTGTACTAAGCGCTTGGGAAGTACTAATTGGCAACAGTGGGCTCACAGTCTAGAATTAATACAACTGACCGATTGGTGGGCTGATCTAAGGCCAGAACTGAGTGGCTGGCGGTACCTCAGTCGCCCCAAGAATCAGCCTTCGGGGCCGCTAGCCTCGCTGGGGAAGGGGCACAGGGCTGCTTGCCTTTATCCTGGTGGGTGGAAGGGGAGGTCAGCTGGGCTAATTGAACACTTGGACCCCCTGCCCTTCCTCCTCTCCCACGGCTCCGGCCACGAGGGAAGAGTCGAGCTGTTCCGGGAGACCGGGGCCTCACCGTCGGCCTGGGAAGTTTGGCTCTGATACTGAATTTCTACGTCCCCCCAGGATTTGGAAAGGCCCGGTTGTCCGCTCTGCGTTCTGAGCATGGGGTGGGGAGGGGAGAACAGGCACCCAAAATAATAATAATAATGGTATTTGTTAAGACTTTGGGACAGAGAGTGGCCATTTTAGGTCCTGAGCACAAATTCCTGGGTCTGGTTGGAGCCTGGGCTGAACGCGGCCAGGGATGCCACCGAAGGGCACGGATGCCAGGGCGTGTTTCTGTCCATCCTGCCTCTCTCAGTGGCCGCCAGCTCCTGGAGGGGCAGGGCCACCTCCGCCTCCTTCTCCAACTCCCTCCGGCCTACCGGGGCACCCGGCACATCGCGAGGGTCCGGCTCCTGTAGCTGGCATATGACAAAGCGTCCCCCCTTACTGGTCCGGGGGGACGGGTCTGGGTGGCCATCTCGCACGGGGCCGGGGGCCGGCGGGGGTTGGAGGGGGTAGGATGGAGGGCGGCCTTCTGGGAAGTAAAAAAGAGGCTTTTCAGGCAACAGATTAGAAGAGGAATAAAGAGCGCACGTAAGCAAGAATTTCCAGAAAACCCCTAAATTACAAGTGTGGGTTTCGGTAATTACTAAATTACACAGCTCTGACTTCAAACTCAAATCCCGTGCGCTTACCCAGCATTCAGGGCCGGGGGGCCTCCGACAGGGATCCCGGTGAGGAGCCACGGGGTCCCCGAGCGGAGCTGGCGGAGAGGCATTGGGGTAGGTACAGGGAAGCCCTACTGGGAAAAGAGGAAGGAGACGCTGGGCGGGCAGGCGAGTGGGCGCTTGAGTGAGTGAGAGAGACCCAGACGCTCCTCCTTAATCAGATCTCTATTTGGGTTAATCGCTTGGCGGCAAATCCTGGGAGGCTACTGTCTGCCTCTTCGGCTCACTCCGCCTAGCTGGGCTCTCGTCGGAAAGAACCGCTGGCTGACGGCTCCCGCTGTAACTTCTATAGGGCTGACCGCACCGCCGCTCTTCATGTTTTACCCAAATAAAGTTGCCTGAGGAAGCGTTTCCCCCTGCCCTGCCACCGCCCCCCCCCTCTTCATTTTTCTAAGAAGATCTGAACCAGAGCTGAAGGGCCCTGGCTCCCACCCAGGAGTGGGAGGATGCTAATTATCTTCTCCCTTTTCCCCTTCTCAGCCAAATTGGACCTGAGGATCCAATGGCGGGCAGGGGGAGAGGCCTCGCCGCCCCCCAACCCATCTCCTCACCTAGGGAGGGGACGTTCCCCGAGAGACCCTTCCCCAGAGTAAACTCGCAGACTCCCCGGGATGACGAAAAGAGAGAAGCGGCCTGGTGGAAAGAGCCTGGGCGTCACAGGACTTGGGTTCTAATCCTGGCTCCGCTACTTACCTGCTGCGTGACCTTGGGCAGGTCACTTCACTTCTCCGAGGCTCAGTTCCTTTATGCGCAATATGGGGAGCGCCACATATTCTCCCTTCTCCTAAGGGCCGTATTTATCCCAGGAGAAAGGGCCCAGGACCCCCCAGAAATCTAACGCCAGATACCAGCCTTCTCTGGACCCTGGCAGCCGGCCAGGCTGCTACCACCATGTCCCTTTAGGCTAATCTTCCTGGGATGAAGTTATTAATCAGCGAGACAGAAGCCTCCACTGCAGTTTGCTACGTGCCTCGACTGAGCGATAAGCCTGGCGGGAGGAGGAGGAGGAGGAGGAAGCCAAGGGCAGCACGGCATTGTGGGTAAACACACACAGCCCCTCTCAGGCGGTGATTACTCTCCAGGTAATTAGTTTTTAAATCAGGCAGACGTTTCAAGAACTACTCGTTCTGGGCGGCTTTAATTATTTATACTCCCTTTTTATTCTGATTATTGATAGCCGCCTCCACCACCACCCCCACAAGGGAAGGGCTTGTCTCCTGTGATCTGCTCTGCGGGGGTCTCTCCGAGCAGCAGCTCGTGGGGTGCAACTGCTCTGAGGGGAGGGGTCTCCTCAGAGTAATAATAATAATGATGACGGCATTGAGCCCGCTGTTGGGTAGGGACCATCCCTATATGTTGCCAACTTGGACTTCCCAAGCGCTTAGTACAGTGCTCTGCACACGGTAAGCGCTCAATAAATACGATTGAAGGAATGAATGAATCTCCTCTGAGGGGAGGGGTCTCCTCAGAGTAATAATAATAATGATGATGGCATTGAGCCCGCTGTTGGGTAGGGACCGTCTCTATATGTTGCCAACTTGTACTTCCCAAGCGCTTAGTACAGTGCTCTGCACTCAGTAAGCACTCAATAAATACGATTGAATGAATGAATGAATCTCCTCTGAGGGGAGGGATCTCCTCAGGATAATAATAATATGATGATGGCATTGAGCCTGCTGTTGGGTAGGGACCGTCCCTACATGTTGCCAACTTGTACTTCCCAAGCGCTTAGTACAGTGCTCTGCACACAGTAAGCGCTCAATAGATATGATTGAATGAATGCTCCCTTGAAAGAGCAATGGAGGGGCGGCCTCAAGGAGACACCTGAGACTCCCACCAGTCAATCAACGGTATTCACTGAGTGCAAAGCACTGAACTAAGCGCTTGGGAGTCAGAAGGACCTGGGTTCTGATCCTGACTCCGCCATTCACCCGCTGTTCATTCAGTTGTATTTATTGAGTGCCTACTGAGAAGCGGCGTGGCACAGTGGAAAGAGCCCGGGCTTGGGAGTCCGAGGTCATGGGTTCGAATCCCAGCTCTGCCACATGTCTGCTGTGTGACCTTGGGCAAGTCACTTAACTTCTCTGAGCCTCAGTTCCCTCATCTGTAAAATGGGGATTAAGACTGTGAGCCCCCCATGGGACAACCTGATCACCTTGTATCCCCCACCCAGCGCTTAGAACAGTGCTCTGCACATAGTAAGCGCTTAACAAATGCCATCATCATTATTATTATTACTGCATGCAGAGCAGAGTACTAAGTGCTTGGAAGAGTACACCTTGGGCAGCACATAGTAAGCGCTTAACAAATGCCATCATTATTATTATTGGGCATACTTCACTTCTCTAGGCCTTAGTGACCTCATCCATAAAATGGGGATTGAGACTGGGAGCCCCATGCGGGACAGGGACTGAGCCTAACCGAATTGGTTTAGCTTTTATCTACCCCAGCACTTAGTGCAGTGCCTGGCACATAGTAAGTGCTTAACAAATACCATAAAAGAAATTCCCAGTGTGTATTCTTTCCCAGTGCAGAGGATACAGTACGCTCTTAATAAACACTATTACTAATCTAGAGGAGACTGCCAGAGGAGACTGGGAGGATGCAGAAGCAGAAAAGGAAATGCGTGATAAGCAGAGTACAGATTGGATGTGTACGATCACAGTTACCTCATCTGTAAAATGGGGATTAAGACGTGGGATAACCTGATCACCTTGTATCCCCCCAGCGCTTAGAACAGTGCTTTGCACATAGTCAGCGCTTAATAAATACCATCATTATTTATTATTACTATTATTAATTAATAATGGCATTTGTTAAGCTCTTACTACGTGCAAAGCACTGTTCTAAGCGCTGGGGGGATACAATGTGATCAAGTTGTCCCACGTAGGGCTCACAGTCTTAATCCCCATTTTTACAGATGAGGTAACTGAGGCTCAGAGAAGTTAAGTGACTTGCCCAAGGTCACACAGCAGACTTGTGGTGGAGCCGGGATTCGAACCCACGACCTCTGACTCCAAAGCCCGGGCTTTTTCCACTGAGCCACGCTGCTTCTTTTACAAAGGGTTCTTCTCCCCAACCCCCGCGATGCATCACCCAGGCCCTTGTGTCCTCACCCCTTAAGTACTTGGATCCTCCTCTTACCCTCGTCCCTGACAGCGCTTAGTTCAAACCTTTACACTCCATTGTTTCTCCCTACCCCTTACTTAGTTTTTATCTGCACCTCTAACATGTAAACTCCATGAGGGCAGGGACTGTGTCTTCTAATCCTACTGTCCTCTTCCAAGCCCTCAGTACAGCACTCTGCACACAGCAGACTACAAACTCCTTAATCAATCAATCGCATTTATTGAGCGCTTACTGTGTGCAGAGCACTGTACTAAGCGCTTGGGAAGTACAAGTTGGCAACATATAGAGACGGTCCCTACCCAACAGTGGGCTCACAGTGTAAAAGAAGCATGAGGATCATGTCTACCAACTCTACTGGACTCTCCTCAATGCTCATTACAGAGGTCTGCAGAGTAAGCGCTCAATAAAAACTCCTGTTCAATCAATCAATCATATTTATTGAGTGCTTACTGTGTGCAGAGCACTGTACTAAGCGCTTGGGAAGTACAAGTTGGCAACATATAGAGACGGTCCCCACCCAACAACAGGCTCACAGAGGAGTGAAGCTCTGTTGTTCCAGTCAATCAATCGTATTTATTGAGCGCTTACTGTGTGCAGAGCACTGTACTAAGCGCTTGGGAAGTACAAGTTGGCAACATATAGAGACAGTCCCTACCCAACAGTGGGCTCACAGTCTAAAAGGGGGAGACAGTCTAAAAGGGGGAGACAACCGACTGACAGCATCAGCTGGGAGAACCGTACCTAAGAAGAAAAACTAATCAGGAAAGGCTTCCTGAAGGAGGGATATCAGAAGTGCTTTAGAGATAGGCTGAGTTAGCCCTCTCCCACACAAAAAGCCAAATGCCTCAATAATGATAACAATAATGATGGCATTTATTAAGCGCTTACTGTGTGCAAAGCACTGTTCTAAGCGCTGGGGAGGGTACAAGGTGATCAGGTTGTCCCACGGGGTCTCACAGTCTTCACCCCCATTTTACAGATGAAGTAACTGAGGCCCAGAGAAGTGAAGCGACTTGCCCAAAGTCACACAGCTGGCAATTGGCAGAGCCGGGATTTGAACCCCTGACCTCGGACTCCAAAGCCCGGGCTCTTTCCACTGAGCCACGCTGCTCAATACAATGCTGGTTCCCCGCTGTCACACTATACTGTGAGCCCACTGTTGGGCAGGGACTGTCTCTATATGTTGCCAACTAGTACTTCCCAAGCGCTTAGTACACTGCTCTGAACACAGTAAGCGCTCAATACAATTGATTGATTGATTATACAAATCGACTCTGTATTTAAATTAGACTTCCCCGTTACAAAGATGCTCCTCTACAAGGCCCCAGCATTTCGAAAGAACTCAGGAACGTTTAAGCTGCTTAGCACCTCTTTTTCACTGCCTGTGAAGTGGCCCGCCTGACTTCACATTGAGATTAAAACCCATTTCCGTTTAACATCAGTGAAGCACGGATAACTTAGCACATTTAGCATTGATAATGGGCGATCCGCTAGCAAGGGGCCTCTGTGCGGAAAAGGAAACGAAAGAAAAGGATGAAAAGAAAAGGAAATGAAAGTGTCCTGGGGAAGAGGACACTAGGAGGGTGAAGCACCGCATTTACGTATGTAGAGACTCTGGCACAAGCACAAAATTATTCAAAATCGTTCCTTCTTGGCACAGATTTACACTGCCCACCGATCAGGTAACCTACCTTCGCTCGTCGCTGTTTTGCTGATTTCTCGTTTCATGCCGATTTACATCGTTTGGGTCCATTCCGGCAGTCTCGGGGACACGTGAAGCGCACGGGGTTGGGAGTCGGGACCTCTCTGGGCCTCGGTTTTCCCCTTCCGTAAAATGGGGGTTCCAGCCCTGCTTTCCCCCGCTTCGGCCATGAGGAGGGCCGGGGGCCGGGGCTGAGCCCATAATAATAATAATGATGATGGCATTTGTTAAGCCTAAAAGGCCCCAGCATTTTGAAAGAACTCAGGAAGGAAAATACGATTGATTAAGCGCTTACTACGTGCAGAGCACTGTTCTAAGCGCTGGGGGGGATACAGGGTGATCAAGTTGTCCCACGTGGGGCTCACAGTCTTAATCCCCATTTTGCAGATGAGGGAACTGAGGCTCAGAGAAGTGAAGTGACTTGCCCAAAGTCACACTGCAGACGTGGCGGAGTCGGGATTCGAACCCGTGACCTCTGACTCCCAAGCCCGTGCTCTTTCCACTGAGCCACGCTGCTTCTCTGTAATGGACCCCCATCTCTGGGCAGGTGGTAAAGCCGATTTTCTGAGAGACGGTCCCTACCCAACAGCGGGCTCAATGCCATCATCATTCATTCATTCAATCGTACTTACTGAGCGCCTACTGCGTGCAGAGCACTGTACTAAGCGCTTGGGAAGTACAAGTTGGCAACATATAGGGACGGTCCCTACCCAACAGCGGGCTCAAAGTCTCATTATTATTATTATTATTAGCCTGAGGAGACCCCTCCCCTCAGAAGAGATTCATTCATTCAATCGTATTTATTGAGCGCTTACTGTGTGCAGAGCACTGTACTAAGCGCTTGGGAAGTACAAGCTGGCAACATATAGGGACGGTCCCTACCCAACAGCGGGCTCAAAGTCTCATTATTATTATTAGCCTGAGGAGACCCCTCCCCTCAGAAGATTCATTCATTCAATCGCACTTATTGAGCGCTTACCGTGTGCAGAGCACTGTATTAAGCGCTTGGGAAGTCCAAGTTAGCAACATGTAGAGACGGTCCCTACCCAACAGAAGGCTCAATGCCATCGTCATTATTATTATTACTCTGAGGAGACCCCTCCCCTCAAGGGAGATTCATTCCTTCAATCGTATTTATTGAGCGCTTACTGTGTGCAGAGCACTGTACTAAGCGCTTGGGAAGTACAAGTTAGCAACATATAGTGCCGGTCCCTACCCAATTGAGGGCTCAATGCCATCATCATCATTATTATTATTAACCTGAGGAGACCCCTCCCCTCAGAGGAGGGTCATTCATTCAGTCGTATTTATTGAGCGCTTACTGTGTGCAGAGCACTGTACTAAGCGCTTGCGTGGGTCCCGTCGACCCCCGTCGTTGGTCCCGGAGGACTTACCGTCGTGGGGGCGACCCGGCGGACTGGTCGGGCCTCTCGGGGAGGGGCCGGGGTGGCCGCCACCGCGACGCGGGCCATCCCGTCGTCTAGGCCCAAAATCACGCTCCCCCTCGCCGCAAGGGCGTCTGGGACGGTGGGTCCTGCCAAGCCTCAGGTGACTTCTCGACTGTGAGCCCACTGTTGGGTAGGGACCGTCTCTCTAGGTTGCCAACTTGGACTTCCCAAGCGGTTAGCACAGTGCTCTGCACACAGGAAGCGCTCAATAAACACGATTGATTGCATGAATGACTCCCTCCTCGGGGCCCTGGACGGCTGGGACTACAAGTCCCAGAATGCCCCGCCTCTCCATCCCTCCTCGTGGCCCCAGACGGCTGGGACTACAAGTCCCAGAATGCCCCGCCTCTCCCTCCCTTCTCGGGCCCCCGGACGGCTGGGACTACAAGTCCCAGAATGCCCCGCGCCCGCCCTCCCCTCCCCATTGGCCGGGGGCAGGGGCGCCATTTTGGAGAGGCACAAACTCAACCCGAGAGGGTGGACCGGCCCATTGCGGGAGCGGCGGGGGGGGGGCGGCCGAATGGTCCGGTCCAAACCCCGGCCTTGCTGAGATGGGAGCCCGCAGCCTGCATACTGCTCGGCCTCAACTTCTAGCGTGGCACAATCAATCAATCAATCAATCAGTCGTATTTATTGAGCGCTTACTGTGTGCAGAGCACTGTACTAAGCGCTTGGGAAGTACAAGTTGGCAACATATAGAGACAGTCCCTACCCAACAGTGGGCTCACAGTCTAAGCTTGGCTCAGTGGAAAGAGCATGGGCTCGGGAGCCAGAGGTCGTGGGTTCTAATCCTGCTCCGCCGCTTGTCAGCTGTGTGACCTTGGGCAAGTCACTTAAGTTCTCTGGGCCTCAGTTCCCTCATCTGTAAAAATGGGGATGAAGACTGTGAGCCTCATGTGGGATAACCTGATTACCTTGTATCTACCCCAGTGCTTAGAACAGTGCTTGGCACATAGTAAGCACTTAACAAATACCAACATTATTATTATTATTATTATAAAAGCTCAGTGGAAAGAGCCCAGGCTTTGGAGTCAGAGCTCATGGGTTCAAACCCCGGCTCCGCCCATTGTCATTCCTCAAAAACCTCCAATGGCTACCGATCAATCTGCGCATCAAGCAGAAACTCCTCACCCTGGGCTTCAAGGCTCTCCATCACCTCGCCCCCTCCTACCTCACCTCCCTTCTCTCCTTCTACTGCCCAGCCCGCACCCTCCGCTCCTCCACCACTAATCTCCTCACTGTACCTCGCTCTCGCCTGTCCCGCCATCGACCCCCGGCCCACGTCATCCCCCCGGCCTGGAATGCCCTCCCTCTGCCCATCCGCCAAGCTAGCTCTCTTCCTCCCTTCAAGGCCCTGCTGAGAGCTCACCTCCTCCAGGAGGCCTTCCCAGACTGAGCCCCTTCTTTCCTCTCCCCTCGTCCCCCTCTCCATCCCCCCGTCTTACCTCCTTCCCTTCCCCACAGCACCTGTATATATGTATATATGGTTGTACATATTTATTACTCTATTTATTTATTTATTTATTTTACTTGTACATTTCTATCCTACTTATTTTATTTTGTTGGTATGTTTGGTTCTGTTCTCTGTCTCCCCCTTTTAGACTGTGAGCCCACTGTTGGGTAGGGACTGTCTCTATGTGATGCCAATTTGTACTTCCCAAGCGCTTAGTACAGTGCTCTGCACATAGTAAGCGCTCAATAAATACGATTGATTGATTGATTGATTGATTGATTGTCAGCTGTGGGACTTTGGGTAAGTCACTTCACTTCTCCGGGCCTCAGTTTCCTCATCTGGAAAATGGGGATTAAAGACTGTGATCCCTCCCGGTGGGACAACCTGATTACCTTGTAACCTCCCCAGCGCTTAGAACAGTGCTTTGCACATAGTAAGTGCTTAATAAATGCCATTATTATTATTATTATTGTTAAATTGTAAGCTCTTGTAAGGATCTTGTAAGTAGATTCTAGATCACCTTGTAACCTCCCCAGTGCTTAGAACAGTGCTTTGCACATAGTAAGCGCTTAATAAATGCCATTATTATTATTATTAAATTGTAAGCTCTTGTAAGAATCTTGTAAGTAGATTCTGATCGCCTTGTAACCTCCCCAGCGCTTAGAACAGTACTTTGCACATAGTAAGCGCTTAATAAATGCCATTATTATTATTATTAAATTGTAAGCTCTTGTAAGGATCTTGTAAGTAGATTCTAGATCACCTTGTAGCCTCCCCAGTGCTTAGAACAGTGCTTTGCACTTAGTAAGCGCTTAATAAATGCCATCATCATTATTATTATTATTATTAAATTGTACGCTCTTGTAAGAATCTTGTAAGCAGATTCTGCATCTACTATCGCTTTCAAGTACTTAGGCCAGTGCTCTGCACCGGGCATGTACTCAATCAATGGTATTTATTGAGCTTCTACTCCGAGCAAAGCACTGGACTAAGCACTTTGGAGAATACAATATAACAGAGTTGGTGGCCACATTCCCTGCCCACAGTGAGCTTACAGCCTACTACTTCTTGGCTCTCTTGGGGTCTCCCTGAAACACAGACTCCTCTCTAGCTTCCCCAGGGCAGCAATCAAGCAATGGCATTTATTCAGTGCTTACCATGTGCAGATTACTGTGCTAAGTGCTTAGGAGAGTACAGAGCAGGGGGTCACCTGCTCTGGAGCCTGAGGATCTGCTCCCAGTTGGTGTCCACTGAAATGTCTCTGGCAGGGTGGCCAAAGAACTTGCAGATGGCCTGCCACGGCTCTCCCAAGGCCCTTCGGAAACACTTGGTCCAAGGGCCGGGCTGGGGGCTCCCTCTTTTTCCCTTTTTTGCGCCAGGGCCCGCTCTTCAGCTGGTCTGCTCTCTGCCCTATGGGGAGATGAGGGGGGAGGGAAGTGGGATGAAAGGAGGAAGGAGGCATGAAAATGAGAAGCAGGATTAAAAGGGTGGGCGAGGGAGGATGGTGAAGAGGAAGGGGGTGGGAGGGAGGCAGCAAGGGGCGGGGGGATGTTGGGGGAGCCCCCCCTCGGCGGTGCTGCCACAACCTCCGCTCCTCCACCGCTAATCTCCTCACTGTACCTCGTTCTCGCCTGTCCCGCCGTCGACCCCCGGCCCACGTCATCCCCCGGGCCTGGAATGCCCCCAATCCCTCTGCCCACCCGCCAAGCTCGCTCTCTTCCTCCCTTCAAGGCCCTGCTGAGAGCTCACCTCCTCCAGGAGGCCTTCCCAGACTGAGCCCCTTCCCTCCTCTCCCCCTCGTCCCCCTCTCCATCCCCCCATCTTACCTCCTTCCCTTCCCCACAGCACCTGTATATATGTATATATGGCTGTACATATTTATTACTCTATTTATTTTACTTGTACATTTCTATCCTATTTATTTTATTTTGTTGGTATGTTTGGTTCTGTTCTCTGTCTCCCCCTTTTAGACTGTGAGCCCACTGTTGGGTGGCTCTATGTGTTGCCAATTTGTACTTCCCAAGCGCTTAGTACAGTGCTCTGCACATAGTAAGCGCTCAATAAATACGATTGATTGATTGATTGCTGCCCACCCAGCTCCCTGCACTGTCGAAGGGGCGCTGCCATCTGGAAGTCATTTCTTGTACCAGGCACAGGAAACCACCTTTTTGACCCAATAAAGTGGTTTCCCCGGACTAAGCTGGAATGGAGCTGACCGCCAACTCCTCCCCGTCCTCGTCCCCCCCAGCCCCAGCCTGGCCTCTTCTCCGCCGTGCGCCGCCCCTGCGTCCATCCCACTGGTTCAGCCCCGAGGAGCCCGTGAGGTGGAGGGGGATGCGAGCCATTAGCGGTCTCCGGGTGGAGGCCAGGCCAAGCAGAGGCCCAGGGCAAAGAGACCTGGTGAAGCCCGGGGCTCGGAGGCCAGCGAGGCGGAGGCCCAGGCCGGACTGTGGCTGAACTCTGACAGGGGGCAGGCAGCCGGATCTGAAAGGGATCTCATATAATAATACATATTTATTACTCTGTTTATTTATTTATTTATTTATTTTACTTGTACATTTCTATCCTACTTATTTTATTTTGTTGGTATGCTTGGTTCTGTTCTCTGTCTCCCCCTTTTAGACTGTGAGCCCACTATCGGGTAGGGACTGTCTCTATGTGATGCCAATTTGTACTTCCCAAGCGCTTAGTACAGTGCTCTGCACATAGTAAGCGCTCAATAAATACGATTGATTGATTGATTGACTGATCTCAGAAGCAGCGTGGCTCAGCGGAAAGAGCCCAGGCTTTGGAGTCAGGGGTCATGGGTTCAAATCCCAGCTCCGCCAATTGCCAGCTGTGTGACTTTAAGTCACTTCACTTCTCTGGGCCTCAGTGACCTCAACGGTAAAATGGGGATTAAGACTGTGAGCTCCCTGTGGGACAACCTGATCACCTTGTAACCTCCCCAGCGCTTAGAACAGTGCCTTGCACATAGTAAGCGCTTAATAAATGCCATCATTATTATTACTAGTATTATCTCAAGGGGCCAGCCCCGCAAAAGCCCTCCGAGACTGCAGCGTAAGCAACGGCTCCGCTCCGTGTCCCAGCCGCCACCCCCCCCGAAACCAAAGAGAACGGCCAGGGCCGCCAAGGACGATCGGTGCGGTCAAACTCACCGGCTCGGAGGTGCTGGCATCATCATCATCATCATCAATCGTATTTATTGAGCTCTTACTGTGTGCAGAGCACTGTACTAAGCGCTTGGGAAGTACAAGTTGGCAACATAAGCTGGCACAAGCTGGCACAGTCCGGGCCTCAGCCGCCGGGCCGGCCGGCCGGACACAGAGGGGGAGCCCACCAGACCCCCTCGGGTCACGGGCGAGAAACACTCCACCTGCAGGAGCCTCTCGGGTGGCATTTGAAACATTTATTTCGGGAAATACATATTAAACACTTTATTATTTATACAAAAAAAAGACTAGTTTGTCATGATGCGTATACCATAACCTCAAAGGCCTTTCGGATAGATCTCAGTGAAATTTCAACCATTTTCCCCCAAATTCGATTACAGAGAAGAAAAGCCCAGCTTCCCGCTTGGCCCTGCGGCTTTGGCCCGGGGCTGCATTGTTGCCGTGCATGAAAACGGGACCCCGTCTCCCCCCGCCCCCGCCCCCCGCCCCCCTCCCCGACCTCGAAAACCGAAGTCGACGTTTCAGTTCATACGCTATTTTTTTTTGCTACAACATAGCAAGTCAGCAAGTAAATAGATTTCCTCAACTTACAGTTCGGAAAGGACTCTGACACTTCTCAGGAAGGAGGAAGAGTTACAAATGGAATTTGGACCATCGCCCTAGACAGACACGTGCGCACATGGCTGGACAGACACACGCGCGGCGTGCACGCAGACGCACGCATACACACAAACATACACCCCACGGGGCAGGAACTGGGCACAGCTGGGCTCCTTGAGCTTCAAAACCAGGGCTGCTACACGTCTCCACTACCGGAGTAAGCAGGAAGGAGACCTTTCCGGCCAGATCTTTGAAGAGTTCGTGCCCATCCCCACACCACACCACACCGCCGGCCCCGTTTTCCCCTACAAACTGGTGGGTCACTTCCTGACCCTGGCCTTTTCTCAGAGGGCCTTGGGTGGGAGGGCACAGGACACTTCCCCGTCCTCTTCCAAGAGTGTGGAGAAAAAGAACTCAGCCAGGAGGGGAAAGATTTGGAGGGTGGGGTGTCTCCTTACAGGGGAAGATCAAGGGAACACCTCCACCCCCCAACTTTGGCTCTCAGATTTGAAAACAGAATCCGCACCCCGCACGTAGAAACCTTTCCTGCAGAAATCTAGGGGTCACATCTCCACTTTTAACCCAGCTCCAGAAAAGACTTTTCCCTAAAGATAGAAGTTGGGGTGCTGGAGGAGGCATTTGGACCTGGGATGAGGGGTGGGCCGCCGAAGGGAGCATGGAGAGCTGGGAGGCGTGTTGTTTTGTGTGGACGCACGTGGGTGGCATACGTTTGAGTGCATAGAATGGGAGAAGGAGCGGAGAGAGGGACGGGTCACCACCGAATACAGGTCAACGGCACAACGGCCCAGGTCAGGGACCAGATCCCTGGTTCCGACGATCGCTGCCGGACTACCTGGTTCAAAAGTCGTACTACCTCTCCCCGGGTCCCAGCCCCCCTAGTCCCCTGCCCACAGCCCTGCTTCCTCGGGGGCCGGAGATCTAGGCGGGATCCCACCCAGGGGGCCCTCGGGATGGGGGTGTGGGGAGGAAGTCTCCACGGGATTCCTGCGAAACACAGCACAAAGCCGTGCTGACTGGCTGAGTTAAGGCACTTCTCCCCCCGGAGCCGCAGGCGGCCGGCTTCTGTGGTCAGGGTGGGGAGGCCTGGGGGCTGGATGGACCCGTCTTTGGGTTACTTTGTCTAGGGGGGCTGTTTACGCAGAGGGGAGAGAGAGAAAACATGACATTCGACAATACATACCTGAAAATTGCAGTCCCTAAGAAGTCCCGGTCTGAGGCGGATGGAGGACGGGATACGTGCCAACACACACGGCGCCAGCTGGACCCACTCATTCGTGCCAACCCACCCACTCACACCTGCACACATATGCCCACACGCAGACACACACACACCTGAGGCTATTTGGCACTGAGCACACGTCCCTAGACGGGAGGGTCGACAGAGATCCGACGTGGAACACGAGCAACGGCCAGGACGGACAGTCCCACCCCCGACCCCCTTGGTCACGGAGCGGAAAGCGGGGAGGGGGTGTGGGGGAGAAGTGGGCTTTGAAATGAGCTGGTGGGGTGGGGGGAGAGCAGGCGAGGGGGTCCCTCCGAGAGGTCTGGGCGCCCCAGGGCCGGTGGGTTCAGGCAGCCCGGGCCAGGCGGACGGACCCTGAGCCCGCTCCCCTGTCCCCTAGCCTGGGCCCAGGGGCGGGGGAGCACCAGCAGGTGCCCGCCGTGGGCTTAACTATCACTCCACGATGGGACGTGGGGTCTTGTCATTTGGTCAAGGGAACATTGGCAGCGTGGAAGGAGTGGGATGGGGTGGGGAGGGGCGGGGGGAATCACGGAAGATGGGACGGGGGGGGGGGGCTTCTACATCTCGTGGGCCACCATCTTCCCTTCCACGCCGTTGGAAAGCGCGCCGCCGCTGCCGCTGTTGCTTTCGTTCAGACGCTTGACCCGGTAGGCTTCGAAGTGGATGCTACTGGTGATGTCCTTAATGTTCTGCATGTGTGTCCTGTGGCGGGGAGGGAGGGACCGGCAGCGGAGAGAGGGGTGAGGGGGCGGCCCGGCGGCCCCGGGGTGGGCGGCTCCCATTGGAGCCCCAGCGTGGGAAGGTGACCCCCTCGCCTCCCTCCCTTTCGGCCGTGAGGGGGGAAGGGGGACCCACCTCACGGGTGACACCCACTCCCCCGGGAGTACGGGGCCCCCGCCCGGCCCGCTGCCCGTGCTGAAAGCTGGGGGGTCCCGGGCCCCCTTTGCCAGGCAGAACCAAAGCGCTACCACTCACTCACCTGATGAGGAGGTCCCGCAGGTAGGCAAACTCACAGTGTGTTGTATTTTCAACTAAGGGAAAGAGACAGAGCCCCCGTGAGCCAGAGTCCCAGCGCTCGGGCCAGGGGGTGCGCTGGCTTGCTTTCCCCTTCCTTCCTCTCCCCCTCATCCCCCTCTCCATCCCCCTATCTTACCTCCTTCCCTTCCCCACAGCACCTGTATATATGTTTGTACATATTTATTACTCTATTTATTTTACTTGTACATTTCTATCCTATTTATTTTATTTTGTTGGTATGTTTGGTTCTGTTCTCTGTCTCCCCCTTAAAGACTGTGAGCCCACTGTTGGGTAGGGACTGTCTCTATGTGTTGCCAATTTGTACTTCCCAAGCGCTTAGTACAGTGCTCTGCACATAGTAAGCGCTCAATTAATACGATTGCTTGATTGATTGATTTCCCCGGGGTTCCCGGCGTGGCCAGATTGGACACGTTCCCTGCCCAGGAAGGGGAATCAGGTTCATCTCTCGTGGGGGTGGGTGGGCAGGGTGGGAAAGTTAGACTGGAGGCCCCTTGGGGGCAGGGAATCAATCCTCTATCGTACTCTTCACCTACTCTGGGTTCGGTGCTCCGCCCTGCCCGTCAGGGTCCCCTCCCCTCCCCTTCTCGCAAACCAGGGCCCCCAGGCCCGATTCCGAACCAAGGAAATCCGCGGGGTACGGTCACTACCTCCAGCCTTTCCTCAAACTCAGGCTGGGGGAGGAAGACCCCCAAAGTAGGGTGGCTCAGCTCTGGGGAGGGGCACTACCATTCATTCATTCAATCGTATGTATTGAGCGCTTACTGTGTGCAGAGCACTGTAGTAAGCGCTTGGGAAGTACAAGTTGGCAACATAGAGAGACGGTCCCTACCCAACAGTGGGCTCACAGTCTAGAAGGGGGAGACAGAGAACAAAACATATTAACAAAATAAAATAAGTAGAATAAATGTGTACAAATAAAATAGAGTACTATTTGAAGACCCTGAAGACTATTTGAATATTTGTAATACTAAGTAATATTTGAAGACTACTTGGAAGACATAACTACCACACACAGAGGTCTTTGATAGGAATGAAAAGGAAAACCACTACCAGCCACCCCCCCGCGAGACAGTGGGCCTTTTAGACTGTGAGCCCACTGTTGGGTAGGGACTGTCTCTATGTGTTGCCAACTTGGACTTCCCAAGCGCTTAGTACAGTGCTCTGCACACAGTAAGCGCTCAATAAATACGACTGATTTGAGCCAGCAAATGGCAGGTGGTAACGGTCTGGCTGCAGTCACCAGGGCAGGGGGAGACTCAGAATTCCCCTCCGAGTCTCTTCAGAGGCCAGTGGCAGGGCCACTGACCCAACCATCGCCACCATTTATCCCCTTCCGACAACTGGCACCAACCGAGCGCTCAATAAATACGACCGAATGAATGATTAAACCAGGAGAAGCCGCGTAGCCTAGTGGGCAGAGCACAGGCCTGACAGTCGGAAGGACCTGGGTTCTAATTCCGGCCCCACCACTGGGCTGCTGTGTGACCTTGGGCAAATCATTTCACTTCTCTGGGCCTCAGTTCCGTCATCTGTGAAATGGGGAAAGACTGGGACATGGACCTGGCCTAAGCTGATTAGCGTATACCTATTCCCACTCTTAGTACAGTGCCTGGAACATAGTAAGCACTTATCCCATCCTAAAAAAAACTCTCGACCCCACCTCCCCTTCTAGTTATCGCCCTGTCTCCCTCCTACCATTCCTCTCCAAACTCCTTGAACGAGTCGTCTAGAGAAGCAGCATGACTCATTGGAAACAGCATGGGCTTGGGAGTGAGAGGTCATGGGTTCTAATCCTGGCTCCGCTACATGTCTGCTGTGTGACCTTGGGCAAGTCACTTAACTTCTCTGAGCCTCAGTGACCTCATCTGTAAAATGGGGATTAAGACTGAGCCCCCCGTGGGACAACCCGATCACCTTGTACCCCCCCAGCGCTTAGAACAGTGCTTTGCACACAGTAAGCGCTTAACAAATGCCATTATTATTATTATTATTATTATCATTATCAAAAACCACTAGAGAAGCAGCATGGTTTAGTGGAAAGAGCCCAGGCTTTGGAGTCAGAGGTCGTGGGTTTGCATCCCAGCTCCGCCACGTGCCTGCTGTGTGACCTTGGGCAAGTCACTTAACTTCTCTGAGCCTCAGTTACCTCATCTGTAAAATGGGGATTAATAATAATAATAATGGCATTTATTAAGCACTTACTATGTGCAAAGCACTGTTCTAAGCGCTGGGGAAATTACAAGGAGATCAGGTTGTCCCACGGGGGGCTCACAGTTTTAATCCCCATTTGACAGATGAGGTAACTGAGGCCCAGAGAAGTCAAGTGACTTGCCCAAAGTCACACAGCTGACAAGGTGGCGGAGCCGGGATTCGAACCCATGACCTCTGACTCCAAAGCCCGGGCTCTTTCCACTGAGCCACGCTGCTTCCCCTAAGATTAAGATTGTGGGCCTCACACGGGACAACCTGATCACCTTATATCCTCCCCAGCGCTTAGCACAGTGCTTTGCACATAGCAGGCGCTTAACAAATGCCACCATTATTATTAAAAAAAACAAACCCCAAACTTTAAAGCAAAAACAAAAACCCGGCTTTGGTTCCGTCCTTGCACCCAACAGCCAGCAGGGGGCAGGCCGCGCTGCAGCGAGCAGCCAGCAGGGGGCAGCCTGCGCTGCAGCGAGCAGCCGACAGGGGGCAGCCCGCGCTGCAGCGAGCAGCCGGCAGGGGGCAGCCCGCGCTGCAGCGAGCAGCCGGCAGGGGGCAGCCCGCGATGCAGCGAGCAGCCGGCAGGGGGCAGCCCGCGATGCAGCGAGCAGCCGGCAGGGGGCAGCCCGCGATGCAGCGAGCAGCCAGCAGGGGGCAGCGGAGGCCCTCCAATCTCGGGGATTCTGGAGCTCCGTGTCATCCATTCCCTGTTTCTCTTCCTTCTCTTTGGGAAAATTCCCCAAATACAGCTTCCCAAAGAGGTACCTGAACGGGAACAATCTGCCAGGAGGGAGGGCAATCAATCAGTGCTATTAACTGCACACTTGTGTGTGTGCCTCCTGGTGGAGGGGGAGGAGAGGGAGGTGCAGCCATGCCAGGGCAGGAAGGGAAGGAAGGAGGCAAAGAGACAGACAGCAGCCCCTTTCCTTTGGCAAGGCAGCAGGGCTGGAGTCAGGGAGGAAGGGCTGGGCTATAATTGCAGAGGAAGGGGCCAACTGGATAAGAGTCCACCCCCATCCTCCCCGCAGCAGTGCCCGGCCAGGGAGAGCCAGGCGGAAGCGGCCGCAGGGATACAAGTGTCCGGGTCTACGTGGCAGCGGTGAAAAATCTCCCTTTGGAAGAGAAAATCCCTTGTGGGAGGGAGGCGGGCCCGGTGGAGAAGGCAGGAAGGGCCCCTCCCCTCTGAGGCCCAGGACGGGGACCACCCCCCTCACCACACCAAGGCCGCACCCCTCTGCCCCTTCCCCACGGGCTGCCACCCTAGAGAGGGGTTGAGGTCCCCGGATTTCTCCCGCAAGGCCCAGCGTGGCTCTCTGGAGGGGTGGCGGCACTTCCTTCCCCCAACGAGCCCGACGTCCCAGCCTTCCAGCTGTGCGCTGGCTCTGGCCCAGCTGGGCAGTCGGACCAATTGCTTGGGGCTGAGTCAGGCGAGCCCAGGCCCATCAGGCGCACGGCCAAAATCAGGCGGAAGGGGACGGGAACTGGGCAGGTCACTCTGCACCAATTCATGCATTGGCCTCCACCAGCAGTGCCAGGAGCCAATCAGCTCCCCTTCACCGCCAGTCAGCAGTGGCCTGCCCCGGGCATCTCCCCTAAGGGGGCCTCTTGGGGCAGAGGAGAATGGGAGCCCCTCTGAGTCCTACAGCCCCCTGATGCTAGCCTGGCCCGTGCACCCCCTCAGGAAGGACCGGCCAATCGACGGTAGGTATTTACTGAGCGCCCACGGCTTGTGGAGGACCGTATCAAGCGTCCGGGGGGAGTACAGCAGATGCAGAAGATGTGGCCCCTGCCCTCGGGGAGCAGCCAATCGCAGGGGCCAATCCGCCCGAGCGGGAGGAGGAGGGCCGAGTGGGGAGGGCGAGGAGCGAGGTTACCTTCGATGGTGCCCCATTTGGTCTTCCTGCCGAGAACCCTCTTCCCGTTCACCTGGTACTCGTGGTCACTGCCGACCACCGCAAACGGGATCATCTCCTGGGGAGGCAAGGGAATACCAAAGGGGTCAGAATGGGGGACGGATATCACGCGTGTCCAGATCCCCTGCCACTTCCGATCAGCTCTCCCTCCACCCCCTGCCCGAGGGATTGGTCCACCCATCCAAGGCACCCCCACAGCCCCGAGCCAGAGCGAGTCGTCACCCGGTGCCATGGGGGATCCACTCACCCTGAATTTCTCGTTCACTATCCTGTCCTCCGAGTCCTCATCGAACTCCTTCTGGGGGTACACGTCGATGCCGTTGGACAGCAGATCCGCCGTGATCTGGGGCCGGCCAAGGGGCGTGAGAGGGGAGTGTGAGGACCCGTGGGGTCCCCCAAAGCCAAGGTCTACCGTGCCGCCCTAGGTCCAAACCCCCCAGCCCCGGGACGGGCCTCCACCCCCCTACTCTGGGCTGCCGTCCCAAGTCTTAGAACAGTGCACGTAGTAAGCGCTTAATAAATGCCATAAAAAAAAAAGTCCAGCAACCGGATGGGACCCGGGGGGCTCCCCGCTAGTGGGGCGGTGGAAGGCGGTGTTCCTGGTCTGGCTGAAACAGTGCCATGGTTCCTTTCCCAATCGATCGAGCGGGACCCAGTGGGCCGAGCGGAAAGGTCACAGGACCGGAGTTCGAGGCCCGGTTCCTCCACAGGCCTGATAGGTGCCCCTGAGCCATCAGCCCTGTAGGCCTCCGCGTCTTCACTGGTAAAATGGGTACGCTACCACTCAAACGCCAGGGAGAGAAGGGCATGGTGGCAGGGGAGAGACGGGAGGAAGGGCATAGGGCCCACCAGCGGGGCACAGGGTAGAAGTACCCGCTGTTTGAAGTAGTCCCTCTCCTCCAGCGTCAGCGTGTCGGCTTTGGCGATCACCGGCACGATGTTGACCACTTTGCTCAGGCGCCTCATGAACTCGATGTCCAGCGGCCGCAGTCTGAAAGAGGACAGCCGGGAGCCCGTCACCAGCACGGAAGGTCCTCCCCGGGGAGGAAGCAGGAAGCGGCACCACCCGGGCCAGGGGACCAGGGACGGGGTAGGGAGAGGGCCGCCCCGCTCCGGGGCCAAGTGGGACAGATGGCCCGGCCGCCAGCTCCCCTGGAGTGCGGAGGCAAAGCGGGAGGGTGGGTGGCCGGGGTGAGACCCTCCTCCGGCCCCCACCAGATGGACCGGCTCAAGGGCAGAAATGCAGTGCTGCAAGCAGACGCTGCTGGGAGATTCGCCCAGGAGGGAAGGGGAAGGAGGAGAGGAGGGCAAAGAGCCCGGAAAGCCAGCGACCCCAGGCCTCGGGGAGGAAATTTCTCAGGGGATCATAGGGATTCCCTGCTGGGAAAGACTCCCCCCAACCCGCCCCCCAACTCCCCAACCTCCACGCACGAGTGGCCGGTGGCTGGGATGAAGTAGAGGCAGCAGTGGACCCGGGTGTCCGGGATCCTCTTCTTCCGGTTGATGTTGATCTCCTCCTGCAGGTATTTCTCGTACTGGTCGTTGATGAACCGCATGATTGGCTGCCAGCTGCGGGGGGGGAAGGGGGCGTCCATTTCACTGCTGCCGGGCCGCAACCTCAGACTGCCCCCCCACAACCTCCCATCCTGGCCGGGGGATGACCAGAGTCTGCACCAGGGCCAACTGGGCCCTTTCCTCGGTGGAGTGGGACTTATCCGAATAATAATCACAGTGGTATTTGTAGAGCGCTTAGTATGTACCAAGTACTGTACTAAGCGCCAAAGTAGATACAAGACAATCATGAGGGGCACAGTCCCTGCCTCACACGGGGGCTCACGGTCTAAGGGGGAGGGAGCACAGGTATTGACCACCCCCGTTTTGCAGCTGAGGAACCGGAGGCACGGAAGAAGCAAGTGATTTGCCCAGGGTCAAAAAGCAGACAAGAGGTGAAGCTGAGGTGAGAAGCCAGGTCTTCTGCCTCCTGAGCCCCGGCTCTTTCTATTCATTCAATCATATTTACTGAGCTCGTACTGTGTGGAGAGCGCTGAACTAAGCGCTTGAGAGAGGACAATATTAACATTAAACAGATGCTTTCTCTGCCCACAGCGAGCTTACAGTTGACGGTGGGAGGGGGCTGTGCTACCCACTCCTGGGAACTGGAGAGAATGGGGCAATGGCTTTGGGGGACCAAAGGGCAGCAACGCGCCCACCCCCGAATGCTGTCCTGCTCCTAAGGACCCCGGCCCGGACAGACGGGTTGGGGGCCGGGAGCCTCACCAGTTCTCATTGTTGATGTGGTCCCCAAACCCCGGCGTGTCAATCACCGTCAGCTTCATGCGGACGCCCTTCTCCTCGATATCTGCAACAGAAGCGGCAGCCGGGCGCGAAGGGGTGAGGACGGGCCCGGACCCAGGCCTCTCGGGGACTGGGAGGGGAGCAGGACCTCATCGGGGGCTCGATTCCCGTGCCACCAGAGGAATCCCGTGCCACCAGAGGAAAGGACGGGGGCTCTCTGAGTCTGGATGGCCGGGGGAGATCCAGCCTGCTGGATCTACAGCAGGGGTCAGGGGTCCAGACCAGCCTGCTGTAGTGTCGGGGTCAGTTAAGCATTTAATCTGTGCTGAACGCAGACTCGGGATAAGCAGATCAGACATCATCCCTGTCCCCAAAGGGGCTCACTGCCAAGCAGAGAGGGGAGCAGGACTCTGATCCCTATTTGACAGGCTGAGGCCCAGAGAGGTGAAGCGACTCCAGACTAGAACCGCTACGGTCTCCACGGGCCAGAGGGTCACAGCTTCAAATGGGGCAGGCCGAGTCGTCCCCAAACGGCACGTGGATCCGTGGAGGCAGCCGCAGGCTCAGACCCGGCGACAGCGTAGTCAGCGAAAGGGGCACAGTCAGACACCTGCCGACTCCTCCGGCCCCCGGGGGCTCGCTGTGCCCCGGGGCCGGCACTCACCATGGGTGATGGACTTGATCTCGATCGTTTTGGGGATCCGCTCCTCGGGCGAGGGCTGCACCGACTTCCGGCTGACTTTGGACTTGAACAGGGTGTTGATCAGCGTGGACTTCCCCAGGCCGCTCTGCCCTGAAAGGGGGTAGGGGAGAGCAGGGAGACCGATCGGTCAGGGCCTCGGGGGTTTGGCGGAGGCGGTTTCCCCAACCAGGCCGTGGCAGGGGTGGCAGCACGAGCCTGGTGGGACGTGAGGGCCGTCCGGCTGTGAACCGGGCTCTCTGGACCCACCCTGGCCGGAGTATGGCCAGTCTGTCCTCCGACCTCTGCCCCCTCGATGCCCACGGAAGCCGGTGACGGCGGCCAATGCTGCGAGGGACCCCGGATTCAGGGGTCGCTCGGGCGGCCCCACATGGGCCCAAACCCGAGACCCCGATGGCCAGCCTACCCACCCGCCCAATTTCCCTGGGCCGGGCCAGCCGGTCTGCTGGTGAAAGATGCCAGGTATCAGGGCATACGTGCTCGGGACCCCACCTGACACTCAGGTGCCGCCGGGCCTGCTGTTTGGGGGAGTACGGCAGGAACCGGGGAGCGGCCGCGGGCGGCCCAGAAGCCCCGGCCGCAGGGTGAAAGGAAGCTCAGCATGGGGGCATTAGGGGCACCCTTTCAGCCCGCATCTGGCTGCCGGGACCCCAGACTACTGACTGGTCCCCAGAGAGCTCCCCATGAGAGATCACAGTCATGCGAGGACCCCGGGAGCAACATCCTCGGCAGACATCACTGCTCGGTCACCAGGTCCCCACAAGCTCTGCGGGCCCCGTTCTCGTAGAGCTTCCGGGCCACTGTCCCCATCAGCCCTCTCCCCTCTTCCGCCCAGCACCCCTTCAGAGAAGCAGGCAGGAGGGATGGCTTTCCCCCCAGCACTGAGGCGAGCAGCTGGAGCCCACTGAGAGCCAGCAGCCCGCTTGGGGCCACCCAACCCATCGGCGGCTGGGCCAGGACTACAACTCCCAACCTCCCCAGCCGGACCCCAGCGCCCACCTCCCACCCAGGACAGACCCGGGGGAAGTGGGGAGTGGACGGGGCCGGGCTGGCCACCAGGCACCTCCGGCCAGGAAGGAAAGGGTGCTTCTCCCCAGCCCCCCATCCTCCCCAGCTTCCTGGCTTGCGGGCTCCCCTCCCCGCTCCGTGGAATCCCACGCTGACCCACCAGCAGTCCAGGCAACAAAGGCAGGCCTGTCTTGGGCTCCCCGGGCACTGCCACCCAAAATGCCATCCCATGCCACTTCCCCACACCCACCTCGGACGGAAGGCGACTCATCGCCGGTTCATGAAATCCACCCCAAAGCCCACTCCACACTGCCCGGCAGCAGATCAGGCTTCCTTCCTCTCACGCCCACCAAACACGGGTCTTGGGGTCTGCTCCCATGTACCACCCGCTCCCTGTCCGCCATACGATAAGATGGCCAGCAGCGGGGGTCCCAAGAGGGGCGGATCATTGTGCTGATAAGAGAAACTGAGGCCCAGAGTGGGCAAGCAGCCCTCCCGGGGTCACACAGCCGCCAGCAGCAGTGCTGGGACTAGAACTCCTGCCCCCTCCCAGCTGGGGCCTTCTGCAGCTTGGGCATCAGCCTGGTTCAGAGCCCCGGGCAAGGCCGGCTGCCGTCTCAGGGCTCATGACTGACCCCCGGCCCTCGCCACCTGGGATAATTCAGCATGTGGGGTCTTTGGGACCCCTTTCCCTATGCCCTCCCTCGCCCAGGTGTGAATCCCAACCCCATGATGCGTCTCCCCGGAGAGGGAAGAGAGGGGACTGGCTCTGAGAGGCATGGTGGCCCTCCTACTCGGCCTTGGGGCCCGGCAGCTGAAAGATGGCAATTCCTGCAGGCGCCCCTGGGACCACGGGCCATGAGGGAGGGAAGAAGGGAGAGAGGGAGGGAGCCGGCCTGGAGCAGCTCAGCTTTCAGGCCTAAATGGGAAACTAGGAGCCAGAGGAGAATCCAAAATCATCCTTGACAACCAGGGGAGGGGGAGAAGGAAGGAAGGAGAAAAAGAAGGAAGGAGGGAGGGATAGGGAGGGAGGGAAAGAGTAGTGAAAGGCACCGAGAGGCAGGGAGAGAAAGAATGTATGCACGTGGGGTTGTGGGTGGGTGTGTGTGCCAGGGGGGAGGGGGTTTGGAGAAATGCAGTTGACTCTTCATTTCCACACAGGAAAAGGGAGCAGTTGGCATGCATGTTCCAGGAGAACAGGTGAATTTTGAAGATGGCTGTTTAAGGAGCTTGGGGTGAATTTTAAAGGCGGCTCTGAAGGAGCTGTTCCCCTGTAGCACTCCCTCCCCAACAAGGGTGGACTGTAACTAGGAAACAGCACACTGCCCGACCTCTGCCCTCCCCAGCCATCAGGAAATTGCAGAACGGGGAGAAGGGATGGAGGAATGGGAGGGCAGAGGGATGGGAGAACGGGGGGAGAGGGGGATAAGAGAATGGGGGGGGGAAGAAGGATAGGAGGTCAGTGAGGGTGGAGGGCAGATGGAGGGTGGAGGAGGCTGTGGGGGGAGATCAGGGGACGAGGACGGGGCTCCGAGGGGCGAGTGGATGACTCACCGACCACCATGATGTTGAATTCGAACCCCTGCTTCATGGCTTTCCTCCTCATCTGCTCCAGGATGGCGTCGATCCCCACGTAGCCGAAGTCCAGGGTGGTTTTCTCGGTGCGCACCGGGGGGGCCTGCTTGGGGCCGGCATCTCTGGGGGTGTCTGCCATGCTGCTCACGTAGCTGGGCGCTGCCTCGGCCGCTGCCGGGAAGGAACGAGAAGAACCGTCAGAGGCGCCTGCCAAGGCACCCTACCGAATGCCCACGGGGCAGCAGGTGTCCCTCAGGGGACACGGGTCCCGTGGTGTAATGTGAGGACATCGGTGGGATGGGAAGGTTCTCTGACAGAATCCCACTGAGCCCACGGCACGCGGTCCCGGGGGACCCCTGACCCCCGTCCTCTCTTCAGACCCGCAGCATCCCCCTCTCGCTCCCCGTGAACTCGGGAGCTGCCTCCAAGCTAGGGCACTTGGCGATGGGAAGCTGAAAAGCAGTGCGGCAGCCCCCGAGTTGAACCGGAGAAGGGCACCCCCTCAGCCCCCACTGCCCCTTGCTGACTGCCGCAGTCTTTCATCCATCCTGTCCCAGCTCTTCTGGGCCTGGCCCCTTGAACTCCCCGCTGAAAGGCTGGAATAAAGCATGCGCACGGCATCCCCGTCCCCCCCATCCCCCAAAACACACACATACATTCTCTCTCTCTGGCTCCAGCAGACTGAGACGCCCCCCGCCCCCCAGACAGATTTCCAGGGGCCCCTTCTGCTTCCCCTCTCCCACACCCTTCCGATGTCTCCCTGCCCACGATATCTCTCTCTCTCTGCCTCTGTCTCTCTCATATCCACCCCAGGGCCTTCCTCTCCCCTCTGAGAGGACAAAGTGCACCGGGCTGAGAACTCCAGAGTTTAACAGCGACCACCCAGCGTGAGGCCCAGGCCCTCCGCGCCCCTCCCCTGGCGGGTGAGCCTGGCTTGGAGAACAGGGTGGGGGCGGGAGGAGGGAGCAAAGTGGGGGAGGGAGGGGCGGCCTGTTTCCTGCAGGGATCCTTCCCGCGGCGCGTGTGGCAGTCAAGGAGAGCAGATGGCACCCAGGCGTCTGGGGCGTCTTGTGACCGTCTCGGCTTTTCGGACACACCACCCCGGGACTGCAGCTCGGTCCCTCTCGGTCTGGGCTCCCGAGGCCGTTCCTGCTCTCAAGCTCACCCCCGGGGTGAGAGGTGACAGGGAAGAGAGGGCAGTCGGGACACGGGCTCCAGGCTTCTGCTGCCCACTGGGTCTAGTTCTGTTCCAAATCCCCAGGGGCCCGGACCTTCTCCTTTCCTTCCAGCTCGGCCCGGCGAGATGCCACGGGCCCCGCAACGTGCCACGGGCCTCGGGAAGACAGAGCAGGGCAAGTGGGAGATGGAGAGGGAAAGGGGGGTGGAGCCGAGGGGTAGGGCCGCCGGTTTCAGGAATATCCCTCCCTCGGGTTGCTCGCATCTTGAAATAAACAAAAGAATGAGAAGAGCGTGTTGGGGGCCCACTCACTGAGACAGGGCCGGCCGGCTCTCCTGGGCTGGAGGTTCAAACCCAGCCCACGTGACGCAAAATCATTCCCATCTGTTCACGGGTCCGGCAGACATTTTCCGCAGAATCCGGGCGGGCGCTTTCTTTTTCTCTCTCTCTTAAGCCCCAAACCCCAAACCGTCCTTCTGCCCCACCAGGCAAGGCGGCCAGGGGTGGGCTTTGGACCGCTGAGGACAACAGAGCAGGGGGGGCCAGGCTTGGGTCTGCCTACTCAGCTAGGCCTCCCTTCTCGGTCACCAAAACTCCCTTCTCAGACAGAATAATAATAATAATCAATCAATCAATCGTATTTATTGAGCGCTTACTGTGTGCAGAGCACTGTACTAAGCGCTTGGGAAGTACAAGTTGGCAACATACAGAGACAGTCCCTACCCAACAGTGGGCTCACAGTCTAAAATAATAATAATGGCATTTGTTAAGCGCTTACTCTGTGCCAAGCACTGTTCTAAGCGCTGGAGAGGATACAAGGTGATCAGGTTGTCCCATGTGGGGCTCTCAGTCTTAATCCCCATTTTACAGATGAGGTAACTGAGGCTCAGTGAAGTGACATGCTCAAGATCACACAGCAGACAAGTGGCGGAGCCGGGATTCGAACCCATGACCTCTGACTCCAAAGCCCGTGCTCTTTCCACTGAGCCACACTGCCTTGCCAAACACAGGGCCACTCTGCCTCCACCCTTTGAGAGCACATCACGCCATCACCGTGGGTTTAGGGGGTTCCCTTTCACAGTAGTTACAGTATTTATTAAGCACCCACTAAATGTGACACACTATATTAAACACTCTTACCCCTAAGGGAGCGGTTCTTTGTCTTCAGCCCAGCTCCCTCCTCACTACTACAGGCAGGACCCAAAATGGACAAAGAACGAACCTTGGCTCATCAATCAATTAATCGTATTTATTGAGCGCTTACTGTGTGCAGAGCACTGTACTAAGCGCTTGGGAAGCACAAGTTGGCAACACATAGAGATGGTCCCTACCCAACAGTGGGCTCACAGTCTAGAAGGGGGAGACAGAGAACAAAACAAAACATATTAACAAAATAAAATAAATAGAATAGATATGTACAAGTAAAATAGAGTAATAAATATGTATTTATAAATACATATATATGCATTTATATATATTTATATATATAAATATATATGTATAAATACATATACATGTAACCCCCTCTGCCCACCAGCACTCTCCCCCAAAACCCCTAGACTGCCGACCTATAATTAATTTTGGCATTTGGAACTGTGCGCCGAGCACTGAACTAAGCGCTGGGGTAGAGACAGGGTTATGTCCCACATGGGGCTCCCAGTCTAAGGGTGAGGGAGAACAGGTTATTTCAATCCCATTGTACGGAGAAAGAAACTGAGGCCTGGAAAGGTGAAGTGACTTGCCTGAGGACAACCTGCTGGCAAGTGGCGGGGCCGGGGTGAGAACCCAGGTCCCCTGACTCTCAATCAATCAATCAATCAATTGTATTTATTGAGCGCTTACTGTGTGCAGAGCACTGTACTAAGCGCTTGGGTAGTCCAAGTTGGCAACATATAGAGACAGTCCCTACCCAACAGTGGGCTCCGATCACGGAGTCCGCCCCTATTTCCGCAACCCGTAGGCCCCCCACGCAGAGGATACAGTCCAGCCACCGTCCGCCCACGAGAAGCGGCGTGGCTCAATGGAAAGAGCCCGGGCTTTGGAGTCAGAGGTCATGGGTTCAGATCCCGGCTCCGCCAATTGTCAGCTGTGTGACTCTGGGCAAGTCACTTCACTTCTCTGGGCCTCAGTTCCCTCATCTGCAAAATGGGGATTAAGATTGTGAGCCCCACGTGGGACAACTTGATGGCTTTGTAGCCCCCCAGCGCTTAGAACAGTGCTTTGCACATAGTAAGCACTTAACAAATACCATCATCATCATTATTATTATTATTATTATTAATCCCAGCCAACGGTATGGTGGTACCCCCACAGGGCCCCTGGGCCCAGAGGGGCGTAGCTGGGAAGGACTTCATCTCCAGCCCCCAAAAGCTTCCCAAGGGGCGGTGAAAACCACACCCCCCGACTTTTTCCGCTTTGCGGGGAGACCCACATCCATTCCTGACTTCCAGGAGCTAAGGACCCTGCTGACCCCCGGCCACTTCCTGTGGGACCGAGGGCAGCCGGGAAAGCAGCTGGTGGGTGACCCGCTGCCCCAGACCCCGGACTCGCCACATAACCCTCCCTGTACGGGAGGACGGGGGGCGACGGGACCCGGACGAGCAGCGGAGGCTTCCGGGGAAAAAAAGCGCAAGTCTGACAGTCAGGAGATCTGTCCCGACCCCCGCCCGCTGTGTGACCTGGGCCCGTCGCTTCACCTCTCTGGGACTCAGTTTCCTCATTCGCAAAACGGAGCCGAGGGGCCTGGTCTTCCTCTTACTTAGGTTGTGAGTCCCACGTGGGACGGGGACTGGGTCAAGCTCGTAACTCTGTACCTACCCCAGAGCTTGACAGATACAATAGCCACACAGCTTCTCATCTATATGTCAAATCTATATGTTTCCAGCTTGTACTTCCCAAGCGCTTAGTACAGTGTTCCGCACACAGTAAGCGCTCAATAAATACGGTCGAATGAATTTACTATTGGTGTCATTCTTATTATTTTTGAAGCTGTGATCACATTCTCTCCACCGTCCGCCACAGCTGTTCCCCAGGGGGAGGATCGAGCCACCTCTGACCCAATTCGCTCGTATCCGCCCCAGCGCTTAATTTAGTGCCGGGCACACAGTACATGCTTAACAAATACCACAATTATTATTATTATTAAAGCAAGTCAGAGACGCAACGTGGCTCAGTGTAATGAGCATGGGCTTTGGAGTCAGTGCTCTGCACACAGTAAGCGCTCAATAAATATGATTGATTGATTGATTGATTGATTGGAGTCAGAGGTCATGGGTTCAAATCCCAGCTCCGCCAATCGTCAGCTGTGTGACTTTGGGCAAGTCACTTCACTTCTCCGTGCCTCAGTTACCTCATCTGTAAAATGGGGATTAAGGCTGTGAGCCCTTTATGGGACAACCTGATCACCTGTAACCTCCCCAGTGCTTAGAACAGTGCTTTGCACATAGTTAAGCGCTTAATGAATGCCATTTTAAAAAAGAGTCCCATGCCAAGCACCGGGGGAGAGTCAAGAGGACCAGATCGGACGTTGGTCCCTGGACCCCAGAGCTCTCACAGTCTGGGAGGGAGGGAATCTTCTCCCCACTTGAGAAATGGGGAAATGGAGATCCAGAGAGGTTGAGTGGCTGGCCCAAGATGACACAGCAGGGCAGAGGGAAAGCTGGGACTTGAACCTGGGTCTCCTGGCTCCCGGCTTCACACTCTCCCCACCGGGCCACTCTGCCGGGACCCACGGCGGTGGATGGTTCCGGGAGCGGGGCTGAGCCGAGCAGGAGTCAGCTCTGGAGCTGCTGTTGTTCTTCCCTCCGACAACACCCATGCATTCTTGTCTCCCACGGAGTTCCTCAAAAAACTGGGGGCCTCCCACCCCCCTTACCCCTCACCCCAGCCTCACTCCTCTCTCTCTCTCTCTCTCTCTCCTTCCCTCTCCACCCCAGCACCCCTATCCCCCCATCCCACCCCACCCCAGGCCGTCTGCCATTTGGGGACAGAGTGACAAATTCCTCTCCCCCTGTGCAATTCCTTCCAAGCAGAATTCAATTAGGAGTCGTTCCACCCGCAGGGATCTCAGAGATTCCCCATCTGGTTCGGAGATTCCCCATCTGGTTCCGAACGATCTGCTGGGGAGGGGCAGCAACTGGGACCCCTGGGGCAGACTCGCACCCAGACACTAAGAGGGCGAGCACCTCCGTCCCGCCTGGTCCCTGCAGTCTCTTAACGGGGCCGCACCCTGCTGTTAGCTCCGCTGCCTGAAATGCTCCCCAAAAGTTTGAAACTCAAGCCAGGGTAAAAAGAAAAAATTAAAAAAACCCCACTGTGGTATTCTGGCGGGGCAGAAGTAGTTACCCACTGGGTGGAAGGCCCTTTGCAACAGAGGCACGAGACGACAAATTCCCTACCAACAGGGAACTTCCACTCTGAGAGAGACTGGGGACCTGGGGGCTCTCCCAAGCCGGACCCGTAAACTTGTTTCCACTTCAGGGCACGAGCTGGGAGCCAAGAGCCTTTCAAACTGTGCAGTACCGGCTGCTGGGAAGACACGTGCAGGCCTCATCCACACCTGGAAGAACCAGCGTGGCTCAGTGGAAAGAGCCCGGGCTCTGGAGTCAGAGGTCGTGGGTTCGAATCCCGGCTCCGCCACATGTCTGCAGTGTGACCTTGGGCAAGTCACTTAACTTCTCGGAGCCTCAGTTACCTCATTATAAAATGGGGATGAAGACTGTAAGCCCCACGTGGGGCAACCTGATCACCTAGTATCCCCCCCAGTGCTTAGAACAGTGCTTTGCACATAGTAAGCGTTTAACAAATGCCATCAAAAAAAAACCCAACAACAAAAAAGCCAGATCCGGGGGTCAGAGTGGCCCATAGGCTGACCACGAGGCAACAGGAGAGGTCCAAAAGCTGCCTAGGTTCCCACTGTCCCATTTAAGTACTGACTCACCCACGAATCCATTCTTTTGCCTCCCACCTCCTCCTGTCTATGTCTGTTCTGCGTCTGTCCCCGGCACCAGATGCAGAGAGAGAGGCGGGATCAGTTCTGCCATGATCCGAGACAACAGTCCCAAGAGGGCTTTTTACTCTGCGGGCAGGAACCAGATGCTCCCCCTCTCTCCCCGAGGACATCTGCTGTGTGACCTTGTGCAAGTCCCTTCACTTCTCTGGGCCTCAGTTCCCTCATCTGTAAAATGGGGATTAAGACTGTGAGTCCCACATGGGGCAGGGACTTTGTCCAACCTGATTTACTCACATCCACCCTAGTGCTTAGTACGGTGTCTGGCACATAGCAAGTGCTTAACAAATATCATCATTATTATTATTATCATAATTGAGGAAAAACGCACGGAGGCAGTGACTCGGGCTCAGCACGGGAGGAATTCTTAGAGACGAGGGGGCGGATGGGCACCGACACGGGGGACTCTTGGGGAATCCGCTCCACAGGAATGGTCTCGGGGGGGAGACCAGGCCTAGAGGCTGGGAAGATGGACAGGATGAGGTGTCCGGTTTCCTTGCAGGTCACAGAACCTAACCGTCGAGCGGGGCAGCCGCGGGGATTTCCGGTCCGGTGCTACTGCGGAAACACTTGGTGTCCGGGCCAGGCTCTCCGAGTTTGTGAATGGGAAATAAAACCGTGGACACCATAATCCAAGATGTCCTTGGCTCCCTGCCCTTGCTAAATAAACGCGACTGGACGGAGCTGAATGGTGTGGGGGGGGCCCAGGGAGGGTCCTGAAGTGCGGCTGGGGAGAAAGGTGAGCTTGGGGAAATAATAATAATAATAATATTTGCTAAGCACTTACTATGTGCCAGGCCCTGCACTAAGCACTGGAGTGGATACAAGCAAATCGGGTTGGACACAGTCCCCGTCCCTCATAGGGCTCCGAGTCTTACAGATGAGGGAACTGAGGCACAGAGAAGTGAAGTGACTTGCTCAAGCCCAAACAGCAGACAGCCCAAGCCCATACAACAGACAAGTGGCGGACCCGGGATTAGAAACCGTGACTTTCTGACTCCTGGGCCTGGGATCTATCACTACACCAAGGGGGTCTTCTCCAAGAGATCTTCGCCTTGGAGTCCAGGAAGTCGTGGGCTGACTGTCCCGGACAATGTGCTGGCTGGCCGGGGCAACTCTCCTCACGCGGTCAAGCGGCAACGGGACAAACTTTCTGGCCTCTCACAGATGGAGGAGCTTCTCAGACACCCTACTGCTGTACTGTCCGCTTGCTCCGAGCGGAGGCTCCATTGGAATTCGTCTATGCTCCTGAGCCTTGGACAAAATCCAGGCTCCTCCCCTTCTCACCCTTTTCCCAAAGGCAGGCAGAGCAGCCCCTTTTCTTTCTTTCTTTTCCTGTTTCAGCCAGTTTGGGCAGGGTGGGGCCGCCCACCTCCATCTGCGCACTGATCTGGCTCCGGGCCTGAGCAAAGATGGTGTCTGCTCACCCGGAAAAGCTGCCCTGGGGGCTCCCTACGGATTCCCATTACCCTTTCCGGGGATAGTCCCTCCCAGGAGGCCCCCACCAAGCACAGAGTCGGGAATAATAATAATGATAGCATTTATTAAGCGCTTACTATGTGCAAAGCACTGTTCTAAGCGCTAGGGAGGTTACAAGGTGATCAGGTTGTCCCATGGGGGGTTCACAGTCTTCATCCCCATTTTGCAGATGAGGTAACTGAGGCCCAGAGAAGTGAAGTGACTTGCCCAAAGTCATACAGCCGACCAGTGGTGGAGCCGGGATTTGAAAACAAGGAAAACAAGGGCTCCCTCGGATGGGACCCCACCTCACCCCAGTCTGCAAGATGGCCCACTCCCACATCCCCCAGCCACACACTCTCACCTCCCCCTCTGCACAAAACCAATTTTCCCCTGCAGTTCTTGTTGGGGGGGTGGGCACGAATCCAACCTATCTAATCAACCAATATCATTTACTCTGTGCAGGGCACCGTACTAAGCCCCGCGGATAGTACAAATTAGTAGACACGATCCCTGGCCTCAAGGAATTTAGCGTACTGCGTGTACAGCATTACACTAAGCGCTTAGGAGGGTTCAATAGAGTTGGGAGACATGCTCTCTGACCTCAAGGAGCTTACAGTCTACTCTGTGCAGAGCACTGTACTGAGTATTTGGGATAGTAAAACAGTAGTCGTAGTAACAGTAGCAACACCGCTTATTAAGCGCTTACTGTGTGCCGAGCACTGCACTGAGTGCTGGTAAAGAATGCACCGGTGGGAAAAGATATGTCCATACCTGCAATTTACTTATTTATATTAATGTCTGTCTCCCCATCTAGACTGTGAGCTCACTGTGGGCAGGGACTGTTGTCTGCTGTATTGTTATACTGGACTCATTTTACCCATCTTACCTCCTTCCCTTCCCCACAGCACCTGTATATATGTATATATGTTTGTACATATTTATTACTCTATTTATTTATTTATTTTACTTGTACATATCTATTCTATTTATTTTATTTTGTTAGTATGTTTGGTTTTGTTCTGTCTCCCCCTTTTAGACTGTGAGCCCACTGTTGGGTAGGGACTGTCTCTATATGTTGCCAACTTGTACTTCCCAAGCGCTTAGTACAGTGCTCTGCACACAGTAAGCACTAACTCTCCCAAGCGCTTAGTACAGCGCTCTGCACAAGAGTAAGCACTCAACAAATATGACTGACTGCCTGACTGGAAGTTAGTTAGCATCCCTGTCCCTCAGGAGGGTTCACAAACTAAAAATAAAAGGAAGGGAAGAGGCTTGGCCCCCCTGAAATGACCTCCGCCCTCAAGGCAATCCCAGCCCAGGAGGATTTTACAGTCTAGGAGACCAGTCTGAGACCAGTCCGCTCCACCTCACAGCTGATCTTTCCTGGGGTGGGTGGTGTCACTCCAGAAGCCTTGTGGGGGGAGGTTGGAGGGAGGAGGAACAGCGGGGAGTGGGAGCTGGAACTGAGGATCCCAGAGGCCTCTGAAGTTAGCAAGGCTGAGCTAGCTTACCGGCAGGGATGTCACCAGAGGGCACACACTGGGGGCTTCCAGGTTGGTGGGGATGTGGAAAGAAACGCCGACCCCGGGGGGCCACTCCAAATTCTGTCACCGGGAGGTCGGGTGGATGAATGGACCAATGGACAGATGCCTGGAGTGGGTTCGGGGAGTTTGACTCATTTCCTCTCACCCCAGCGGTTCCACTGGGGCTTCCTTCCTTCCAGCTGTTCTGTCAGGGCGAGGGCGGGAGGGACGAAGCAGGGAGACCGGACTCTGAGACCCGATTACCACGCTGAAACAGCACCAAGGAGGTACCCCCAACCCCGCTCCACGTCCCCAAGGGGCACAGCGACGGAGGGCGAGAGCCCACCTCTCCCTCGTGTGAAGAGGGACTCTCTGCCCTCAGCCGCACGTCCTGGGCCCAGCCTGCCTTCCATGGGGGCTTCTGACACTCCAAAACCATAGCTTCCTGCCCAAGAGCCCTCTGCTCCAAGTAGGTTCGTTCCCAAGAGCCCCCTCCCAAGCATACATCGGCCCTTAACATGTTCAAGCCCTGGGGGTCCGTGGGAAAGGGGCAATATGCTGGAGCAACAGAAGAAAGGGTGCTCTTGCTTGGAAGACTAGAGCTCAAACAATGCAAAAGGGAGGTGATGCGACCTAGTAAGACGAGCACCAGCCTGGAAGCCAGGAGACCCGGATTCTAGTTCTCGCTCTGTCTCTGGCCGGCTGCGTGACCTCAGCTGGTCACTTCCCTCTCCCGGGCCTCGGTCCCTCATCCGTGAAATGGGGTTCAGATCCCTTTTCCCCTTCCTTCCGTCTTAGAGGGAGAGCTCTGGGCCACTCCCACCTGCTCCTGCTTCCTCTCCCAGCCACTCCCAGCCGCCTGGCCCATGCCCCTTCCCACACAAGACCAGGAAAGGAGCTGACCAGCTGGGCCGGCCAGCTGGGTTTACGCGTGGGAATCTCTTGATGCCTTATCATTAGTATTATTATTATATTTGTTAAGTGCTTACTAAGGGCCAAACACCCCATTAAGCACTGGGGGAGACACAAGCTTATCAGTTCTGACACGGTCCCTTTCCCTCATAGGGCTCCCAGACTAAGTGGAATCAATCAATCAATCCATCCATCGTATTTATTGAGTGCTTACTGTGTGCAGAGCACTGTACTAAGCGCTTGGGAAGTACAAGTTGGCAACATAAGGGAGAAGAGAATTGATGCCCCTTTCAAAGTTGAGCAAACTGAGGCCCAAATCAGTGAAGTGACACACCTAAGGTCTCGCAGCGGGCAAGTGATGGATCGGGATTGAGAGGCCAGGTCCTATGTCTCCCAGGCCAGAACGCTTTCCAGTAATAATAACAATAATAATAATAATGATGGCATTTGTTAAGCGCTTACTATGTGCAAAGCACTGTTCTAAGCATTAGGCATCATTGTTCCTCTCTGTCACTGCCTCCAGCCTGGCTAGGGGCCTATATTACACCTACCCCCCATGATGGGGTTTGAGAACCCCATGAGGGAAAGGGACCACGTCAGAACTTATACTGTTTCTACCCCAGTGCTTAATACAGTGCTTGGCACATAGTAAGTGCTTAACAAATGCCATTATATTATTAATAAATAATAATAGTGCTTAATAGAGTGCCTGGCATATAGTAAGTGCTTAACAAATGCCATTATATTATTAATAAATAATAATAGTACAGGAAGAGCTCTGGACCCTAAAGGGGATGGGAACGGGGGCAGGGGGAACCGCAGGTTCCCAAGTGCTTAGTACAGTGCTCTGCACACAGTACATGTTCAATAAATTTGACCGACTGACTCTTCCAGTCTGGCTTCAGGACTCCAGATCTGGCAGCTTCCCCAGACTGGTGCTATAACTGCATCCGAATCATGCCCTGCCTTTGGGTGCCACGGACTTCTCTCCAACAGAGACAGAGGACGTGCTGGGAGGGTGACTGGGGCTCCCACTCTACAACTGCCTGGAGTGCTGAGGCGAAGGGAAAATCGTGCTAATTCTCTTTCCGGTTTAGAGGTTCTTCCTGGGGCCAAAAACTCGTGTTTTTAGGCACTTCAGCTTCCGCTTTTAAGGTTTTACATATCTATACTAGGCCAGCTACAGAAGTCAACTCGCTTCCGGGCCTTTGAAGTCCTGGTTTGGCTCTGGGTTCTAGAGACGGGGTGGATTCTTTAGGAGAGTTGGCTCACTAGCCCTGGGAATGACACTGTACAGTGGTGTTACAACAACTCAAGGGTAGGTTAACTCACTTCCAGAGGATGCACCCCTGGGGGTGTGAGGGGAGGGCGGGCAGTGGGATTTCAGACCCCTACCTTCCTGCCTTCCCCCCACCCGCCTCGTGGAGCCAAGTTCTCACCCTGGGCTGGGAGGGCTGATTTTCCAGCCAGGTGCCAAACCTCTGGCTTGAGAATTTCCTCCAGGGTGTTAGGTCTGTATTGGCTCAGCCAACTGGAAGGGAAAGGTCCAGTCCCCGGGCTCCAGCTTGGTCGGGCTGGGAGAATTCTCCTTGCCCAGCCCCCCACCCCCCAAATTCCTCCTCACCCCCGGTGGGTAGAAGGCGCATTCTAGAATTCATATGGTAATTTCTCCCCCAAGGAAGAGAGGGAACAAGGCGGCCCCTTCTCCTCCTCCCCTGCAGGAGCCTGGGGCCCCCTCCTGCAGGAGCAATTTGATGCTTCTGCAGCTGCCTGGGGCTCTTGGGGGCTGGGAAAGGGGGGCAGGGGTTGCCTGGGGTTCTTGGGGCGGGGGGGGGGGGGGGGGGGGGTGGGGGCACTGCACAGATTCTGCTTTCCTCCCTTTTTTCACTGGAGGCCCAGCTCACTGGGGGCAGTGCCAATGATGACCCCTTAGCTTGCCCTCCCCACACCCTACAGGGCCAGCTGCGGGGGTGTGGGGGGGGAGGAGGGAAAAAGCTCCCTCAGCTGTAGACCCTCCCCTCCACCTACTCCTGGAGACCCCTTCCCGGGGGACAGTCAACCCACACACACGGCCCCCATTTCCTCCTCTGAAACTTGGCGAGGTGGGAAGGGGGAGAGAGAGAGAGAGGCAGGGGCAGCCTCTCCCAGGATTAAGAAAGGCAGAAGGCCTCGGGATGCCGAGTACGCCTGGGAAGCAGTTCTGTCCAAATAGCACAGTTCCCACTGCACGAACTGTCCAAGACCTCAGACCGGGGGTGGCTGAGGGAGCGAGGGAGGGGTTTGCGCCTGAAAAAAAAAGAGATGGGGGCATTTTCCAGCCGAAATGATAAAAACTGGTTGCTTCCATTGATGGAATTCCTTGAATCTTTGTAGAGACCCTCCCGCCCCCCCACCCACCCTTCCCACTACTGGAGGGGAGATTCTGTATTTTAATCTGGGGGCCGTTCTCAACACACTCCTTTGGCCTGTTTTAAAGCCTATCCCTTGCCCCTTTCTTTCCTCTCCATCAATCAATCATATTTTCTGAGCACTTACTGTGCGCAGAGTCCTGGACACTAAAAGGTTGGTGGACACGTTCCCTGCCCACGACGAGCTTTCAGGAGGAAACTAATAGTCGATTCTCCTATAACGCAGGAGCGACGTTTGTGAAGTCGGCGCTTAAGAAAACACACGAGTCTTCAGATGCCCGACGGCTCCCACTACCGTGTTGCGTTCTATCCAGACAGGTGTGCCTTGTTGCAAGAACATTCCCTGATTCCCAAAGGCCTTCTCTACAAAGTTTATAGACGGAACGTTGCCCCCACCTTTTCTGAGGTCCATACAGAGGACACACAGGCAGGTCTTCCAATGCCCCTCAGGAAAGAACTGTTAAATTTTAGCGTGTGGTTGACCTATCCAGCTGGAACTCCCTGCCTGGAATGCCCTCCCTCCTCAAATCTGCCAATCAATCACACTTCCCCCCCTTTAAAGCCCTACTGAAGGCTCACCTCCTCCAGGAGGCCTTCCCAGGCTAAGCCCCCCTTTTCCTCAGCTCCCTCTCATCACCCTGACTCACCCCCTTTGCTCTACCACCCCCGCCCCAGAACACTTGTGTCTATATATACATATCTATAATTCTATTTATATTAATGCCTGCTTATGTTTTGATGTGTTTATATCTATAATTCTATTTATACTGATGCTATTGATGCCTGTTTAGTTGTTTTGATGTCTGTCTCCCTCATTCTAGACTGTTAGTCCGTTGTGGGCTGAGATTGTCTCTATTGCCGAATTGTACTTTCCAGGCGCTTAGTACAGTGTTCTGCACACAGTAAGCACTCAATAAATACGATTAAATGAATGAATGCCTCCACCCCTACTCTGGGTGGCCAGGAAGGGGCTCCTCCTCCCCTCTGTCACAGCAAGGTTTAACCTGTCTCGGGGGACCCGGGGGCGACTTGGGGGCTTCTCCGGCCCCTCTCCCGGGCAAATGCAAGCACAAACGTGCCCTGCCCCCCGGCCTCGGCCAAGAAGGGATGACAAGTGGTAGCCTCGAGCCCGGATCCCGGATCTGTGCAAGCCCACACAGGCCTGGGACAATCGGGAACCTCCCAGGCCTTGGAGGGGGGCTCAGTCCGAGAGACCCCGCCCGGGGAAAAGGAGCCCCGAACCCTCCCCGACCTCCCTGCTCTGGGGCTGGAAGCCAGGAGACCTGGGTTCTAATCCCGGCTCCGCCACTTGCCTGCTGGCTCACCCTGGGCAAGCCTCTCCACCTCTCTGGGCCTCGGATTCGTCCTCTGCAGAATGCTGTCCCAGTTCAATTGCACGCTGCCAAGCGCTTACGGCAGTGTTCTCCATAATAAATGCTTCTGGGAAAGGGCTTAGTCCACTGCTCTGCACAGATTAAGCGGTCAATAAATTATATTGACTGGTCAGAGCTGCTTGGGCTCAAAGCAGGGGAGAGGGGCAAATGCCCCATCAATCTTCCTCACCTACAAGTGAAGTGGATTCTCGGGTTGGAGGGTCTCCGTTATGGAGAGCTGCAAATGGCATCAATGAATTCCTGCTCTGTTCTCCCTAGGTTTTCTCCCCCAACTGCCACTTCAGCACGCCCACTACCCACTTGTCTTCTATATATACACGGCGCACACTGCCATTACTTAGCTCAGGCTCACACAGGCCCTCCTCCTGCCTCCTGTCTGTTAATTCTATTTCAGTGTCTGTCTCCTCTGCTAGACTGCAAGCTCCTTGAGGACAGGATTATCTTTGCTCTATTGTGTTCCCTCAAGAATTTAGTACAGTGCTTGGCATTCAGTGGGTGCTCAGTAGTCAATCGATCGTATATAATAATAATAATAATGGCATTTATTAAGCGCATACTATGTGCAAAGCATGGTTCTAAGCGCTGAGGAGGTTACAAGGTGATTAGGTTGTCCCAAGTGGGGCTCACAGTCTTAATCCCCATTTTACAGATGAGGTAACTGAAGCCCAGAGAAGTTAAGTGATGTGCGCAAAGTCGCACAGCTGACAAGTGGCGGAACTGGGATTTGAACCCATGACCTCTGACTCCAAAGCCCGGGCTCTTTCCACTGAGCCAGGCTGCTTCTAAGCACTGAGCGCTTACTGTATGCAGGGCACTGTACTATGCATTTGGGAAAGTGGAATATAACAGTATTGATCGTTCGGAGGGGTGAGGAAGAGGGAAAGGCTTTTAGACTGTGAGCCCACTGTTGGGTAGGGACTGTCCCTATATGTTGCCAACTTGTACTTCCCAAGCGCTTAGTACAGTGCTCTGCACACAGTAAGCGCTCAATAAATACGATTGATTGATTTTACTTAAGTGAATGGCCCCTAGCTAGGGGCTCTCATCTTGACTTCTTTACTCGCTTCCTCTCTGGGGGACCGAAAATCCTAGGGTCTTTGGGGGGCAGGGGGGCAGGAGCGGCCAAGGGATAGCTCTGTCATGACACAGGGGACAGGTCTGTCATGACAGGAGACAGGTCTGTCACAACAGGGGCAGGAGGGAGGCCACACCTGGAGAGGGGCAGAGCCGAGAGCTCTGCTCAAGTCAGCAGAGAAGCAGCATAGCCTAGCAGGTAGAGTCAGAAAGACCGAGGCTCTAATCCCAGCTCTGCCACTTGTCTGCTTTATAATAATAATGGCATTTATTAAGCACTTACTATGTGCAAAGCACTGTTCTAAGCGCTGGGGAGGTTACAAGGTGATCAGGTTGTCCCACTGGGGGGGCTCACAGTCTTCATCCCCATTTTACAGATGAGGTAACTGAGGCACAGAGAAGTTAAGTGACTTGCCCAAAGCCACACAGCTGACAATTGGTGGAGCCGGGATTTGAACCCCTGACCTCTGACTCCAAAGCCCGGGCTCTTTCCACTGAGCCACGCTGCTTCTCCAATTCCTTAAGCGCCGTGCTTTGTAACCTTGGGCAAATCACTTCACTTCCCTTTACCTCGGTTCCCTCATCTTTAAAATAGGGATTAAGACTGAGAGCCCCACATGAGACAGGAACTGTTTCCAAAGTATCTTGGCACACAGTAAGTGCTTAAAAACCATTTTTTTTTAAAGTCCTTCACACCCTGAGTTAAATAAAACACTCGCAGCCTCTTACATGCACAGGAAACAGCAGAAAAACGAAATTCACCTTTTTGGTCGCTCCAACACTTCACTCCGGGCCCTGGGGCAAGAGGCCTTTGACATGTTTACGGTGGGAGGTGGGGGGCGGGGCAGGGACTCTCAGGAGCCTTTTAAAAAGCTACTTTTCTTTCCTCCACCTCAGAATCAGGAAGTCACCGTTCGAGCACGGAAACCTCATTCGGGCAAATCTCTTCCCCACTCTGGGCCTCAGTTTCCATGTCTGTAAAAATGGGTGACCACAAACGCTACCTTCAATTCCTTTCAGAAGGGACAAGATAGACGGTGAGATAATAATAATAATAATAATAATAATAATAATAATAATGGTATTTGTTTAGCGCTAAGTGCAAAGCACTGTTCTAAGCGCTGGGGGGGATACAAGGTGATCAGGTTGCCCCACGTGGGGCTCACAATCTTAATCCCCGTTTTACAAATAGGGGAACTGAGGCCCGGAGAAGTGAAGTGACTTGCCCAAAGTCACACAGCTGACAATTGGCGGAGGCGGGATTTGAACCCATGACCCTTGACTCCAAAGCCCGTGCTCTTTCCACTGCGCCACGCTGCTTCTCTTAGGTAAACCTTCCTCCAGATAGGGGGTCTGGACAGTCTCTCAAATTCACCAATATAAAACCCACAGGTTGACCTTTTTGTTAATTTTTTTTTACCCCCAACACCAATTCATTCATTCAGTCGTATTTACAGAGCACTTACTGCGTGTGAAGCACTGTACTAAGCGCTTGGGAGAGTGCCACATAACAATAAACATTCCAATCCATCCACCAAGGAACGCTAATCAGTAGATCAGCTGTATTTATTGAGTGCTTACTATATGCACAGCACTGTATTAGACACTTGGGAGAGTCCGATACAACAGAATTAGCAGATACATTCCCTGCCCGAAACAAGCTTACATGTCTAGAGGGGGATAAATTAGCAGTCTATTCTAGATACCTTACATATATCGAACTCTTATTTTTTCCAAAGCCCACCAAATTTCCTATCTCGTTTCTCATCCCAGTAGGCTGTGAATAGGATGTGGAACGGGGCCAGTGTCTGATCTATTTTGTATCCACCCTAATACATTTCCAGTGTACAGTAAGCGCTTCACAAATGCCACCATTATTAGAATTCTTTGTCCTCACAACCTCCCTGTGAGGCAGGAGAGGCAGGTACTAATTATCCCCATTTTTCAGTTGAGGAAACTGAGGCCATGAGAGGTCAAGTGACTTGGCAAGGCCCAGCGGCAGTGATGACTTCAGGGAAGCACCACGGCCCAGTGGAAAGAGTGTGGCACTGGGAGTCAAGCAGTCATATTTACTGAGACTTACACAACCCTCAGGTTCCAGGATGTATGTATTACCACGTCTCTATGTGTTTTTTAATATACTAATGCTAGTATTCATTATCATGATCCCTGCCCACAAGGAGCTTAGAGTCTACAGACAGCCATCACACATACAGTGTGACCAGCATATAAACACAGGAAGATACTCTGGAAGCTTTTCTCTCTCATCCTCCCTTTCTCTCTTTATGCCTCTCTCCCTACCCCTTTCTCTCTTTACTTCTATTTACCTTTCTCTTTTCCTCACTTTACCTCTTTCCCTTTCTCTGTACCTTTCTCTCTCCATTTCTCTTTACCTCTCTTTTTCCACTTCTCTTTCTCTCTCCACTTCTCTCTTTATATCTCTCTCTCCTGCTATCTCCCCTACCATCAGCCAGGGAGGTCTGATTTATTCTCCTCCACACTTTTCCCCGAAGATGACTGCATATGTTTACTCCCCTAGTGAAAACACACAGAGATAAGGCTGGTATTTGTGCAGCTTTGTGGTTCGTAAATCAGCCCCTGTGTGCGCGCCTCCTTCCATCCAGTTCCCCCTCTCTCCCGTCTCCCGCCTGGAGCCAGCTCCTTTGTGCCTGTGTTCTCCTCCTCCTCAATGCTGTTTCCTTGTCCCTCTTGTTTATGTTTTCCCTGTCTCCATCTGTTTCCACCCTGTGGATCTGTCGCTCCTCTAATCCTGGGCTCTCCCTGGCCCTCGGCCTACACTGGCCCCAGCCTACAGTACGTGTAGCCAGATCTCACTCAATCAATGTATTTAGTTAGCGCTTACTGTGTGCACAGCATTGGACTGTTTGGGAAAGTACAGTACAACACACATTCCCTACACACAACAAGCTTACAGTCTAGAGAGGGGGACAGACATTAGTATCAATAGATAAATGACAGTTATGGACATAAGTGCTGTGGGGCTGGGAGAGGGGATGAATAAAGGGAGCAAGTCAGGGCTACCTGCTAAAGAAGGACTTGCTGAAGTCTGAAGAGGGTGGGAGAAGAGGAAAGGGGGGTTTAGGGAAGGCCTCTGGAAGATGTGCCTTCAATAAGTCTTTGAAGGGCTGGGGGAGAGTCCTTGTCTGTCAGATATGAGGAGGGAGGGCAGTCCAGAGGTAGGATAAGGGCCAGAAGTCGGCGTGAGATAGATGAGACAGAGGTACAGTGAGAAAGTTAGAATCAGAGGAGCTAAGTGTGCGGGCTGGGTTGTAGCGAGGAGTGTTAGGAGGTGATTAACTGCTTTAAAGCCAATGGTGAGGAGTTTCTGGTTGATGAGGAAGTAGATGGGCAACCAGTGGAGGTTCTTCAGGAGGGGGAGGAAGTACAGCCGCTACTGAACTGTACTATCATACTGCACTCTCCCAAGCGGTTAGCGTAGTGCTCTGCACACAGGAAACGTTCGATATATACACCATCAATTGATGGCTCCATCAGCCAACTGGTACTTTCTGAAACGGACAGAGCACCAAGAGGTCATTTAGTCCAATCCCCTGCTTCCAGGAAAGCCTTCATTTAGCTCTGTGGGGTTGGAGCCATCGGCATCTGCTTCAGATTCCCACACTGGCTTGCGAAGTCGGGTCCTTGCAAAACAGACGAGTAAGGATCTAACGTGGGAGGAAAAACCAATCCGGGGAAGGCTGGCATTCCTTGGGAGAGTGGGAAAGTCCCGCTCTGGCCTATCCTTGATCCTGAGCTCCCTGTCACGCCTGTGGTGGGCAGGAGTCCAGGCCCGGGAGAGTTAATTATTCTTTCTGACGTGGCTCAGCTCTCCAAACCCCCACAACATCAGGCTCCGTCACCAAGTCCCGACTGGGGGGCTGACCCGGGCCTCCACATAATAACAATAACAACAATAATAATAATAATAATGATATTTGTTAAGCACTTACTATTTGCCAAGCACTGTTCTAAGCACTGGGAAGGATACAAGGTGATCAGATTGTCCCACAGGGGGCTCAAAGTCTCAATCCCCGTTTTCCAGATGAGGTAACTGAGGCACAGAAGTGAAGTGACTTGCCCAAAGTCACACAGCTGGCAAGTGGCAGAGGTGGGATTAGAACCCATGACCTCTGACTCCACATCAGGAGCCCCCCCTTAATCTCCCATCTAGACTTGCTGTGAGCAGGGAATGTGTTATATTGTACTCTCCCAAGTGCTTAGTACAGTGCTCTGCATACATCAAGCATTCAATAAATACGTTTGACTGACTGATTCCCCTCCTCCTTCTCACCCAGCAGAATATGCCTCTCCCCAACCACTAAATCCTTCTGATGCCACACCTTATCCAAGAGGTCTTCCGTGATTCATCTCTCATCATCCCACCCTACATCCCTCATAACTGCCACTCTACCCTAGAAAGCAGCACGGTCTAATGGCTAGAGCTCAGGCCTGGGAGTCAGAAGGTCCTGGGTTCTAATCCTGGCTCTGCCACATGACTACTGGGTGACCTTGGGCAAGTCACTTCACTTTTCTGGGCCTCAGCTACTTCATCCGAAAAACAAGGAATAAGACTGTGGCCAACCTGACACAGCGCTTAGTACAGTGTCTAGCATAAAAGCACTTAACAAATTTTTAAAAAAACTACCACTTCAACCACTCTGTGCCACCTAAGGACCTAAATTCTCATAACCCCTGCAGTTAATCAATCAAGGAATTGTGATCATTGAGGGCTTACTGTATGTACTAGAGTACTAGAGAATGTCACTCTTTATTGTTGTACTGTACTTTCCCAAGCGCTTAGTACAGTGCTCTGCACACAGTAAGCGCTCAACAAATATGACTGAATGAATACACTATAAGAGAGTTGGGAGACACTTTCCCTACCCTTAAGGAGTTTACAGTCCTTATGCAAATATCTTTTTACGCTGTCACTCGCCCCCACTTATAACCTTTAAAGGGTCTGTCTCCCCTGCTAAACTGTAAGCTTCTTGTGGGTAGTTTCCCCTGTCTCCTGCATCTTCTGTACTCCCCCCAAGTGCTCCACCCACAGTAAGTTAATCAGTAAATACTATCGATTAACTGTCTGATTGATTGGTTGATTGACAGCCTGACAGTCCTGCAAGCCACCAGTCCACACCAGGCACGCAGCTGGCAATGCCACCCTGTCCTCGAGTGAGCATGACACTGTAGCTAATTTTTTTATGGTGTTTGTTAAGCGCTTACCATGTGTCAAACACTGTTCTAAGCACTGGGGTAGGTACAAGGTAATTAGATCGGACACAGTCCCGGTCCCACATGGGGCTCACAGTCTAAGTAGGAGGGAGAATAGCAACGTGGCCTAGTGGATACAGCCCAGCCCTGGGCGTCAGAAGGACCTGGGTTCTAATTCCGGCTCCAACACATGTCTGCTGTGTGACTCTGGGCAAGTCACTTAACTTCTCGGGGCCTCCATTACCTCATCTGTAAAATAGGGATTAAGACTGTGAGCCATAGGCGGGACAAGGACTGTGTCCAGCCTGATTAACTTATATCTATCCAAGTGCTTAGTACACTGCCTGGCACATAGTAAGCACTTATATATCATAATAAGAAGAAGAACAGGTACTTAAAACAAAGGTCAGAGCCTGCTTCTGCCAGAGAAGGTTTCCGTGTTGATCATTTCACATGAGTTAAGGTTTCCGGCTCCTTGATTACCTGGATCCAAAAGTCTTTAAGATTAGAAATGAGCTTACTCCCTTCTTTTAGTCACATCAGATCCAGGATAACCTCTGAAAAAAACTCCTTCAATGCCCAGGGTCAAAGCGAGTACCCTAAGTTCAGAGAGGGGAGGGGCCTTGCCCAAAGTCACACAGCAAATTAAGGACAGAGCAGGATTAGAACCCAGAGAACTCTGAGGTCTGTTGCTCCCTGCTTTGGATTCCCTACCTAGCCCAGGAAGAGGTGCTTTCCCAGTGAGTATCCAAGGAATACCATTACTACTATCCCCTCTAACTACTACCAGCAGTTTCTGGGATGATTCTCCCTCTAACCCTACAAAATGGGAAGAATTAAGCAGGACTGCTACACAGCAGAGTGAGTCAGAATCCTACTTCCACCTTCCTGAGAAAAATGGATGAGATCAAAGGCAATCCCTCCAGATCCTACAAATAACAATAATAAGAGTATTTATTAAACACATACTACTTGCCAAGCACTGTGCTGAATGCTGGAGTAGATACTAAATAGAGCAAATTCATTCATTCAATCGTATTTATTGAGTGCTTACTGTGTGCAGAGCACTGTACTAAGCGCTTGGAATGTACAAGTTGGCAACATATAGAGACGGTCCCTGCCCAACAGCGGGCTCACAGTCTAGAAGCGGCTCACGGTCTAGAAGCAAATGCAGTCCCTGTCCCACATGGGACTTGTGTCTAAAATGAGTAACAGCCCCGTTTTACAGATGAGAAATCTGAGGCCCAGTGACGTTAAGGGACTTACCCAAGGTCACGCAGCAAGCCAGCCAGGACCTGTATATATGTATATATGTTTGGACATATTTATTACTCTATTTATTTTACTTGTACATATCTAGTCTATTTTATTTTGTTAGTATGTTTGGTTTTGTTCTCTGTCTCCCCCTTTTAGACTATGAGCCCACTGTTGGGTAGGGACTGTCTCTATATGTTGCCAACCTGTACTTCCCAAGCACTTAGTACAGTGCTCTGCATACAGTAAGCGCTCAATAAATACGATTGATTGATTGAGAAGAGCTGGGACTAGAACCCAGGTCTCCTTACTCCCAGGGCCCTGTTCTTTCCACTGGGCCAAACTGCCTCCATCGGAAAAGCCCTCCACTTGAAGCTGTCCCAACTCCAATCACTGGGAAGCGATCCATCCCAAGTCAGGCGCTCTACTGAGCACTCTCTACCTGAATAGCAGAATAAACCCGACAAACCACACAGCTTCCTCTCCTTTCATGAGTGCCCCCAGGGAAGCCTCCCTGATCCCAGGTTTCTGCAGGATTGGGGAAGGGGGTATGTGTGCCACACATGGGGGGCTGGGGGAGAGCTGGTCACGAATTCGAACTCAAGAGATGGGAGGAGACTGGACTGGACCGTGCGGGAGGGCCTGAGATGGGACTCCCCTTTCCTACTGTATCTACCCCTAAAATCCCCTTCTGGCACAGAGGATGAAACCTCTGAAGTAATAATAATAATAATAATGATGGCATTTATTAAGCGCTTACTAGGTGCAAAGCACTGTTCTAAGCGCTGGCGAGGTTACAAGGGGATCAGGTTGTCCCACGGGGAGCTCCCAGTCTTAATCCCCATTTTACAGATGAGGTAACTGAGGCCCAGAGAAGTTAAGTGACTTGCCCAAGGTCACACAGCAGACATGTAGCGGAGCGGGTATTCGAACCCATGACCTCTGACTTCAAAGCCCGGGCTCTTTCCACTGAGCCACACTGTAGCAAGTGTTTCGAAGCTTCTTTAAAAAAACAACCCCAGTACAAAAATAAAAACTGGCCTCAGAGACCTGACACCTTAAGAAGCTGCGTTGAAGAGTGGGGGGCGAGGGGGCACAATGAAGGGGAGGGCACTCAGGGGGGCAAGACTCTTGTCTATTCTTCCCGGGGGAAACAACGCCCGGCCCACCCTGACCCCACAGCTGCTGAACAGCCCAAGCGTTTCAGAACAGGAAGTGAAGGAGGTCACTGTGCCCAACCGAAACTTGGAGGGGGTGGGGAGGCTTTGATCGACCAGATCAAATCTATTTATTTATAAATTTATAAATAAATTTGGGGTGAGGAAGAGGCAAATGGGGGGCATCTGCGCTTAGAACAGTGCTTTGCACATAGTAAGCGCTTAATAAATGCCATCATTATTATTATTATTATCTGGCCAGCACTAAAGAAACCCGGGTGCTCCTGAGATGACCCTCAAAATGGACTGTAAGTAGCATGTGGGCAGCATAGGGGACTGACTTCCCTGCAGCCAATCCCCTCACCACTGGGCTTAATCCAATCAATCTATCAACGGAATTTATTGAGAGTACTTGGGAGAACAATACGGAAGATTTTGTGGTCACATTCCCTGCCCACCAGAAGCTTACCCCTTCTCCACCTCCTCCTTCACCGGGAGAAAGGGGGTCCCACTCCCGGCCTCTAGAAGGGCTGGAATCAATCAATCAATCAATCAATCGTATTTATTGAGCGCATACTATGTGCAGAGCACTGTACTAAGCGCTTGGGAAGTACAAATTGGCAACACATAGAGACAGTCCCTACCCAACAGTGGGCTCACAGTCTAAAAGGGGGAGACAGAGAACAGAACCAAACATACCAACAAAATAAAATAAATAGGATAGAAATGTACAAGTAAAATAAATAAATAAATAAATAAATAGAGTAATAAATATGTACAACCATATATACATATATACAGGCTGGAAGTGTTAGGGCCTCCACCTCCAGAAAATCCTCCCGGGCAGCTCGGGGAGGCTGGTGAGATCGTCCCCATTCGAGGTCACTACCGTGGTTCGGATGGCCGGGTGCCCCTCCGGCTCCTCCCCGGGCAGTAGGGAGTTGAGCCAAGGTGGCTTCGGTGGGGAAAAAGAGGGGCCCGGTTTCAACTATAAACATTGTATTTGTGCCCCATGAAGGCAAAGGCACAAACAACAACGGGCGCCCTTTGGGGAGGGAAGCGCCGAGTTCCTAATAGGTGGCCGGGGTTTCCATCTCTCCCGCTTGGCTCTCTGATAATAATAATAATGATGGCATTTATTAAGCGCTTACTACGTGCAAAGCACTGTTCTAAGCGCTGGGGAGGTTACAAGGTGATCAGGTTGTCCCATGTGGGGCTCACAGTCTCAATCCCCATTTTACAGATGAGGTAACTGAGGCACAGAGAAGTTAAGTGACTTGCCCAAAGTCACACAGCTGACAATTGGCGGAGCTGGGGTAAGAACCCATGACCATGATTGATATGAACTGATATGAACCATGACTGATCTAGACTGTGAGCCCACTTCTAGGCTGTGAGCCCTCTGTTGGGTAGGGACTGTCTCTTTATGTTGCCAACTTGTGCTTCCCAAGCGCTTAGTACAGTGCTCTGCACACAGTAAGCGCTCAATAAATACGATTGAATGAATGAATAAATGATCCCCGTGCCAACGTCCACTAGCCGTGCCACCTGATGCAAAACCGAATCCTCACGGGTCGTCGCAAAACCCCACCGGGGTGCCCCCGTTAGCGCTCCCACCACTTCGGGTGTGGGCAATCATCTTTCAGAAGATAGAGAAGCAGCATGGCTCAGTGGAAAGCGCCCGGGCTTTGGAGTCAGAGGTCCTGGGTTCAAATCCCGGCTTCACCAACTGTCAGCTGGGTGACTTTGGGCAAGTCACTTTACCTCTCTGTGCCTCAGTTACCTCATCTGGAAAATGGGGATGAAGACTGTGAGCCCCACGTGGGACAACCTGATCACCTTGTATCCCCCCAGCGCTTAGAACAGTGCTTTGCACAGGGTAAGCGCTTAACAAACACCATTATTATTATTATCTTTCAGAAAAGATTTGGGCCCGGAAGGGGCACCTACTGGCTGTTCACTTTATCCCTCGACGAAGGGAAGGCATTTGGACTTCCTTCGGGGAGTCGGGCACTGTGCGGGGAATCGGGGGGGTTCCAGGGAATGGGCGCGCTGTGCCAGTGAGTCACAATAATAATAATAATAATAATAATGGCATTTGTTAAGCGCTTACTATGTGCAAAGCACTGTTCTAAGCGCTGGGGGGATACAATGTGATCAAGTTGTCCCACGTGGGGCTCACAGTCTTAATCCCCATTTTTACAGATGAGGTAACTGAGGCTCAGAGAAGTTAAGTGACTTGCCCAAGGTCACACAGCAGACTTGTGGTGGAGCCGGCATTCGAACCCATGACCTCTGACTCCAAAGCCTGTGCTCTTTCCACTGAGCCACGATATTGATTTATTAAGAGCTTACTATGTGCAAAGCACTGGTCTAAGCGCTGGGAAGGTGATCAGGTTGTCCCCATGTGCAGCTTACAGCCTTCATCCCCATTTTCCAGATGAGGTAACTGAGGCCCAGAGAAGTGAAGTGACTTGCCCAAAGTCACACTGCTGACAACTGGCGGGGCCAGGATTTGAACCCGTGACCTCTGACTCCAAAGCCCGGGCTCTTTTCCATTGAGCCACGCTGCTTCTCTTAGTGATGGCATTTATTAAGCGCTTTCTATTCATTCAATCGTATTTATTGAGCCTGCTGTTGGGCTCTATATGTTGCCAGCTTCGGCCTCCCAAGCTCCCAACGCGGGGTTCAACGCAGGCTGGCATTTCGGGAGCAGATGGAGCGGGCGAACCCGCCTCCCAGGCTGCATTTTTGGCTACTTAGTGAGGTTCCTCAGCCCGGTCACCATCACAGGTTCAATCGCATTTATTGAGAGCTTACTGAGTGCAGAGCACTGTACTAAGCGCTTGGGAAGTCCAAGTTGGCAACATATACAGACAGTCCCTACCCAACAGTGGGCTCACAGTCTAGAGGGGGAGACAACAAAACAAAACATATTAACAAAATAAAATAAATAGAATAAATATGCACAAATAAAAGAGGCTCGTGTCCTCTTGGAGCGCTTACTGTGTGCAGAGCGCTAATTGAGCGCTTACTGTGTGCAGAGCACCCTACTAAGCCACCGTACCCATCCTCCCCCCAAGATGACATTCGCCTCCAGGGCACCCGCCCCCTCCGCCCACAGACCCCCTAAATCCTCCTGCCCATCACCCGGCTTCCAATCAATCAATCAATCATATTTATTGAGCGCTTATTGTGTGCAGAGCACTGTACTAAGCGATTGGGAAGTCCAAGTTGGCAACATATAGAGACAGTCCCTACCCAACAGTGGACTCACAGTCTAAAAGGGGGAGACAGAGAACAAAACCAAACATACTAACAAAATAAAATAAATAGGATAGATATGTACAAGTAAAATAGAGTAATAAATATGTACAAACATATATACATATATACAGGTGCTGTGGGGAAGGGAAGGAGGTAAGATGGGGGGATGGAGAGGGGGACGAGGGGGAGAGGAAGGAAGGGGCTCAGTCTGGGAAGGCCTCCTGGAGGAGGTGAGTTCTCAGTAGGGCCTTCCAAAGTTTCCAGGGCAAGGGGGAGGAAACAAAGGTCGCCCGCAGGGCTCATTCATTCATTCAATCGTATTTATTGGGCGTTTACTGTGTGCAGAGCACTGTACTAAGCGCTTGGGAAGTCCAAGTTGGCAACATCTAGAGACGGTCCCTACCCAACTGCGGGCTCACAGTCTAGAAGGGGGAGACAGACAACAAAACAAAACATATTAACAAAATAAAATAAATAGAATAAATATGCACAAATAAAAGAGGCTCGCGTCCTCTTGGAGCGCTTACTGTGTGCAGAGCGCTTATTGAGCGCTTACTGTGTGCAGAGCACCGTACTAAGCGCTTGGAAAGAACAATTCGGCAATGGAGCTACAACTGAGCAGCCCCCATCAACTCCATTTACTGAACGGTTTCTGTGTGCAGGGCACTGTACTAAGCGCTTGGATAGCACAATTCAGAAATGGAACTACAACTGAGCCGACCCCATCAACTCCATTCACTAAGCGCTTTCCGTGTGCAGAGCACTGTACTAAGCGCTTGGAAAGTACAATTCCGCAATGGAACTACAACTGAGCAGCCCCCATCAACTCGTTTTACTGAACGCTTTCTGTGCGTAGAGCACTGTACTAAGCGCTTGGAAAGTACAATTCAGCAACGGAGCTACAATTGAGCAGCCCCAATCAACTCCATTCATTGAACAGTTACTGTGTGCAGAGCACTATACTAAGCGCTTGGAAAGTACCATTTAGCAATTGACCTACAGTTGAGGAGCCCCCACCAACTCCATTTATTGAGTGCTGTTTTCAGAGCACTGTACTAAACGCTTGGAAAGTACAATTCAGCAATTGAGGTGCAATTGAGGAGCCCCCATCAACTCCATTTATTGAGCACTTATTGTGTGCCTCCGCACACTGTACTAAGCGCTTGGAAAGTACAATTTAGCAGCCCCCACCAACTCCATTTATTGAGTGCTGTTTTCAGAACACTGTACTAAACGCTTGGAAAGTACAATTCAGCAATTGAGGTGCAATTGGGGAGCCCCCATCAACTCCATTTATTGAGCGCTTACTGTGTGCCTCCGCACACTGTACTAAGCGCTTGGAAAGTACCATTTAGCAACTGACCTACAATTGAGGAGCCCCCACCAACTCCATTTATTGAGTGCTGTTTTCAGAGCACTGTACTAAACGCTTGGAAAGTACAATTCAATCAATCAATCGTATTTATTGAGCGCTTACTGTGTGCGGAGCACTGTACTAAGCGCTTGGGAAGTCCAAGTTGGCAACATATTGAGACAGTCCCTACCCAACAGTGGGCTCACAGTCTAGAAGGGGGAGCAACTGAGGTGCAATTGAGGAGCCCCCATCAACTCCATTTATTGAGCGCTTACTGTGTGCCTCCGCACGCTGTACTAAGCGCTTGGAAAGTACCATTTGGCAACTGACCTACAATTTAGCAGCCCCCACCAACTCCATTTATTGAGCGCTGTTTTCAGAACACTGTACTAAACGCTTGGAAAGTACAATTCAGCAATTGAGGAGCCCCCATCAACTCCATTTATTGAGCGCTTACTGTGTGCCTCCGTACACTGTACTAGGCGCTTGGAAAGTACAATTTAGCAGCGCCCACCAACTCCATTTATTGAGCGCTGTTTTCAGAGCACTCTACTAAACGCTTGGAAAGTACAATTCAGCAACTGAGGTGCAATTGAGGAGCCCCCATCAACTCCATTTATTGAGCGCTTACGGTGTGCCTCCGCACTCTGTACTAAGCGCTTGGAAAGTACCGTTTAGCAACTGACCTACAATTGAGGAGCCCCCACCAACTCCATTTATGGGGCGCTGTTTTCAGAGCACTGTACTAAACGCTTGGAAAGTACAATTCAGCAATTGAGGAGCTCCCATCAACTCCATTTATTGAGCGCTTACTGTGTGCCTCCGTACACTGTACTAAGCGCTTGAAAAGTACAATTTAGCAGCCCCCACCAATTCCATTTATTGAGCGCTGTTTTCAGGGCACTGTACTAAACGGTTGGAAAGTACAATTCAGCAACTGAGGTGCAACTGAGGAGCCCCCATCAACTCCATTTATGGAGCGCTTACTGTGTGCCTCCGCACACTGTACTAAGCGGTTGGAAAGTACCATTTAGCAACTGACCTACAATTGAGGAGCCCCCACCAACTCCACTTATTGAGCGCTGTTTTCAGAGCACTGTACTAAACGCTTGGAAAGTGCAATTCAATCAATCGTATTTATTGAGCGCTTACTGTGTGCAGAGCACTGTACTAAGCGCTTGGGAAGTCCAAGTTGGCAACAGATGGAGACGGTCCCTACCCAACAGTGGGCTCACAGTCTAGAAGGCCCCCATCAACTCCATTTATTGAGCGCTTACTGTGTGCCTCCGCACGCTGTACTAAGCGCTTGGAAAGTACCATTTAGCAACTGACCTACAACTGAGGAGCCCCCACCAACTCCATTTATTGAGCGCTGTTTTCAGAGCACTGTACTAAACGCTTGGAAAGTGCAATTCAATCAATCGTATTTATTGAGCGCTTACTGTGTGCAGAGCACTGTACTAAGCGCTTGGGAAGTCCAAGTTGGCAACAGATGGAGACGGTCCCTACCCAACAGTGGGCTCACAGTCTAGAAGGCCCCCATCAACTCCATTTATTGAGCGCTTACTGTGTGCCTCCGCACGCTGTACTAAGCGCTTGGAAAGTACCATTTAGCAACTGACCTACAACTGAGGAGCCCCTACCAACTCCATTTATTGAGCGCTGTTTTCAGAGCACTGTACTAAACGCTTGGAAAGCACAATTCAGCAACTGAGGTGCAATTGAGGAGCCCCCATCAACTCCATTTATTGAGCGCTTACTGTGTGCCTCCGCACGCTGTACTAAGCGCTTGGAAAGTACCATTTAGCAACTGACCTACCATTGAGGAGCCCCCCACCAACTCCATTTACTCAGCCACAAATTGGTTCCGAGGGTCCGGGCTAAAACTTCCCCTCCCCCGAGCACACCATGTCCCTTGGGAGCAAACCTTTCATCCCACCGGCGGCATGCGGGATGCAAGGCGCGGCTTTTCTCCGTTAAAAGCAACGAAAATTGGAGAGGGGCGAGGGAAGGGAAGGGAGGAGGAGGAAGGCCAGTTCTGGAGGAGCAATCCCCGGTCCGAAGCCGGGTGGCCCGCTCTTTAGGAGCGCACAAAGGCCCTTTCTTTGCTTAGGCCTTGGGGCCCCCCGTGGACCCCCCGGGATGGGGGATGCGGGGTCGGGGGGCTCTCCCGCCGTCGGGGGACCGGCTGCGGGAGCAAGAAGAACAAAGGCGGCGGAGAAGGGGGGACTCACCCGGCCTGCTGCAGCTCGGGAGCCTGCGGGAGGCGTTGGGAAGGGACGGGAGGGGACGGGAGGGAAGGAGGGGAAAGAGGGTCCGCCCCCCGGGCCGCCCCCTCACGTGGGCCCCGGCCTTGCCCGCCATCGAACGGGCTTTGTGGGCCGGGGGCCCCAACACCCCTACTTCCCCTATTTATTTATTTCTTTTACTTGTACATATCCATTCTATTTATTTTATTTTGTTAGTATGTTTGGTTTTGTTCTCTGCCTCCCCCTTTTAGACTGGGAGCCCGCTGTTGGGTAGGGACTGTCTCTAGATGTCCCCCTCATCTTACCTCCTTCCCTTCCCCACAGCACCTGTATATCTGTATATATGTTTGTACATATTTATTACTCTATTTATTTATTTATTTTACTTGTACCTATCTATTCTATTTATTTTATTTTGTTAGTATGTTTGGTTTGGTTCTCTGTCTCCCCCTTTTAGACTGGGAGCCCGCTGTTGGGTAGGGACTGTCTCTAGATGTCCCCCTCTCCATCCCCCCCCATCTGACCTCCTTCCCTTCCCCACAGCACCTGTATATATGTATATATATTTGTACATATTTATTACTCTATTTATTTTACTTGTACCTATCTATTCTATTTATTTTGTTTTGTTAATATGTTTGGTTTTGTTCTCTGTCTCCCCCTTTTAGACTGGGAGCCCGCTGTTGGGTAGGGACTGTCTCTAGATGTCCCCCTCTCCATCCCCCTCATTTTACCTCCTTCCCTTCCCCACAGCACCTGTATATATGTTTGTACATATTTATTACTCTATTTATTTATTTATTTTACTTGTACCTATCTATTCTATTGATTTTATTGTGTTAATATGTTTGCTTTTGTTCTCTGTCTCCCCCTTTTAGACTGGGAGCCCGCTGTTGGGTAGGGACTGTCTCTAGATGTCCCCCTCTCCATCCCCCTCATCTTACCTCCTTCCCTTCCCCACAGCACCTGTATATATGTTTGTACATATTTATTACTCTATTTATTTATTTATTTTACTTGTACCTATCTATTCTATTGATTTTATTGTGTTAATATGTTTGCTTTTGTTCTCTGTCTCCCCCTTTTAGACTGGGAGCCCGCTGTTGGGTAGGGACTGTCTCTAGATGTCCCCCTCTCCATCCCCCTCATCTTACCTCCTTCCCTTCCCCACAGCACCTGTATATATGTTTGTACATATTTATTACTCTATTTATTTTACTTGTACATATCCATTCTATTGATTTTATTGTGTTTTTGGTTTTGTTCTCTGTCTCCCCCTTCTAGACTGTGAGCCCACTGTTGGGTAGGGACCGTCTCTATAGGTTGCCAACTTGGACTTCCCAAGCGCTTAGTACAGTGCTCGGCACACAGTAAGCGCTCAATAAATACGATTGATGGTGATATTTATTACTCTATTTATTTTACTTGTACATATCTATTCTATTTATTTTAATTTGTTAGTACGTTTGGTTTTGCTGTCTCCCCGTTTTAGACTGTGAGCCCACTGTTGGGTAGGGACTGTCTCTGTGAGCCCACTGTTGGGTAGGGACTGTCTCTATATGTTGCCAACTTGTACTTCCCAAGCGCTTAGTACAGTGCTCTGCACACAGTAAGCGCTCAATAAATACGATTGACTGACTGACTTCCTCTCCCCCGGCCGTCCCCCTCTCCATCCCCCACATCTTACCTCCTTCCCTTCCCCACAGCACCTGTATATATGTATATATGTTTGTACATATTTATTACTCTTTATTTATTTTACTTGTACATATCTGTTCTATTTATTTTATTTTGTTAGTATGTTTGGTTTTGTTCTGTCTCCCCCTTTTAGACCGTGATCCCTGAGGACTCAGCCCTCCCAGGCCTCCCCTACCTTCACTTCCTCCCTCAGAGCCCAGTCAATCAATCAATCAATCAATCGCATTTATTGAGCGCTTACTGTGTGCCAAGCATTGTACTAAGCGCTGGGGAAGTACAAGTTGGCAACATATAGAGCCGGTCCCTACCCAACAGCGGGCTCACAGTCTACAAATTGTGTTGCCAATTTGTACTTCCCAAGCGCTTGGTACAGTGCTCTGCACATAGTAAGCGCTCAATAAATACGATTGATGATGATGATAGAAGGGGGAGACAGAGAACAAAACCAAACATATTAACAAAATAAAATAAATAGAATAGATATGTACAAGTAAAATAAATAAATAAAGTAATAAATATGTACAAACATATATACATATATACAGGTGCCATGGGGAAGGGAAGGAGGTAAGACGGCGGGGGGGGGGGGGGGGGGGGGGGGTGGAGAGGGGGCTACAAAGGCACAAAGGGTCAGGACAGCATCTCCCTGCCAGGCCCCGGGAGGTTCAGCCCTTCAAAGTTTGCTCTTTCACTTCCTCAGTCGATGGTGCTGACTGAACACTTCCTGCATAAAGCAGAGCACTGTTGTAAGCACTTGGGAGAGGACAATACCACAGAGATGGTAGACACGGCCCCTGCCCTAAAGGAGCAGCATGGCCTAGTGGAAAGGGCAACGGCCTGGTATCAGAGGACCAGGGTTCCCGTCTCGGCTCTGCCCACCGCTTGCGGGGTGACCTTGGGTCGGTCACTTCACTTCTCTGTGCCTTAGTTTCCTCGACTGTAAAGAAGGATTCAATGCCTGTTCTTCCATCATCGATTTTAAGCCCTGTGTGGGACAGTGACTGTGTCTAAACTGATTAACTTCTATCTACCCTAGCACTAGAACAGTGCTTGACAGAGCTGAGTGCTTAAAAAAAAATAATAATGATAACAAGGAGTGACACTCTACAGTCTAGTGTGTCCCTGGTTTGTCGCCCCCGGAGTTTCATGTCTCAGTGTGAGACGTGTGTGCGTGCCTTCCGCCGATATGAGGACTTCCCCCGATATACCAGAGAAGCAGCGTGGCTCGGTGGAAAGAGCACAGGCTTTGGAATCAGAGGTCATGGGTTCAAATGCAGGCTCTGCCACTTGTCAGCTGTGTGACTTCGGGCAAGTCCCTTAACTTCTCTGTGCCTCATTTCCCTCATCTGTAAAATGGGGATAAAAAATAAAATAAATTTTGGTATTTGTTAAACGCTTGCTATGTGCCAAGCATTGTTCTAAGCGCTGGGGGAGATACAAGGGGATCAGGTTGTCCCACATGGGGCTCACAGTCTTAATCCCCATTTTACAGATGAGGTAACTGAGGCCCAGAGAAGTGAAGTGACTCGCCCAAAGTCACACAGCTGACAAGTGGCGGAGCTGTGATTTGAACCCATGACCTCTGACTCCAAAGCCCGGGCTCTTTCCATTGAGCCAAGGTGCTTCTAATAATAATATTAGATGAACACTGTGAGCCCCACGTGGGACAACCTGATCACCTTGTAACCTCTCCTGTGCTTAGAACAGTGCTTTGCACATAGTAAGCACTTAAAAATGCCATTATTATTATTATTATTATTATATAATTGCCACCCCACCCCCAAGGATCTGGAAATGAGAAGTGCCCCTTGCTGGTCTAGAAACTCCCAGGGGTCAGTCCCCTGACCCAAACGCAGTGCTGCTGGGCTGGGCGGAAGTGGCGGGGAACTGCCCCATACGAGCTTGTCCACCTCGCCCAATAATAATAATAATGATAATGGCATTTATCGAACACTTACTATGTGCAAAGCACTGTTCTAAACACTGGGGAGGTTACAAAGTGATCAGGTTGTCCCACGTGGGGCTGACAGTCTTCATCCCCATTTTCCAGATGAGGTAACTGAGGCCCAGAGAAGTTAAATCACTTGCCCAAAGTCACACAGCTGACAAGTGGCGGATCCGGGATTTGAACCTGTGACCTCCGACTCCAAGGCCCGGGCTCTTTCCACTGAGCCACGCTGCCCAACCCTGGACAGGCTTGCTCCCACTTGCTCCTACTTACTACTGGCCTGAGCGCTGTACTAGGGCACTTGAGAGCATATAATGGACAGGGTCCCGGCCCTTAAGAAGCTTACAATCAAACGGGGGAGGCAGACACAGGCAGTGAACGCACAATGGAAGCAAGATGAAAAACGGGGACAACTGATAATCACAGTAAGCAACAGATGGTTAAGCAAATGAATAAATGAAATAAATACACCCATTTTCCCATTAGTGTTGAGAGCGGCTGATGGGATGACAAGAGGAAGGGCAGGGACTATTCAAGGAAGGCCTCCTGGAGGAGGCTGTTTCTAAGAAGGCTCTGAAGGTGGGGAGGGGAGGGAGCTCTGTGCTGGGAGAAGGATAAGGGCATTGGGCGTTACAGAAGCAGCGTGGCTCAGTGGAAAGAGCCCGGGCTTTGGAGTCAGAGGTCATGGGTTCGAATCCCGGCTCTGTCACTTGTCAGCTGTGTGACGTTGGGTAAGTCACTTAACTTCTCTGTGGCCCAGTTCCCTCATCTGTACAATGGGGATGAAGCCTGTGAGCCTCCTGTGGGACAACCTGATCACCTTGTAACCTCCCCAGTGCTTACAACAGTGCTTTGCACATAGTAAGCGCTTAATAAATGCCATTATTATTATTATTATTTAATAGTATTTAAGCACTTAATAAATGCCATTATTATTATTTAATAGTATTTAAGCACTTACTATGTGCCAAGTACTGTACTGAGCAATGGGGGAGATAACAAACTAATCAGGTTGGACACAGTCCCTGTCATCATCAAGCGTATTTATTGAGTGCTTACTGTGTGCAGAGCACTGTACTAAGTGCTTGGGAAGTACAAGTTGGCAACATATGGGGCTCACAGTCTTAATATGGGACATATGTCCCATATGGGGCTCACAGTCTTAATCCCACTTTTACAGATGAGGTCACTGAGGCCCAGAGAAGTTAAATGACATGCCCAAGGCCACAAAGCAGACAAGTGGCAGTCTGCTAATTGATTGACTGACTATTGTAGTACTTGTTAAGCCCTTACTGTGGGTAAATTACTGTTCTAGGTGCTGGGGTAGATACAAGTTAATCGTACAAGGTAATTTTACAAGTTACAAGATACAAGTTAATTGTAGATACAAGTTAGTCCTAAAATACAGTCTAGGGACACAGGTTGGGACAAGTTAATCGTACAAGGTAATTTTACAAGGTACAAGATACAAGTTAATTGTAGATACAAGTTAGTCCTAAAATACAGTCTAGGGACACAGGTTGGGACAAGTTAATCGTACAAGGTAATTTTACAAGTTACAAGATACAAGTTAATTGTAGATATAAGTTAGTCCTAAAATACAGTCTAGGGACACAGGTTGGGCGCAGTAGCCCTGGGGAGGAGAGGAGAGAGGTGACTGCAGGAGGCTGAAGCTGGGAGAGCCGGGGCATCTGAAGGGGACGGGGAATCCCAGGCCAGGGAAATCACACTTTCCCACCTTCAAAGCCCCATTGAAAGCTCACCTCCTCCAGGAGGCCTTCCCAGACTGAGCCCACCTTTTCCTCTGCTCCTCCTTCCCTCCCCCTCGCCCCTACTCCCTCCCTCTGCTCTATCCCCGCCTGCCCCACAGCACTTGTGTATATATGTGGGCCTGTTGGGTAGGGATTGTCACTATTGGTTGCCGAATTGTACTTTCCAAGCACTTAGTACAGTGCTCTGCACACAGTAAGTGCTCAATAAATATGAATGAATGAATGAATGAATGAATGAATGGGGAAGGACCGCTGCCTCACAGTGTGGGAAGTAGGGGGGTTGGTTCTATCCAGGGGGACTGTACACAGGCCCAAGAGGGGTGCTTCACCCCAGCTTGCCAAGACCTCATCACAATCATCATTCACTCATTCATTCAATCGTATTTACTGATCGCTTACTATGTGCAGAGCACTGTACCAAGACTGTGAGCCCGTTATTGGGTAGGGACTGTCTCTATATGTTGCCAACTTGTACTTCCCAAGCGCTTAGTACAGTGCTCTGCACACAGTAAACGCTCAATAAATACGATTGATTGATTGTTGGGTAGGGACTGTCTCTATATGTTGCTGAATTGTACTTTCCAAGCGCCTAGTATTCATTCATTTATTCAATGATATTTATTGAGTGCTTACTACATGCAGAGCACTGTGAGCCCGTTGTTGGGTAGAGACTGTCTCTATATGTTGCTGAATTGTACTTTCCAAGCGCTTAGTATTCATTCATTTATTCAATAGTATTTATTGAGCGCTTACTGTGTGCAGAGCACTGTACTAAGCGCTTGGGAAGTCCAAGTTGGCAACATAGAGAGACAGCCCCTACCCAACAATGGGCTCACAGTCTAGAAGGGGGAGACAGACAACAAAACAAAACATGCAGACAGGTGTCAAAGTCGTCAGAACAAATAGAATTAACGCTATATGCACATCACAGTGCTCTGCACTCAGTAGGCGCTCAATAAATACGATTGAATGAATGAATCACTTGATCATGATTCTGGGCGCTGCCTAGAATGGACATGGCAGTGTGCTGCAGCCCTGCCTGACCACTGGCTCCTGTGGACCCCAGAGGGAGCAGAGCTGGGGGTGGCGGGAGGGGAGTTGGAAGTATGTGAGCATGTCCTAGTAAAAATCAATCAATCGTATTTATTAATCATTCGTATCTATTGAGCACTTATTGTGTGCAGAGCACTGCACTAAGCGCTTGGGAAGTACAAGCTGGCAACATATAGAGACGGTCCCTACCCAACAGTGGGCTCACAGTCTAGAAGGGGGAGACGGAGAACAAAACCAAACATACTAACAAAATAAAATAAATAGAATAGATAGGTACAAGTAAAATAAATAAATAGAGTAATAAATATGTACAAACATATATACATATATACAGGTGCTGTGGGGAAGGGAAGGAGGTAAGATGGGGGGGGATGGAGAGGGGGACGAGGGGGAGAATGGCTGGAAACTGCAAGTTAGGACACCCCGGATTCCAGCTCGTGCTCTACCTACCCTTAACCTGCTGGGTGACCTTAGGCAAATCACTTCACTGGGCCTCAGTTTACTCATCTGTAAAATGAGGAATTAAGACTGTGAGGACTGTGCGCCCTATGTGGGACAGGGACCGTGTCCAATCGGATTAGCCTGATCTACCCCAGCGCTTAGTACAGTGCCTGGCACATAGGAAGCACTTAACAAATACGATAACAAAAAATTATGTGGTGGGGGGGTGCGACACACAAACTGAAATAAATACCGTGCTTTGCCGATTAAAAGCCTGTGGAAATTCTGATGCAAGACTGTTAAGCTGCAAATTCGGGACTCCCACACAAGGATGTTTGCTAAGAAGATGCGAGGGATGGAAAGCATCCCAGGGCGGGCTTCCCCAGGGCACATCCCTCTGAGAGGGAGAGCGAGGAGGAATGGGGGCAAAGGGGGAGGATGTGTCCTGCATCCGTCTGCATCCGTCAGCGCTTAGAACAGTGCTTTGCACATAGTAAGCGCTTAACAAATGCCATCATTATTATTATCCGTCTCCTTACAGGGCTCTGAGGGGTTCACACCCTTCGGGCTCTAGGTCCCCGGCTGCCCCAGAAGAAGGATCGACTGAGCCAACTGTTGGGTAGGGACCGTCTCTATGTGTTGCCAGCTTGTACTTCCCAAGCGCTTAGTACAATGCTCTGCACACAGTAAGCGCTTAATAAATATGATTGATTGATTGATTGATTGATTGACTAAGCTGCTGTGGATCAGGACTTCGACAAGCAGAGCCCCAAACCAGTCAGTCAGTCAGACAAACGTATTTTTTGAGCACTTACTGTGTGCAGAGCACTGCCCGAAGCTCTTAGGAGAGTAAAATAGAATTTAAAAAAAGATGGTATTGGTTAATAATAATAATAATAATAATAATAATAATGGTATTTGTTAATCGCTTACTATGTGCAAAGCACTGTTCTAAGCGCTGGGGGAGATACAAGGTGATCAGGTTGTCCCACGTGGGGCTCACACTCTTAATTGTTCTAAGCGCTGAGGTAGATAGATACAAGGCTCTCAGGTTGTCCCACGTGGGGCTCACAGTTTTAATCCCCATTTTACAGATGAGGGAACTGAGGCACAGAGAAGTTAAGTGACGTGCCCAAACTCACACAGCCGACAAGCGGCGGAGTCGGGATTAGATAAACAAAACACATTTCCTGTCCACAGTGAGTTTACAGGCTAGATTGTCAGGTCTGGGGCCTTAGCGGGCGCGAGGCGAAGAAAGTCTTAAGGGGCCCAGGCTGAGGTTGGAGCCGGTCCAGAGGGCCGGAGCTGCAGGCCCCACCTCCCCCATCCTCCACACAGAGAGAGAAGTTGCATAAATCTCCGCGGGACGGGGCTCTGGGCAGACCCGGAATGCGACCCTGAAATTTCCAAGAGCGATGGGGGCCTCCTGGGGACACCCCCTCACAGGGCGGGCGGAGGGCAGGGGCGGCTGGGCCACGTCTGGCTTCCATCAGCCGGAGCGGGCGGTTCAGACCCTCGTGCCGAGCGGGTCGCCGGGGGAACAAACTGGCTTGGCCGAAGGAGTGGTGGTCCCCCCTCGGCGGCCGCCCCCTCCGGGTCCCTGAGGACACCTTCCTGGAGATCCCCCTCGACCCCTTATTTCCTTTTTTTAATGGTATTTGTTAGGTGCTTACTATATGCCAATCAATGGTATTTAATAATATTTATTGAGCGCTTACTTTGCACAGAACACTGTACTGAGCGCTTCGGAGAGTCCAGTACAACAGAATTAGCGGACACGTTCACTGCCCATAACGAGCTGACAGTCTACACCTTACAATCTTACGGTGCCAGATGCTGCACGGAGCACTGGGGGAGCTACCAGCTAATCATGTTGGACACAGTCCCAGTCCCACATGGGGCTCACAGTCTTAATCCCCATTTTGCAGATGAGGTAACAGAGGCCCAGAGAAGGGAAGTGACTTGCCCAAGTTCTCACGGCAGACATGGGACAGAACCAGGATTAGAACCCAGGTCCTTCAACTCCCAGGCCCGTGTTCTATTCGCTAGCTTCCTCTCCCTATTTTTGATTTAGGGTCTATCTCCCCAGCTAGACTGGAAGCTCCTTGAGGGCAGAGATCACAGGACTGTCTCTATATGTTGCCAACTTGTACTTCCCAAGCACTTAGTACAGTGCTCTGCACACAGTTAGCGCTCAATAAATATGATTGATGATGATGATGATCTCCTACCTCTGTTGTCCTCTCCCACGCTCTCAGTTGGGGTTCAGCGGGGAATAGAGGAAAAACTATCAATGGGTTGATGATCTCATCCAAGTTTGCAGGAGGCATGTTAAGGACCCTCACCCCTTCCTGGGGACTAATCCTGTGGGGGTGGCCTTTAGCCAGGCCTGGGCCTCACCCAATTCCACCCCAGGGGTGGACATCAGACGAGTGTCGAAGCCATGATTAGAACCCAGAACCTCGGACTCCCAGGGGTTGGGTTCGGTTCCCTGGTCCACCCAGGTCTGGTCTAGGAGTGGACTCGATTGTCCAGTAGGCCTGAGCTGGACTCTTGGGGAGCTTCGGGCCGGGAATGAGCCGGGTCCCGGGGTAACTCCAGACCCTTCCCAGGGCTCGTCCCATCTTCTAGACTGTAGGTAGGGACTGTCTCCATATGTTGCCAACTTGGACTTCCCAAGCGCTTAGTAGAGTGCTCTGCACGCAGTAAGCGCTCAATAAATACGACTGAATGAATGAATCTCGCGCACAGCCCGGGGCAGGGCCCCGCTTCTGGCGCTGGAGGTCCAGAGGTGGTGGTGGTGGTGGTGGCCCTCCAGGGCGGCCGGGCCTCCTGCAATCCCCCCTGCCCTGGCTGGGGCTGAGAACCAGCTGGTAAAATGGGGATTAAGACCGTGAGCCCCACGTGGGACAACCTGATCACCTTGTAAATTCCCCAGCGCTTAGTACAGTGCTTTGCACCTGGTAAGTGCTTAATAAATGCCATTATTATTATTATTATTGGCAGAATCACTAGCACTAGTGCAGTTTGAGTCGATCCATATCTCTCCCGCATCCTCCCTGCTCCCTCCGGAGCTGGCCCAAGAGCTCTTGCTCTGTGAGCGGAGAGGAGAGGAGATTGGGCGGACGGGCTCCCGTCCAGCTGAGTGGGGGCCCAAGGCCCTGCACACAGGATGCGGCAGCAGCTGGCTCCAATCAGCGGCCAAAACAACCCCCCCACCTCAAAGGGCTGTGGGGGACAGGGCGGGTGAGAAGGAACTGATCTCCAAGCCTGTCCAAACAGCAACCCCCACGGCACCCCCCGGCCCCCAGACCCCACATTAGTACAGTGCTCTGCACACAGTAAGCGCTCAATAAATACAACTGAAGGAATTCCCCTTAAGTGTTACAATCATTATGTGGTAAGCTCCTTGAGGGTAAAAAAAACCCTGCGTTTTGCTTCTGTTGCACTTTTCCAATCAATCAATCGTATTTATTGAGCACTTACTGTGTGCAGAACACTGTACTAAGCACTTGGGAAGCACAAGTTGGCAACATACAGAGACAGTCCCTCCCCAACAGTGGGCTCACAGTCTAAAAGGGGGAGACAGAGAACAAAACCAAACATGCTAACAAAATAAAATAAATAGGATAGATATTTACAAGTAAAAGAAATAAACAAAGAAATTTCCAAACACTTGATATAGAGCTTTGCCTTCCCTGCTCAAAAGGGAAGCAGCATGGCCTGGTGGACGGAGCCCAGGCCCGGCAGAGGACCTGAGTTTTAATCCCAGTTCCTCCAGTTTGTCTGCTGGGTGACCTTGGGCAAGACACTTCACTTATCTGGGCCTCAGTTTCCTCCTCTGTAAAGTGGAGATTAAGCCCTACTCCCTAGTTAACCTGTGAACCCCATAGTCATTCATTCATTCATTCAATCATATTTATTGAGCACTTACTGTGTGCAGAGCACTGTACTAAGCACTTGGGAAATACAAGTTGGCAACATATAGAGACGGCCCCTACCCAACAGCGGGCTCACATATGGGACGCTGCCCTGGTTATCTTCTAGCCACCCTAGAGCTCATGACAGGGCTTGACATAATAACTGTGGTATTTGTTAAGCACTTACTAGGTGTCAAGCACTGTACTGAGTGCTGGGGTAAATACAAGATAATCACATCCCAAATGGGGCTCACAAGTCTAAGCAGGAGGGAGAACACGTATTGAATCCCCATTTTGCAGAAGAGGTAACTGAGGTGGAGGGAAGTTAAGTGACTTGCCCAAGGTCATACATCAGACGCGTGTTGAAGCCATGATTAGAACCCAGAACCTCGGGCTCCCAGGCCCCTGCTCTTTCCACGAGGCCACTCCGCCTCACAGTAAGCACTTAACAAGTACTACTATCATTAATATTAATATCATTATTCTTATCATCACCATTAGCAGCTGAGTGCATTGCATGCACTAGGCAACCAGTAAATAGCATTATTACTGCCAGGTCTTTCATTTCAGTTGGCCTCTCCCTAGTGCTCAGTACAGCACTCTGTAACCAGGCGCTCAGTAAATACCAGTGATTGCCCGGAGCGCTCGGGGGAGTCCAGTAATGTTGTATTTTAAGACACAATCCCTACCGTCAAGGGTAAATACCAGCGATTGCCCGGAGCACTCGGGGAGTCCTGTAATACTGCGTTTTTTTTTTAAGACACAATCCCTACCCTCAAGGAGCTTGCCATCTAGCTGGGGAGACAGATACTAAAGTACAGGTCAGAGGGGTAGAAAGAATCATAATCGGGGTATTTGAGCACTTAATAATAATGATGGTATTTGTTAAGTGCTTATTATGTGCCAAGTACTGTTCTAAGCGCCGGATATATTCCAAGCACCATATTAAGCACTGGGGGAAAGATATGTCTATAACTGCTACCAGAGTGGAAAGGGCGGGTGGAGGAAGGAATGCGTATCCAAGTGCTTGGGTGATGTGGAAGTGTTTGAGCGGCAGTCGGGGGTGGGCAGCAGGGGATTCAGAGTGGGAAGATGAGAGATTAATCAGGGAAGGCCTCCTGGAGAAGGTGGGCTTTCAGAAAGGCTGTTGAAGGGTCCTTTCTCCTGCTACTGGTCAATCCTTTTGGTCTGTCCACCTCCTCTACTAGACTCTAATCAATCAATCAATCAATCGTATTTATTGAGCGCTTACTGTGTGAGGCGCACTGTACTAAGCGCTTGGGAAGTACAAGTCGGCAACACATAGAGACAGTCCCTACCCAACAGCTGGCTCACAGTCTAGAAGTGCTTAGTACAATGCTCTGCAGATAGTAAGCACTCAATAAATACCATCGGTTGAATGAATGAATGATTGGTCAGCTCTCTGGAAGATACTTTGATAAGTATTATTCTATTTATTTATTTATTTATTTATTTTACTTGTACCTATCTATTCTATTTATTTTATTTTGTTAGTATGTTTGGTTTTGTTCCCTGTCTCCCCCTTTTAGACTGTGAGCCCACTGTTGGGTAGGGACCGTCTCTATATGTTGCCAACTTGTACTTCCCAAGCGCTTAGTACAGTGCTCTGCACACAGTAAGCGCTCAATAAATACGATTGACGATGATATCTATTCTATTTATTTTATTTTGTTAGTATGTTTGGTTTTGTTCTCTGTCTCCCCCTTTTAGACTGTGAGCCCACTGTTGGGTAGGGATTGTCTCTATATGTTGCCAACTTGGACTTCCCAAGCGCTTAGTACAGTGCTCTGCACACAGTAAGCGCTCAATAAATACGATTGATTGATTGATTGATTGATAGAAGGGGCTCACAGTCTTAGAGGGGCAGGGACAGAGCATTTGGCTTCTGTTATCCCCTTTTCGGCGTCCAGTACAGTGCTCTACACGCACAACAGGCGCTGAGCCAGGGCTACCGAGGACCAGGAGAGGATTGGGAGCTGAAGGCGGCGAGTGGGACGGTTAGGGCCGGCCCGGGATCGCCCTGGCCGGGGTTGGGGGGAGAAGGGGGGACTCCCGTCCGAGTCCCAGCTGCCGTCTGTCTGGCTGAGATTTTCCTCCTGACAGGACAGGCACGTCGGAGAATGGCCTGTGAATCAATCAATCAATCAATCAATCAATCAATCAATCGTATTTATTGAGCACTTACTATGTGCAGAGCACTGTACTAAGCACTTGGGAAGTACAAATTGGCAACATATAGAGACAGTCCCTACCCAACAGTGGGCTCACAGTCTAAAAGGGGGAGACAGAGAACAAAACCAAACATACTGACAAAATAAAATAAATAGGATAGACAAGTACAAGTAAAATAAATAAATAAATAGATAGAGTAATACATATGTACAAATATATATCCATATATACAGGTGCTGTGGGGAAGGAAAGGAGGTAAGATGGGGGGATGGAGAGGGAGACGAGGGGAAGAAGAAGGAAGGGGCTCAGTCTGGGAAGGCCTCCTTCCCAGAAGGAGTGTGCAGTCTTTCCAGGGAGGGGCCCCCGCGTCTTCCGGGAGTCCCCGGGGTGGGGGGAAAAGCGGGGGCATTGCTATGGAAACCACAGGGCTGAGTCGGGGGCCGATCTGGGGGCAGTAGAAGGCCAACTGACCACTGGACACTGGTTCCCTGTCCCCTACGGGCCCATCCCTTAGTGGAAAGAGAAGCAGCACAGCCTAGTGGAAAGAGCATAGGACGAGGAATCAGGAAACCTGGGTTCTAATCCTGGCTCTACCGCTTGCCCCCCTACCCCTTTTTTAATATGGCTATTTGTGAGGTGCTTACCATGTGCCAGGCACTGTACTAAGTGCTGGGGTAGACCCAGGATAATCAGGTTGGACACAGTCAATCAATCAATCGTATTTATTGAGCGCTTACTGTGGGCAGAGCACTGTACGAAGCGCTTGGGAAGTCCAAGTTGGCAACATATAGAGACGGTCCCTACCCAACAGCGGGCTCACAGTCTAGAAGGGGGAGTCCAGAGCCCTGCATGAAGTAAGCGCTCAATAAATGCCACCGACTGAAGGCCGCTGCCACATCTGGCTACACCAAGATCCTGCTGTGGGACATCGGTCAGGTTGCTTTACCTCTCTGGGCTCCTTTTCTCTGTCTGCAAAATGGAGACGACCCCTCCCTTCCCACCTCCCAGGAAAAATGGGATCGAATTTGAGGAAAGCCAATGGAACTTTTGGAAGAAGGGTGCTTCCAGAAGCCGGGACGGTGTTGCCGATGATGCCGTCCTGGGCTGAATGACAGTTCTTCCTTGGTTTGGAGCAGGGAGAGGAGGAGGAGAAGGATGGGGAGGAGGAGGAAGAGGAGGAGGCGAAGACTGCCAGTGATTGTGGTTTGGGCTTTTTGAGGGACAGGGAGGGCTACATGGAAAGGGAAATTCAAAGTCCTTGGGAAATGACTGGCAAGGAATCCCACACCCACCTTTTCCCTCTCTCCCCCTTGCCCCAGAGCTGGGTTCTGGGTTTTAGGGAGGGCCTCAGCCCCTAGGAGAGAGAACAAGCTCGGCTTCTGGCGCAGCCCAAGCCTGCAATGAATCCCATATCTCCCTCCTCGTCCCTCCACCTTCTGTTCTTCCTCAGAACAGCTGGTCTGCAGAAGTTGGTGAAATTAAATATTCAGGACGGCTCCAAGCCACCTCGGTGAAAAAAGCTCTTTTCTGTTCTGCACAAGGCAACCCCGCCCCCTTCCTCCGCTCTCTGTCGCTGCCCCCCTTCCCTTCCCCGAGAGAGGGAGGGCAAAGAGGAAGGAGGCGGAGGAAGAGGAGACTTAATTAACTCTTTCATTGACTCGGGCTTCCTGCGGCCTTCTCCCTCGTCAGGCACTGCAGAGTGATATGTATCTATCTGTAATTTATTATTTTATCTATTTGTATTAATGTCTGTCTCCCCCTCTAGACCGTGAGCTCGTTGTTGGGTAGGGCCCATCTCTATATGCTTCCAACTTGTACTTCCCAAGCGCTTAGTGCAGTGCCCTGCACACAGTAAGCGCTCAATAAATACGATTGAGCGCTTAGTACAGTGCCCTGCACACAGTAAGCGCTCAATAAATACGATTGAATGAATGAATGAATACGTGTGTTTGTGTGTGTGGCAGGGCGGGAGAGCGGTTTGGACAGGGAAGCAGTGTGGCCTCGTGGATAGGGCCCAGTCCTGGGAGTCCGAAGGACCTGGGTTCTCATCCCCGCTCCGCCACTTGCCTGCTGTGGGATCTTCCGCAAGGCAGTTCGCTTTTCCATGCCTCGGTGACCTCATCTGTAAAATGGGGATGAAGACTGTGAGCCCCACGTGGAACAGGGACTGTGTCCAACCTGATTATCTTGCACTTCGTACAGTGTCTGGCACAGTGTAAGCGCTTAACAAGTACCATTAAAAAAAAAAAAGGACAGAAAACCATGAGGGGCAGAGGAAGGCTGGGGCTGTCCTTCCACCTGTGCATCATAGGCTCTGCCTCCACATGGTCCGAGGTATGATGAGAATCATAAGGTAGACCAGCGCTTAGAACAGTGCTTTGCACATAGTAAGCGCTTAATAAATGCCATTATCATTATTATTATTATTTAGGACAACCCCAGGGACAGCGGGCAGATCCTTGCCAAAAGACCGAACTCTCACATGAGCGACTGTGGGGGTCCAACGTCACCCTGCCCACAGTCCCGCGGGGCTCGGCTGGCCTGGCCTTCCCGACGTAGAAGGAGCCACGCGTGAGTTGTCATCATCATCATCATCAATCATATTTATTGAGCGCTTACTGTGTGCAGAGCACTGTACTAAGCACTTGGGAAGTACAAGTTGGCAACATATAGAGACAGTCCCTACCCAACAGTGGGCTCACAGTCTTGGCCTGTATGCCGTACAGCTCTAGCCAGCAGCCCCTACTCGCCCCTCCCCACGCTCCCCTCCATCACCTCCCCCGGTTAGCACCCAAGAGGGACCCAGCCCTTTTAGGAGGAGGGTGGGGGAATCTAATCGGGTCATCGCGACCTGACTTAAGGAGAACAGGCCCCAGAGCTTCTCGGCCCACCCTGGTGCTGAGCGTCCCACGGGGGTCTGTCCAACTGTCCGATTGCCCATCTGCGGCAGGGAGGCAGAGATGGGGGGGACAGGGGACGGAGACGGGGGGACGGGGGAATCGAGCTGCTCAGCTCTCGCTTTACCTCTCCTCCCACCCTTCTCCCCGCTTCACATGCCCCCTCACGCTCTCCCTCCTTTCAGGTGAAGACTGTTTGTGTGTTTGGAGGGGGGCCGGATGCCCCAACCACTTCCTGTGATATTTTTTCTCCCCTCCTTCAGGTATGGCGGCTGTGGCTTCGGGGCCAGTGGTGTTACCTGTACCTTCTCGGTGACTCAAAGGGCTCCAGATTTGCCTTAAAAGCTGAAGCCAAGCTGCCGGCCTGCAAACCCTCTGGATAGTAAGCGCTTAATAAATCGATTGAATGAAATTCTCTGAGTCCCAGCATGGATAACCCAGCGACACCCTCCCACGCGTTCTCATTCCCAGCCCCCGGACGGCACCTCTCCCTTAAAAAACACAAATACATACCTCCCCCCTCAAACACTCTCACAAACACCCCCATTTGTACTCCCTGGCCCTCATTTGCTCGGCCTTCCCTGCAGTGCAGCAAGGAGGCAAATTCGGCCAGTGGCCCCTGAAATTCGGGCAGAGAGGCGAGGGTCTCCCCTCCCCCAGTGGGGCCTCAGTGAGCGGAAGGCCTTAATTAGGACCATACACAGGGAACGAGAGAGAGAGAGAGAGAGAGAGAGAGAGAAACTAAAGACCCGTCCTCTAGTCTGCAGCAAGGGAAACAGGAAAAAAGAAAGATGTGGGGAGACCCAAGAGTCAGAGGCCTGCATCATAATCATCATCATCATCATCAATGGCATCTATTGAGTGCTTACTATGTGTGGAGCACATCATCATCATCATCATCAATGGCATCTATTGAGTGCTTACTATGTGTGGAGCACTGTACACTGAGTGGTTGGGAGAGTACAACACAACAGAGTTGGCACCCAGAAAAACCCCACAGGAACCTGCGGTTTGACACTTTCCAGTGAGGGGCCAACTGGACTGTTTTTTTCTTTCCTTTGACAGAGAGAGAGGGGAAGGGGGATTCTGCCTTGGCCAATGGTGGCAGAATCCTCCTGGGGACCCTCCTCCATGCCCTCTCTGAGCTCATTTCCCTCCGGCTCTAGGGAGGTTATAAGGTGATCGTGTTGTCCCACAGGGGGCTCCCAGTCTTAATCCCCATTTTACAGATGAGGGAACTGAGGCATGGAGAAGCGAAGCGACTTGCCCAAACCCTGACAGTCTCGTCCTCTGGTGTCACTCCAGAACCGGCCCCGTGACTGGCATCTGAGTGGCCCTCGCCCCATGGTGACCAAGGCCCACACCCGGTGCCCGGCCATGGGCACAGAGTGCAAGGGGTTCGCTCTCACGGATGCACCCTCCCCGCGGACAGCATCCCTGGGGCCGAAGGAAGGCTCGGCTCTCTCGCGTGATCCGTCCTCTGCCAATCCCAGTGGGCTCCCTCAAGTCCCAGGAACTGGGAATAATCACAAATCTGATGTTCCTCAGAGGTCAGGGTCTTCCTGCCTCGGGGTGGGCTGGCCCCTAACCCAGCCAAGACTGACACGGAGGCCTCTCCCACGCTTCAAAGGCCTCCGAGGAAGGTGATTCCCCTTCTCCAGTCCTGGTTAGTTGGGACAGTCTGAATTTTGCCTCGCTGCCATCCCTCTCACTGCAACGTCAGCCCGTTTTCCCCTCTGTTCTCCGGAAAACTCCCCGGTCCCAATGTCTCCTCCTCAACTTGGCGCGATGCTCTCGGCCCTGCCCAAGAAAGACGGGTCAAGGGGAGCCAGATCATCATCATCAATCGTATTTATTGAGCGCTTACTGTGTGCAGAGCACTGTACTAAGCACTTGGGAAGTACAAGTTGGCAACATATAGAGACAGTCCCTACCCAACAGTGAGGTGGTAGACTCTCTGGGCAGCCTCTTGGCTTGAGGCCAACTGGCCCAAGAGGCACCCAGTGGTCGCCCACTTGTGCCCCATCCGGTGCTTGGGGATGGGAGAGCTGCCCCCCAAGGGCTGAGACCAGGGGAGACAGAAACCCCCCCACATACACCGCAATGAGGTCATTCCCTCCCCTCCGCCCCCAACCCGGTTCCAATTCCCAGAAGGCTCGGAGGCAAGAGGAAGCGAGTTCAACCGGAGTTTGTCTAAACACGGATCCGCTTGATCCCACAGCCGGTTGGCACCCCGGCCTTTCCGGCAGCTACAGGAAGCGCTTCCCTCGGCTGCGGGCGGGGCTGCGGGGGATGCTGAACCCCGGACACCCTGAGCCGACCCCAAAACGTGACTGACAACCCGCGAGGAACAAGTGACCCCCACAGAGGCTCCTCAGAAAACACTGTGGAATCTCGAGAGCTGCCGCCTGTGTCCCTGGGGTTGGGGGGGCAGTCTCTGACACCCCGACTTGCTCCAGAGCTGTCGGCATCCCTGTGCCGGGGCGCGGATGAGCACAGGCCCTGCTTTCGGGCCGTGGGATTCGGCGGAGGGGGAGCTGGCCGGGAAAACGGCGGACCGGAAGGGGCGTTTGATGCCGAACCGAAGGCCGGGGGCAGAACGGCCCGTCACCAGGTTGTCCCTGCGGGGCTGGGCCCGTCGACGGAGGGTTAGTCTAAGTGTCCACTCGGACAGAGAGCCCCGGATGGGTTGTGGACTGGGTCCCACTTCAGTGCTGGCATATAATGAGCACTTAACCTTTGTCCAGAAACGCTCTGGGCATGTTACTCCCCTCCTCAAAAATCTCCAGTGGCTACCAATCAACCTGCGCATCAGGCAGAAACTCCTCACCCTGGGCTTTAAGGCTGTCCATCCCCTGGCCCCCTCCTACCTCACCTCCCTTCTCTCCTTCTCTAGCCCAGCCCGCACCCTCCGCTCCTCTGCCGCTAATCTCCTCACCGTTAAGCCTCGTTCTCTCCTGTCCCGCTGTCGACCCCCGGCCCACGTCGCCCCCCTGGCCTGGAATGCCTTCCCTCCCCACATCCGCCAAACTAGCTCTCTTCCTCCCTTCAAGGCCCTACTGAGAGCTCACCTCCTCCAGGAGGCCTTCCCACACTCAGCCCCCTCCTTCCTCTCCCCCTCGTCCCCCTCTCCATCCCCCCCATCTTACCTCCTTCCCTTCCCCACAGCACCTGTATATATGTTTGTACACATTTATTACTCTATTTATTTTACGTGTAAATATCTATTCTATTTATTTTATTTTGTTAATACGTTCGGTTTTGTTCTCCGTCTCCCCCTTCTAGACTGTGAGCCCACTGTTGGGTAGGGACTGTCTCTATATGTTGCCAGCTTGTACTTCCCAAGCGCTTAGTACGGTGCTCTGCACACAGTAAGCGCTCAATAAATACAATTGATTGACTGATTGATTAACAGATGCCACTGGAAAACAAAAGAAAAAGATGGGGCACTGGGCTTCCCAAGACGAGGCCTACCCCTACCACGGGCAGACTCTCCCGGGGCCCTAGGTGCTCTGGCAGCTCCGCCGCCCCCTCCTCCCGCCAAGAGAGCGACAGCCTCAGTGGGCCTCCGGGGGCCACGGGGTCCGGTCAGGAAGACCGACGGGAAAGCGGCAGAGGGAACCGGGCCGGGCGGGCGGGCTAGAGGCCACCACTTGCCCTCCTCCCCCGCGTGGGCCGGAAGGGCAGGGGAGAGGGGAGGTACCACTGGCAGCCCGGCTGCTGTGGCCCTGGCCCCTGGCCGGGGCGGGCGGGCGGGCGGGGAGCAGGAGGGGAAGAGTTCCTCCCTCCTGAGTCAACAGCCCCCACTTCCTGCCCCCACCGCCCCCGGGGTTCAACCTGCTGAGCTGCAGGCCTGGGGGGGCACGGGCTTGGGGGGGACGGGGAGCAAGCGCGCGGCCAGCCCTGCCCTTTCCGGCCTCCTCCGCAGAACAACTCTCCCACGGCCTAGCAGCCGGCCTGCTCTTCCCAGGCAGACTCTCTGCCAGGCCGGCCGGCCCCGGGGTGGGGAGCGAATGGGGCTGGGAGTCCCGAGTCCTGGGTTCCGGTCCCACTGCTGGTCCCCCTCAGGCAAGCCACTGAACATCTCTGGGCCTCAGTTTCACCCTCTGCAGAATGGGAATAAAAGTCCTTCCCTCTTAAACTCGACTTGTACTTCCCAAGCGCTTAGTACAGTGCTCTGCACACAGTAAGCGCTCAATAAATACAATTGAATGAATGAATACGGTTGAATGAATGAATGAATGAACCCCAATGTTGGCGAGAGATGGTTTCCGCTCTCGTTATCTTGTCACCCCAGCAGCACTCAGCATAGTGCTTAGTGGATAGTAAGTGCTCCCCTCTAGACTGTCAGCTCATTGTGGGCAGGGAATGCGTCTGCCACCTCTGTTGCATGACGCTCTCTCAGGCGCTTAATACAGAACTCTGCACAAAGTAAGCGCTTGGCAGATACCACTGATCGTTCACTAACCACCGTAACAGCCTAAACTAAACCTTGAGAAGAGAAGCAACGTGGCTCAGTGGAAAGAGCCCGGGCTTTGGAGTCAGAGGTCGTGGGTTCAAATCCCAGCTCCGCCACTTGTCAGCTGTGTGACTTTGGGCAAGTCACTTCCCTTCTCTGGGCCTCATGACCTCATCTGGAAAATGGGGATTAAGACTGTGAGCCCCACATGGGACAACCTGATCACCTTGTAACCTCCCCAGCGCTTAGAACAGTGCTTTGCACATAGTAAGCGCTTGACAAATACCATCATCATTATTATTATTATTACCCAGCTCTCGAAGCACTCCCCAAGATGCCCATTCCCCCCGAGCCGGGCTACACCTGGGATCTCGTCTCCCCGGGACAGAGCTGGGGCACCGAGCCCGAGCTGCTCTGCCCTCCCGGGGTTGGCGTTCCAAGGCGGGTTGGCCCCCAGCCCTGGGTGTGGGGGATCCTGGGGGTCAGCTGAGAGCAGCAGCCTGCACTGTCTCCCTGACTCAATCAATCAATCAAGCAATAATCAATCAATATGATTGATTGATTGATTGATCTGCCAAGTTAGCTCTCTTCCTCCCTTCTAGGCCATACTGAGAGCTCACCTCCTCCAGGAGGCCTTCCCACACTGAGCCCCCTCCTTCCTCTCCCCATCACCCCCGCCTTACCTTCTCCCTTCCCCACAGCACCTGTATATATGTATATATGTTTGTAGGTATTTATTACTCTATTTTACTTGTACATATCCATTCTATTTATTTTATTTGGTTAATATGTTTGGTTTTGTTCTCTGTCTCCCCCTTCTAGACTGTGAGCCCACTGTTGCGTAGGGACCATCTCTATATATTGCCAACTTCTACTTCCCAAGTGCTTAGTACAGTGCTCTGCACACAGTAAGCACTCAATAAATACGATTGATTGATTGATTGATTGATTGATTGACTCAGGCCCACAGAACCCAGAGAGAGGCAGGAAGTGTGAATAAGTGACTCCTCCCCCTTATTTTTTTATGGTGTTTGTTAGGTTCTTACTTTGTGCAGAGCACCGTACTAGGTGCTTGAGAATGGGCCACAGCTAAATGTGGCTCCCGTGGGGCTGGCTGGCACGGGCCTTTAGGTGTGGAATGAGTCAAGGGGACAGGATGGCGGCGGCCCTGAGAGCTCAGTGGTTCCTGGACGGAGGACAGCCCTCCCACTCCCTGCCCTGGCTTGGGAGGGCCCCGCTTCAGCTGAGGGGCGTGGGATTCCCTGGCTCCCCTCTCTGAATGCGGAGCCCCACCGTGGGCCGGGAAGCCCATTCCCCGGGGCCCCCGGCCCAGCCTTCCTGCCCATGAGTCAGGACGACCAAGAAGCAGGTGGAGAGTTTCCATCCCAGGGACAGGAGTGAATCGGAAACAGCCCCGGGACAGGAGTGAGGTGGTGGCGGTGGCTGGGGGGCACTCCTGTCCATCACCTCCCCACCGGAGGCCCCCAAACGTCAGCCCTCATGGACCTTGACAGCCCCCAGAATTGGGGACCAACGGGGTACTCTCCACCTGGCCTCCCTCCCTCAGCAGAACCAGGCCCTGGGAAGTGGTCCAGTCAGGGCCCGGGGAGCCGGTACCCCCCGAGGAGAGGTAGCCGCGGATCTGGAGATTCGGGGGGCATCTACCGTGCCGTGCCCCCTGTCCGCTTCCGAGTGGTAACGGCCCCCACCGGGCTTGGGGTCCCCTCATTGATGAGTGGTTTTTCCTGAGCACTTCCTGTGGGCAGAGCGCCGGGGACAGTCCGATACAATACACTGTCAGAAGATGCGAACAGGCCCTGACCTGGTGGCGCCCGGGCCCTTTGAGGCAGGGGCATCACCGACAAGCACTGAGGATGCTCCACCCCTGGAAGCTCAGCAAGGGGAGCTGGACTGGGGACAAAACCTAATAGCTCCCTATGTACACAGATTCAGGAGGGGCGGCCGTTTAAACAGGGCTCCCTCTCGGTCCGTCAGCCCCACAGAACCAATCCCGCCTTGAACCCTGGGGCCGGCACTCCCAGCAGCTCCCAGCAGCACCAAATTCCCTTCCCGAAAACCTCCCTCCCCAGCTCTGGCCGCCTCCTTCCTCGGGGGACTCCTAGGGCAGTTGTCAATCTTTCCAGATGATCTCATGTTTGGCCCCTACCTCGCCTACACACACACATACACGCTGGGGCTTCCGGGCTCGCTCTGTCTCTCTCTCCCACCCCCTGCCCCTTCCCCCTGACCTCCCGCTGGCGGGCCTGCCCGCCCTCTCCCCCAGCTCCCAGGCTCATTCCTGCTCAGAAACCAATAGTGGAGGCCAAACGTGTCAGCCGCCTTGAAGGGAAGGCCTCCCCCCACGCCCTGTCCGTTCCTCCTCTCCCCGTCACCCGGGCTCTGCCAGGGGGCAGTCCGACTCCTAACCAGCTGGCCGGGATTGGGAAGGGATCCTCGTGGCCGATCCACGCTGCCCCGGCCTCCTTCCTCATCTAGGGACCGGGGCTCTGGACTCTTACCTTCTCTAGGTCCGTCCAGCCCCGGATCACTCATTCCGGCTCCCCGGGCCGCGTGGCCTCCGGTTCCCACAGGCCCCCGGCTCTCAGAGCGGCCCACCTCTCCCTTCTCCACCATCTCGGCTCCGGATCCGAGAGGCCTTGGGCAATCCGGAGCCCTGCTCACCCCTCCGCTTCCTCTGCACTTATTTGCTGCTGCTGTTGTATTTGTTAAACGCTTACTACTTGCCAGGCACTGTACTAAGCACTGGGGTGGATACAAGGCAGAGAATTCATTCAATCATATTTATGGAGCACCTTGTCACCTCCCCAGTGCTTAGAACAGTGCTTTGTATGTAGTAAGCGCTTAACAAATACCGAAATTATTATTATTATTATTTATTGAGCATTTATTGTGTGCAGAGCACTGTACGAAGCGCTTGGAAAGTACAATTTGGTAACAACAAACTCTAGCCTGTAAGCTCCTTGTGAGCAGAGAATGCGTCTGTTTATTGTTGTATTGTCCTCTCCTAAGCGCTTAGTCCAGTGCTCAATAAATAATAATAATAATTTTGGTATTTGTTAAGCGCTTACTATGTGCAAAGCGCTGTTCTAAGCGCTGGGGAGGTGACAAGGTGCTCAGGGTGTCCCACATGGGGTTCACAGTCTTAATGCCCATATCTCCAGATCTGGGAGAGGGCAACCATTCCCAGGTTTCTCCAAGCAACATCCTGCCCCCAGCAGGAAGGATGATCCGGGGAGACTCGGGGCCCGGGGACTGGGGGCAGGAGAGTGGGAAGACGAGAAGCAGCGTGGCTCAGTGGAAAAGAGCCCGGGCTTTGGAGTCAGAGGTCAAGGGTTCAAATCCCGGCTCCACCAACTGTCAGCTATGTGACTATGGGAGAAGCACTTCACTTCTCAGTGGAAAGAGCGCGGGCTTTGGAGTCAGAGGTCATGGGTTCGAATCCTGGCTCCGCCACATGTCTGCTGTGTGACCTTGGGCAAGCCACTTCACTTCTCGGAGCCTCAGTTACCTCATCTGTAAAATGGGGATGAGCACTGTGAGCCCCACGCGGGACAACCTGATCACCTCGTATCCCCCCCAGCGCTTAGAACAGTGCTTTGCGCATAGTAAGCGCTTAACAAATGCCATCATTTATTTATTATTTTCTCTGTGCCTCAGTTTCCTCATCTGTAAAATGGGGGTGAAGGCTGTGAGCCCCCCGTGGGACAACCTGATCACCTTGTAACCTCCCCAGCGCTTGGAACAGTGCTTTGCACATAGTAAGCGCTTAATAAACGCCATCATCATTATTATTATTATTATTATTAAGGGAAGATGAGAGACTGAAGGAGTCAAAGAAGGTAGAGCCCTGTCTTGCCACCAGGGGGCATGTCTGCCCTCCACATGCTGTCCCTGGACCAGCGGGGAGTGGCCCAATAATAATAATAATAATAATAATAATAATGGCATTCACTAAGCGCTTACTATGTGCAAAGCACTGTTCTAAGCGCTGGGGAGGTTACAGGTTGATCAGGTTGTCCCAGTGAGAAGGGTGGGCACAGGGCGGGGGGGACCGGGGGCACGCACCTTGGCACCCTGGCGCCTGGCACCAACCCACCTGGCTCTCCCCAAGCCTTGGGGTCCGGGGTCCCTAGAGCACAGGGGTTGTCCCAGTTCGGGGGCGCCAATCCATCAACCAGAGAAGCAGCGTGGCCTACTGGTTAGAGCCCAGGTCCGAGAGCCTGAAGGACCCGTGTTCTAATCCCGGCTCTGCCGCTTGTCTGCTGGGTGACCTGGGCCTCAGTTTCGCATCTGTAAAACAGGGGTTGAGACGGTGAGTCTCATGCGGGACGTGGACTGCGTCCAACCCGTTTAGCTTGCATCTCCCCCAGGCCTTAATGCAGTGCCTGGCGTATTCACTCATTCGTTCAATTGTATTTATTGAGTGCTTACTGTGTGCAGTAAGCCCTACTGAGAGCTCACCTCCTCCAAGAGGCCTTCCCAGACTGAGCCCCTTCCTTCCTCTCCCCCTCGTCCCCCTCTCCATCCCCCTCATCTTACCTCCTTCCCTTCCCCACAGCACCTGTATATATGTATATATGTGTGTACATATTTATTACTCTATTTATTTTACTTGTACATATCTATTCTATTTATTTTATTTTGTTAGTATGTTTGGTTTTGTTCTCTGTCTCCCCCTTTTAGACTGGGAGCCCACTGGTGGGTAGGGACTGTCTCTAGATGTTGCCAATTTGGACTTCCCAAGCGCTTAGTACGGTGCTCTGCACACAGTAAGTGCTCAATAAATACGATTGATTGATTGATTGATTGATTGCAGAGCACTGTACTAAGCGCTTGAGAAGTCCAAGTTGGCAACATATAGAGACAGTCCCTACCCAACAGTGGGCTCACAGTCTAAAAGGGGGAGACAGAGAACAAAACCAAACATACTTAACAAAATAAAATAAATAGAATAGATATGTACAAGTAAAATAGAGTAATAAATATGTACAAACATATATACATATATACAGGTGCTGTGGGGAAGGGAAGGGGGTATGTACACATCCGTAATTTATGTATTTCTATTAATGTCGGTCTCCCCCTCTAGACTGTAAGCTCATTGTGGGCAGGGAATGTCCCTGTTTATCATCATCATCATCATCAATCGTATTTATTGAGCGCTTACTATGTGCAGAGCACTGTACTAAGCGCTTGGGAAGTACAAACTGGCAACACATAGAGACAGTCCCTACCCAACAGTGGGCGTTCTACTGTACTTTCCCAACCTCTTAGTACACTGCTCTGCACACAATCAGCGTTCAATAAATACGACTGCATAAATCATCATCATCAATCGTATTTATTGAGCGCTTACTGTGTGCAGAGCACTGTACTGAGCGCTTGGGAAGTACAAACTGGCAACATACAGAGACAGTCCCTACCCAACAGTGGGCTCACAGTCTAAAAGAATGAATGAATGAATAAATGAATGACAGAACGAATGTCAGGCCAAACCACGGGCCCCGGGCGGTGGCCACAGCACAAGCCCACTCATCCGCTCAACCAGGTATCTCTCTGCGTCGGCCAAAAAACCCCAAGCTCGACTGCGCTTCCTGCACTCCAACCCCCGAGGGCCGGCTCTGCTGGGGCGGGGAACCAGGAAGAGGAAGGCCAGAAAGGCCCAGGGACTTGCCGCAATCCCTGCACGTCCATCATCCGAGCTGGAAGTTCTGCACATTTACCAGCCCGTTCACCCAGCCGCCCTTCTCCCAGCCAGCGAGGCAGCCGGCTCCGTGGACCAGAAAAGTCAGTCCGCCTCAGGACGGACCATCCCGCGGTGGGAAAACACCCACGGGGCCACCGTTGGGTAGGGACCGTCTCTATATGTCGCCAATTTGTACTTCCCAAGCGCTCAGTCCAGTGCTCTGCACACAGTAAGCGCTCAATAAATACGATTGATGATGATGATGATTGTATTTGTTAAGCACTTACTATGTGTCAAGCACTATTCTAAGCTCTGGGGTAGATACAAGACCACACAGTTCCTGTCCCACAGAGAAGTTAAGTCACTTTCCCAAGGTCACACAGTAAACATTGTATAAGAGGAGAAGAGTCTCCACCGGATTGGCTCCCACCCTGCGGCTGACTGGGGTGGGGGGCTAGGGCATGAGAAGAAATAGAGTCTCCCCTACCTGATCTAGTAGTAATGGGGATACATTCCAATAAGAATATGAATTTGTTCTATCTATCTATTCTATTTATTTTATTTTATCTATTCTATTTATTTTATTTTGTTAGTATGTTTGGTTTTGTTCTCTGTCTCCCCCTTTTAGACTGTGAGCCCACTGTTGGGTAGGGACTGTCTCTATATGTTGCCAATTTGTACTTCCCAAGCGCTTAGTCCAGTGCTCTGCACACAGTAAGCGCTCAATAAATACGATTGATGATGATGATGATGATGAAGAAGAAGAAGCCCGCCTCTGTTGACTGACTGGGAGAAATCACCACCCAACGCTTGCTTGGCATCTTTCTAGAGCAAAGCTGGGTGACTCAAACTCCGGGAAGCTCGAACTCACCCCACCACAAAACCCCCATCAGTCCACCGTTTCTTCCCCCTCAACGGCCTCCGCCGTGCCTGAGTCCGCCTGCTAAGGGAGGGGAGTGGGTGATGGGTGCGGAGAGGAAAGGCGAGAGGCGTCAGGATGAGGGGGGAAGGACGACCTCAGCTTCGGAGGGATCCGGGAGGAAGATGAAGGGGAGGTCGCCTGGGATTTAGGGGAGGAACGCGACCACGTTGATGTCTGCTCTGCGAGCTGGTTCTTATTTCATCATCATCAATCGTATTTATTGAGCGCTTACTATGTGCAGAGCACTGTACTAAGCGCTTGGGAAGTACAAATTGGCAACATATACAGTCCCCACCCAACAGTGGGCTCCCTGGAACCGAAAGACAGGTGAGAAGCAGCATGGGCCTAGCGGAGAGAGCCCGATCCTAGGAATCAAAAGAACCTGGATTCTAATTCCTGCTCTGCCACTTGTCTGCCGTGTGACCTTGGGCATGTCACCTCACTCCTCTGCCTCAGTTACCTCACCTGGAAAACGGGGATTAAGACTGTGAACCCTAAACTGGACACGGACTGGGTCCAACCTGGTTATCTAGATCTCCTCCAGTGCTTAGTAGAGTGCCTGGCACATAGTAGGAGCTTAACAACTACTATTAAAAAAATAATAATAATAAAGATGGTTTGTAGCTGTCTTCTCCATCCTAGTTGCTGCTTCATCCCTGTTGCGCAGAGCCAGGAGGAAGCTTAAAAAAAAAACAGAGCAGGTTGGGCGTGCCCAACAGCTGGCCCGGAGCTGGACTGGGCCTCGTGGTGCCCGGCCCTGGGCTAGGCTACCCTGCCTACTGTATCCATTGAACAGATGAGAAAATTAAGGCCTAGAGAGGGTAAGCAATTTGCCTCAGGTCACCCAGCAAGCCAGGGGCCCAAAACCCCAGTCTCCTGCCCCCCGGCCCTGGGTGCCTTCCAGTGGCCCACCCCACCTCTCAGCACTATGCCCGTGATGCCCGCTATGGGCCCCTCGGGCACTGCTCCTCTGCAGGGAGCTGGAATAAAAAATGGTTCTGCGTGAGGCTAGGGTGGGCAGGGGAGAGGGTAGGGGGCTCCCACCTCGCCAAGTGACCCCCACATCCTCACCCAGTCGGTTCCCCCAAGCCAGGAAATCACCACCCCAGACATCAAAAACAGGAAGTAACCTGAGGCTCCAGTCCTAGATAGAGATCTGCCCACAGAACAGGCTCCGCCGTCATCCGCTCTGCTCTGCCCCAACCCCCTGCTGCCCCCAGATGGGAAAGGGCACATCCCACTGGGGGCCAGAAAGAAATGAGGCCCGACCTAAATGAAGTCAGGCAGTGGGGAAGAGTTGCACACTAAGAACCAGAGGGGTGGACCACGACTCGGACCCTGAAACGGGGGCGGGAGGGTGCAGTGTCGCTGTTCCTGGGGGTTCTGCCAAGGGGCCCTAGTGGAACGATTTCTCCAACAGCTCTCCGAGGCTTGGCCAGCTGGTGCCCTGCCCCTGGGTGCCCCCCACCCCCTCGGGGGCGGGAGTGGCTGGGTCGCCCCACTTCCACTCTCGGGACGAGAGGGCTGGAACTGGCTCCGGGCTAGGGGATCCACAAAGACAGCAGAGGTTTCTCAGAAACACAGCGGCGTTCTTTGTCTGGACCATTGTCTGTCTCCAAACCCCTGAGTCACAGTGGGCAGGGCAGGGCAGGGCTGGGCTTCCCCCCAAGTGTGCCAAGTGCACACACACAAACACCCATACACACCCACCACCCCCTCTGGCCACTGCTACCCAGCCTACGGTAGCAGGGTCTCACCGCCGGCCAGCTAGGGACCCAAACCTTCCCCTCCCCACCCGCCTCGCCCCCACGTTGCTCTGTTCCATCTCGAGGCTGCCCCGGGGCCGCCCACCTGTCCGTCCGTCCGTCTGTCCATCCGGCAGAGCTGGAGCAGCTGGGAATGCGAAGGGCCCGGGGAGGACCAGGCGGGTGGGAGGGAATCAGGGAGGCCCCGGCTTAGCACTGCAGCATCTGGTGTAACCGGAGCCCGGGGGGCAGGGAGGTGGGAAGCCGGGGCAGGGGGCTCCTCTCTGCTCCTCCTTCTCCTCTTCTATGAGGCACCACGAACAAAGCAGGGCTGCAACTTGGGGCCTGGGGGTACCCGGAGTGGTCCAGAGGAGCTGACCAGTCAAGACACAGGCCAGGGATTAAGTCCCTTTTTCAGAATCAGTGCACAGCACCCAGTAGTCTGTAAGCTCCCTAAGGGTAGGAATCACCTCTACTAACTCTATTGTGCTGCCCTCTCCCAAGTGTTTACTACACCGCTCTGTACACAGGAGGTGCTCAGTAAATGCCATTAACTGATGGCTAGCGGAAGGCACCTGTGGCCTCGGGGCCCCGGGCTGGCCCAGAAGGGAGGCACCCGGCGGCTCGTGGCAGTCCGGTTCTCCTGCCCGGGAGGTCTGCCCGGCGGGCTGGCAAAGTGGGATGAAGCCCTGGTTCCCGCTGGGTGGGTGAGGCTGGGGTCCTTAGAGAAGCAGCGTGGCTCAGCGGAAAGAGCCCGGGCTTTGGAGGCAGGGGTCATGGGTTCAAATCCCGGCTCCGCCAATTGTCAGCTGTGTGACTTCGGGCAAGTCACTTCACTTCTCTGAGCCTCATCTGTAAAATGGGGATTAAGACTGTGAGCCCCCCGTGGGACAACCTGATCACCTTGTAACCTCCCCAGTGCTTAGAACAGTGCTTTGCACATAGTAAGCACTTAATAAGTGCCATCATTATTATTATTATTGAGCTCGCTGAAACGGCGGACGAGGTTCAGGCCCGAGGGGCCGGGGCCGGGAACCTGCACAGAGGCGTTGGTGCTCGTGCCCTCCTCCCCGCCCGCCGGGGCCCTCCCTGCCGTCTGCAGTTTTATTTATTTAATGTCTGTCTCCCCCTCTAGACTGCAGCTCGTTTTCAGCAGGGAATGTGTCTGTTAGATTGTTATTTGGCCTCTCCCAAGCACTTAGTACAGTGCTCTGCACACAATAAGCACTCAGTAAATATCACTGACTAACTGAGAAGCGAGCTGGTGGGAAGAGGTGGCCCATCACGAAGCTTAAACGGGCGTCAGACGGCCGGGTCCCACTGCCAGCCCAAATGAGCACAGCTCGTGCCCCTCTTCAAGCCCCAGTGGGCGGTTTGTTTTGTTGTCTGTCTCCCCCTTCCAGACTGTGAGCCCGCTGTTGGGTAGGGACCGTCTCTCTAGGTTGCCAACTTGTACTTCCCAAGCGCTTAGTACAGTGCTCTGCACACAGTAAGCACTCAATAAATACGATTGAATGAATGAATGAATGGTTGTCCCAGTAGTCGAGAACTCCCCAGGGTGTTGCACAAGGTGGCCGGGCCTGCGGGCATACTGACGGCTGGCTGGCTGGGGAAGTGTGGCCCCCACAGTGGCAGAGTCAGGGTTGGCCTCTGCCCAGCCCCGAGCCTCCTCCCAAAAATGCCACGGGCGGCTTAGGGGCTTCCAGCTTCCCACCGTGCCCATCAGGAGAGCCACGTGGGCACGCTCTTCGCCCCCTTCCCCGGTGCCCACTTACAGAGCAGGGCTGGCCTGGCTCGGAGCGGGATGGGGGGGCCTCTTTGTCAAACTGAAATCAAGGGCTTCTGGTCGCCGAGGGGCCCTTCCACTCACCTCCAACTCTGACCCTCTCCACCCCCCCAGGTCAGACGCCCACCCGCCGATCGCTATGGCCAAGCTGGGCACCACACCGCTGGGGGTGGAGAAGCCCGCGGGAGAGGGCGGGGGAGGAGCTGGGGGAGGTGGCACCCCCAACCCCCGGCCCCCCGACCCCCTCGGGGAGCTTTCGGATGGAATGCAAGGGCGGCTCTCGCCTCCTCAAAGTCCCTTTTGTCTGAGTCTGCCGGTCCGGTCCGGCTGTCAGGGGCGGGGGGAGCAGGCGCTGGACAGCGGGGCATTGTGCCGGCCGCGGTTTGGACCGTACCCCTAGCTGTGCCCACAAGGCCCCGGGTCTTTGCAGACAGCTGAGATTTGGTGTGGTGAGGGGGAATCAGAGGGATTGGGGCAGGGGGCGGACGATGACTAGGGCTTCCACGTTCGGACTCCGGCTGCCGCTGACCACCCGCCACGGCTGCTTGGGCGGTGCCACACCTCCCCGAGTTTCCCCGGGCACAGGAGCTGGAGCAGCAAGCAGGGTGGGCTGGGCCCTGGGGGCAGAGGGCGTCCCAGGCGACATTTCCTCAAAACCCCACCATGGGCCGGGCATCGGGGTGACTCTGGGATGAACAATCAATCAATCGATGGTATTTACTGAGGGCCTACTGCTGCCGAGGACTGCACTAAACGCTTGGGAGGGGACGATATCCGAGCCCAGTCCCTGTCCCGCGTGGGGCTCGGGGTTCGGATCCTCGGAGCCCCTCGTGAGACTACGTCGGCCAAGGTGACTCCGGGGTGCACGACGTCTCTCGGAGGTGCCCAGGGCATCAGGCCCACCCTCCTGAGGGTCCCCCAGCCCGCGGGCAAGGAATACAGCGCCGGGGCCGGGCGGAGGGGGCCTTCCGGGCTGACTGACCCATCACCCCAGAGTCTCCCAACCCCGAACTTGGCCCAGCAACTGGTCACTGGGCGGCGCCCGGCAGGGAGAAGGCAGAAGAGGCCGCCTCCACAGCCACCGCGTCTCCCGGCCGTCCGGAGATAACAGAGCGGCCGGTCCAGGGAGCCAGGAGTTCGGAAGATGCCACCTTATAAGGAAGTCTGCTCGGCCTGCGTGGGCTGGCGGCGCCCAAAGCCCAGAGACGGGGCAGCCCCTTGGAGTCGGGCTCCCGGGGGGCGGCGGGGGCGGCCAGGCTCCAAGTTCCCGGGAGGGATCTCTCTGAGGGCCTGGGGGGGGCCGGTAACCCCGGGGAAGAACGGGGCCAGGAGAGGTGCCCACTTTCCTGGCGGGTGACTGGGGGGACAGGCTGGGTGCATGAAGATGTGGAGAGGGATTCTTAAGAAAGGAAAGATGGGGGTGGGCTGGGGTGGTCCCCATTCTCCAGACCCCCCATTTCCTTGCTGCTCCCCAGAGCAGGACCTGGCAGCAGCCCACTGTAGAGCAGAGCCACAGAGGCAGGCAGGCCAGAGGAGGGCCCGGGCCCCCGTGGGCCAGGTAGCCGAGGGCCGGGAGGAGCCGATTCCCCTCCCGGAGGCGAGGAAGCAGGGCCCAAGCAGCAGCCAAGGAAGCGGCCCACCCAGGGAAGGTCCGTCCAAGGGAAGGAGATGTTATAAACTCCTCGAGGTCAGGGACGGTGCACCCCGAAGACGGCGCTCCAACTCCGACCCACCACACCGCACCACACAAGTACCACTGCCCCCACTCCCTCCTCCCGACACGGTGCCGGTCTGTATTGATCGTCGCCCCTGGCATTTACGTTTTTACCTCCTCTTTCCTCCTCCCCAGTTTACACTTAGACCGGAGTCCCTTGGGGGCCAAGGCCTCTCTCCCCTCCGGGTACCACCTTTCCAGAGCCCGGTAGAGCGCTGCACAAAGTCGACTCGTGACAGATGCCCATCACCGTTGCTCCGAAGCCAGGAGCTCGACCTGTCCCAATGCTGATGCTGGCGATGGGGCAGTTTGGGCCAAGGGGTGTTTTGAGGTGGCAGGGGGTGGTGGAAGGGGATGGGACAGAGATGAACTGGAGGAGGGTGAGGGGAGAAGACGAGAACCTGGGGAGTGGTCTCGAGCGGTTCCTCTCCAACTCCCCCACCCCAGGAGTGGTTATTGGCCCTTGAGGGTGGGGCGGTGGGGCCACATCCCAGCAGACCGAGCCGGGCTGACCACCCTGCCAGAGCCACCGCAGGAAGGTGAAATCCACCCGGAACGTAACCCGGGCCGTGACTGACGAGAGCCGCTGAGAGAGAGGAAGCTGTGCCCCTGACTCCCTGTGCTTGCTGGGAATCCCCTGCCTCCGGGCTTCTCCTACTCAGGGACACAAGGTCGCCCGCGGTCCCACATGACCAGTGCTGGCCTCAAGGGCTGGAAGGGGCAGGACGGGCAGTCACAGGAAGCCTCGGAGGCAAGGCGGCAAGGGACGCGGGGCACAGCAGAGTCCGAGGCCCTGGAGACTAGAAGAGACGCTGCGGGACCTGGGTGAGGAAGGGGAACAGCCAGCTAGCCTTCTGGACCCCCCGTTACAAATTGGGGGAGCAGCCGGCGGGTCCCCCACCCTGCCGCTGAGGGAGTGGGGAGAGTTCCTCTCGACGCTCTGAGCCTGCCTCCCGCCTAGCTTCCACTCCCGCAGCTCAGGCCCGGGGCCCGCAAGGCATCCAAGAGCTGCCCGGACCCGGTTCGAACGGCAGCCCAAGGCAGGACACGCCCGTGGCCGGATCGATAACGACGATAATAGACAATCAGCAAACGGTGCCTTCCGTTCAACTCTTACTCTGGGCCCGGCAGCGTGCCGAGTGTCAGGCCACAGAATAGGGGAATGACCCGACAAGACACAGCCCCTCATCCCACCCAGGGAGATGAGGAGACAGGGATCTTCTCCCCATTTGACAGCAGGCCCGGAGAGGCGAAGCGCCCAGGTCGGGGTCGCCCGGCGGGCCGGGCCCAGCCCCCAAGTCCCCTGACCATCAGCCTCGTGCCGGCGGCCCCCCACAGCCAGCCCTGCCTCTGTCCGCTCCGCCCCGCCTCCCTCCGCAGCCCCCGCAACTCACCCTCGTGACGCCTGGGCAGCGCCTCGGGCTCCACGGGCGCCTGGGGCTTGGGTTCGGGCTGAGATGGCACGGTAGGGCCGGGGTCCGAGTTCTCCGCCGTCCGTCCGGGCGGGGCGGGGCCCTCCGGCGGCGGGGGTGACGGCTTCAGGGCCGGGGCCGGGGCCTCGGCCCTCCTGGCGGCCCCGTCGGCAGCCTCGGGCTTGCGCGACAGGGCCAGGGGCTCGGGGATCTTGGAGGCCGGGGCGTCCACCCTGCGCGGGCCCGGCGGCTCCGCAGCCTTGACGAGGGTGATCTCCGTCCTGCGGGGAGGCGGCTCCGGCGTCCGGTGTCCCGGCGCCTCGGCGCGCTTGAGGCCGAAGCGGGACAGGCCAGCGCCGCCGGCGCCCTCCACCTGCTTGGAGGAGATGTCGATGGAGATCTCTGTCCGCCGGGACACGGGCTCGGCGGCCTTGGGCCCGGGGGGCTCCACCCGCCTCAGCGCAGCCTTGGGGGACCTCTGATGGGGGACGTCCACATGGCGGCCGAGGGGCTCGGCGGGGGGCTTGGCGCCCGGGTCCTGGAACTTGTGCGTGGAGCTGGCGACGGCCGTGCGCAGCAGGGGGGGCTGGGGCCGCCGCGGCAGGCTGGACGAGTTGGGGGCCTCGACCTCCTCGACCTCAAAGGACCTCTTCAGGGCTGGAACACAGGACAGCAGAGGGGGGAGGGCAGGTCAGCGCGGGGACCGGACCCTTTCCCCGACTTTCCCCTCTCCGCCCCCCCACTGTCCCTGAGGTGACCCGACGCAGGCCGCACAACACCCGACTCTCCCCTCTCCACGCCTCTCTCCTCCCACGACGGACCACTCGGCAGCCCTAGCTCTCTCCACCCTACTCCCTCCCTGCGGTGACTTACCAATGACCCTTCAACACCCCTCTCGGTCTCTGACTCTTCCCACCCTAACGTGGTCCCTCCGACACCCTTGGCTCTCCCCTCACCGGACCCAACACGGGCCAGCCGACACCCCCGCCTCTCTCCTCTCCGACCCCGACTTTCTCCCCCGTGACCCAGCAGGGACCATCCCACAACCCCGACTCTCCCATCTCCATCCCTGACTCTCTCCCCCAGTGACCCGACGAGGACCATCCCACACTTCTGACTCTCCCCTTCACATCTCCGACATTCTCTCAATGCCCCAGCAGGACCACATCACACCCCCACAGAGACGCTAACTTCGCTACGGGCGGTATCCCACCCCTTCCGTCGGCCACCTGCCGCTTGGCACCCGAGCCCACCTCCGTGACTATCGCTGAGGCCCCGGGGGGCTGGAGGGGAGAACCGACGATGCTCCCTTGTAACCTCCCTATCCCCTGCCTGGAACTCTCCCCAACCCCCATTTACATTTTTGAAGCCTCCAAAAAAGCCACCTCTGCCAGGAGGCCTTCCCTGACTAATCCTCACCTCCACAGTCACGCCATCCCAGTGTCATTACCGCATTTACTAAGCACTAAGCACCTACTGCACGCTTAGTGCTAGGGTAGACACGAGGCTAGCCCTGTCCCACATGAGGGGGCTCACAATCTGTCTTCTCCCCATTTTCCAGGTGAGGAAACAGAAGGCCAGGGAGGTGGAGTGACTTACCCAAGGACATACAGAAGGCCATTGGGAGAGCCGGGATTAGAACCCAGGTCTTCCAACTCCCAGTCCTAGGGCCTCCCTTGAGCAATCGTAAGCCACCTTCTTTGTTCATGTGCATAATCTGCCTATTTATTACATTGCGCTCTATTTATTTATTCCGTTTATTTATTCCTTTGGGGCTTCCTTTTGTTTCCACCAGTTCGTGTGTGTTCTCTCCCTCTCTCCCCTACTTCTTATGTTTACTGTCCAGACACAACCCAGGCCTTCCTGTCTCCTGCCCTGAACTGTCCACTCTTCAAGGTCAGGAGCGGAGTCTCCTGCTTTTATTGTACGGGGGACACAGAGTGCGGCACGCTGTTCGAGACACCTGGGAGCACACAAAGCAGAAGACGTGCGTGCTCCCAAGCGCCTGGTACGGGGCTTGGCGCCCAGTGGGTTCTCAAAAACGGGAGAGGAGTCTAAGCCTCTGGGTTTCCTCCTCTTCAGCCCTCAGTGGATACACCCACAGCTGGAGGCCCCTAACAGGATTGGAACATTTAATCACCACCTGGTGAAACACTTAGTAGAGGCCGTGCTAAGTGCTGGACTTGAATCTAGGTTATCCCGTGGGACACAGTTCCTGCCCCACGAGGAGCTCCCAGCCCGACTGGAAGGATTGCCTGCTCTCTCCCCACGCCCTTCCCGTCCTCGGCCTTCCCCTGAGCCTATCTCCCTGTTTGTCGAAAGTCTTCCCTGGGCCAGGGCGCTCAGAGGAGCCGGGTGGCGGCGAGGGGGGAGGGTTGGTGGGGGGAGTGGAGGGACGGAGGAAGAGAGAAGGCTTTCAGGAAGCCAAGCAGTCCAAAAGAGAAAACGAGAGGACTTAAAAATAGCTGGAGCTGAAGAAAGCCAAGCGAAGGGAAGTCAGCAAACGGCGCGTGCCCCTCTCGGTCCCGGCTCCCGGCTTCCTTCGGGGAAGCCAGCGCTCGATAAAGTTCAATCCAAAGCAAGGCCACCGGGAAGGCCTGAATACGGGCACGGGGGTGGGGGCAGGGGATTTGCTCCAAGCCAGCCCAGGATCTCGGGCCTCGGGCGGAAGGCCCCGGCTCAGGTCCCGATTCTCGGACAGCCCGGGACTTCAGGAGGAGGCCCCGCTCCGGTCCGGTTCTTGGCCAGCCCGGGACCTCGAGGGAAGGCCCCGACTCTAGCCTCGGTCTCGTCTGCAACTCCCTATTTTGTAGGACGGCACGGGACCAGCGGGACAAGGCGGTGTCAAGAAAGCATCCCTTTGCCCGCAACCCCAACCCCGTTCCCGCCGCTCAGCTTAGGCCTGACCTCTGCCCAGGGGTCCAGAGCACATGCCAGGAGGTGAGCCTGGAGCTGACCCCGTGACAGGAGAGCAGCAAGGTCAGGCTGACAGGTACCCTTGCCCAGAGACCGTCTCTCTCCTCTCCTTCCCTCTGCCCCTCTTCCCTCCCTCCATCCATCCTCTGATTGCTCCTCCCAGAGTGCTGGGCTCAGCCCCACACATATCTGAAATCCTGCTTCCTCTTTGCATCCGACGGACACGTCACTGCAGGTCACCGAGTGCTGGGAATTAGAGGGGTGAGACCGGGCCCTGAGGTTCAGTCACTGGCATCACCGGCCCAGGGCAAAGGCAAGAACCATCTGGGAACCAGGCTCCCCTCCGGCCCAGCCTGGATTCGCTGGGACCAGTGGATTTCAGTTTCGTTATTTACGAGGTGACAGCGACCTCGGACCACATGACTCGCCCAGGGGGTTGGAGGGGGCCACGGGGTGAGGGGAGAAAGATATTCGATCACGGGATATTTGCAAGCGCCGGGAGGCTTCTGCTCGCTACCTTATGGGAGAGTGAGATGCTGGGCTGTCAGTGAGTCAGGCATGAGAGAGCAGGGCCTCTGTGACTGTTTTCCAGAAGAACCCTGGGAAACCCCGTGGGGGTGTCTCCTGGTCACCTGGGAAACAACTGAAGCTGCGACCTTGGCCCTCTCCTTTCTTGGTCACAGATGGAACCCCAAATGTGATGTCCGGTGCAGAAGAAGAAGCCACAAGCCCCCAGCTGGACTCCAAGACTCCTGCCTAGCCATGGAAAGGCGAGGAGACGCGTATTCAACGTCTGCCTGGAAACCCTTCGGATAGCCTTGCGGTTAAGAACAAATTTACCAGCCCGCCCACCACCCTAACTTCACCTACCTGCCGATTCGCCCGGTCAGTGACTGACTACCAATCTGTCGGGCGATGGGGTTTCCTCTTTGGAGATTAGCTGGAGGGTGGGTGGGGTGGTCTTGCCTGGTCATTTTCACCAATTTTCTAAGATGTTGGATGGACCCTGACCTCTTGGTCCCCCCCTCCGGAGGATGACTGCAATACGTTGCCGGGGAGATTGCCGGGGTCAGGGAGAAGCCCACACCACAAACTCAGACCCTCCCTACCTCAATCAATCAGTCATACTAATTGAGCACTTACTGTGTGCAGAGCACTGTACTAAGCACTTGGGAGAGTACGATATAACAGAGTTGGTAGGGCCCCATCTGCTCACAGTGAGCTCACAGTCTAGAGAGGGAGACAGATGTTAATATAAGTAAATTACAGGTATAACAAATAAATTACATATATGTTCACACATCCCCTGAAGGGGACCACCTTCCTACAGGCTCCGCAAATGAACTCTCCCCTCCACCCCCCCAGGCAGCCACCCCACCCCGGCCTCCAAGGTAACCTTACTGGACGCTGCTCTCTCGCCAGCGCCTGTCAGCACGTGGGCCTGCGGAAGCAGCCCCCCAGGGAGTCGGGATCGGGGCATCAGCCGCCGCTGGGCACACGGGCCCCATGAAGATATCGTTGTGTTGCACTCTCCCGAGCACTCAGCACAGTGCCCTGCACATGATAATCGCTCAATAAATACGACGGACTGATGGATTTGGGAACCGTCACCCGGAGACCATCGCTCCCTGAAACGCCTGCTTCCCCAGACCCCGGAGACCAAAACGCAGCGCCTGACCTGAGGCCACTTCTTGGCAAGGCCCGGGGAAGCCTGACAAGCGCAGCCCCTTCCCCGAAGCCCGTAACGACGACGGTATCGAGTGCTTACTACGTGCCAAGCCCTGTGCTAAGCGCCAGGGGTAGGTGCAAAATCATCAGATCAGACCCACTCTCTGTCCCAGAAGAGACTCCCAGCCCTAGCCAGGTGGGACAGCAGGTCTCAGTCTCATTTCCCAGGCGAGGAAACCACCTTCCTGGGAGGCTGAATATCCAGGTGTCCTGGCTCTTGGCCCCGGGCTCTTTCCACTAGGCCTCGCTGACACATTATTAAACACCACCCTTCCTTGTTCCAACTTCAAGCCGATCCCCGGCATTTCGGTCTTAGCCTCTGAACCGAAAAGCGCTCAGCTCTTCCCCAAGTTCCTTCACTTTGGGGCTGAGATGACTGCTGGCCTCGTAGTCTAATCAATATGATACCCTCAGCTGCTTTTTTTTTTTTTAAATAAGGGTCTGAATTCTAGGAGAAGCAGCATGGCTCAATGGAAAGAGCGCGGGCTTTGGAGTCAGAGGTCATGGGTTCAAATCCCGGCTCTGCCAATTGTCAGCTGTGTGACTTTGGGCAAGTCACTTCACTTCTCCGGGCCTCAGTTACCTCATCTGTAAAATGGGGATTAAGACTGTGAGCCTCCCGTGGGACAAGCTGATCACTTTGTAACCTCCCCAGCGCTTAGAACAGTGCTTTGCACATAGTAAGCGCTTAATAAATGCCATCAAAAAAAAAAATTATCCCACGGTCAGTTCCACCTCCCAGAGCGGAGGCAGTAGACAGGAGGGGAGACCGTGAAGAAAACAACCGCCCCCCTGCCCCGTCCTGTCCCCTCCAAAAGTGAAGAGTCAAATACCAGGGGCTCCCAGTTCCAACGGAGGCCCCACCATCAATTAGCCAGAAGCCATTGGGAGCAGGCGGCTGGGGCGTTGGGGCCCCGGGGGGCCCTGCAGATGGATTTGGCCTGAATTACAGAGGGGGTGATCCCGGGTGGCCAGGGTTCGGCCCTAAGTCGGAGTCCGAGTCCGAAAGGCGGGCCGGGCTTATGGCTCCTTCCAGGTTCCCGCTCCGTGCCCCACCCCTCTCCGCCACCCAGACCCCAAGGATGGGCACGGGGGCTGGGGCGCCCGGGTGGGGCTCTTGCCCGCCCTGCACATCTCCAGACAGACAAAGATGCAGCCCTAGTCTGATCAAACCCGCTAGGCGGCAAGCATCTCAAGGGCAGGGATGGAGTCTACTGACTGTACTGAACTCACCCAAGCGCTTACCCCGGTGCTCTGCATCCAGGAGACTGGAAGCTCCGTAAGGACTGGGATCATCATCATTATCATCATCATCAATCGTATTTATTGAGTGCTTACTGTGTGCAGAGCACTGTACTAAGCGCTTGGGAAGTACAAATTGGCAACATATAGAGACAGTTCCTACCCAACAGTGGGCTCACAGTCTAAAAGGGGGAGACAGAGAACAAAACCAAACATACTAACAAAATAAAATAAATAGAATAGATATGTACAAGTAAAATAAATAGAGTAATAAATATGTACAAACATATATACATATATACAGGTGCTGTGGGGAAGGGAAGGAGGTAAGATGGGGGGATGGAGAGGGGGACGAGGGGGAGAGGAAGGAAGGGGCTCAGTCTGGGAAGGCCTCTTGGAGGAGGTGAGCTCTCAGTAGGGCCTTGAAGGGAGGAAGAGAGCGAGCTTGGTGGATGGGCAGAGGGAGGGCATTCCAGGTACGGGGGTCGATGGCGGGACAGGTGAGAACGAGGTACGGTGACTGGGATCTTGTCTACTAACGCTCTTGGAATCTGCCAAGCACCTAGTACAGCGCTCGGCACCAAGTAGGCATTCAGTCAATATGACCGATCAACGTAACCCCAGACCCAGCCGTGTTGGGGCAACCTCACAGGCCTGCCACCCCTGGGCCCCGGGACTAAGTCCCCAAGAATCACCTCTGACAAGTTATGCCAACGGCCCTTCCAAGTGGCCAGACACTACTAAGCACTGGGCAGGTACAAGATCATCAGGTTGGAAACGGTCTTTGTCCCACATAGGGCTCCCACTCTTAATCCCCATTTTAGCGATGAAGGAACCGAGGCCCAGAGAAGTGACTTGCCCTAGGTCACACAGCGGACAGGTGGCCAAACCGGGATTGGAACTTGGGTCCTTCTGGCTCCCAGGCCCGGGCTCCATCCACTAGGCCGCATTGCTCCTCTTCCCATTGGAGGAATCGTCGGGAAGAATCCTTCTCGGTAGCCCGTGAGGAACAGGCACCGTGTTAGACTGAACTATTTTGAGCTGACGGTCATCATCGTCTACCGTTACTATTATAAACCCATTTTCCGTGGTATTTCCCGGTGGGCGCTCATTCTTTCTCTGGGTCTCCCCCAGCTCCCCACTTCAGCTTCTTCTGAGGGTCTCCTCCGCCGCCCAGAGGAGTTCCTTTCTCGGCCAGATAAGCCCTGACCCGGGCCTGGGCCCTTCCCAGCTGAAGCCCTGCCGATCATCACTGACCCTGGCAGAGGAGCCCGCCCAGGGGCCAGACTCCCACCTCCCCTGGCGCTGCCGGGTTCCACCCCAGCCCGGACAGCCGGCAGAGTGGCTCAGTGGAGAAGGGCACGGGCTTTGGAGTCAGAGGTCATGGGTTCGAATCCCGGCTCCGCCACATGTCTGCTGTGTGACCTTGGGCAAGTCACTTAACTTCTCTGAGCCTCAGTTACCTCATCTGTAAAATGGGGATTAAGACTGTGAGCCCCATGTGGGACAACTTGATCACCTTGTATCCACCCCAGCGCTTAGAACAGTGCTCTGCACATAGTAAGCGCTTAACAAATGCCATTATTATTATTATTATTATTGTTATTATTATTATTATTATTATTATCACCACCCCCGACCGTCCCCGGGACCCCTCCCCACTCTGCCATGCTGGGCCCCTTTCCAGAGGGGCTGGAGGGAGAGGCTTCCTCAAAACACCTCCGTCATTCGAGAAGTAGCTTGGCATAGTGGATAGAGCCCGGGCCTGGGAGTTGGAGGGTTGTAGGTTCTAATTAATGCTCTGCTACTTGCCTGCTGTGTGACCTTGGGCAAGTCACTTCATTTCTCTGGGCCTCAATTACCTCATCTGGAAAATGGGGATTGAGACTGGGAGCCCCACATGAGATAGGGACTGTGTCCAGCCTGATTTGCTCACATCTACCCCAGCATTCGTACAGCGCCTGATACACAGTAAGTGCTTAATAATAATATTTCAGCGAACGGGCAAAGGGGAGACACCAACAAGGTGCGGGGAGAAATCAGGCCACTAGCAAGGAAGACTCGAGTCAGGGTCCGGATGGAGGCCGCGGGACCCCGGGGGATGAGGCTGGAGCCCAGAGGCCGCAAACCTGGGTTCCAGTCCCGCCTCTGCCACCGGACCACTGTGGGACTTCGGGCAGGTCACTTGGCCTCTCTGGCCTCAGTTTCCTCATCGGTGAAATGAGGATAAGCTACCCATCCTTGTTCCTTCAGACGTCGAGCCCCAGGTCGGGCTGGGACCGGATCCCATCCGATTGTCCTGTACGCGCCCCGGTGCTCGGCCCACGGAGCTGGTACTGAACTGATGCCGAAAAAATGGAAAACTGATCCCCGAGGTTCCTGCTGTCCGATCGCTGGGAGCCGCTCGTGGCTGGAGGCTGGGGAGAAGGCGGACCGGAGCGTGAACGTTCTGGGGCTAACAGATGCGGGGGCCCCTCCCTCCCCCAACTCCCCCCTGCATCCAGGTGCTCGCTCACTTTCAACTCTGCAGCCTCGACAGCTCCAGAGAGTCCAGTTGGGGAATCGTAAATCACCGTCGGGCGGAGAGTCAAGGCTCAGCGTGCTCAGCTAAATCCCGACCCTCCCAGTTCCGCAGCCACACCGCCATCTCGGCACTGTTTGGGTACGACGCGGGCCGGGTCTGATCGGATGCGTTTCCCCTCCGTGGACCCCTGGCTAGACCCCACGTCTAGCTAGACCCCCTGCCTGACCTGGAGTCCCTGCCCAGGGCCTCGGGGGTGACCTCGGGCGGCCGTTTCCACATGCTGGGTAGTTCTGCGCTTGTACCTACTTTGGCACTCGCAAGGCCCATAGCAAGGGCTGAAGAACTACCGCAATTATTATAATTAGAGGGACTCACCCTTGCTCCGCTGTCAGACCCCAGAGGAAGGGGAAAGCACTAAACTGGGCAGGGAGGGTTGGCTGCTTTGTCTACTCACTGGTTTGCAAGCCGCTTGATTGTGTCTACTACCACCACCCAACTCCCCCAAACATGGAATACAGTGCTCAATAAACACCACTGACTGACTGATGGTGAACCTCCAAAGTCTCCCAGGCACTTAGTACAGTGCTCAACAAACACCACTGATTTGACTGATGACAAACAGGTTCCCACACCTTTCTAATCAGTCGGTAGTAGTGATTGAGTATCTGCTGCACGCACAGCACTGGACTAAACACTTGGGAAAGAATAACAGAGTCAGTAGACGTGATCCCTGCCCCCAAGGAGCTTGCATCCTACTTACAGGGTGAAGGGCACTAGACTAAGCCCTTGAGAGAGTCCAGTAGAGTTGGCAGACACAATCCCTGCCCTCATGGAACTGCCAGTATTACGTGGGTGATATTAGACACTGAAACAATTTCTAGATAGGGGAAGACGTATATTTGACTTAGCCATTCAGAAATAGGGTTTCTCTCTCCAATAATGAAACTATCAAGTTTAGCGCCCCTCCTACCCTCCGACAATGGCCAGGTCAGAGGGGGCCATCTCCCAGGCTGCCTGGTCAGAGGACTTGGGTTCTAATCCCCCTCTGCCACCTGTCTGCTGCATGACCTTGGGCAAATCACTTCACTTCTCAGTTACCTCATCTGGAAAATGGGGATTAAGACTGGGAGCCCCCTGTGGAACTTCACTTCTCAGTTACCTCATCTGGAAAATGGGGATTAAGACTGGGAGCCCCCTGTGGAACAGGGACTGTGAGCTTGAATCTATCCCAGTGCTTTGCATATAGTGGGTGCTTAACAAATACCATTTTATAAAAAAAAGGCAGGCACCTATTTGCAAGTCACTTTTCCACAAACACGAGCAGAGCTCAAATGTTAACGCTGGCTAGCTGGAGGACTCCAGGGTGTCCTGTCTCGGGTGTGGGCCCAAGGACCGGGGGCACCCCATCTTCCAAAGGAAAACATGCCAACCTCCCACTGGCTCCCTCACTCCACGCGGTGGGAGTTCCCTTCGGACGCTCTTGCGTCCGAGGCGTGGGCCGGCAAAGTTTTTCCCAGTGAGCTGAGGGAGCCACGTGCAGTCCTTGGGGGAGGAGAGCTACCCGCTGACCTGATGGGCCAGGTGGCCAGCCGGGAACCGAAATGCGCTTCCAACCTCCTGGGCCCGAGGAGGCAGGCGGAGGGCCAATCTTGGAATCCAGCTCCGGGGAGGGTGGGAATCCAGCCCGGTTTTCCCCTGTGCTTTCGGCAAGCCAATTAACAGGGCCTGGGTCAGCGGCCCCTTAATGGGTGCCCCAGGCCAGCAACATCTGTTGGAGTGAACCCCGGGAGGGGAGGGGTAGGGCGGCCAAGGAGGCGGGGAGGGCAGAGAGAGCACAAAGGGCGGCCTGGGTACACGTGTCCCAGGCACACGCGGCAGCTCCCTGGTCCAGGGCCCAGGTGGTGGTGACCCCCACCCGGCTTCCAGCTGGTCCGCCTCGCCCTGGTCCGCGGTTTTCCATGCCCGCCCACCCGCCCCCCAACCGCCTGGTCGGGCAGCTAGGAAGCGATTGCGGATTTGGGCAGGGCGCGGGAGCAGCAGCAGTTCTGGAATGAGAACGGGGTGGTTTTGTTTTGATTTTTTATGGTATTTGTTAAGCGCTTCCTATGTGCCAGGCATTGTACTCAGTGCTGAGGTAGATAAAAGTTTATCAGCTGGACACAGTCCCTGTTCTACATGGGGCTCACAGCCTTAATCCCCATTTTACAGAGGAGGTCACTGAGGGCCTGAGAAGCGAAGTGATTTGCCCACGGTCACACAGAGGACAAGTGGTCCAGGACCGGGGGGAGAGAGTATTGGGGGGGGAGGACATGCCCTCCTGGCTCTTGGGCCCTGAGGCCTCCCACCCCCACATTACATTCATTATTATTCATTCATTAAATCATTTATTGAGCGCTTACTGTGTGCAGAGCACTGTACTATGCACTTGGGAAGTACAAGTTGGAGACATATACATTAGGGTGGGCGGCACCAACACGTAACAGTACAGGCGGGGGGGGGGTCCATTCGTGTCCTCGCTTGGGTCATGTGGTCCCCGGGGCTCAGACCCCCGTGTCCAAGGTGTCCAGCCACGGGCCAGCGGGCGGCTCTTCTCCCTCTTGTCCTTGATCACCTGGGACGGGACTCTACTAGTGGCCCTGGGGGCTCCTCAGCCAGCCCCACAAGCCCAGGGAGTTGGGGCCCAGAGCCAGGCTTCTTGGGCCACGAGCTCCTCTGAGGGGCTGGGGAATCAGAGCCAGGGTATCAGGAGACGGTGACACCACATGCAGGACGGGTGAAGGGGGACCGTTCCCATTGTGCTCACCCAGTTCCAGCCCAGGGGGTGACCACGAGAGTGGAGAATGCCAGCCGCGATCCCTACTTTACAGGTGCACAGATGATAGGCTCAGAGAGGATGGGGTCACCCGGCAGGGGAATCGGGGCCTGAAATCCAGGGTCCAGGGGGATCCCTCTATAATTTTCATTCACCTCTTTATTTACCCTGCGGGGAGGGGCCGGAGGAACAAGGTGGGCTGGCTGGCAAGGCTGGCACTCCCCCTGAGGCAGGTGTGACTGCCACAGCCAAGTCTCCCCCCTCGCCCGGGGCCAATAGAAGAGGAGCTGCAACGGGGACCCAGGAACTGGACCACAAAAGATGGAGGGGCCCGGCCATCACCACAGGCCAGTCCGTCCCCCACTCGGACTGTGCCTGTGCCTGCTGCCTTGGCCTTGCCCAGCGTCCACGGGTCCATCTTCTCATCTGGTCAGAGGAATGGGAGCCCCGGGTCACGGCACGGGCAAAAACCCCGGGACGGATTGCCGCACCTCCCCTCCTTCTCTTGGTTTGGGAATCTTCTGGAAGCACGTCCCGCCTGCCCGCTGGGCTCTCAATCTCCAAGGCTTCCCAGCTGGGCTGGGGAGGTGGGCTCCGACAGGGGCGGGGAGAGGCATAGGACCAGGGGAGATTCGGACAGAGGGAGTGACAGGGTGCTCGAGGGATGCAATGTCAAGGAGAGTGTGCCAATGGTGCCCCTCGCCCCGACACACAAACACACACACACACTCTCTCTCTTTCTCTCTGTCCCTCCCTCCCTCCCGAGAAAGTGAGCAAGAGGACAATTGATGTGTTTGGGGTAGGGAGGGCACAAAGAGAGGGGGCTTGCGTGCCAGGGGGCTCCAGTCCACCCTAGCTCCTGCGGGGCTCCGTTCAAGCCTCCAGGCTGTGGGGCTGCGGGTTCGGGTGGGGGCCGGGATCCTCCGGAGAGGCTGGGAGCGGGTGCCGAGGACCTCCCTTGCCCGGCTGGGATCCGACTCCACCGTCTCTTGGGGACGGAGGGCAAGGGGAGGGCATCTCGCTGCTGCCACCGCCAAACTCTCCCAAGCACCCTTCCGTGCTCTGCCCGCAGGAGGGGCCGAGGAAGCTCCGCAGACCGACGGACCACTCGCCCCCAACCCAAGCCAACCCCCGCGCCCCCAAGCTCCTCATTTCGAAAATCTGACCGCACTGAACGTCAGAAAGACGGTGCCGATCTGGCCGTTCCCCCCGCCCGCTGCTTCAAGAGCCAGTCTCACCTCTTGTAAAGCCAGGCTTTATTGCCCAAGAAATTAGCTGTTGGTGGTAATTGGTGGGCGTTCACTAGGTGCTGGAAGAAAGAGGTTGGGCACAGTCCCTGTTCAACCTGGGCCTTCCAGTCTAATTGTGGCGCTGGGCTCTCTGGGGGGCATTTCTCAACGTCGACGGTTGGCAAGGAAACTGGGGAAGCCTCTGAGGACAGGGCACTCTCCGAAGCACTGGAAGTAAGAGATACGGTGCCAACCCCCCCAGGGCTCACAGTCTAATCAGAGATGGTAAGGTATAAAGTGACAGATACACCGTAGTTCTTATCCAAGGGAAGCAGCGTGGCCTAGAGGAAAGAGCTCGGGTCTGGGAGGGAGAGGACCAGGGTTCTCCCCACAACTTTGCCACTACCCTGCTCTGTGGCCTTGGGCAAGTTACTTCACTTCTTCGGGCCTCAGTTTCCTCATCTGTAAAACAGGAATTCAAGACCTGTTCTTCCTCCTACTTGGACCACATGAGTCAGGGAGTCTGGTCTGACCCAATAATCTTGTAATTTGCCCCAGAGCTCGGTAGAGTGCTTGGCACATAGTAAGCAGTAATACGAGAACAATAATAATAATCATGATTAAGGGTGCAGAGGTGGCTGCTGGGATATTACAGGGAAGGTGATGGATATTGATGGGGGAGGAGGGAAAGTGTTCCAGGTGGGCTTTAAGGGCTAGAACAGGACAAAGATGTAGTAGAGGCAGTGTGACACCCACACAAGGGGCACTATCTAATTCCCACTAGGGTACTCTGTCCCAGTGCTTAGTACAATGCCCTGCCCACAATCAACATTCATTAAATACTACTCCTGCTACTTCCAATGTGGACCTTTCCCCAGCCCTGTGGACCGAGCTGGACACTCAGGGGTGCTCAGCAAATAGCCAGGATGGACTGGGGCTCCCTCAGCACCTCTTGAGAGGGGCGGGGACAGGGAGAATGAGGTGTGAGAACCGGATAAAGGTGTCATCCACCAGGCAGCACGTACCCAGTTCCCAAGTCTCCGGGACATCGTGGTTGGCTCACAGGCGAGCAGCCAGGCTCCCCGTCTGGGGAAACTGACAAATCGTTGGCCAGGGGAAAGCGAGATGCCCGAGGGCTGGTGCCGTCCCCGCCCACCAGCCTGGCACCCCGCCACACTCTCGCCGCTCCCCGTGACAGCGTCACTGCCCTGGCCGTGCCCGGCGATCACAGGGTGCCGTTCGGCCGCTCCGCCCCCCGGGCGCCCCGGATCTGTGAGGGGTCGAGGTGGCCCAGGGTCATTTCTGGGACAAGAACCACCATGGTCCCTGCTCCGGGAAGGGAGACCGGGCCAGGACCCCCATGGGCCACAACCTCACTAACGCAGGGAGTTTGGGGGCGGGGGCCAGGGTCTCCCGGCTGCTTATTAGATGACTAACTCTCTCCCCGCCACCACCTCTCCCCGCCCATCTCTGATCACATCAAAGACGCCAGCGCCAGATGACCCAAGGAGACCTCTGCTTGACCCCAGCAAGTCAGTCATCCTAGGAAGGGCCTGGCCATGGCCGTAGGCTACACACACCGGCTTTCTGGCATGTCCCCATGGGTCTTAAGACAGGCAAACACACGCAGAAGGCACACAACGTGCCAGTCTCCCCATCACACGCGGCTCTCTCCTTCCTCACCCTATCTGCTCTCTTCTCCCACCGCACCCCAGCTCACACTCTGCTCCTTCCCAAGCTCAGCTTTGCCCTCGCTCAAATTTCAAGCTTCTACTCTGTGCCCTGGCTCTCGCCCTTCCTCCTACCCAAAACTCTCTTCCTCCTGAAAGCGACCAGACTGCAGCTCTCCCCGCCCTGAAAACCCTTCTAAACTGCCACCTCCTCCGAGGGGGCTTTTCCTGATTCATTTTCCTTTCCCCCTCGTGGTCACATCCACCCTGCCATCATCTCGGCGTAGACAACATCAGACATGCTGTACTATTTGTGTATTTCTTCCTCCTATTTACAAGTTATTTTAGGTCTCTTCACAGCTAGACTGTAAGCGCCTCGTGGGCGGGGATCGTGCCTTCTCCTGTATGTCTTCCGAACTCCGCCCACCTTAGGTGCTCAATAAATACAGGGTCGGACCTTTCCTGGTTTCTCCTCGGGTAGCCCCTTCCCCTCTGCTCGTAAGGGGGTTGGAAGACAGGGAAGGGGAAGGCTGAAGCGTCCCCCAACTGTCCATCATAATCAACCCCAGACCTCCCAGAACTCCCATTAACCCCACACTCCGGGCTGGCTTGAGGGACCCGGATCCGAACATCGGATTCCCGCAGTCCGCTGGGGTCCGGAAGCTCTTCTCCCCGGAAGATCTGTCTTCCAAGGGGCTTGTCGGGGTACTCGCTTCCTCCCACAACAGCGGGGGGCTAAACCTCAGGGTCTCTGGGACCAGTGCCGACGGGTAAGCAATCAATCAATCATATTTATTGAGTGCTTACTATGTGCAGAGCACTGTACTAAGCGCTTGGGAAGTACAAATTGGCAACATATAGAGACAGTCCCTACCCAACATTGGGCTCACAGTCTAAAAGTGCCTCGGGTAGGCACACGAGGCCGGCTACTTATAAATCCCTTTATGCCCGACTATCCCTGTGCAGTTTAAGCTCACTGAGGGCAGGGAACACGCCCTCTCGCTTCAGTTGTACTTTCCCAAGAGCCTTTATTTTCTGGTAACGGTACGTGGTACGTGTTAAACGCGTAGTATGTGCCAGGAACTGTACTAAGCGTTGGGATGGACACAGGTTAATCAAGTTGGACGCAGTCCAGGTCCCACATGTGGCCTACGGTCATAATCCCACTTTTTTCAGGTGAGGTAAAGGAGGCCCAGAGAAGTGAAGTCACTTGCCCCAGGTCACATGGCAGACACGGGGAGGAGCCGGAATCGGGTCCTTCTGACTCCCGGGCCCAAGCTCTAACCATTAGGCAACACTGCTTCTACTGCTTAGTGCAACGCACTGCACCCAGCAGATAATAATAATAATGGCATTTATTAAGCACTTACTATGTGCAAAGCACTGTTCCAAGCGCTGGGGAGGTTACAAGGTGATCAGGTTGTCCCACGGGGGGCTCACAGTCTTAATCCCCATTTTACAGATGAGGGAACTGAGGCAGAGAAGTTAAGTGACTTGCCCAAAGTCACACAGCTGACAGTTGGAGTCGGGATTTGAACCCATGACCTCTGACTCCAAAGCCTGGGCTCTTTCCACGGAGCCACGCTGCTTCTTGAGCAGATGCTCAACGATGTCACTGCTATTACTGAGACCTCCCTTCCATGCGGCCCTGCCCCTGGATTCTCCAGCAGATGCCCAAGACCTAGGCAGGCCTGGGGCTCCTGGTGTGATGCCAGCCTTCCCCCGCCCCCCGCCCCCCAAGCTGGGATCTTCCTGCCCCATCCGTGAGGAGGGGTTTGTTGGGTAGGGACTGTCTCTATATGTTGCCAACTTGTACTTCCCAAGCGCTTAGTACAGTGCTCTGCACACAGTAAGCGCTCAATAAATACGATTGATTGATAGGCCAGTGTGGGCAAGGACACCCCCTTTCCTCCTGCCCTGGTCACGTGCACTCTGGGGGGGCAGGGCGTCAAAAGTTGGCAGAGTGAGGGGTAGGACAAAACTAGTGGGCTGGGATCACGCCCACCCCGGGGCCCACTTTGTGGGTGGGTGGCCCCAGCCTGCGGGCCTATTCGGAAGCTGACCGCGGTCCCCAGGACGAGGCGCTCATTTCCGCGGCATCTCGTGGCTCAGTGGAAAGAGCCCGGGCTTTGGAGTCAGAGGTCATGGGTTCGAATCCCGGCTCCGCCACATGTCTGCTGTGTGACCTTGGGCAAGTCACTTAACTTTTCTGAGTCTCTGTAAAATGGGGATTAAGACCGTGAGCCTCTCATGGGGCAACCTGATCACCTTGTACCCCCCCAGCGCTTAGAACAGTGCTTTGCACATAGCAAGCGCTTAACAAATGCCATCATCATCATCATCTTGCCAAAAAGGGGACGTCACCGGGGTCCTGGCCTCGGGGCCTGCTCTCCCCCAGACAGGGACGGTCCTCGCCCTGCTCTACACTGCGCTAGGCGCTGCGCCCCTCGGAAAGAGGCCGATTTGAGGATGCGGGTGCCCGGAACGATGGAAACGACCCGGCGGCCGGACCAAGGGCAGATGGAGCGGGAAGGCCGAGGGTCCGCAGCTCGGCGGGCTGCCTGGCCCCAGCCCTGAAACTGCTCCAACTACGCAGTGTTTCTCCCTGCAGCTGCTCCTTGGGGCCCAGTCCTGATTTATCCCTCGGCGTCAGAAAGAGGGGCCCGCCACTCGAGCACAACACACACACACACACACACACACACACACAAAAAGACACACACCACACCCGCAGACCCCCAAACACCCGGACTCGATGGGGGTCTCGAGCGGGAAAAGGCGCCGCAGGGCTCCCCCAAACTCCTTCCCGCCCCGCAACCCGGGGGCTGGGGGGGACGCGGGGTCTCATCCCGGACCCAACGGGGGTTTGGAAGTTGGGGGGAAAAAAGGGGGGAGTGGGAGCCGTCACCCCCGGGACACTTCCCCTTTTCGCGCTAACGGAGAAGAGAAAGTTCGGGATGCAGAAAATCCGCATCTAGACGGGGGCGGGGGGGCGGAGGGGAAGGGAAGGGAAGGGAAGGGAAGGGAAGGGAAGGGAAGGGAAAGGAAGGGAAGAAGGGAAGGGAAGAAGGGAAGGGAAGGGAGGGAGGGAAGGGAAGAAGGGAAGGGAAGGGAGGGAGGGAAGGGAAGAAGGGAAGGGAAGAAGGGAAGGGAAGAAGGGAAGGGAAGGGAAGGGAGGGGAAGGGGCATCCGTCCCGTTGCGGCCCTGACTGCGGGGTTGGAGTTGGGCACCGAAGTAAACCTCGAAAAAGACAATAAAACGCAACGACCGGACAGTGCGGGAGCGGGAAGGGGAGGAGGAGGGGAAGGAGTGGACGTGTGTGAGTCGGAATGAGACTCCTTGAGCGTCTCCATATGTGCCGAGTTTAAAGCCTCCTCCTGCTCCTCGGCCTCCCCCCGGCCCCTCCCCCGGCTTCCTTCCCAGTGCCGACATTCATTCAGTCTTCATTCACTCAATCGTATTTAGTGAGCGCTTACTGTGTGCGGAGCACTGGACTGAGCGCCTGGGAGGTACAAGTTGGCAACATCTAGAGACGGTCCCTACCCAACAGCGGGCTCACAGTCTAGAAGGGGGAGACAGACAACCAAAGAAAACATATTGACAAAGTAAAATAAATAGACTAAATATGTACAAGTAAAATAAATAGAGTAATAAATACGTACAAACATATATACATATATACAGGTGCTGGGGGGGAGGAGGGGGAGAGGAAGGAGGGGGCTCAGTCTGGGAAGGCCTCCTGGAGGAGGCCCGGAGGGAGGGTCATTCATTCCTCCATTCATTCAGTCGTATTTATTGAGCGCTTACTGTGTGCGGAGCACTGTACTGAGCGCTCGGGAAGTCCAAGTCGGCGGCATAGAGAGACGGTCCCTACCCAACAACGGGCTCATTCATTCATCCATCCCATCGTATTTACTGAGCGCTTACTGTGTACTGGGCGCTCGGGAAGTCCAAGTCGGCGGTACAGAGAGACGGTCCCTACTCAACAACGGGCTCATTCATTCATCCATCCCATCGTATTTATTGAGCGCTTACTGTGTACTGGGCGCTCGGGAAGTCCAAGTCGGCGGCATAGAGAGACGGTCCCTACCCAATCAATCAATCAATCGTATTTATTGAGCGCTTACTATGTGCAGAGCACTGTACTAAGCGCTTGGGAAGCACAAATTGGCAACATAGAGAGACAGTCCCTACCCAACAGTGGGCTCACAGTCTAAAAGGGGGAAACAACGGGCTCATTCATTCATCCATCCCATCGTACTTACTGAGCGCTTACTGTGTACTGCAGTGCTCTGCACACAGTAAGCGCTCAACAAATACGATTGATGATGGTGTACTGGGCGCTCGGGAAGTCCAAGTCGGCGGCATAGAGAGACGGTCCCTACCCAATCAATCAATCAATCAATCAATCAATCGTATTTATTGAGCGCTTACTACGTGCAGAGCACTGTACTAAGCGCTTGGGAAGCACAAATTGGCAACACAGAGAGACAGTCCCTACCCAACAGTGGGCTCACAGTCTAAAAGGGGGAAACAACGGGCTCATTCATTCATCCATCCCATCGTATTTATTGAGCGCTTACTGTGTACTGCAGTGCTCTGCACACAGTAAGCGCTCAATAAATACGATTGATGATGGTGTACTGGGTGCTCGGGAAGTCCAAGTCGGCGGCATAGAGAGACGGTCCCTACCCAACAGCGGGCTCATTCACTCATCCCTCCCATCGTATTTATTGAGCGCTTACTGTGTACTGGGCGCTCGGGAAGTCCAAGTCGACGGTATAGAGAGGAGGTCCCTACCCAACAACGGGCTCATTCATTCATCCATCCCATCGCATTTATTGAGCGCTTACTGTGTGCGTATCACTGTACTGAGCGCTCGGGAAGTCCAAGTCGGCGGCATAGAGAGACGGTCCCTACCCAACAACAGGCTCATTCATTCATCCATCCCATCGCATTTATTGAGCGCTTACTGTGTGCGGAGCACTGTACTGAGCGCTCGGGAAGTCCAAGTCGGCGGCATAGAGAGACGGTCCCTACCCAACAACGGGCTCATTCACTCATCCATCCCATCGCATTTATTGAGCGCTTACTGTGTGCGGAGCACTGTACTGAGCGCTCGGAAGTCCAAACCGGCGGCATAGAGAGACGGTCCCTACCGAACATCGGGCTCCCAGCCTAGGAGGGTCAGGTCGGAGGGCCAGCGCGCCCGGCCGGGGCAGGACCGGCCACCCACCTTCGAAGTCCGAGATGATCCCGTCCAGCTGCGCGTTCACCGTGGGGTCGGCCATGGTGACGGATGGATGGACGGACGGATGGAAGGACGGACGGACGGACGGATGGCTTCGGGTGGGAGCCCCCGGACGAGGGCCGAGCCCAAGCCCGTCGCCCCCGGGTTGTGCTGTGCTGTGCTGTGCTGTGCTGTGCTGCGCGGTGCGGTGCGGTGCGGTCTGGGCCCCAGCCTCCGGCTCAATGAATAGGGGCGGAAAGTCCGCGCAGGACACGCCCCCTCCGCGAGGCCCCCGCGCCCCATTGGCTGCTGGGCCCGTCCGTCACCCCAGAGGGCGGGGGCCTGGACCCCGCCTCCGGCTCACTGAATGGGGGCGGAAAATCCGCACAGGCCACGCCCCCTCCGAGAGGCCACGCCCCCTCTACGAGACCCCCCCCCCCGGCCCGCCCCCATTGGCTACTGGGCCCGTCCGTTACCTCAGGGGGCGGGGCCTAGGCCCCGGCCTCCGGCTCACTGAATGAGGGCGGAAAGTCCGCGCTGGACACGCCCCCTCCGCGAGGCTCCCGCCCCCCATTGGCTGCTGGGCCCGTCCGTCACCCCAGGGGGCGGGGGCCTGGGCCCCGGCCTCTGGCTCACTGAATGGGGGCGGAAAGTCCGCGCAGGACACGCCCCCTCCGCGAGTCCCCTGCCCCCCATTGGCTGCTGGGCCCGTCCGTCACCCCCAGGGGGCGGGGGCCTGGGCCCCGGCCTCTGGCTCACTGAATGGGGCGGAAAGTCCGCGCAGGACACGCCCCTCCGCGAGGTCCCCGCCCCCATTGGCTGCTGGGCCCGTCCGTCACCCCAGGGGGCGGGGCCCGGGCCCCTGCCTCCGGCGCACTGAATGGGGGCGGAAAGTCCGCACAAGACACGCCCCCTCCGCGAGTCCCCCGCCCCCCATTGGATGCTGGGCCCGTCCGTCACGCAGAAAGTCCGCGCAGAACACGCCCCCTCCGCGAGGCCCCTGGCTCCCATTGGCTGGTGGGCCCGTCCGTCACCCCCAAGGGGCGGGGCCTAGGCCCCGGCCTCCTGCTCACCGAATGGGGGCGGAAAGTCCACGCAGGCCACGCCCCCTCCGCGAGGTCCCCGCCCCCCATTGGCTGCTGGGCCCGTCCGTCAACCCAGGGGGCGGGGCCTCCGCCGAACGCGGCCGATCACCGCCGAACGCCGCTTTCAGGGAGAATAATAATAATAATGAAAATAATAATACTAATGATGACATTTGTTAAGCGCTTACTATGTGCAAAGCACTGTTCTAAGCGCTGGGGGGGATACAGTGTGATCAAGTTGTCCCACGTGGGGCTCACAGTCTTAATCCCCATTTTTACAGATGAGGTAACTGAGGCTCAGAGAAGTTAAGTGACTTGCCCAAGGTCACACAGCAGACTTGTGGTGGAGCCGGGATTCGAACCCATGACCTCTGACTCCAAAGCCCGGGCTCTTTCCACTGAGCCACGCTGCTTCTCTGGTGATGATGGTATTTGTTAAGCGCTTACTATGTGCCAAGCACTGTTCTAAGCGCTGGGGGGGTACAAGGTGATCAGGTTGTCCCATGGGGGGCTCACAGTCTTCATCCCCATTTTCCAGATGAGGGAACTGAGGCCCAGAGAAGTGAAGTGACTTGCCCAGTCACCCAGCTGACGGTTGGCAGAGACTGGATTTGAACCCGTGACCTCTGAATCCAAAGCCCATGCTCTTTTCCATTGAGCCACACTGCTTCTCTTAGTGATGGCATTTATTAAGTGCTTACTATTCATTCATTCAATCGTATTTATTGAGCCTGCTGTTGGGTAGGGACCGTCTCTATATGTTGCCAACTTGGACTTCCCAAGCACTTAGTCCAGTGCTCTGCACACAGTAAGCGCGCAATAAATAAGATTGAATGAATGAATGGATGAGCACTTACTGTGTGCACAACACTGTGCTAAGCACTTGGGAGGTACAAGTTGGCAACATCTAGAGACGGTCCCTACCCAACAGCGGGCTCACAGTCTAGGAGGGGGAGACAGACGACAAAACAAAACATATTAACAAAATAAAATAAATAGAATAAGTATGTACAAGTGAAATAGAGCAATAAATATGTACAAACATATATACATATATACAGGTGATATACATATTCATTCATTCAATCGTATTTATTGAGCGCTTAATGTGTGCAGAGCACTGGACTAAGTGCTTGGGAAGTCCAAGTTGGCAACATATAGAGACGGTCCCTACCCGACAGAGGGCTCACAGTCTAGAAGGGGGGGAATGAATGAATGAATGAATCAATCAATCAATCAATCAATCAATCAATCAATGAAAGTATTTAAACATCTTTTTACCAATGAGGAAACTGAGGCCCAGCAAAATGAAATGACATACCCAAGGTCACTTAGCAGCCAAGTGGCAGAGCCAAAAGGAAACCCAGGTCTTCAGACTCCCACGCCTAGGGTCTTCCTGTGCTTAGAACAGTGCTTGGCACATAGTAAGCGCTTAACAAATATCACAATTATTATTATTTCCACACCATGCTGCTTCTCTGTAGTATTTATTAAGTGCTTTCTCTGCGCAGAGCACTGTACTAAACATTTGGGAAAGAACAAGAGTCGGTGGGCCCGACCCCTGTCCTCAAGGGGCTTACGGCCGAGCAGATGCCAAAATAAATTATAAGGGGGGCGGGGGGGGGAAGGGTGCAACAGTTTAGGGAGAGTACCTAAGTGCTGGGGGCGAGGAGCAGAGGAGGAGCGAATATATCTGAATGATGGGAGAGATGATGGAAGTGGGGAAGGGGTGGGAAGATAAGAGATTGATCCGGGAAGGGCCCAGCGCCAAAGGGCCTTGAAGGTGGGGAGCGGAGCGGGGGTCTGCCGGATGTGATGGGGGAGGGAGTCCCAGGCCGGACAAGAGCAAGAAGTCAAAGCCCCCATAAAATCCCACCTCCTCAAACAAACCTCCTTTGATTACCTCCCTCTCTGCCACTTCACAACAACCCATCCATCACCTCTAGCCCGTCCACACTTATCTATTGATATTCTCCCTCAAACCTTTAGGTGGGCAGGGATGTATATATGTATATGTATGTGTATATATATATATATATATATATATATATATATATATACTTGTACATATCTATTCTATTTATTTTATTTTGTTAGTATGTTTGGTTTTGTTCTCTGTCTCCCCCTTTTAGACTGTGAGCCCACTGCTGGGTAGGGACTGTCTCTATATGTTGCCAACTTGTACTTCCCCAAGCGCTTAGTACAGTGCTCTGCACACAGTAAGCGCTCAATAAATACGATTGATGATGATGATGATGTATTTATGTATGCATGTACGTATGTATATATGTACATATATATGTGTATATATATTTATTTATGTATGCATATATGTATATATATTTATGTATGCATGTATGTATATATGTAGATATATACATATATGTGTGTATATATATTTATGTACATATGTATGCATGTATATATATATATATGTGTGTGTATATATATACATCACCCCCGACCTAAAGTTTTGAGGGAGAATATCAATAGATAAGTGTGGAAGGGCTAGAGGTGGCCATTGGGTTGTTGTGAAGTGGCAGAGAGGGAGGTAATCAAAGATATATAGATCTAGATATATATACATGTACCTTACTCAGACTGTGAGCCCCATACGAGGCAGGGACGGTGTCCAACATGAATACTTTGTATCTATCCTAGCCTTTAGTACAGTGCTTGGCATATAGTAAGTGCTTAAAAGAGAAACTTGACCTACTAGATAAAAGCCGGGGCCTACGAGTCAGAGGACCTGGGTTCTAATCTCAACAACCACTCCTGCTGTATGACCTTGGACAAGTCACTCCACTTCTCTGTGTCTTAGTTACCTCATCTGTCAAATGGGGATAAACACTGTGAGCCCCACATGGGACACGGACTGTGTCCCACCTGATTAGCTTGTATCTACCCGGGCCTTTGTAATAATAATAACAATAATAACAACAGTATTTGTTAAGCGCTTACTATGTGCAAAACACTGTTCTAAGCGCTTGGGGGATACAGGGTGATCAGGTTGTCCCATGTGGGGCTCACAGTCTTAACCCCCATTTTACAGATGAGGGAACTGAGGCCCAGGGAAGTGAAGTGACTTGCCCAAAGTCACGCAGCTGACAATTGGTGGAGCCGGGATTTGAACCCACGACCTCTGACTCCAAAGCCCGGGCTCTTTCCACCGAGCCACGCTGCTTCTCTGTACAATGCCTGGCACACAGTAAGCACTTAGATACCATTTTTTAAAAGACCATAATGATAATAACAACACATACGTATGATCAACTGCCCATGGTGTCATACTGACTGACCGATTTGGAAGTATTTTTATGTGTCTCCTCCGTTCCAGTGACGGTGCCTTGAAGGCAGGGAAGCTGTCTTGTATCTCTGTTGCCCTCTCACTGGGTATTTAGTACACTGCGTTGCACCCTGTGGGCATTCGGTATGTACCCTAGCCAAAGAGGGGGTGGCAGGGGGCAGAAGGGGCTCGGGTGGTCAGGGCGAGCAACCCCCAGCCCAGCCCCTCCGCGCCCGCTCTCTCCAGGCCGCCCAGAGCGGTCCTCCCTGCCTCCTCATCTCGCTGATGTGAGAGGTGGGCACTGAGGGGCTGCAGCTGAGCGTCTTCCCCGTCCCCCCTCGCTGCCCGAGTCCCACCACTCAAAGACCCCGACAGCCGAAAGGGACCCTCGGGGGCTCTCAAATCTGCGTGTCCAGGCCCTGGCTCATCTGCAGGGGTGCAATCCCTGCCCTCCAGGAGCTTACAACCTACAACAGGAAGGATCAGCCCCAACGTCCTCCCGCCTACATTCCCTGTGCCATTCCCAGGCCCCATCCCGACCCCAGTCCGTGGTGCAGTCTGCTGGGGAGAGCACGGGAGCCCCAAGTTTCGGTCCCGGAGCTGCCCCCGACCCGCTGGGTCACAGGGACCAAGTCCCGCCACCTCTCTGAGCTCCAGTTTCCTCATCCGTAAAGCGGGGATCAGATGGCCGCTCGCCTTCCCTCTGGGCCTGGAAGCCAGTGGGGGATGGGGACGTGTCCGGTTCGATCCTCTTGGATCTCCCCCAGGACTCGGCACGGCTGAAGAGATGCCGTCACCAGCCAACTCCGAGAAGGGCATGCTCACGTGGCCGCCCGCGTGCTCCGCGGAGGCGGCCGGCTGGGCCCGGGTCCGTGGGTCCGGGTGGAGCAGTGACACCTCAACGGGAATGCGCTGTTTTGAACACAGAAGGGAATCTGGGACTGGCCCCGGCCTCCCCCTCCTGAAGTTTCCTCCTCCTCCTCCCCCCGTCCCTCCCCACTGCCCTGGTTGTGCTTCAGATTTTTGCAGCTATTTTAAGTCGAGCGAGTTTGCGGAGAAGGAGGCTGCTAAACCACAGACATCTCCGCTGTGCTCCCGCCCCGGCCCACTTTGGATCTCGGGTTGGACCGACGTCGCTGCCCTCTCCCCGGGCCCGGCCGCACCCTCCTGTCCCTGCCCCACCCTGGGGGTCCTTACCGGACCATTGCACCTGGCCGGGGATTCTGCAGCTCCCTTCACCCGCCCATCCCGCGAGTGTAGACACGTCCGTGGCGGGGATGAAGTCCTAGTGGACAGAGCCAGCCCCGGGCAAAATGGCAACTTGAACTAGGGTGGCACTGGGTGCTTGAAGGTGTGGCCCCCTCTGCACTAAGGGTGCCCCCTGAGGCCCGGCCCACGGTCTCCGGAGCGAGGTCAGCTGGGGCAGGGGGCTGGGACTGGCCTCCGGCCACCGGGCTGAACAGCCCCAAAGACCCCTGGACAGTGAGAAGGGCGAGCAGAGCCGGGGGTCCGGCGAACTGAGAGGTCAGATCAGGCGCCCGTTGGTGACTGCAGTGACCCGGGAGGGGTCAACTGCTGCCTTTTTAGTACTTTTAGACTGTGAGCCCACTGTTGGGTAGGGACTGTCTCTATATGTTGCCAATTTGTGCTTCCCAAGCGCTTAGTACAGTGCTCTGCACATAGTAAGCGCTCAATAAATACGATTGATTGATTGATTGATTGATGGATTGATTGACTGCCCGCCCCGGAGCCCGGTCCTGCCCTGGGAGACCTCAAGCGAGCCGCCGACGGGCCTGTGCCGACCGCCGGCCCGCACCCCTCGAACCAGGCCGGTTTCTCCAAGTACGGGAGCCGGACCAGGCTGACCAGGCCTCAGTCGCCTCCCAGGGCCGCTACGGGGTCCGAGCCTAAGTCTGCCAACAGGAGGGTGCCCTCCTTCCTTCTCACAAGAGGAACTGCCAGGCCCGGAGCCGGGCCCCGGCCGGTCCTGCCGCCCTGAGGGGGCCCCTGTGCCTGGGAGTTCTCGACTGTGAGCCCACTGTTGGGTAGGGACCGTCTCTATATGTTGCCAACTTGTACTTCTCAAGCGCTTAGTACAGTGCTCTGCACACAGTAAGCACTCAATAAATACGACTGAATGATTGATTGATTGGGAGGCTCCTCCCGGGGTGCCCAGTCCATCTCGCAGCCTCCGGGCCATTCTGGTCAGGCTGGACTAATTCACCCCTCTGCTGTCAGGAATTGCTACTTGCATCATCATCATCATCATCATCATCATCATCAATCGTATTTATTGAGCGCTTACTATGTGCAGAGCACTGTACTAAGCGCTTGGGAAGTACAAATTGGCAACATATAGAGACAGTCCCTACCCAACAGTGGGCTCACAGTCTAAACAGTGGGCTCACAGTCTAATCGCATTATTGTCATTATTACTACGTGATGCCAAGCCCTGGAGAAAATCCAGGGTGATCAGATCTGTCCCACCTGGGGTTTGCAGTCTAAACTTCTAACTGTGGTATTTGTTAAATGCTCACTAGGTGCCAAGCATTGTACTAAGCACTGGGGTGGGTCCAAGATAATAATAATAATAATGGCATTTATTAAGCGCTTACTATGTGCAAAGCACTGTTCTAAGCGCTGGGGAGGGTACAAGGTGATCAGGTTGTCCCACAGGGGGCTCACAGTCTCCATTTTACAGATGAGGGAACTGAGGCACAGAGAAGTCAAGTGACTTGCCCAAAGTCACACAGCTGACAGTTGGCAGAGCCGGGATTTGAACCCATGACCTCTGGCTCCAAAGCCCGGGCTCTTTCCACTGAGCCATGCTGCTCCTCCCAGACAGGTGGCTGCTTCTTCTTCTTCCTTATGCTATCTGAGCACTTACCCAGTGCCCAGCCCTGTTAGGAACACTGGGAGTGAAAGGAGATTATCAGATCAGACCCAATCTCTGCTCCACACGGGCTCAAAATCGGGGAGGGAGCGGGGGGGAGCCGGGGTCTTCTTAGCCCCCTTAGACAGAGGAGGACCCTGAAGCCCAGAGAGGAAATATTTGTGTGTTTTCTTAAGCACTACGTGCCCAGCACTGTACTAAGCGCTGGGGTGGATACAAGATCGTCAGGGAAGACAAAGTCCCTGGCCCAAATGGGGCTCCCGGCGTGGGAGGAGGAGACCACCCTCCTTCAATAAATTCCACAGATTGATTGACTTAATAACAATAATAATAATAATGATGGTATTTATTAAGCGCTTACTATGTGCAAAGCCCTGTTCGAAGCACTGGGGAGGTTACAAGGTGATCAGGTTGTCCCACGGGGGGCTCACAGTCTTCATCCCCATTTTACAGATGAGGTCACTGAGGCCCAGAGAAGTGAAGTGACTTGCCCAAAGTCACACAACTGACAAGTGGCGGAGCCGGAATTTGAACCCATGACCTCTGACTCCAAAGCCCGGGCTCTTTCCACTTAAGTCCCTCCCTTCCCAAATACTCCACACCACTGTTCTCCCTATAGTCAAAAGCCCTCCCGAAAACCCACTTCCTCCAGCAAGCCTTCCCCCATTAATTTCCCCGCACGCAAATCCATCTAACCCCTTCCGCCAACCCTACTACTTAGGATCGCTGGCGCCCTGCACCAAGGGGGTGCTCAAAAAATACTGATGCATCTATTACTTATTGAGCACCCATGTGCACAACACTGCTCTGAGTGCCTGAGAGAGGACAGTATAAGAGAAACGAGGTAAGAGGTCCCAGCCCTCAAGGGGGCTTACGGTCTAATGAAAACAATGGATCAATGGTATTTACTGAGCACTTACTTTGTACAGAGCACTGTATTAAGTGCTCAGGAGAGTCAGAGAATTAGCAGACACGTCCCTCTGCCCATAACAGTCGAGAGACGAGTCACCATCGCCCCAAGTTCTCCCCTCAGGCCAATGTCACAAGCCTTGACCCAACTCTGGTGGCCCTGGAGCACACTGGATACCCTTTGGCCATCATCATCATCATCATCAATCGTATTTATTGAGCGCTTCCTGTGTGCAGAGCACTGTACTAAGCGCTTGGGAAGTCCAAGTTGGCAACATCTAGAGACAGTCCCTACCCAACGGTGGGCTCACAGTCTAAAAGGGGGAGACAGAGAACAAAACCAAACATATTAACAAAATAAAATAGACTAGATATGTACAAGTAAAATAAATAAATAGAATAATAAATATGTACAAACATATATACATATATACAGATATATACATATATACCACAAACACTCACAGGTCCACACACACGCACACGGGGGACAGGGGATCTGCAAACCGAGAGCCCGGGATGAAGGCAGACTAGCGTCCACCCTGCCAGTCAGCCTTCCCACAGCCGGGAGGGAACAATGTCCGGCTTGGGTGCAGCATCTGGTCGGGAAGTAGGGAAGTAGAGCCGATTCCGCCCCTTCCTTCCTGCCTCACACCTTGCAGCCAGGGACCCACCGCCCCCGGAGGACCGGGAGGCTCGGAGAGAAAGGGGGTGGAGAATCAGGCCCTGAGTCCGACCTGTGCCATCCCATCCCGGCCCCCCAGCAGCCTCCCTGACTCCCTCGGAGCTCTAGGGTGACTGGACACAGTGCTCTGCACACAGTAAGCGCTCAATAAATACGACTGAATGAATGAATGAATGAATGGACAGCCCGGAAGGTGGGATTTATTCAATCGTATTTATTGAGCGCTTACTGTGTGCAGAGCGCTGTGGGCGGTGCTGCCCTTTCCAGGTCACTAGGCCTGAGGGTGGGCACACTCCATCCGGGGCTTCCCCCTGACCCCAGTACTCACTCAGGACGCCCCAGGGCCCGGCGGGAGCCCGCCGTGCGAATGAGGCATCAATCAATCAATCAATCAATCGTATTTATTGAGCGCTTACTGCGTGCAGAGCACTGTACTAAGCGCTTGGGAAATACAAGTAGCATCAATATAGCACTTTAAAACTGAAATCAAACTGAAATCAATCCAGGGGATTTAGTGAACGTCTGATTGCTGGGCACCGTACTGAAAGCGCGGGAGCGAACCACAGGATCGCCATTCCCTGACCTCGAGGAGTCCCCATTCTAACGGTTCCCCAGATTCCCGGGTCCGGGAAACCACACGGCCGTGTACCCCGAAGGGCGCCCCCGGCTAGAAAGCACAAGCGTAGGTCCCTTGGTGGGCGACTGCGAAGTCGAAGAGGGAAGCCACGTGCAGCAGCAGTGGCAAGAAAGCGGGATATTATTTTAGGAGAGCACTCCTTACGAGGGGTAAGAATTCCCGAGCACAAGACGAAGAGAAAACGTGTGAACCAGAACGTGTCCGGAGGCCTGGCCCGGTGAGGATAATGAAAGCAGAGACCACGACGGCGAGGTAAGAGTGTGAGCCCCATGTGGGACAAGGACGGTGTCCAACCTGATTTGTTTGTATCCATCCCAGCGCTTAGTACGCTGCTTGGCACATAGTACGTGCTTAACAAATACCACAGTTATTATTATTATTATTAGACGAGCACCACACTACCAACTATGACGAATTCTAACACTACCCCTGCTAATCACCATTAATGTCACAGCCATTATTCACCTCTCACTGTTCCAAGCATCGGGCTGAGCACCACGGTAGGGAAGGGATGACTCCGGTCTAAGAGGGAGGGAGGGAGGGCACGGATCTGATCCCCATTTTACAGAGAAGGAAACTGAGACCCAGAGAGATCCGGAGCCTGCCCGATTCCCTCGGCTGAGCATTTCATTCATTCCATCGTATTCACTGAGCGCTTACTGTGTGCGGAGCACTGTACTAAGCGCTTGGAAAGTACAAGTCAGCAACTGAGCTTCAACTGAGCAGCCCCCATGAACTCCATCATCATCATCATCAATCGTATTTATTGAGCGCTTACTATGTGCAGAGCACTGTACTAAGCGCTTGGGAAGTACAAATTGGCAACATATAGAGACAGTCCCTACCCAACAGTGGGCTCAGAGTCGGCAGCGCCATAGAGGGGAGGGGGCGGGGGGCGGGCAGCCTCACTCTGGGGTCTAGAGGGGAGGTCACCCCCAAGAGAGATAGCTGGTGGGGGGGAGAAGCAGCGTGGCTCAGTGGAAAGAGCACGGGCTTTGGAGTCAGAGGTCACGGGTTCAAATCCCTGCTCTGCCGCTTGTCAGCTGTGTGACTCTGGGCAAGTCACTTCACTTCTCTGGGCCTCATCATTATTATTATTATTAAACAAAATAATGAGGTCCCACTTGGGGCTTACCTCCTTCCCTTCCCCACAGCACCTGTATACATGTATATCCGTTTGTACGTATTTATTCCTCTATTTATTTATTTATTTTATTAGTACATATCTATTCTATTTATTTTATTTTGTTAATATGTTTTGTTTTGTTCTCTGTCTCCCCCTTCTAGACTGGGAGCCCGCTGTTGGGTACGGACCGTCTCTGTATGTTGCCACCTTGTACTTCCCAAGCGCTTAGTACAGTGCTCTGCACACAGTAAGCGCTCAATAAATGCGATTGATTGATTCTCTGGGCCTCAGTTACCTCAACTGTAAAATGGGGATGAAGACTGTGAGCCCCATATGGGACAATCTGATCACCTTGTATCCTCCCCAGCGCTTAGAACGGTGATTTGCACATAGTAAGCGCTTAGCAAATACCCAAATTATTAATTATTATTATTATGGAGCACAGGGAAAAGAACTGGTGGGGAATTTCTCCACATCTGCCCTCAGGATGGCCCCACCGGCCGAGGTCTGCCCCGTTGGCAGCGGGCCCAGATGGGTGGCGCCTGAGGCCTCGGGGGCCTCTCTTCCAGTGAAAGGAGAGGGCAGGACCCAGATCCCACTGTTGGGTAGGGACTGTCTCTATATGTTGCCAACTTGTACTTCCCAAGCGCTTAGTACAGTGCTCTGCACACAGTAAGCGCTCAATAAATACGATTGATGATGACGATGACGATCCCAGTTCTGCCGCGCTGGGCCGAGCCCTGGCGCGTGCGTCGGGAGCTGAGCTTTCTGCTCTTTCTCAGCCAGCAACAAAAACAGGCCCCGCTGCCAAAGGTGGGGCCAGAAACATTCCCGGACCCCCGTTTCCTCTCGCTTCCACAGTGCGCGTGTGCGGGGCTACGTGCGGATGTGCATTAGTGCACGGGTGCATGTGACTCTGTGTGTGTGTGTGTGTGTGTGTGTGTGTGTGTGTGTACATGCTTAGAGATTTTGTTAATATGTTTGGCTTTGTTCTCTGTCTCCCCCTTCTAGACCGTGAGCCCGCTGTTGGGTAGGGACCGTCTCTAGATGTTGCCAACTTGCACTTCCCAAGCGCTCAGTACAGTGCTCTGCACACAGTAATCGCTCAGTAACTATGACTGACTGAATGAATGAATATGTCAGGCACTGTTCTAAGCACTGGGTAGATAGAAACAAGATAATCAGGTTGGATGCAGTATACACACCACAGTAAGCGCTCAATAAATACGACTGAATGAATGAATGAATAATGTGTGAGCATGTAAGCGTGAGGCAGCACCCGGGGGGGGGATAATAATAATGATGGCATTTGTTGAGCGCTTACTATGTGCCTTCCCTTCCCCACAGCACTACTATATATGTATATGTTTGTACATATTTATTACTCTATTTATTTATTTTACTTGTACCTATCTATTCTATTTATTTTATTTTGTTAGTATGTTTGGTTTTGCTCTCTGTCTCCCCCTTCTAGACTGTGAGCCCACTGTTGGGTAGGGACTGTCTCTATATGTTGCCAGCTTGTACTTCCCAAGCGCTTAGTACAGTGCTCTGCACACAGTAAGCACTCAATAAATATGATTGATTGATTGATGGATTGCAAAGCACTGTTCTAAGCGCTGGGGAGGTTACCAGGTGATCAGGTTGTCCCACGGGGGGCTCACAGTTTTCATCCCCATTTTACAGATGAGGGAACTGAGGCCCAGAGAAGTTAAGTGACGTGCCCGAAGTCACCCAGCTGACAATTGGCAGAGCCCGCATTTGAACCCACGACCTCTGACTCCAAAGCCCGGGCTCTTTCCACTGAGCCACGCTGCTTCTCTAGGGCAGGGAAGGAAGGGGGCAGGGGCAAGGGAAGAGTCCCAAACCCCTGCCGTCTTGTCCGGCAGTGGAGAGAGGAAGTTTGCAGATTCCCCGGGAAGGAGGGCCCTCACCGCTCAGGGAGCAGGGGTCTGCACGGCCCAAACTGGGCCACCACCCCCCCCCCAGCACAGGGATGGACCGGCTCCCTCTCAAAGAGAGGGAGAGGGCCTCCTTCGGCCTGGGGGATGGGGCTGAGCTCTGGCCAGCCGGCCCTCACATGGGACACCCACCCCTTCTCTCTCTCTCTCAATCAATCAATCGTATTTATTAAGCGCTTACTGTGTGCAGAGCACTGGACTAATCGCTTGGGAAGTACAAGTTGGCAACATATACAGTCCCTACCCAACAGTGGGCTCACAGTCTAAAAGCCTGTCACAGTCTGGCCCTACTGAGAGCTCACCTCCTCCAGGAAGCCCTCCCAGACTAAGCCCCTTCCTTCCTCTCCCCCTCTCCATTCCCCCATCTTACCTCCTTCCCTTCCCCACTGCACCTGTATATATGTATATATGTTTGTACGTATTTGTTACTCTATTTATTTTACTTGTACACATCTATTCTATTTATTTTATTCTGTTAGTATGTTTGGTTTTGTTCTCTGTCTCCCCCTTTTAGACCGTGAGCCCACTATTGGTTAGGGACCGTCTCTAGATGTTGCCAGCTTGGACTTCCCAAGCGCTTAGTCCAGTGCTCTGCACACAGTAAGCGCTCAATAAATACGATTGATGATGAAGACTAAAAGACTCTCAGGACTGAGGACTGACCCGGCCTGACCCGCTGGGCGGCCGAGGAGGAGGCCTTAGCTGCTGCTGCTGCTATCTGTTCCAGCTCCCCCCTTTCCGCCCTCCCCCTGCCGCTCTCCTTTTCCTTTGGTAACATCCACTAACCCTTGCACTGCCGGCTTGTTGGCATCCAACCTCTGGGCGGTAGTGACTCATTTCCTGTGCAGGAGAGCGGCGCAGCACAAACACACACACCCAGTGTGTTGGGGGTGTGTGTATGTGTGTATTGGGGTGGGGGTGAGGCATTTTAATATGGATTGGCTATTGCTGCCGTGTGGGGTCGGGAACAGGACTCCCCACTCTGCCCTGGGAAGTAAAGGCCCAGGGCCTGGAGAAATCCACCCCCTCCCCATTGTGTCCACCAGAAAGACTAGCCGGGTGGAGGACGGTGAAAGGCTGGGTCCTGATGCCCCACAGGAGCCGGGCACCTCGAGGGCTACTAAATAATAATAATACTGATAGCATTCATTAAGCGCTTACTATGTGCAAAGCACTGTTCTAAGCACTGGGGAGGTTACAAGGTGATCAGGTTGGCCCACGGGGAGCTCATAGTCTTCATCCCCATTTTACAGATGAGATCACTGAGGCGCAGAGAAGTGAAGTGACTTGCCCGAAGTCACCCAGCTGACAAGTGGCGGAGCCGGGATTTGAACCCCTGACCTCTGACTCCAAAGCCCGGGCTCTCTCCGCGGAGCCACACTGCTTCTACTAAACCTGTCTTAGTAGCCTCGCCTGTCCCGCCGTCGACCCCCGGCCCACGTCCTCCCCCCGGCCTGGAATGCCCTCCCTCTGCCCATCCACCAAGCTCGCTCTCTTCCTCCCTTCAAGGCCCTACTGAGAGCTCACCTCCTCCAGGAGGTCTTCCCAGACTGAGCCCCTTCCTTCCTCTCCCCCTCGTCCCCCTCTCCATCCCCCCCATCTTACCTCCTTCCCTTCCCCACAGCACCCATATATATGTATATATGTTTGTACATATTTATTACTCTATTTTACTTGTACATAGTTACTAGTCTATTTATTTTATTTTGTTAATATGTTTGGTTTTGTTGTCTGTCTCCCCCTTCTAGACTGTGAGCCTGCTGTTGGGTAGGGACCATCTCTATATGTTGCCAACTTGGACTTCCCAAGCGCTTAGTACAGTGCTCTGCACACAGTAAGCACTCAATAAATACGATTGATTGATTGACCGTCTCTATATGTTGCCAACTTGGACTTCCCAAGTGCTTAGCACAGTGCTCTGCACACAGTAAGCGCTCAATAAATACGACTGAATGAATGAATTCAAGATAGGAGTCCCAAGATGGGATGGAGGTGGCAGGGTGGGGAGCCAAACTCAGCACAAACTTTCAATCCTTCTACAGGCCTGGAAGGTGGAGTGTAGCTGTGTAGGCATATAATAATAATAATGATAGCATTTATTAAGCGCTTACTATGTGCCAAGCACTGTTCTAAGCACTGGGGAGGTTACAAGGTGATCAGGTTGTCCCACGGGGGGCTCACAGTCTTAATCCCCATTTGACAGATGAGGTCACTGAGGCACAGAGAAGTGAAGTGACTTGCCCAGTCACACAGCTGGCACTTGGTGGAGCCGGGACTTGAACCCATGACCTCTGACTCCAAAGTCCGTGCTCTTTCCACTGAGCCACGCTGCTTCTCATATGTATGCGGAAACGCTCAGTATGGTGCTTTGCATACAGTAAGCACTCAATCAATATGATTGAATGAATGAAAACACGCTTGTTAGTGCGCGTGTGTGTGTGTGTGTGTGTGTGTGTGTACAGTAACCGCTCAATAAATACGATTGAACGAATGAATGAACGAGCCCGTTGTAGGGTAGGGTAGGGACCTTCTCTCTATGTTGCCAACTTGGACTTCCAAGCGCTCAGTACAGTGCTCCGCACACAGTAAGCGCTCAATAAATACGACTGAATGAACGAAGGAATGAATGACCCTCCCTCCAGGCACTTTACTAAGCGCTGGGGTGAGGCCCAGAGAAGTGAAGTAACTTGCCCAGGGTCACGCAGTAGACAAGTAGCAGAGCTGGGATTAGAACCCAGGATCTTCTGACTGGCCTGGGCTCTAGCCACTACGCCATGCTTAGAACAGTGCCTTGCACATAGTAAGCGCTTAATAAATGTTATCATCATCATCATCATCATCATGCATGCTTAGAACAGTGCCTTGCACATAGTAAGCGCTTAATAAATATCATCATCATCATAATCATGCTGCTTCTCAAGTCGACTTGCAATATCTTCAAGTCGGGCAGTTGCGGGGGAGAAGCACCAACACAGAGCGCCTGAGAAGCAGTGTGGCCTAGTGGAGACAACCTGGGCGTCAGAAGGACCTGGGTTCTAATCCCAGCTCTTCCGCTTGGCTGCTGTGGGACCTTAAGAGCATCACTTTAAAAAAAAAAAAAAAAAGTATTTAAGTGCTTATTGTATGCACTCCCCATCCCCCCCCCACCTCCTTCCCCTTCCCACAGCACCCGTATATACAGGTGCTCAATAAATACGACTGAATGAATGAAGGACCTGGGTTCTAATCCCAGCTCTGCCGCTTGGCTGCTGTGGGACCTCATGAGCATCACTCTTTTTTTAAAAAAAAAGTATTTCAGTGCTTATTGTATGCACTCCCCATCCCCCCCTCACCTCCTTCCCCTTCCCACAGCACCTGTATATCCAGGTGCTCAATAAATACAACTGAATGAATGAAGGACCTGGGTTCTAATCCCAGCTCTGCCGCTTGGCTGCTGTGGTACCTTAAGAGCATCACTTTTTTTAAAAAAAAAAGTATTTAAGTGCTTATTGTATGCACTCCCCATCCCCGCCTTCCCCTTCCCACAGCACCTGTATATACAGGTGCTCAATAAATACGACTGAATGAATGAACCTGATCACCTTGTAACCTCCCCAGCACTTAGAACAGTGCTTTGCACATAGTAAGCGCTTAACATGTATATATGCTTGTACGTATTTATACCTCTATTCATTTAATTTGTACATATTTATTCTATTTACTTTATTAATGTTTTGTTTTGTTCAATCAATCAATCAATCGTATTTATTGAGCACTTACTATGTGCAGAGCACTGTACTAAGCGCTTGGGAAGTACAAATTGGCAACACATAGAGACAGTCCCTACCCAACAGTGGGCTCACAGTCTAAAAGGGGGAGACAGAGAACAGAACCAAACATACCAACAAAATAAAATAAATAGGATATTTATTGTCTGTCTGCCCCTTCTAGACTGTGAGCCTGCTGTTGGGTAGGGACCGTCTCTATATGTAGCCAACTTGGACTTCCCAAGCGCTTAGTACAGTGCTCTGCACACAGTAAGCGCTCAATAAATACGGCTGAATGAATGAATGAATGGTGGCCCTTCCTTGCAGTGCTTGGCACACAGTAAGCGCTTAACAAATACCACAATAATTATTCCTAAGCACTTAGGAGTGCCTACCAGAGGCAAGCCATGGGTCGTCTGCCCCCAAGGTGCCCCCAAAGTCCTGCAGGCCCGGCAGGTGGGATGATAATAATAATAATAATAATAATAATAATAATAATAATAATAATAATGGCATTTGTTAAGCACTTACTATGTGCAGAGCACTGTTCTAAGCGCTGGGGGGGTTACAAGGTGATCAAGTTGTCCCATGTGGGGCTGACAGTCTTAACCCTCATTTTACAGATGAAGTAACTGAGGCTCAGAGAAGTTAAGTGACTTGCCCAAGGTCACACAGCAGACATGTGGGGGAGCGGGATTCAAACCCGTGACCTCTGACCCCAAAGCCTGGGCTCTTTCCACTGAGCCGCGCTGCTCCTGATGCGGGCTGCCCGGTCCTTGCCCGGGCCTGGATTGAGAAGCAGCGTGGCTCAGTGGAAAGATCACGGGCTTGGGAGTCGGAGGTCACGGGTTTGAATCCCGGCTCTGCCACCTGTCAGCTGTGTGACCTTGGGCAAGTCACTTCACTTCTCTGGGCCTCAGTGACCTCATCTGTCAAATGGGGATGAAGACTGGGAGCCCAAGGTGGGACAACCTGATTACCTTGTACCTGCCTCAGCGCTTGGTACAGTGTTTCGGCAAATAGTAAGTGCTTAACAAATACCAACATCATCATTATTATGGGGATTATCATCATTATCATCATCATCATCATTATGGGGATTAATAATAATAATAATAATGGCATTTGTTAAGCGCTTACTATGTGCAAAGCACTGTTCTAAGCGCTGGGGGGGATACAAGGTGATCAGGTTGTCCCACGTGGGGCTCACAGTCAATCCCCATTTTACAGATGAGGGAACTGAGGCTCAGAGAAGTTAAGTGACTTGCCCAAGGTCACACAGCAGACACGTGGCGGAGCCTGGATTCGAACCCGTGACCTCTGACTCCAAAGCCCGGGCTCCTTCCACTGAGCCACGCTGCTTCTTAAGACTGCGAGCCCCACGTGGGACAACTTGATCACACTGTATCCCCCCAGCGCTTAGGACAGTGCTTTGCACATAGTAAGCGCTTAACAAATGCCATCATTATTATTAATAATAATTATTATTATTATTAGGAATCTTGCACTGCCACCTGCTGGCCGAATGGCGCCTGGCGCTCAATTCACCTCCAAAACGACCCCAGGGACCCCCAGGGACCCCAGGGACCCCTCACCCGCCTTGGCTCCCAGCCCCCCACTCCCTCCTCCACCCCGGCCCTCCCGTCCGGCTGCAACCAATCAATTCACCAATCAATGGTACTTATTGATCGCTGACTGTGGGCAGATAACAATAAAGATGGCATTTATTAAACGCTTACTATGTGCCAATCACTGTTCTAAGCGCTGGGGAGGTTACAAGGTGACCAGGTTGTCCCACGGGGGGCTCCCGGTCTTAATTCCCATTTTACTGAGGCACAGATCACTACTATGAGAAGCAGTGTGGCTCAGTGGAAAGAGGAGTCCGGGCTTTGGAGTCAGAGGTCATGGGTTCAAATTCCGGCTCCGCCAATTGTCAGCTGTGTGACTTTGGGCGGGTCACGTCACTTCTCTGGGCCTCAGTGACCTCATCTGGAAAATGGGGATGAATAATAATAATGATGGCATTTGTTAAGCGCTTACTATGTGCAAAGCACTGTTCTAAGCGCTGGGGTGGGGGATACAAGGTGATCAGGTTGTCCCACGTGGGGCTTACAGTCATCATCCCCATTTTACAGATGAGGTAACTGAGGCTCCGAGAAGTTAAGTGACTTACCCAAGGTCACACAGCAGACATGTGGCGGAGCCGGGACTCGAACCCATGACCTCTGACTCCAAAGCCCGTGCTCTTTCCACTGAGCCACACCTGTGAGCCCCCCCGGGGACAACCTGATCACCTTGTAACCTCCCCAGCGCTTAGAACAGTGCTTTGCAAATTGTAAGTGCTTAACAAATGCCATCATTATCATTATTATTAACGAGAAGCAGTGCGGCTCAGTGGAAAGAGTCCGGGCTTTGGAGTCAGAGGTCATGGGTTCAAATCCCGGCTCCACCAACTGTCAGCTGTGTGACTTTGGGCAAGTCACTTAACTTCTCTGGGCCTCAGTTACCTCACCTATAAAATGGGGATGAAGACTGTGAGCCCCCCGTGGGATAACCTGATCACCTTGTTAACCTCCCCAGCGCTTAGAACAGTGCTTTGCATGTAGTAAGCGCTTAATAAGTGCTATTTTATTATTATTAGAACCCCAGTGTCCTGACTCCCAGCCCTGTGCTCTTCCCCCCCAGGCCCTGACTGGCTGGTTCAAGGCTCCAGGACTAGGCCCGGCTTCTCTGCCGCAGTGACGTCCCTTGGGGGTCCTCAGGGGCCTTCGGCACCCCTGGCAAATCCCAGCGAACCCCTCCTCTGTCCTCCAGACAGGTCTGGGTCCCACACCCAGCCGGCCCCGCAGCCCGAGGTCACCAGCCAGCCCCGCAGCCCGAGGTCACTGGCGCGCTGAGAGCTCAGTCTCACCATGGGCCGCTGCCCGCTGCCCCAGCTCCATCGCCTCCCCTCCTCCCGACGGTTCAGTCCACCACGCGAGCACACACACACACACCGGTGCACACGCATGTACACGCATATGCAGCAGCCCCCACCAGCGGGGCTGGAGCCGCTGCCCTTCGAACCGAGCGGCACAACTCTCGGGTCCCAGGACACGCTCCCCAACCAGGACGCTTCCTCAATCAATCAATCAATCGTATTTATTGAGCGCTTACTGTGTGCAGAGCACTGTACTAAGCGCTTGGGAAGTACAAATTGGCAACATATAGAGACAGTCCCTACCCAACAGTGGGCTCACAGTCTAAAAGACTGTGACTCACTTCCTCGGGACTCTCCGAGGAGAGGGGCCTACATCCAGTGCCAAAAACGGGGAGCCACTGGGGAGGTGGGGGGCGAGGGTGCCTGAGTTTCCAGGCCAGTCACAGGCAGAGAACTCCGCAGAAGTCTGGGGGGTCCGGCAGGGCAGGCCCCAGCCCTGGGCCACAGCCCAGGGTGTACAGCTAAGACCCCTACTAAGACCTGTCCTCGGCCCAGGCCTGGATCCCGTGGCTATTTCCGGCCCGCTTCACTTCGGGCCCGGCCCTCCGCTCGCTCGGGGGACCCCGCTGCTACGGTCACCCTTTCCACCCCAACCTCCACCCCCAAAAGGATTCCTCTCTCACCGAGCTAGAACCCCCTCACCCCCGATTCGGCCCTCGCCCCCAGCAGATGTCCCAGATTGGCTCTCTGGGGAAGAGGGGGTGGGCAAATGAGCCGCCCCAAAGCCCGAGCCTGGGGAACAGAAAGGCTCCCTCCTTCCCTCGTGATGCGAGCTTCCCGGGAAAGGACAGAAGGGCTATTTCAGGAGTGGCTGGGTGGGCGGGGGGAGAATGACAAGACAGGGAACAACCTGGAAAACAGCCTTTGAACCGGCCAGCCGTCTGGCCAGCCAGATACACGCAGACGACCGACCAACCTACCAACTACAAAGGATCCTTAAATCCAAGCTCCAAGCATCCAAGCAGAATCCGCCCCTCTGACCACCCCCTCCTCCTTGCAGATCCTCCAAGGGGAGAGACAGAGGCAAGCAGAGAAGGAGAGGGACAGGGGTGGGGGGAGAGAAAGAGAGAGAGAGAGAGAGAAGGAGACAGACCGAGCCAGGGCCAGAGAGAGCCAGACAGACATAAACCAAAGCCAGACCTGGAGACCTGCCCCACGCCCCTTTCTGGAGCGACACTCGGAGAACCTACTGGGATCCAACAGAAAAAGAAAAAAAAAATAGCGAACCTTTTTTTTCTCCTTTTTTTCTTTTAAAGGGAGTAAAACCGGAGCTCGGCCGCGAACGTGTGAAAACCGTAAGTCCAGGGGAGGAGAGAGGGGGCAAATAAGAAAGAGTTGTTGGCTTACCTGAAATCCGGTCTCTCTCCATTACTACGGGATATATTTAGCAGCTGAGTGTCACGGCCGCCCCTGTTTCGGGAGGTGTCCCCTTTCTCACCCCCTCCTCCCTCCCTCCACCCCCCCTCCCTCCTCCTCCACAAAGTTCTTTGTCTGGTCTAATTTCTTCAATCTGTTGCAATCATGAATGCATCCAAATTACCACATTTCCATGTGCTGATCATATGTTTGTGCTCCAAACTGAAGCAGCATTGTCTCTTTGAAATAGGAGAGAGAGATGAAGAAGAAGAAGAAGAAGAAGAGGAGGAGGAGGTGGAGGAGAAATGAGAAGGAGGGGTGGGAGGGGAGGGAAAGGAGACCGGACATGTGACCTGAACACTCCGACGGAGCCCACAGCCCACTCCAAGCAGGCAGGAGTCCCGACAAGTCCGATTTTCCGTGAGACCGTCTTAAAGCGCCAGCGCTCCGTTTCCGCCGGTGGGGATCCCCCCTCCTCCCAGACCCCGCCCCACGGCTCCATTCGGCTTTCTTCTTTTTTAACAACCACTTGGAGATGCTTAACTTAGCTTCTTGGAAACCGACACGCGGAGTCCAATTCCTGGCAAACTTCCCGAGGCCTTTCATTTTCCCCCATGGAGCGATGGAGCGTTACTGTGCGCTCCTCGGGCCTCGGCCTTCCCCAGGCCTCCTTCCTGCTTCCTTGGGCTCCCTCTGTCACTCCCTCAACCCCTCGCTCCATGCCCACTGTTCACTGTTCACTTTGGCCAAGTCCAACCGGCCTGGCCTGGGAGGTGGGGGGCCACCGGACACGGCTCCAGGGCGTCCTGGAGGGGAGGTGGCTTCGGGGCAATCGCCCTTGCCCACCCCCTCTCCACGGCTGCCCCAACGCCCTGCCTTGTGGCTCCTTGGGGATTGGCAGGCGGGGCCTTGGAGGAAGCTTCCTGCCATGTGGCTGTGAGTCACTCCAGTCCCTCTGTCCCCCTGGGAGGGGAGGAGAGGGGGAGAGAGAGAAAAAGAGAGACAGAGAGAGAGAACAGGCCCAGGGAAGGCAGACAAACTGTGTCCCCAAGCAAGCTACAGTCTCCCTGGGCCAAGAGTCCTGACCCCCTCGTGGCCCAGGAGAGGGTGGGGGTCCCCAGTGCCCTCTGGCTGCCCCATCCTCTCGCTGTCACTCAAGGAGACCCCAGGCCAGTCACAACCCCAAGTGGGGAGAGGGGACTGCGGGCACATCAGCTGTGTGCACACGCAGACACCCCGCCCCACACGCATGCGTCACCCTGTCCCCTGTGAGCTCTCTTCCCTCGTCACGCCTGCTGGCTCCCACGGGCAAGATCTCTCAGTCCAGCTGAGAGCACACAGGGCTCACAGGGCACGGAGACGCAGCCCGGGCACAAGCTAACGGGCCAGAGGGGCCCTGAGGGATGGGTCCGGAGCAGTACCAAGAGCCCAATCCGTACCCCAGGCGGCCCGCGTGGACACTGGACAGGCAGGCACCTGAGGCGTGTTTGGCCTGGCACGTCGATATGACCCAACGACATCACACACTCTTTAGCAGAAGTCCGCATGAGTTCGCTTGGATCTACCGGGCTTCAGCCCGACAGGACCCGGACAGAAGGGAGCCGGACCGGCTGGGAACCGGCCGGCCAGCCCTCCGGGGGAGCCCCCTCTCACTGTGGCCGGTCTACCGGGCTCTATTTGGGCACCCTGGCTTTGCCTGCTCCCCCCTCCATCGCTCATCTGGCTCCCAGGGCTTCGGCCACCACCTCGAGGCAGATACCACCTGAACCCACCCCTCCTGCCCCGACCTCTGACCCCACCTGCAAACCCTCATCTCCTCCTGCACCGGGTACCTCTCCTCTTGGGCGACCCGCCAGCCCCTCCAACTCAGTCCGTCTCCTCCGCCAGTCTCACTTTCCCCACTAACTCTCCCACTTCAGGTGGTCTGGCCGCCACCCCAGCATCCCCCTCAACGTCCCGCGGTCCTTCGGTTCTCACAATCTTCCTGCGCACCCTCTCCCGGCTCTCTCCGTTCCTTCTCCGTCCAAACTGTGGCCGGCTCTGGTCGGAGCGCGTCTAAGCCCTGTTACACGGGCCTCCTTGGGAGCCCCTCTGCCTGCCAGTTCCCCCTTTGTCCCCGTCCCCTATCCCCACGCGCTGCCACGCACACGTATCCCAGGAGCCACCGCAGCCCCCAGGCCCAAAATCACCTCCAAGACGGCCGAAAGGAGAATGTGGCGTTCACCTGCTTGCCCCATGGTCCAGCCTCGAACCAGGCAAGCCTCTAGCTGGCGCCCGCGGCCTTGGAGAGCATGGAAGATCACCTGGAAGGTACACGCACACACAAGCGCACACACACACAACACACACTGCTGTAACCTCCACTGCAACGAACCGCTGTTTTCCAAAGACCACCACACCCAAAGGTGGGTTACCCGGATCCCTGGATTTGGGGGAGGGGAATGTGGCCCGATGTCTCCTCTGGGCCAGGAAAAGCGGCCGGGGGCAGAGGAGAATATGGCTGGCTCCTTGGAAGGGGGAGGTGGCCGGGCCGGGGAGCGACAGGGAAGTTTCCGATCTCCTGGGTCCAGGCTCTCCCCTCCCCCATCACCTGGCCCCCGCCAGGCTCCACGAGCCCAGGAAATGAGAAGTGGCCATTGAGGGACGGTTTCTCCATTGCTTCCCCCCCCCACCCCCGCATGACCCTGCGTCCAGCGATCAGACTCTCTCTCCTCCGCTGTCAGAGACAAGGGGCCAGCGCGGCCTCCCGCAACCCCCCTCAACCCGGCCCACGCTCCCCACGCCCGTACCTGGTGCCGAGTGCCCGCAGAGACACCGCTGCCCCCTTCTCCAGCCCTGCCACCTGCTGCTTCCCTTGCCACCTCCCCGGCTCAGCCCCTTCAGCCTTCAGCCCCTCGCTGCTCTTGTCTCCCCTTCCCCTGCCCAAGGTCACGAGTCCCGAGACGGATACATTTGGGCTCATCTCAGCCCATGGGAGCCTGGGGTTGGTTCGTTACTGTGTCCTAACAGGGCAGCCTGCTTTGCCGGGGGAGGTTTTCATTCTTCCACAGAATGAATGGAGGCCTCAGAACCTCCCTCCTCCGGCAGACTAACCCAGGCGGTGCTGAATCTGACTTGGGACGATCCCCGGGGTCCATCGCCTGCCTCGCCCTCCCACCCCGATCCATCACCTGTCCCTCCGTCATCCCCCCACCCCCCAGTGGGTTCATCATCCGTCCTAAACAATGGGACCAGGGGAGGTGGGGGGTGTGTGTGTGCCTTTAGTGCAGCCAGTTTTCACACCTGCCTGCACATTTGGCAGGAGGAGGGAATGAGCACCCAGTTGGGGAGAGCTGAGAGTGTGCACACAAGGAAGGGGGTCCCAGAGCCCACCAGATGGGAGTGGCAGCAGTTGGCCCAGGTTGCTGGTTAGAGAAGCAGAGGGGCTGGGGGCTTGCCCTGCTCAGCAGGACTGGCCTTTGGCAACTGGGTGAAGGGTTTTGGCATCTCCCTCCCTGGGCCTTCACACATACGCACACACATTCACACAGGCAGGGAAGATGCGGTGGGCAAGGCAGCCAGGGAGGGTGAAGCAAGCATGTGAGGCCAGGGGGTCAAGCAAACAGATGGTGTCGGTGTCAGCCTGGACATGAATTTCCCAAGCCTGGAGGCTGAGGGGTGGGAATTGGGGAGGGAGGAGATGGGAGAGGAGACGCCGGGGGAAGAGCCAGGCCCCCAAAGGAGGCCGGCAGGAAGACTTCGTATCGTGCACATGCGGTCCCCATGGCGGCGAAAGTAGATGGCTGTACGGATGCACAAGGAAACGCATCCAAAAGCCTCAGTGTGGACCCTGGCCAACCGCTAATAGGGCAAAGAACCTGCCTTGACCAGCAGTTCGCCAAAGGGAGAGACCGGATGGGTCTGAGCCATCCACCCAACGTCCAACCTGCTCACCGCACCTCCATCTCATCCCTCTTGCCGCCGACCCGCCGCCCTCGTCCTCCCTCGGGGCTGGGACTCCCTCCCCCTTCCCATCTGACAGACCACTGCCCTCCCCACTTTCAGAGACTCAGTAAAATCCCATCTCCTCCAAAAGACCTTCCTCACTTCCTCTCCTCCCTCTCCTTTCTGCATCATTGCCCTTGAGCTTGTATCTGTCCCCTTACAGCACCTGATAGTCCGTAATTCATTTACTGATATTAACATCTGTCCCTCTAGACTGCAAGCTCCCTGAGAACAGGGAACACATCTACCAAATCTATTATGCTGTGCTCTCTGCACACAAGAAGCGCCCAATAAATGCCATAAATGGATCAATTATGCTGGTCCTCCCAGCTCACTGGCCGCCTAAGCCAGGGCGGCCAATCATGTGCTTCACCCCGCATCCAGTGTCCAGCCCTCCTGTCCCCTGCCTGGCACGGCTGCATCTCCAGACTCCAGCATTCAGCGTTCATACTGTCCAACGGCAAGTAGCCTCCCTCCACCGCCGTGGCTCCTGCCGTCAAGTGCCGAGGCTCAGAAGTGGACCCCGCGCATACGGGGACCCGGGGGAAGGGGCAACACCTTCCGCTCTGGCACGAGCCAGGGAAGTGGGGGGGTCCGCTCTAGGTTGGGTGGATACGGTCACAAAGACTTCCACGAAACGTCCCAGGAGATGCCATCACGGGACGCCACATGAGTGGTGAGGTCACGGGTGAGGGGGGGTCTGTTCAGGGGAAGGGGCACCTCAGGGCGCATAGTCAATGGTTGAGCACTTCAAAGCGCCTGCACCCCCTGCCTCCCGCCCACACCCCTTTTTCCCAAGCTGGACACAGTGCCCGCCTGCCTTCCCAAGGGCCAGGGAGCGTGATGGTTCCGGAGTGACCCGCTCTGGGCCCAGGGTGACTTCGGTGTGTCACTGTGGGCACAGACGGTAGAACGTGATGACATCATACGGAAAGGAAGGGGGCGGCAGGTTCTCCCACCTCGGGGCAATCCCAGTGTCTTGAAGCCAAGCCAGCCCTTCGGCCGCTTCCGGACGAGGATCGGGTCTGCGGGACGGCTGGCGAGGCCCCAAGTGCCCGCCCAGGTCCCCCCCCTCGGGCCCCCGGGATCCAGGAATCCGGCCGGACGAGCACCTACCTTGTCCTGTCATGTCCCCGAGGCTCCGAAGGGATCCGCCGGAGCGCCTCGTGATCCCTAAAGTCAACAAGGCAGAGGTCACGCTTCTGGCTGAGCTGAGGCAGCATTTCCTGGGGCCCCCGCGGGGGCCGGGGCTCGTCAGGGTTGGGACCGACCGGATCACCGTCCCCCCACCCTCCTGGCTTCAGCTCGCTCTTCCACACCCCGTCCCACCCAAGACCAGCCTCCTCCTGCCCAGCCGGGAGCCTGGATCCAGGCCACCAGGTGCTGAAGGGATTCCAGGCAGTGGGTCCGTCCCGGTGACCCCCAGTGGGCCGGTTCCGCATTAAGGGCGGCCTTGGGGGTCCGTGTTCTGGGGGGGCGTGAGCCCCGTTGGACCTCCCCGTCCACCTTGGAGCCACCCTAAACCCCTGGATCTGCCCTACCCGCCCAGCCTCCGGGAGTCCCGGGGACTCCTACCCCCACCTCCACCCCTCCAGACTTTGGAAGTCTTAAGAGTCCAGCTGGCCTGAATCACAAGGGTTTCAAAACCGGCCTGCGACTCAGGGGCAGCTCCTTGTTTGTTTTATGGTACTTGTTAAGCAAATATTGTTCTAAGCTCTGGAGTAAGTACAAGTCCACTTGGTCAGACCCAAGCCTGGTCCTGCAGAGGGCTCAGCCTGAAGTGGCAGGGAGACTCCCTGTCCCGCAGGAGGCTCACAATCCTAAGTGGGACGGAGAACGGATACTGAATCCCCATTTCACAGTTGAGGCAACTGAGCCCCAGAGAAGTGAAGTGACTTGCTCAGGGTCACACAGCTAGCCATCGGCATAGCCGGGGTGAGAACCCAAGTCCTCTGATTTCCAGGCCTGGGCTCTTTCCACTAGACCACGCTGCTTCCCCTGCTCCTTGGGGCCGGGGCACCATTTGAGAAGCAGCGTGGCCCAGTGGAAAGCGCCCGGGCTTTGGAGTCAGAGGTTATGGGTTCAAATCCCCGCTCCGCCAATTGTCAGCTGTGTGACTTTGGGCAAGTCACTTAACTTCTCTGGGCCTCAGTTCCCTCATCTGTAAAGTGGGGATGAAGACTGTGAGACCCCTGTGGGACAACTTGATCACCTTGTAACCTCCCCACCGCTTAGAACAGGGCTCTGCGCATAGTAAGCGCTTAATAAATGCCATTGGTACTATTATTATTATTTTGTCCTACTTTCCCCAATCCCTAGGATGGTGTCTTCCCGGGGTCAGGGGGACCCTGGAGAAATCCTGTGACGGCCTGCCTGCTTGGCAGGGCTGACTCCCGGATGGGGGTGTGGCCCTGTAACAGGCCCTTAGGGGCCCTCTTCGGAACAAAGCACTGGGCTCCTGTTCATCTTTTAATCCGGGTTTCTAATTAGAACACTTACTAAGTGCCTCTTCCTCAGAAGAGCTGGGGTCGATCCAGGAGGATGGGCTCAGATCCCATCAGCTCCCCACCCCTCACAGGGCTCACAGTCCACCCACACAGTTCACGGGCCGAGGGAGAGTGGGACCTCACTCTTCATTTTACAGATGAGGAAACTGAGGCTCAGAGAGGGGGCATGACTTGCCCCACGTGACACAGCAGGCCAGAGGCAGAGCTGGGACTGGAACGGGGATCCTATCCCTCTAGACTGCAAGCTTCTTGGGGGCAGGGCAGGGAAGCAGCATGGCTCAGTGGAAAGAGTACGGGCTTTGGAGTCAGAGGTCATCATCAATCGTATTTATTGAGCGCTTACTGTGTGCAGAGCACTGTACTAAGCGCTTGGGAAGTACAAGTTGGCAACATATAGAGACGGTCCCTACCCAACAGCGGGCTCACTCGGCCTCCATGAGGTAACCCGGCAAGCCCACCTGCCCTGTGTACCTCCTTCTGGGTGCCAAAGAAGGCAGAGGCGGGACCCATGTGGTGCAGCAAGGCCCCGGTTTCAAACCATCAATGGCATCTATTACTTTTTTTATGGAATTTGTTCAGCGCTTCCAATATGCCAAGCACTGCACTAAGCACTTAGGTAGATCCAAGCTAATCAGGTTGGACACAGTCCCTGTCCCACAGGGGGCTCACGCTCTTAAACCCCATTTTACAGAGGAGGGCACTGAGGCTCGGAGAAGTGAAGTTCCTTGCCCGAGATCACCTAGCGCAAGTGGACTGTGAGCCCACTGTTGGGTAGGGACTGTCTCTATATGTTGCCAATTTGTACTTCCCAAGCACTTAGTACAGTGCTCTGCACATAGTAAGCGCTCAATAAATACGATTGATGATGATGAGGATGGAGAAGCCGGTACGACAGCACTTATTGAGCACTTGCTGTGCCCAGAGCACTGTACCAAGTCCAATACAACGGAGTTGGTGGCCATGTTCCCCACCCACAAGGTTTTCCCATAGGGCCGGACGTCTGTTCTCTCCCCAGACTGCCCATATTCCCTCCGGGGAGCCTGGGCTCCGGCCTTGCCCCTCGCCCCCCGCGCCCAGCGCAGATGCAGGACGAAGGAGAGCCTGTGTGTAGCTCTACAGAGACGGGTGGTTTCTTTTTCACTTGGGGCAGGGCTGTGGCCACCACTGTTTAAACAACCCCAGCACCACCCAGGCCTCCTCCGGCACCTCTCTCCTCTCAAAGGTGCCCATTCACAGCCGCGCTCAGCATCCCAGCATCCCTCATCTGCCCCCGACAGGCGCGGGGGAGGAGGGGGGCCCTTCTCCCTGCCCTCCGGGCGCAGAAAGCGAGGCTCCCGGAAGGCGACGGACTTTCCCCAGGTCACCCAGAAAGCCCAGGGTGAAGAATCCAGGCCTCCTTCCTCATGGCCCTGGGCCCCTCCTTCGGCTCCTCCCCGCTTCTTTTAGTTTTAAATGGTATTTGTTCAGTGCTTACTATGTCCCAGGCACTGTACTAAGCGCTGGGGTAGATACAAGACAGTCAGGTCGGACACAGTCCGTGTCCCACACGGGGCTCCCAGTCTTAATCCCGATTTTACAGATGAGGTCACTGAGGCCCAGAGATGTAAAGTGAGTTTCCCAAGGCCACGCAACAGACAAGCGGCAGAGTCGGCTTTAGAACCCAGGTCTTTCTGACTCCCAGGTGCCCATGCTCTATCCCCTAGGCCGCACTCCTTCTCTGGGCACTTCAGCCCATACTCCCTGCCGCTGCCTGGTTCCTCCTCCTGAAACCTCGCTCGCCTCAGGCCTCACCTCCCACCCTCCAAGGGCTGCCCACCTCCGTCCACACTGAGCAAAGCCTCCTTTCCACTGGCTTCCAGGCTCTCCAGCACGGCGGGCGGCTCTCCTCAGCCCCCACCGCCTCCCGGCTCACGCTCTTCATTCCTCCCAAACCCGCCTCCCGCCTCTAATTCACTTTGGTCTCAGCCACCTCCGACCCGCCCCACCTCCAACCCCGTGCCCGCTAGACCTCAGCCCGGCCCACCTTCAAAGCCCTCCCCGACTGAGTCTAAATACCCCAAATCTTACCAACCCATCAGTCCCCGCTTGCATTTTGGGATCTAAGCTCAACCTCAGCACATTTCCCTACGGATCTGCAAGGTTACGCGCGGTGACACTGAATCAATCAATCAATCAATCGTATTTATTGAGCGCTTACTATGTGCAGAGCACTGTACTAAGCGCTTGGGAAGTACAAATTGGCAACATATAGAGACAGTCCCTACCCAACAGTGGGCTCACAGTCTAAAAGGGGGAGACAGGGAACAAAACCAAACATACTAACAAAATAAAATAAATAGAATAGATATGTACAAGTAAAATAAATAAATAAATAAATAAATAGAGTAATAAAAATGTACAAACATATATACATATATACAGGTGCCGTGGGGAAGGGAAGGAGGTAAGATGGGGGGGAAGACACTGAAGACAAAAGCAGGGGCTTATTGGGGTGGGGGCTGCGCTACCATCTGACAAGAGCCTCAGGCCTGGGAGAGGAGGCGAGATGCAACATAGGATACACTCGATCCCATGACCGCTGGCTCCAGGACTGAAGTGAGCGCTCAATTAGTACCATCGACTGATTGTAGTGGCAGCAGTAGCACTCCCTAAGCACCCGCTAGGTGCGATGCCCTGTACTAAGCGCTCAGGAAGCACCAAAGAGCACAAAGGCACGGGTCTGGGAGTTAAAAGACCCAGGTTTTGCCCTTAGCCTGCTGGGTGACCTTGGGCAAACCACTGCCTGGCCCCGGTGCCCCCCTTCGGCCTGCTCGCCCACCGAACCAAGCCACTTTGGGGCAGTGGGGGTGGGGAGAAACCAGCATGGGCGTTGGGTTTCTGGGGCCGGCTTGTGTTCGATTTACACTGTGTATTTTCCTCAACTGAAAGGACTCGTGCTCCACAGTGCCAGTCTGTCTCTGGCACGGAGAAAACGCAGAACATTTTCCGTTATTAAGAGAAAGTTGGGGGGGGAGCACAAAATCTCAAACCCCCAAACCTCAAGGCCCACGCCCCTGCCCAGACAAGAGAGGCCTTCCTTCCCCTCCCCTCCTTTTCCCTCACCCTTGGCAGGCCCAGGGCCAACAGCGCAGGGCTTGGGTGGGCAATGGAGGGGGGGGCTGCAGTGGCCTAGAAAAAGGACTGACACCCCACTTTGCCACCCAGACAGCCTGCTGCTTCTAACCACGGTTTAAAAATAGAGCAGGAGGAGGAGTAAGAGGGAGGGAAGGAAAAGGGGCACTAAGCAAATGCTTTGCACCACTCCTGCCCCTCTTTTTAGCAGGTCCTCAGAAGGGCCTGGAAAGAAGTCAGGCAAAGCCCTAAAAAAACCCCGAGGCATGCCCTGAATACCACAGCTCAGGGTTGCCAACTTGTACTTCCCAAGCGCTTAGTACAGTGCTCTGCACACAGTAAATGCTCAATAAATACGATTGATTGACTGATTGATTGCAGGGGCATTGAGACTCGGAGCCTGGCATGGAGTGGGAGGGGCTGCTGAGCAGAGCCATCCCCTGGGAATCCTGCTGGGTGCTTGGGACCCACTGAGGGGGAAGTGGTGGGAAGGGGCTCCCTGGGAGAGGACATCGGTGCCCCACCCTCACCCCCATCCCCAGGTTGGACGCAGGAAGCCCTCCATGATTTATTCCCCACGCTCTCACTGCATCGACCCAACAGCCACCCTTAGTGCTTATGTATTGTATTCCTCTCCTCTGCACTGATGGTCCCTCTAGACCTTAAGCTCGTTCTGGGCAGGGAACACATCTGCTAATTTTGTGGTACTGGGCTCTCCCAAGCACTTTCTGCATAGAACAGGCGCTAAATAAACACCACTGCTTGATTGGTTCTTTGATGATGGATTTGTTTCTCTCACCCTGATAAAATTGCGCTTTGTTTTTATGGTATTTATTAAGCGCTTACTACGTTCCAGGCAGCGTACTAACACAAAGGTAGATACAAGCAAACCAGGCTGGACACAGTCCAGGTCCCACACAGAGCTAACCAGGGAGGACACAGTTCCCTCAAGGGGAGAGAGAGAACAGGTAGTGAATGAAGCTCTATTTTACAGAGGAGGAAAACGAGGCCCAGAGAAATGACTTGCCCAAGGTCACCCAGCAACTGACGGAGCCAGGACTAGAAGCCACATGCTCTATTTCTCAGGTCCTGGCTCTTTCCCCTAGGCCTTCGGGCAGTACTCACAATCCCCTCCCCCAGTGCAGGCTGGGCAGCCGGCCTGGGCTTCCTCCCAGGTGCCTCTTTTTTTTAATGGGATTTGTTAAGCGCTTACTATGTGCCAGGCACCGCTCTAAGTACCGGGGCAGATACAAGCTAATCAGGTTGGACACAGTCCCTGTCCCAACCTGGGCTCACAGTCTTGATCCCCATTTTCCAGATGAGGACACTGAGGCCCAGAGAAGTGAAGCGGCTTGTCCAAGGTCCCACAGCAGACAAGTGGAAGAGCCAGAACTAGAACCCGGGTCCTTCTGACTTCGGGGCCTGAGCTCTATCCACTGGGCCATGCTTTTTCTCAGGGACAGGCGCATGTGTACACACTGGGATCCTTTTCCCCCTACTTGTGGGGGGGGGGGGGGGGGGTGTACACACACACACACCCCACACACAATTTCTGGCACCTATTGGGTGCAGAGTGGATAGATGGAACGGGTGGCGGGGCAGGGAGACCCCTCAGGGCGCAGAGCAGGTAGGTGGGATGGGTGGCAGGACAGGGGGAGCCCCAGGCAGTGGCAGGCACAGCTTCCGGGAGGGAGGGAGGGGCGGGCAGGCCGGTCAGGCCCCTGACCGGTGGCGTTCCTGACTCAGAGCCTGGCCGGGAACCCTGGCAATCCCAGGATGTGGTCGCCAGGCTGCTCAGTGACCCCAGACACCAAGGAGGGGAAGGGGAGGCAGGGCAGGGGGAAAGGGGAGGTACTTGAGGTGCTGATTGTGTCAATCCATGAGTGAGAGGTAAGCACGCTGGCTGAGTGCCCCAAGAGAGTGTAAGTAGCTTGGGGGGCAGAGGGGACATGTTTTGGGGAAGGGGAGTTGGGGGGGAAGGGTAGGGCCGCTCTGCTCTCCAGGCCCAAGGGCTTCATGAAGAATCGGCGCCCCGACGAGCTTGGATGTGAGGAGACAAGGAGAAAACCTTGGCAACGGGGAAAATCTTGCCTATCCTCGCCCACATCCTCCCTCTGGCCTGGAATTCTCTCCCCCTTCACATCCGGCATACCACGTCTCTCCTCATCTTCAAAGCCCTTCTCAATTCACACCTCCTCCAAGGGGCCTTCCCTGCCTGAGCTCTCTCTTTTCCCCTACTCGATCTACCGGATAACGGGACCCAGCAGGGGACGTCACCGGGAGGCTGGACCACGGGACCTTGGGGGCTCAGAGCACCGGGGCCAAAGGGGCAAAAATGCTTCTGACGCCCAGCCCAGGGGAGGAGCGAAGCCCTGGCAGACGGGCAGGAGTTGAACGCCCTCTGAACAGCCTCCCAGCCCCAATAACGACTGGCACAGCCTGCGGCCGGAACCGACACACCTGCTGTTTAAGCTCTGGCTGGAACATACTTCCTCCTCCTCTCTGCACATTACTCTAGTGTCCGTCTCCTCCACTAGACTGGAAGCTCCTTGAAGTTGGGGAGCACTGAACAAAGTGAGTGCTCAATAAATACAACTGATTAAGCCCCTGACAGGCACTCTCCTAAGGGGCAGGAGGCAGAGGAGAGAAGCTGCCCACCTGCAGTCTGTCGATCAGACAAGTGCAGGCATCGTTTGAGAGTCCCAGGGGGCCAAGAGGGGTTCTGGGGGACTGTTCCCAAGTCCGAGATTTCCGAAGCCGCCAGACTCCCCCAGGGTGGGGACTGGGGGCCGCAGGAGGGACTGAGACTGCTGGCTCCCAGCTGCTTGGCTCTGTCACCCAGATACACCAGGAATATGCCGGCATGGCCCTGGCAGGGCAGCAAGTGGGTTGGGAGGGCCTGGGGGCCGGCTGGGGGCAGGAAGCCAACTGCGACAGGAGAGGTGGGGCTGGGCCTCGGGCATCTGCAGCCCCCACATGCCCAGACCCTGGGGATACGACGGACATGGCCCCGGGCACTCCCAACTGCCCTTGAAACCTGGCTGGAAGCCACACACACCGGCCATCTCCAGCCTTCCTAGTCCTCCTCGTCCTCCTCTTCACAACCTTCCCCTTCTGGGCCCACCTGCCGAGCCTCTTCTTTCTCCCCAGGCGCCTCTCTGTGCCACTTGGCAAAGTCAACTTTCTATCCCGGGGTGCCCCCTTCCTCTCTAGGCCAGTTGGCTCAGCCTGGCCCTGCCCACACCCTGCTCCTGCCCCCAGCCCCATTATGGCACTCACCTGAGTAAGAGGATTTCTTCATGCTGCTGCTGCTGCTGGGCAAGGGGCATGGGAGGTGAACTCCGGGGGGGTGGCAGCTCCACAGGTTTCTGTTAATCCCAGGAGGGAGGACGAGAGGAAGGAGGAGGAAGAGGTAGAGGAGGAGGAGGAGGAGGAGTCTTGTGCCTGCGGGCTCCTACCTGCAAGGCGAGGCCCTCGCTCCTCCCTAGCCGGGCCCGGCCCGTGCCTGCCGCGCTGTCCCAAGTCTCCCCAGTCTTGCCAGTCTCCCGGTCCCCATCGTCCTCCGCTTACACCTCACCTGATGAGCAGCGTGCAGGATGGGCCGATCCATCGAGGCGGCGGGGGCCGGGGCACACAACTCCTCAATTCGAGATTCCCCTCTCCGTTCCCGGGGTGGCCTTTCCGCTCCCCGGGTCCGTCACGGGCCCGGCGGAGACTGATGGCCCTCGGTCACACGAGCCGGCCCCGTCCCGGCTCCCCGGCCCCTGCCCGGGACCCCCCAGCTCCCCTCCGCCGCCACCGATGGTTCGTCTCTTGGCAGCCAAGGCCAGGTTCAAAACCAAGGCCAGGGTTAAGTTCAAAGTGCGGCTGGCCGGGCTGGCTGGGGTGGCAATTAGGGGAAGGGCTGCGGTGGGCCCCTGCGCCCACCCCAGCCCAAAGCCCGACGGCCCACACCCACCATTTCCAGGGGGAGCAGGAAAGCCCCCTCCCAATCCACTCTTGTTTCAATCAATTAGTGGTCCTTACTGAGCGCTTACTGTGTGCACAGCACTGGACTGAGAGCTTGGGAAAGGACAATACAAACGGAGGTGGTAGAGTAGACTGTGAGCCCGCTGTTGGGTAGGGACCGTCTTTATAGGATGCCGACTTGTACTTCCCAAGCGCTTAGTACAGTGCTCTGCACACAGTAAGCGCTCAATAAATACGATTGAATGAATGAATGAATGAATTACCTGAGACACAGAGAAGTGAAGCGACTCGCCCAAGGTCACACGGCAGAAAAGGGGCAGAGCCAGGATTAGAACCCAGGTCCTTCTGACTCCCAGGCCCGTGGTCTATCCACTAGGCCATGCTGTTCCTCTAGGCCCGCTGTTGGGTAGGGACCGTCTCTACATGTTGCCAACTTGTACTTCCCAAGCGCTTAGTACAGTGCTCTGCACATAGTAAGCGCTCATTCTAGACTGTGAGCCCGTTGCTGGGTAGGGATTGTGTCTATTTGTTGCCGAATTGTACTTTCCAAGTGCTTAGTACAGTGCTCTGCACACAGTAAGCGCTCAATAAATACAATTGAATGAATGAATGAATAAATACGATTGAATGAATGAACACAATAGCTGCCCACAAAGACCTGGCCGTCTGCTGTGTGCTGAGCACTGTACTAAGCGCTAGGGAGAATACAATATAACAGAGCCGGTGAACACGATCCCTGCCCACAAAGAGCTGACAGTCTGCTATGTACAGAGCACTGTACTAAGCACTTGGGAAAGGACAACACAATAGAGTGGGTAGGCCGGATCCCTGCCCACAAGAAGCTGACAGTCTCCAGTCTCTCAGGCCCCGGGGACTAATTCCCCGCCCACAAGCCCATATGACCTCCAGTCAGCACCCCAAGAAGGGCCAGGGTCCTCCTTCTCCCTAGGACTCCATGATCGTTGAGAATTTGGGGCTCCTTTGACCTGGGAGTAATAGCACTGATAGTATTTATTGAGTCCAGAGCACTGTACTAAGCGCTGGGACAGAATACACCAGTCCAATCCAGGCAGGACCCTGGCCCTATCCCCTGCCCCCCACCCCTTCCCATTCAATCGTATTTATTGAGCGCTTACTGTGTGCAGAGCACTGTACTCCCTTCTCTGCAAGTCACTCAATCTCTCTGGGCCTCAGTATCCTCATTTTATTCCCAAGCACTTACTACAGTGCTCTGCACACAGTAATCACTTAATAAATGATTGATTGAAAGGCACAGGATACAATGAGATCCCCAGTGTCTCTTCATCTGAGATCGTGAGCCCCAAGGATGACGGGGGTTAAGTTGGATCTGATTATTCTGTAGCTATCTAACTCATTCATTCATTCAATCATATTTATTGAGCGCTTATTGTGTGCAGAGCACTGTACTAAGCACTTGGGAAAGTATAATATAAGAATAAACAGAAACATTCCCTGCCCAAGCTTATATCAATCAATCAATCAATCGTATTTATTGAGCGCTTACTGTGTGCAGAGCACTGTACTAAGCGCTTGGGAAGTACAAGTTGGCAACATATAAAGACAGTCCCTACCCAACAGTGCGCTCACAGTGGGCTTATAGTCTAATGCTTGGCACATGAGTGCTTCATTAATATTATAATCAGGGTTCCTGGAGCTATTCTTCAGATAGGGAAACTGAGGCATGAGATGAAGAAGGGCCTTCCCCTGGGGGAATGTCCTGTCCAGGTTGACTGACCTTAGAAGAGGTGAGAGGCAATATGGCTTAGTGAATAGAGCATGGGTCTGGGAATCAGAAGGACCTGGGTTCCAATCCCAGCTCTGCTACTAGTCTGCTGTGTGACCTGGGACAAGTCACTTCACTTCTCTGGGCCTCAGTGACCTCCTCTGTAACATGGGGATGAAGACTCAGAACCCCATATGGGACATGGACTGTGTCCAATCTGATTAGCGCTTAGTACAGTGCTTAACAAATACCATAAAAACAAAAGGTGGTCTTTTAGGGTCCACTGGGAACCTGAGGAAGGAAATGGCTTCCTGAGAGGGATGCGGGAGCTACCCTGTCCCCTCAGGACAGGGAAGCGTGTGCCGGCTTATTCCCGGAACTGGCTTACTTGCGCTCTCTGCTCCCTCCCCACCCTCTCCTCACTGCGCTGCTTCCAAACTGCCAGATTCCCGAGGCTACAAATATTCAAAAATGAATCATACCCACTCCCCTCTCCTCCCCTCCCCTCCCCTTTTGTCGCCGCAGGGCTCAGTCTTCCCGGATGGGATGGGATGGGATGGAATGGAGGCTTGGCTCGATTACCCTGGCCTCCTACATTCCCCTTCCCGGCCCCCCAAGCCCCTTTTCTGGTCCCCGGAGGAAATGTGATCAGCTGGCTTCCACCCCACAGGGGGCCAGGGAGGAGGGTGGGTGGGGAGAAGTCTTAATCCCCATTTTACAGATGAGAGATCTGAGGCTCAGAGAAGTTAAGTGACTTGCCCAAAGTCACACAGCTGACAAGTGGCGGAGCTGGGATTAGAACCCATGACCTCTGGCTCCCAAGCCTGGGCTCTTTCCACTGAGCCACGCTGCTTCTCTAAGTCTCGTAGGGGCAGGGACTGGGGGAGTGAGGAGTGTCTCCAACTCACCACATCTTCCCTCCCCGGCCCCAACACCCCCCCACACTGGTCCCGCCTCCCACGGGAGGTGGTTTTCCCTGCTGGCCTACCCAGCAGGGCCTCCCCTGCTCCCTGGCCTGGTTGGGGGCTTGGAGGTGGACTCATCCCCCACTCCCCACTCCCCTGGCACTCGGACAGCTGGGCACCCAGACCCACGCCCTCCCTGGGGGCAGCGCCCGAGGCAGGACTCAGGTCTCGGACCCCAGGTGGGGGGAGGGTGGCAGTCGCCTCACCATGAGATCCTGGGTGCGGGACTGGCTCTGGGTCTGACTTAGCCTGTGCCCACCCTAGGGTCTGGCACAAAGCAAGTGCTGACTAAATGCCATCCCTGGAAGTGGCGGTGACGCATCAGCTCCCTGGACAGGTTGGGGGCGGGGGGGAGCGGGGATGGGGTGGGTGTGAGGGGGCATCAAGAAGGCTTCTAACCCAAAGGTGGCAAGGGAAGGGGAAGTTAAAGGACAGCCATCTGTCCATTCGCCCGCCCGCGGGCTGGCCATTCTCCACAGTGCAGTGGGATGGGGAAAATCCCTTCGGCCTTCCAAGAGGAGAACCGTGGCGAGCCTTGGAATGGGCTGGAAGGCCCCACACAATCCCCCCCGCCCGACACGCCTGGGAAGAGAAGCTAGGAACTCCCATTGAAGCCCAGCTCCCCAGCTGGGACATTCATTCATTCATTCAATCGTATTTATTGAGCACTTACTGTGTGCAGAGCACTGTACTAAACGCTTGGGAAGTCCAAGTTGGCAACACATAGAGACGGTACCTACCCAACAACGGGCTCACGGTCTAGAAGGGGTACTGAATCCCCATTTTAAGGGATCCGTTCATTTTCACCTCAGTGCCATTTCCCCCCAAATGGTCAAGGTCTGGTTACCATGGAGACGGGGTCCCCGGGGCCTAGCACCCAGCTACCAATCAATCAATCAATCGTATTTATTGAGCGCTTACTGTGTGCACAGCACTGTACTAAGCGCTTGGGAAGTACAGGTTGGCAACATATAGAGACAGTCCCTACCCAACAGTGGGCTCACAGTCTAGAAGGGGGAGACAGAGAACGAAACCAAACATATTAACAAAATAAAATAAATAGAATAGATATGTACAAGTACAATAAATAAATAGAGTAATAAATATGTACAAACATATATACATATATACAGGTGCTGTGGGGAAGGGAAGGAGGTAAGACGGGGGGCTGGAGAGGGGGACGAGGGGGAGAGGAAGGAGGGGGCTCAGTCTGGGAAGGCCTCCTGCCAGCAGCTTGCCAGTCCCTCTGCCCGGGCTGTTCTGTAGGCGGTAATTAGAGTGGTACTTGTTAAGCACTTTCTAGGTGCCAAGGACTGTGCTAAATGCTGGGGTAGACACAACAAGATCATCAGGTCAGATGCATGGGGCTCACAGCCTAGGTAGACAGGAGAACAGGCACAGCCCCCATTTTACAGAAGAGGAAACTGAGGCCCAGAAAAGGGAAGTGACTTGCCCAAGGTCACAAGGCAAGCCAATGAGAAGCTGTGTGGCCTAGTTGAAAGAGCAGGGGCCTGGGAGTCAGAGGACCTGAGTTCTAATCCCAGCTCTGCCACTTGTCTGCTGTGTGACCTTGGGAAAGTTAATTCACTTCTCTGGGCCTCGATTATCATCATCATCATCATCAATCGTATTTATTGAGTGCTTACTGTGTGCAGAGCACTGTACTAAGCGCTTGGGAAGTACAAGTTGGCAACATATAGAGACGGACCCTACCCAACAGTGGGCTCACAGTCTAAAAGGGGGAGACGGAGAACAAAACCAAACATACTAACAACAAAATAAAATAAATAGAATAGATATGTACAAGCATATATACATATATACAGGTGCTGTGGGGAAGGGAAGGAGGTAAGATGGGGGGATGGAGAGGGGGACGAGGGGGAGAGGAAGGAAGGGGCTCAGTGTGGGAAGGCCTCCTGGAGGAGGTGAGCTCTCAGTAGGGCCTTGAAGGGAGGAAGAGAGCTAGCTTGGCGGATGGGCAGAGGGAGGGCATTCCAGGCCCGATTACCTCATCTATAAAATAATAATAATAATAATGATGGCATTTATTGAGCGCTTACTATGTGCAAAGCTCTGTTCTAAGCACTGGGGAGGTTACAAAGTGATCAGGTTGTCCCACGGGGGGCTCACAGTCTTCATCCCCATTTCACAGATGAGGTCACTGAACTGAGGCCCAGCGAAGTTAAGTGACTTGCCCAAAGTCACACAGCTGACAAGTGGGGAGCTGAGATTTGAACCCATGACCTCTGACTCCAAAGCCCGGGCTCTTTCCACCGAGCCACGCTGCTTCTCTGAGGATGAAGTCCGGGGAGCCCACGTGGGACGTGGACTGTGTCCAACCTGATTAGCTTGTATCTACCCCAGAGCTCAGTACAGTGCCTAGCACATCATAAGTACTTAATAAATACCATAAAACCAAAAAGTGGTGGGGCTGGGATGAGAACCCGGACTCTTTCCACTAGACCACTCAGGTAAACCCGCAGCTTTCCAGGGCCTGTAGGCCTGAGGTTAAGAAATACAAAACAACAATTACCCAGAATGGGGATGAGGCTGACCACAGACGACACAGCCAGAGGAAATAAATGTAAAATGTGAAATGGAGAAGCAGCGTGGCCTAGTGGAAAGAGCCCGGCCCTGGGAGACAGAGGACCTGGGTTTTCATCCCAGGTCCGCCAGCTACCTGCTGTGTGACCTTGGGCAAGTCGCTTCACTTCTCTGGGCCTCAGTTACCTCATCTGTAAAATGGAGATTAAATCCACCTCCCTCCAATTTGGACTGTGAGTGCCCCGTGGGACAGGGACTGTCCCCAACCTGAAAAACCTGTGTCCACCCCAGCGCTTAGAACAGTGCTTGACACCCAGTAAGCCCTTAACACCATGAACAAAAAAAATTTAAAAAGCTACAGCAAGAGGAGGAAAGGAAGAGGAAACCTTTCCTCTCCATCCAAACTGCTACCACGCTGATCCAAGACAGGACGACAGCATTCATTCATTCAATCGTATTTACTGAGCGCTTACTGGGTGAGGAGCACTGTGAAGCAGTGAGAAGCAGCGTGGCTTGGTGGAAAGAGCACAGACTTTGGAGTCAGAGGTCATGGGTTCAAATCCCGGCTCTACCGATTGTCAGCTGCGTGACTTTTGGCAAGTCACAACTTCTCTGGGCCTCAGTTACCTCATCTGTAAAATGGGGATGAAGACAGTGAGCCCCCGTGGGACAATCTGATCACCTTGTAACCTCCCCAGTGCTCAGAAAAGGGCTTTGCACATAGTAAGAGCTTAATAAATGCCATTATTATTATTACTAAGCCCTTGGGAAAGTGCAAAGTACTCAGCACACAGTAAGCACTCAATAAATACGATTGAATGAATACAACAATAAACAGTGACATTCCCTGCCCCCAAGGAGCTTACAGTCTAGAGAGGCATCAGCCTCCTCCCTGACTAGTCCCCGGCCAGACCTCAGTGAGGGAGGAAAGCCAGAAGGAGGGTCCCACCTGATGATTTTGCATCTACCCCGGCGGCGCTTAGAACAGAGCGTGACACAATGTAAAGGCTTAACAAGGGCTCCCCGCACATCCACCAAACTAGCTCTCTTCCTCCCTTCAAAGCCCTACTGAGAGCTCACCTCCTCCAGGAGGCCTTCCCACACTGAGCCCCCTCCTTCCTCTGCCCCCTTCCCCCAATCCCCCCTTGCCTTACCTCCTTCCCCTCCCCACAGTATATGTATATATGTTTATATGCATTTATTACTCTATTTATTTTACTTGTACATATTTATTCTATTTATTTTATTTTGTTAATATGTTTTGTTTTGTTGCCTGTCTCCCCCTTCTAGACTGTGAGCCCGCTGTTGGGTAGGGCCCGTCTCTATATGTTGCCAACTTGTACTTTGCAAGCGCTTAGTACAGTGCTCTGCACACAGTAAGCACTCAATAAATACGATTGAATAAATGAATGAACGAACGTGGCTCAATGGAAAGAGCACGGGCTTTGGAGTCAGAGGTCATGGGTTCGAATCCCAGCTCTGACAGTTGTCAGCCGCGTGACTTTGGGCAAGTCACTTAACTTCTCCGTGCCTCAGTGACCCCATCTGTAAAATGGGGATTAAGACTGTGAGCCCCCTGAGGGACAACCTGATCACCTTGTAACCTCCCCAGCGCTTAGAATCAATCGTATTTATTGAGCGCTTACTGTGTGCAGAGCACTGTACTAAGCGCTTGGGAAGTACAAGTTGGCAACATATAGAGACAGTCCCTACCCAACAGTGGGCTCACAGTCCACTTAGAACAGTGTAAAGCACTTAGAACAGTGCTTTGCACATAGTAAGCGCTTAATAAATGCCATCATTATTATTATTATTATTAAATACCGTAAAAAAAATTTAAAAAAAGGAAGCGCTCTTTCCTGCAGGCGGTTCCACCTCGCGACACCAGAGGGCGCTGGGCCCCTGGGAGTGTGGTCCTGCCTCTCGGCCTCCTGCCACCCAAATTTTACATTATTGTTATTATTATTATTAATAATTATGTATTATCATTATTAACTAATGATTATTATATATTATTATTATTATGATGTATTCCGGCGGCTGACAGCCCAATCACAATTATTATTCCGGCTGCCTGGGGGCCACAGGGCCCAGCTGCTGGGCAGGAGGGGCCCGGAGAGGCCTTGATTGATTTCTGGCTGGACAGCTGGGCACGCCGGCCCCCGCTCCCTGGGGAGGGCACCCCCACTGCCCAGGGCACCCCACGACCCGGCCCAGTAAACAGGGTGACGCTGTCTTCTCCTCGGCTTTTCAGGGAGCCTGCTAGTACAGTGCTCTGCACACAGCAAGCACTCAATAAATACGCTTGAATGAATGGAAAATGCTGACCCTGGGTGAAGAACCCCTCCTTCCCCTCCACTGTGAGCCCTAAGAGGGGCAGGGACTGCATCCCACCCCATTAGATTGCACCTTCCCCAGTGCTAAGTATTAATTCATGCATTCAATCGTATTTACTGGGCGCTTACTGTGTGCAGAGCACTGGACTAGTACTTGGAAAGTACAATTCAGCAACAGAGAAAGACAGTCCCTGCCCACAACGGGCTCATGGTCTAGAAGGGGGGGAGACAGACATCAAAACAAGTAAACATGTATCAATAGAATCAATATAAATAGAATTATAGGTATATGTACACATCAAAACAAGTGAACGGGCATTAATATATAGAGAGAAGCAGCGTGGCTCAGTGGAAAGAGCACGGGCTTGGGAGTCAGAGGTCATGGGTTCGAATACCAGCTCTGCCACTTGTCAGCTGTGTGACCTTGGGCAAGCCACTTCACTTCTCTGTGCCTCAGTTCCCTCATCTGTAAAATGGGGATTAAGACTGTGAGCCCCACGTGGGACAACCTGATCACCTTGTATCCCCCCCCAGCGCTTAGAACAGTGCTTTGCACATAGTAAGCGCTTAACAAATACCATCATCATCATATAGGATTATAGGTATGTACATATATGCACAAGTACAGTGCCTGTGGCTGTTTACTGCTCTATTGTCCTCTCTCAGGGGCTTAGTGCAGGGCTCTGCACACAGTAAGTGCCCAATAAATACGACTGAATGAATGGCTTATAGAAAGTGTTTAACAAGTGCCACCACCACCATCATCATCATCATCATGTCCATAACTGGCCTGCACTGATAGCAGGAGATGCTGAGGTCCAGGGTCGCCCCTGGCCCTCCCCTCCGGACCCTAGGCCCACCCCCTGGCCCTGGGCCCGACCCCAGCCATTCATTCATTCAATCAAATTTATTGGGCGCTTACTGTGTGCAGAGCACTGGACTAAGCACTTTGGAGAGGACACTAGAACCACAGACACATTCCAGTCCACAACGAGCTCAGTCTAGAGACCGGGCATCCCTCGCCCCCAACCTGAGCCCGCTGACTCTGGCGGGGTCTTCCCATCGCAGGCAGCCCCCCACCCCACTGCCCTCTCCTCACAATGCCCTGCGATCCCACCGGCGGCTAGTAGAGGCCTGGAGCCCCCGACCCAAACCCAAACCAGACCAGACCAGACTCAGACCAAACCAGACCAGGCCTAGACCAGACCAGTCCCAGACCAGACCAGACCAGGCCAAGACCACACCAGGCCCAGACCACACCAGTCCCAGACCAGACCCAAACCAGATCGTACCAGAACAGACCAGGCCCAGACCAGAACAGGCCCAGGCCAGATCAGCCCAGACCAGGCCCAGACCAGATAAGACCAGGCCCAGACCAGGCCCAGACCAGACCAGGCCCAGACCAGACCAGGCCCAGGCCAGATCAGACCAGACAGGCCCAGACCAGATCAGACCAGGCCCAGACCAGATCAGACCAGACCAGGCCCAGACCAGACCAGACCAGATCAGACCAGACCAGGCCCAGATCAGATCAGACCAGACCAGGCCCAGACCAGGACCGGAGGACGAGGCCGGGAGGGGGAGAGAACCGGGAGAGCAGGGGGAGAGAGCAGGGGGAGGGGACGAGGAGAGGAGAGGAAGAGGACAGTAGGGAGAAAGGAAAGGGAGAGCAAGGAGAGAGGAAGGGGAGAGGAGGGAGAGAGGAAGGGGAGAGCAGGGGGAGAGGAGGAAGAGAGCAGGGAGAGGGGAGGAAGAGAGGAAGGGGAGAAGAGGGAAAGAGGAAGGGGAGACAGGGAGAGGAGGCTGCTGACTCTTTCCGCCCACAACCCTGGAAGCCAAATCTAGGGTACAGAGAGTTGGAGAGCAACTCGGCCTTCCATTCGCCTCCCTTTTCTCCCCACTGCCCCTTTAAAATAGGCCTTCAATCAATCAATCAATCCATGGTATTCATAGAGCACCTGCTGAGTGGAGGGCACTGTTCCGAATGCTGAGGGGGCACACCGAGAGCACAACACTGGACTGAAGACTGAGGGGAGCACACCAGGAGCAGAGCACACCAGGACCAGAGCAAACGGTTTCTGCCCTCAGAGGGCTGTCAATCTAGTGGAGTCGGACACCCAGGTGATTTATCAATAGTGGGAGCAGGGGGTCAGGCCTGGGGTGAAATCGCAGAATCATCATCATCAATAGTATTTACTGACTACTTCCTATGAGCAGAGCACTGTACCAAGCACTTGGGAGAATACAATCCAACTGAATCGACATCCATGACCAAGGGCTAAGGGCAGGTGGGAGAATCTCCCTCAGTAACTGCCTGGTCACAGGGCGGCAGTTCGGCCTAGTGGAAAGAGCCCGGGCCTAAGAGCCGGAGGTTCTAATTCCGGCTCCACCACCTGTCAGCTGTCAGACCTTAGGCAAGTCACTTCATTGCTCTGGGCCTCAGTTTCCTCATCTTCAAAATGGACATTAAATACCAGTTCCCCCTCCTGCTCAGGGCAGGGACTGTGTCCGACCGGATTATCCTGTATCTAGCCCAGCACTTGGCATTTAGTAAAGGCTCATCATCAGCTAGAATGACTATTATTATGAATGGTTTCGGGTCAGCAGGAAACACACATGCGTGCACACACACACCAAAGGCTGCTGGCCCATGACACTGATTTCTAACCTCTTTCAGAACTTCTGAGGAAGTTCACAGGAAAAAAAATGAAAGACAGGCAGCCCAGCGGCCACTGCTTTCACTAAGATGCGGTGACAACACATCAGATGAGGACTCACAAATTCCTGGGGCCTCAGTTTGCCAATCTGTAAAACGGGGTCTAAGCCTCATGGGGCAGTCGGAAGCTGGGTGAGAGGGGATGGGGGGCAGGTCCTGGATCTCAACCTCACTCGACGGTGCTGACCGGCCGCACGAGCCTTGGGAGAGCGTGTTGGCGAGCAAGGCCCCGGCGGGAAAACAAACGACAGATGTGCTGTACTTACGACCCCCGCTGTTCCACCGCAAGGCCCGGGTGCTGTCTGGTCTGGTAAGAAGACTGTTCCTTCTTTCAGGAATGCCAGGACCGGTGGGAAGCCACTCTTGGGCCATGGGGGCAAAGGTGGGGACAGAGAAGGTGGAGGGTTTACAGCAGGGGTGAGGGTGGAGGTGAGGGATTTTCAGGGAGGTGGAAGGAGAAGATGGAGGGTTTGCAAGGGTGGGGACAGAGAAGGTGGAAGATTGGCCAGGGTGGGGATGGAGAAGGTGGAGAATTTGCAGGAATGAGGATGGAGATGGAGGGCCTGGAGGGGCTGGGATGGGGAAGGTGGAGAATTTGCAGCAGGGGTGAGGACGGAGAAGGTTGGGGGATCGCTGGGGCAAGGATAGACATGGTAGGGGCTTTGCACACGTGGGTATAGGGCAGGTGGAATTTTTTGCAGGGGCAGGAGTGGGGACAAAAGTGACCTTCCCTGGAGAGTTTGCACGACAATCTCCAGGAGTGGAACTCAATAAATACTATTGAATGAATGGATGAATTAATTAATTAATTAATGAACTGAGCCCCGGACCTGCTGACTGAAGGCAACCCTGCATTGCTTGATAGGAGGAGTGGGGAGAAACGAGCTCCCACCTGGGATAGTGGGAAGGGGGGAAACGGGGTCCAGCCTGGGAGGAGGAGGAAGGGGAGAAATGAGCTCCAACCTGGAGTAGGCGGAAGGGAAGAGAGGATCTCTAGCCTAAGATGGGGAGGAGAAATGAGCTCCAGCCTGGGGGAAGGAGGGAGAGGAAGGGGACCAAGGTGCTCCAGCCGGAGGAGGAGGAGGAGGAGAGAAACGAGCGCTAGCTTAGGGTAGGGGGAAGGAAGGGGAGAAATGAGGTCCAGCCTGGGAGGAGGAGGAAGGGAAGGAATGAGCTCTAGCATAGGGAGGGAGGGAGAAATGAGTTCCAGCCTGGGGGAAGGAGGGAGGCGCAAGGGAGGAAGGCGCTCCAGCATGAGGCGGAGAGGAAAAGGGGGAAGAGGGGAGAAATGAGCTCCAGCCTAGGGTAGAGGGAAGGAAGGGGAGAAATGAGGTCCGGGCTGGGAGGAGGAGGAAGGGAAGGAAGGAGGAAGGGAAGGAATGAGCTCTAGCCTAGGAAGGGAGGGAGAAATGAGCTCCAGCCTGGAGGATGGAGGGAGACGAAAGGGAGGAAGGTGCTCTAGCCTGAGGTGGAGAGGAAAAGGAAGAAGAGGGGAGAAATGAGGTCCAGCCTAAGGTAGGGGGAAGGAAGAGGAGAAATGAGGTCTGGGCTGGGAGGAGGACAGGAAGGAATGAGCTCTAGCCTAGGAAGGGGGGGGGAGAAATGAGCTCCAGCCTGGGGGAAGGAGGGAGACAAAAGGGAGGAAGGTGCTCCTGCCTGAGGCGGAGAGGAAAAGGGGGAAGAGGGGAGAAATGAGCTCCAGCCTTGGGTAGAGGGAAGGAAGGGGAGAAATGAGGTCCGGGCTGGGAGGAGGAGGAAGGGAAGGAATGAGCTCTAGCCTAGGAAGGGGTGGGGAGAAATGAGCTCCAGTCTGGGGGAAGGAGGGAAACGAAAGGGAGGAAGGCGCTCTAGCCTGAGGCGGAGAGGAAAAGGAGGAAGAGGGGAGAAATGAGGTCCAGCCTAGGGTAGAGGGAAAGAAGGGGATAAATGAGGTCCGGGCTGGAAGAGGAAGGGAAGGAATGAGCTCTAGCCTAGGAATGGAGGGGGAGAAATGAGCTCCAGCCTGGGGGAAGGAGGGAGGCGAAAGGGAGGAAGGCGTTCCTGCTTGAGGCGGAGAGGAAAAGGGGGAAGAGGGGAAAAATGAGGTCCAACCTGGGAGGAGGAGGAAGAAATGAGGTCCAGCTTGGGGAAAGTAGGGAGAGGAAGAGGAGAAATGAGCTTCAGCTCATTAGGAATGGGAGACGGGGAGAAATGAGTCTGGGGTCGGTGGCTGAGGAGAAATTTTGGGTGTGGGGCCAGGCCTCCTCCTCCTCCTCCTCAGGCACTGGCCTGAGGCTGCCCAGTCTCTGCACACGGCCCGCTCCCGACCGCGCGCGCGCGCGCGCGCGCGCGGGGGCCGACGGGAAGGCGGCACGAGCCGGGGGCAGCGGCCCGGCTCGCCCCCTAGCGGCCGGGCTGGCTCCGCCCCGCGCCCCCTGGCGGCCAGGAGGCGGCACTGCGGCCCGGCGCTGCCCCTTCGGGCGCTTCCTCCCTCCTGAAGCCACAGGGCCTAAGAATTTCGACAATCTCTTCGGTTACTGAATTCCGGACCCCTCATTTTCATTCACTCATTCATTCAATCGTATTTATTGAGAGCTTACTGTGTGCAGAGCACTGTACTATGCGCTTGGGAAGTCCAAGTTGGCAACATCTAGAGACGGTCCCTACCCAACAGCGGGCTCACAGTCTAGAAGGGGGAGACAAACAAAACTAAACATATTAATAAAATAAAATAAATAGAATAAATATGTACAAATAAAATAGAGTAGTAAATCAATCAATCAATCGTATTTATTGAGCGCTTACTGTGTGCAGAGCACTGGACTAAGCGCTTGGGAAGTCCAAGTTGGCAACATAGAGAGACGGTCCCTACCCAACAGTGGGCTCACAGTCTAGAAGGGGGAGACGGAGAACAAAACCAAGCTTACTAACAAAATAAAATAAATAGAATAGATATGCACAAGTAAAATAAATAGAGTAATAAATATGTACAAACATATATACAGGGGCTGTGGGGAGGGGAAGGAGGTAAGGCGGGGGGGAATGGGGAGGGGGAGGAGGGGGGAGAGGAAGGAGGGGGCTCAGTCTGGGAAGGCCTCCTGGAGGAGGTGAGCTCTCCGTAGGGCCTTGAAGGGAGGAAGAGAGCTAGTTTGGCGGATGTGCGGAGGGAGGGCATTCCAGGCCAGGGGGAGGACGTGGGCCGGGGAACCCGTTGCCCCAGAGCTGCCGCATTCCCCTCTCAGCTCCCCTCTGGGCTTGGAGAACTCAGCAGCTGGAGCTTGGGGGCTGAAGATTAAAGCAGCAGCGTGGCTTAGGGCAAAGAGGATGGACCCCGGGGGCAGAGTACCTGGGTTCTCTGCCAATTGCTTGCTGTGCGACCTTGGGTAAGTCGCTTCACTTCTCTGGGCCTCAGTTCTCTTGTTCTCCCTCCTACTTAGACTGTGAGCCCCAGGCGGGACAGGGACTGTGCCCAACCTGACTCCTATCTATCCCAGGGCTTAGTGCGTATTAAGTTCTTAGATACCATCTATATATAAAAAAAGGCTTCAAATGCCATACTGGACAGGGAACAGCCCAGCAAGGGGAAGAAGACTGGCACCTCACTGACTGGGGAGGAAAGGATGGGTGAAATGGTCACCAAATCCCTCCAGATAATAATAATAATGATGGCATTTGTTAAGCGCTTACTATGTGCAAAGCACTGTTCCAAGCGCTGGGGGGGATACAAGGTGATCAGGTTGTCCCGCATGGGGCTCACAGGCTTCATCCCCATTTTACAGATGAGGTAACTGAGGCTCCGAGAAGTTAAGTGACTTGCCCAAGGTCACACAGCAGACAAATGGTGGAGCTGGAGTTCGAACCCATGACCTCTGACTCCAAAGCCCGTGCTCTTTCCACTGAGCCACGATGCTTCTCTAATCGCAACAAGGGTACTCACTCTCATCTCTGTCCCTCATTGAAGTTCAAAGGAGGCAGATCCGAAGAATAATAATAGTGGTATTTGTTAAGCACTTACTATGTGCCCAACACTGAACTAAGTACTGGGGTAGATACAAGAGAATCGGGTCCCACATGGGGTTCCCAATCTAAGCAGGAGGGAGAATAGGGAATGCAGATGAGGGAACTGAAGCACAGAGAAAGGAGGTGACTTGCCCAAGGTCACACAGCACGTAAGTGGTGGAGCCAGGATTAGGACCCAGGACCTCTGATTCCCAGGCCTGGGCTCTTTCCACTAGGCCACGTTGCTTCCCCATCCTCAAACCAAACACTCCTTCTCACCTCGATGGGGGGCAGGAAGGAGGATCACTTGGCATTTGTTGGCACAGGAAGTTACAGAACTTGGTTCTGTAACTACATATTTATTACTCTATTTATTTATTTATTTATTTTACTTGTACATTTCTATCCTACTTATTTTATTTTGTTGGTATGTTTGGTTCTGTTCTCTGTCTCCCCCTTTTAGACTGTGAGCCCACTGTTGGGTAGGGACTGTCTCTATGTGATGCCAATTTGTACTTCCCAAGCGCTTAGTACAGTGCTCTGCACATAGTAAGCGCTCAATAAATACGATTGATTGATTGATTGATTACAGAAGCCAAAACCACAGGAAGCCCAAAGGCAAGGTTGGGCAGTGAGGCCACTAGCCACCCCACCGGGCGGACCGCTGTCTGACTCTGTCATGACATTCCTTACGTCTCACGAGGCCCAGCATCCAACACAGGCAGATTCAGGCTTCCGGCAGCGGGGCGGAGGCTCAGCCCAGCCTCCACTTACCTTCCGAAATCGCCAAGAAAAAGTGCCGCTTCAGCTCAAGAGCCAAGTGCCTGTCGCTGAAGCAGCTGAACCAAGTGTGGCGGAAAAGCTACCCCCGCCCCCCAAGGCCAGAGGAACTTCGTTCCTTCCCACAACCCTAAAACCCAAGTCACGTCAACCAGTTATATACATGTAGTTCCTTCTTTCCCTCAGCCCTTACGTCCTGATTAATTATACAATCGATGCTTCTCTCCTGTGCTCAGTCCAGGGTGTTGCACCCAGCGAGAGTGCTCAACAAATACCTTTTCTCTGACTAACGTTGTCCCTCCTGGGGACGTTAAGCAAGGGTGAGTGAGTCCAGAAGGCTACCGCATTTTTTTTTCAAACTGTTCACATTTATTATTGAGAACAATAAAAAAATCTTTTAAAGACTATCTGTATCTTATTACCAACCGTGAGGTAATATGTTTACAAAACATTTACAGAATTTGATATGCGAATAATGAAATCAGGGAGGAGGGTGGGTTGGGATACTGGGACCGTGGAGACCGGGGTGATGGTGGCGGGGGGGAGGAGAATGAAGCAAAACGGAATCGTCAAGGAGGAGGAGTGAGGCCGGCGGGAATTCTATCACATTTTTAAAAAAGAAACCAGGAGAGGAGAGAGGGTTCAGATTTTCAACAGGCATCTTTCAAAACTGCATAAACAAGTCGTGTTGCCCGCATCGATTCTCTTAAGGAGAGAACTGGATCTTGCTTTTCTCATGAAGAAACCCTAAAAGCATTTGTGTGGCAAATGTGCTTGGGGCTTTTCAAGATGTATCAGACTACTGGGGGAAGGAAGAAAACGAAAATACCGAAAACAAGTGCCACTTCTGAGCAAACTTTAAAAAAATACATCTTCAGGCTCGGGGAGGGGGAAAGTGGCTGAAATTCAAATTGTTCCTACAAACATCCCTGGGCAGATGAAGACTGTTGAGTGGAGCGTTTTCTCTGCCGTTGTCAGCAAAATCGCCATCTGAGAGAGGAAGAGAAAGGAAGAGAAAGAGGGGGAGAGAGAGATGGACAGAAAGGAACACACACAGGGAGAAAGCAGGAGAGCACAGGAAGAGAAAGAATGAGACAAGAGAAAGGGAGAGATGAGAGAAGAGAGGGAGAGAGGAGAAAGAGGGGGAGAGGGGAGAAAGAGAGAGAAAGAGAAAGGGACCATCTTCAGCCCCTTTTATCTGGGAAAACAGGATGTGCTCATCTGAAAGAGGCCCAAATGCCCCGGATGTGAACAACCCTATTGTGCTTCCTGGAAACAAGACTTTGTGGGGAGGGCGAGGTAGGGAGAGGTGGGAGTTCGTCCTTGACTGGAGACTTGGAGCTGGGCTCTAGAAGACTGGATATTCGACAACCAAAACCCCCAAAATGGTTTCAGTGAGCCCGCTTCCCCGGGGAAGAGAGCAACGTCCCACCGTCAGGGACCAGCATGCTCTGCTCCTCCGCCCAATTTCCCCCCTTACAGCTTCTACCTCTCCCAATCCCTCATAAATACCCTCTCTTTCCTCCCAAACCTCACTACAGTTCTCGGAGACCCAGGGCCAGAGATGTCTTTGTTTTGGAAATGATTCCTCCCATCTACCATGCCCCCGATTGGAGGCTTCAAACGTACGGGCACGATTTCTACACAATAAACATGCTCTGAACATCTTGATTTAAGCGAGTTCCTTCACGGCCGCTCCAGGTCGGGGCTGTGAGTCAGCTGCGGCTCCTGCCACAGGTGGTGAGGGCGAGATTTTAAAAACAAGCGCTACTGCCCTAGGTCATTAAAAACTTATTTTTTTTGTAAAGCCCCAAGCTGATCCCACCTCAATTTTCTCTTAGGAAGTCCCCCTGGGTGACCGGGACCAAAATCTTTGCTCTAAAACATCTCAATTTTTCTCCTGCTTCAGCCTGGCGATGTTCAAAACGGTTGGTCAAGCAAGCTCATGGAGGGCTGGGCCTGCTGGCAAGTAGCGGGGGCGGGGGGTCCCAGTCGTCCCCCACAACTGAGGCAGGCCAAGGGCCAACCGGGACATCTCGGGCCCCTGGCCGCCTGCACCATGTTTCCAAATCCTATCTCTTCCAGTGAACGAGAGAGCGAGGGAGGGAGCGAGGAGATGGAATGTGGAGGGTCAGATCCCTCTCATCTTTGCTCAGGCCTGAAATCGGAAACCCCGGGTGGTCGCTCGGGCGCCAGAGGCTCCGGGAGGGAGGGCGGGCCGGGAGGACTGTGTGTGTCAGCGGGGGCACGGAGGCAGGGGGTAGTGCTGCCCCTCCTTCTCCCCTGGAAAATTCCAGAACTGAAATTCCAGAACCCTCAGGAAGGAGAAGGGGAAAGGAGGGGTATTCCGTCCCTTGTCAGGAGACGGACGGCCCCCTGGGAGAGGAGCACGGCATGCTCCCCCAGGGACAAGAGAGGTCCACTCTCCAACCACGGGGATGGTCTCTGACCTGACCGTGTGACCCCCGTGGTCCCCCCTCCACCCCCACCATCCCTACTGAGGACAAGAGGACGGGGGGGGGGGGGCGGGGAGGGGGTTATCCCAGATTTCCTCGGGAGGCCGGTGGGACAGATCCCTCAGCCGGGGAACAACGTGAAGGTCAGCGGGGAGGGTCGCTGCGGGAGGCGAGCCAGCCGACTCCCGCTTGGGACGAGATGAAGGAACTGGGGCATCTCGGCAGGCTCCCTCAGGAATTCGGTCACTGAACGCACTCCCGAGGGGCTCGGGGAGGAATGGTGTGGAGGATGGGGCTTTTTTTTTGCATCCGTGTCAATCAGCAAAACACAAATTCCTGTTCTCTTTTCACCAGAGCCCTTGTGCTGGTTGGATTTTGTGCACACCGCTTACAAAACCTATGGCTACTCAGGTCAGGGGGGCGGGGGGGGGGGGGGCGGGTGAGGACCACCTGTCCTCAGAGTCAGGCCTCGGGACTGACCGCCCCATTTAAGCTCCGGCCGGCAGGCAGGCGGGGCTTAGCTAGAGGGCCTTATTCCGGGCCAGAGTCACTGCCAGTCCCGCTGCCGGGCTGGGGGGCGTCTCCGAGGAGGTCCCGCCGGGCACCTGGCGGCGGCACTACCTGGAAATCATGGAACTGGAGTGGGACTGGCTGGACGAAGTGGTGGCGGCGCTGAGCTGGGAGAAACCGCTGTGGCTTGATTCCAAGCTGGTCATGGAGCCCCTGGGGTGAGGCGGGGAGAAATGCAGAGGGGGAAGTCAGAGACCAGGCCTGGATGCTAGGCCGCGCGAGCCCACCGAAACGGGACAACCTCCCGCCCCCCAACACACCCGGAGGGAGCCCCGAGAGCAGGGCCGACGCCGGAGGGGGCGGGGGCGGCTTCGCACCTGAAGTCCTCGGAGCCGATGACCTCCGTGTAGTACATGACCTTGCACTTGTGGGAGGAGACCTGGAGAGAAGCCAGCACGTCGTCCACACGGGGCAGGTTGGTGGCGGCGCAGGCGGGCATGCTGTGGAACTTCCATTGCAGGATGTAGAAGCCGGGCCAGCGGGTGACGTGTGAGCCCTGTGGGGGGGTGGCCGGAGAGCCGCGGGTGTGAGGCGGGGGGCTGGGGAGGACCACCGGGAGCAGGCACTTGGTCCCCATCCATCCCTTTCCCTCTGGGTCGGGCAGGTCCACTGCTGGCCCGGCCTGGGGCCCCGCCGTTGCAGCTTAGGAGGGTGGGGGCCCTGAGGGCCACCCACGGGGCACAGGTGCCGTGGGCACACGCCAAAGACCATGCCTTTCTGCACACCAATTACAGGAGCTTGGCATTTGCTCCCGCGGGTTACAGTTTCCAGGCCGGGTACCCTCGTCCTCACTGAATGAGAACCGAGCCAAACTTTCGGCTACACTGGAAGCTCCTTGAGGGCAGGGATGGTGTCCACTAACTCTACTGGACTCTCTCAAGCGCTCAGGACAGTGCTCTGCACAGAGTGAACAGCATGAACTAGTGGGAAGACCCTGGGAATCAGAAGACCTGGGTTCTACACCCGGCTCTGCCACTCACCTGCTGTGTGACCCTGGGCGAGTCACAACTTCTCAGGGCCTCAGTTTTGTCATCTTTAAATGGGCATTCAATACCTGTTCTCGCTCTGACTCAGGCCATGAGACCCTTGTGAGGCAGGGACTACGCCCAACCTGACCATTTTGCACCTGTACAGTGCTTGGAACATAGTAAGCACTTAAATACCATAATTATTCCTTATTATTCTAGCGGATGCTCAGGCGATACCCCACACTGATGGGCCGACTGACTTCCGGCCTTGCCCGCTCCCAGAATGATATTAATAACGCTGGTACTTGTTAAGCACTTACCGCGTACCAAGCACTGTGCTAAGCCCCCCGCGCCCCCAGGACCACGCTGTGGCCAGTCGCCCGGGGCCGTCACCTGCACGCTCTCCCCTTCCTTGCAGATCAGAGGGGATTCGACCATGCTGTAGTCCCGCCCCAGCTGCCACACTTTGTCAATCAGCTGCACGTTGTTCCCGCCCGGCGACGTGATGCTGTGAGCTCCCAGGGAGTCCTTCTTCGGGGCCTGCGGGGACCTCTTGGAGTGGTAGATGTTAAAGACAATGTCCCCTTTGCACACGTCAAAATCCCAAGTGATGACGGAGGTGGCTTCCACGATCTGAATTAAGATCTGGGGAGAGTCCAAAGGCGCTCTACTGAGAGAGATTTCTCGGCACAGACCTCCGGGTCTTTCCAGGAGCTGGAAGGCCGGGCTGTGGCCAGGCTACCTGGAGAGGTGGGCCCTGGGTCTCCCTCCTGGTTAGGGGGGTGGCCGGGAGGCTGAGCTAGGCCTCGAGTGGAGTAGTAGAGTGGAAATAGCAGGAGAGGAAGTGGGGCTCCGGGCTGGCCTGGGTGTTGGGGTGGCAGGGGGCTGGGGGAGATAGAGGAGAATGGAGCTCTCCTCCTGCTCCCCTCCAGGGCCTGCTCCGCCAACCTACTGTTCCCAGCCTCACTAATCACTCCTTTGGCGCCTCACCCCACCCGCCCCACGCCCCTCCGGCCCCTTTGTTGGGTAGAAGGGGCCCAGCTGGAAGGCTCTTCCCAGCAGTTGGGGCCACGGCATCATCATCATCATCAATCGTATTTATTGAGCGCTTACTATGTGCAGAGCACTGTACTAAGCGCTTGGGAAGTACAAATTGGCAACATACAGAGACAGTCCCTACCCAACAGTGGGCTCACAGTCTAAAAGGGGGAGACAGAGAACAAAACTAAACATACTAACAAAATAAAATAAATAGAATAGATATGTACAAATAAAATAAATAAATAGAGTTAAAAAAATGTACAAACATATATACATATATACAGGTGCTGTGGGGAAGGGAAGGAGGTAAGATGGGGGGGATGGATGGATGCAGCTGCCTTGGCCATTCCAATGACGGTCTGGCCCTCCAAAGGTGAGAGCGGGGCCCGCCCGCCCACCCGCGGGACCAGCCACGCCTCAGACCATCCTTGCCTCCTCCTCCGGCAGCCGTACCTCGTGGGGTGCGCCTTTGAAAACGCTCGCGCACTGATAGATGGTCTCCGTCCAGAGCGTCAGGTCTTCGTTCTCCAATTCCTCCGCCGTCCGGTACAGAGACTTGGGCACCAGCCCGCCCTCGGGGACTTCACACTAGATCGACAAAGGAACCGGGGAAGAGGCAGGTACACGGGCTTTAGCGCTCCTCGGATCCCAGACGCATCAGCCCGAGCGACAGTGACAAACAAGTCAACTGGTAGCATTTGTTCAGTGCCGAGCAGTGCACTGAGTACAGTACAGAGTGGGAAATGCCAGCTGCTTAGCAGCAGACCTGCCCAAAATCCTCAGGCAGCCACTCCAACTGGAGCACTCGGCTGTGGGTGAGCGGGTGAATAACAATAATAATAATAATAATAATGGCATTTATTAAGCGCTTACTATGTGCAAGGCACTGTTCTAAGCGCTGGGGAGGTTACAAGGTGATCAGGTTGTCCCAAGGGGGCTCACAGTCTTAATCCCCATTTTGCAGATGAAGTAACTGAGGCCCAGAGAAGTGAAGTGACTTGCCCAAAGTCACACAGCTGACAAGTAGCGGAGCCGGGATTTGAACCCATGACCTCTGACTCCAAAGTCCGTGCTCTTTCCATTGAGGAAGGCAGTTCCCCTCTGCTCGGCCGGCACAAGAGAAACCTGGGCTCCCATGCTCAGTTCCCAAAGATGGCGCAGACAGCAATTCAGTATCGGCATTCTGGCTGACCTAAAGAGGTGGCTACAAAGATGTGGGCAGAACTCAGACCCCCAGCACCTGCTCCGTGCCCAAGCCAAGTGCTCGACCCTTCTGCTCAGAGGAAGAAGGTTGCTAGGTGCTCAGTGGACTGAAACTAGAACCACGGCCCTCAGGCCCTTGATTCCAGTTGGAGCAGAGAGACTCAACTCGCCTTCTCCGGTAGCACCCCAAATACCCGACTTGGTTCCAAGTCGGCAAAATCGACGGCGGAGGACTACCGCCCTGGGGAAGGGCACCTCTTTTGCTCCCAGGAAACCCAGAAGCCAGCCTGTTCTCCCTGCCTGTGACGGGGGCAAGTGGGAAAGGAGCCAGTCCAAGTGTTTGGAACACTTCCTCTCCAGCAGTCATGTGCCTTACGGAGCGGGCCACATCCCTCCCTGAGGGTCCCCTGCACTCTCCCAATTCTCAAACATTTCTTCGGGGATCTTCTCTTTAAGGACCCAAGACTCCTCTTCTGGCCCAAAAAACAAGGGTTTCCACAACACTTTAAGCCCCCAACACCTATCGTTCTTTATCCACCTACTCAAGACTGTAATGGATACAGTAGAGTCCCTAGAGCACAGCAGGCTGTCCCTCCTACTTAAAATGTGGGCCCCACGTGGGACGGGCACTCTGTCCAACCTGATTCACATGGATCGAACCCAGCATTTAGTACAGTACCCGGCGCATGGTAAGTGCTAAACAGCTACCTTAATTATTATTACTATTATTACTGACCGCCGCGGGGGTCGGCCTGGACCGGGTGCTTCGATGCCATTAATGGAAGTCGCAACTAACTGGAGGTGGGGAGGAGAGGGCGGGGGCTCCCCCTCCACCCCAGGCCTGTTGCCCCAGACTCCGGCCTCCCCGAGGCCTGCACGATTCTCTGGAAGCCCAAGAGCTCAAGTGGAAATGGAACCGAGCAAGTCGGAAGCCGCCGGTTAAACCGAGACTTCAGCAGGCAGCGAGACAGGATAAGAGGAGCTGCAGCAGAAGAGAGCCCGGCCCAGCCCGGGATGGGTCCAGGTGGGCAAGCGCCCAGGCGCCACGACCAGCGCAGACCCTCACCATGCACTCTCCGCTCAGGAAGTCCGGAATGATCTCTTTGTCAATGTAGTCCAGCAGGCCTCCGGGGCCCTGGTAGTCGTTGCCCGCGTAAATGAGGAACTTCTTCCTAGTGTTGTCATCGATGAAAGGACTGACCTGCGGGAGGATGGGGAGACAGTAGAGCCCTCGAGTCAATGGCCACCTCCCCGAACGCATGGCTGCCAAGGCCGTCGGGAGGATTCGGGTCTGCGTGATGCCGCCCGGCACAGCCCCCGGCCTGGCCAGACTAGGGGAAAGAAGAGGAGGAGGAAGGGGACGCTTCTCTTCCCCCACCGTTGGAATTCTTCCAAGATACCCCCACCCCAGCTCCCCGCCGCCGGCCCCGCTCCCTGCTGCATCCTCAGCAGCCATGAGCATGGGCCCAGGAGCCCGGCCAGGGTCGGGGACGCAGACCCACCAGGGTCCAGAGGACCGGAAACACTCTCGGGGCGCGGAGGATGAGAAGGCGGCCCAGGGTCTCGGGGTAGTTGGCCTCCACCACCTCGATGATCCTGAGCAGGGCCTTGACACCCGGGCGCCACAGGTGCCTCATGTTCAGCCCCTCCAGATCCACCAGGCAGGTCCACGAGCTGGCCGCGGGAAGGAGAGAGGCGTTAGCCGCCGAGGGGCAACGAGGCTGCCAAAGGGCCGCCGCCCTGTAGTTGACCGAAAATGCTCCTCTCCCTCGAGAGCCCAGCCGGCCACCCGCTCGGCCTCTGAGCCGTTTCTACACCACCACCCCTCTGAGCTTCAGATTTCCTCATGCCTATGATGGCAGCCCCTTCGTCCCTTTCCCTTTCGGGGCCTCAACTTCCCCAGGAGCAAGCAACTGGTCACCCAGAGTGTTATTTATAGACTCATCATCACACACCAAACTATGCTCAAAGACTGAGACAGACATGGATACATCAACACACATGAGCATAATCTGTCTACATGTTTTGTTGCCTGTCTCCCTCTTCTAGACTGTGAGCCCATTGTTGGGTAGGACCGTCTCTATATGTTGCCGACTTATACTTCCCAAGCACTTAGTACAGTGCTCGGCACACAGTAAGCGCTCAATAAATACGATTGAACGAATGAATGAATATTGTCTGACAAATCTGTCTACATGTTTTGTTTTGTTGTCTGTCTCCCCCTTCTAGACTGTGAGCCCATTGTTGGGTAGGGACCGTCTCTGTATGTTGCCAACTTATACTTCCCAAGCGCTTAGTACAGTGCTCTGCACACAGTAAGCGCTCAATAAATACGATTGAATGAATGAATACGCATAGGTACACACACACACACACACACACATACATACATACCTACATACATACATATATATTAAGTGGGGAACACATTCACCGGTCTAGAAGCCAGAGGCAGGGAAATCCCTCCCAGCTCTGATTCTCCCCCTCATTTAGGATGCTTTAACAGAGGCTCTCTCCGGCCTCCACCCAGCGCTTCACTGAAAAATTCAGAAGTTCCCATTTCAGAGGGGCCCCATACTGAGTGAGACTAGCTCCCCAAATCCCAGATTACCTGATAGGTCGGCCAAACACTTTAGTGTTCTCCTCGCACCGCCTCAGTCCTTCTTCATTTATAGAGAGCACCTGGGTACGGATAACAGAACAGTCACAGAGGGGCTGGTTTGAAACTTGGCTAGGATAGGGCGGAGGGTGGGAGGGGTGAGACCGGTCTGGAGGACTGGGTGGGCTGAGGGCTACGGTCGGCCGCCCTTCGGTGAAGAGCCAGCGGGCAGGTTAAGGTGACCCGAATCTTGGAGCCGAGGCCCCAGTGCTGAGACAAGGCAACCTCTGTCGCCGCTGAACCCGGGAATGTCGCGCATCTCATCCGTTTCTTCCCAGGGCTCACGCGACCTGACTCATTCAAGGGCTTCCGGGAGGGCGCCGGGCAAACGGTTCTCGGTCTCGGTCGAGACCGCCGGGGTCGGACATCGCAGGGTTGGGGCTCAAGCAGACGAGGCAGGAGGGTCGGGGGGTAAAGTCCACCCCCGCCCGGCAGGCCTTGGATGGTTGAGAGCTGCCGCCCTCAGCGGCTGAGCTACGGCCCCAGAAGCAGGCCTTGGAAGTGCTACAAGCCATCCACGGCCCCGCCGACGTCTGCTCCGCCCGCCTAGCTCAAGCCCGGTCAAGTAAAGCAAAGGTGCCTAGCGTCAGGTATGCCCTGAGCCGCCTCCAGCCAAACACACAGTTTTCTTCTGAAAAACCATCCCCCAAAAGCCACCCTTCTGGGACCCAGGAACCCTCCCCACACGTCCTAGATCTAGACTGTTTTCAGCCACACGAACAGGCCCGGGTCATGCCACACTGCCAACGGGAACAAGAACAGTTTCTTTGCCCACCCAAGGAGAGCGGGCACCCAGCCGGCCGGAAGACGTGGGCCGGGGACGATTCGGGGTGGGAGAGGAAGAGGAGGAGGGAACACTTCATATTCATAGAGCGAGTGGGGGAGGATCCCCGGAGGAACATGATTTTTGTTTGTGTTTTCAGTCGGGGGAGGAAGACGGGTGCTGGAGAACTGGGAGTCCCGGCCAAGAGGCTGGATCAAAGGCTTGGGAGAGAAAGACCCGCAGGATCTTTTCTTTCCACCAGCCTGCCTTTGGCCCGGCCCAATCCGCCCCCCAAGGAAGGCCGCCCCACCACCCCTTGGGAGCCGAGGACCCAGGCGGCTTTAATGGAAAAAAAACCTTCCCGGGGATCGGATGGATCCGGCCTTGCCTCGGAGGGCCAAGTGGAGAGACGAAATTGGTTCGACGTCCGGGCACTTACGTATCTCAGCAGGGCTTCCTCTCCGAGAGCTCGAACTAAGCCTTTGGTGTCCATCTGCCCCAGCCTGAGCACGTACAGGGGGCGGCCGTCTAAATGGAGGACGAAACGTCGGCTGTTAGTGCTCTCCTGGGGGTGGGGTGGGGGGGGTCCGATGCAACCCAAAGTCAGAGTGAGGCCCGGGCCCTCTGGTCCTCACAGGCCCTGATGAAGACCGGCCAATGGGCCAAAGGCACTTGCGGAATCCTACAGGGTGCACGGCCGCCGCAACGGGCCCTAAGGGAAGTGCGACTGAGGCAAGGCATGCAACCCCTGCCCTCCAGGAGCTTCCGCTCTAACGGGATCCGAACCTTTGTCCGGGTGGTCTCCCCACCCCCACACTCCCATCCCCAGCCCGGCTTTCGGAATAGCAGCTCTTCCCTGGTTCCCTCGGCTCCTGAATAATAATAACAATAATATTTGTTAAGCGCTATGTGCCAAGCACTGTTCTAAGCACTGGGGTAGATACAAGGTAATCGGGTTGTCCCACGTGAGGCTCACAGTCTTAATCCCCATTTAACAGATGAGGTAACTGTGGCACAGAGAAGTAAAGTGACTTGCCCAAAGTCACACGGCTGATAAGTGGCGGAGCCGGGATTAGAACCCATGACCTCTGACTCCCAAGCTGTGCTCTTCCCACTAAGCCATGCTGCTTCTCCGTTGACCATCTGCAAGTAACCGCAAACGGAACGTGATGTCCCCGCTTGTCCTCTAGACTGTAAACACGTTGTGGGCAGGGAATCTATCTGTTATATTATTCTACTGCAAACACCCGGAGAACTGCTTGGAAGGCAGAGAATCTCAGGCCGGGGAGAGACGGTCGCGAAGCGGGTCCGAGCCCCGGCTCCTCACCTTTGTCGTGATGGTGCCAGCCTCCTGCATAGTAGTCCTGGAGGACCTGGGGTGGGTTCCAGGTGTCCAGGAGGTAGTCCACCTGGTGCTGCTTCCGCCACGTGAGAGACTGGCACAGGAACTCCCTGGCTTTGTCGATGTTGAAGTCCCGGGCCCGTAGGAACCGCAGGATGTGCTCGTCCTTTGGGATCTGCCCGGAGAGGGGAGCATTTCGGACTCGGTGCCGGGAGCGGGCGGGGAGGAGGAGAGGTGACAGGCTCCCCCATCCATGGTCAAGAGTGACGAGTCGGCGGTGAGTGATCCCTGGGAATAGGGAGCTCACCACTGGGCCCCCTGGGAGGGGGGGCAACCACACACACTGGTGGATCGCATCCGAAAAGCGGCTGGGCTCTGCCACTCCCCAGGGTCGTCGGGGGGAGGGTTTCCAATCCCTGCTGAAGCGGAGAAGGGGCCCGCTCCAGACCCCGGGGCCGCCCCTCCGCTCCCCCAGCCCAACCCCTCGGCTCTTTCGCTCGCTCCAGGGGGGCCAAGAGAGTAACTCTGCCTCACCCGAGGTGAAATACCAGGAAAGAGGCCCGAGAGAGTTCCCGCATTAAAATGCATCCCCCAAATCCCGGGACATAGACCCCGGATTGCTTCATTTCCACAGAGTTGACCGACGGATTGCTGGCCCTCAGAAAGGGGGCGGGTGTGGTAATGGTCCTAAGAGCTGGTCCGGCTGTGTTGTTTGGCAGGTGGGGCCCGGGCCACGGACCCTCTTACTAGTTTCAGGTACGTGTGGAACGGGACCCATCCAACAGGCGGGCTCCTCCCAGAGAGGGGGCTTCCCCACCACGCCCCGGGACACGAGGAGCCGATCCGTTACAGGGGAGGGAGGGGCCCCTCGAGGAAGCAACAGCCCTGGACGACGGGGAGAGAGGCGGCTTCCTGGGGCAGAAGGCCAGGGGCGGCAGCGAGCTCACCTCGGGCCCCGCCGGCCCATCAGGTGGGAGAGAACCACGTTCCCGGGTTGACCGTCCCCTTACCTTGCCCTTGTGGGTCTCCTGAAGCCACTGTCGGAGCCGGATGAGACAGCTTTCCTGCAGGGGTGTCAGGTCCCCCAGGTATCTCTTGATGTAATCCGCATCCAATTTATCTGAGGCCAAAGGCAAATGACAAGCTGCTGACTTCCAACAGCCCCACGGGCGGGGAAGAACCCAAGCGTCCTCTCCATCAGGTGGTGGAGGTTCTCGCCCCTCCAGCCTCCCACTGAAGGCACCTGACCGGAAAGCAGCCGGGAAAAGCTCGGTCAGGCCGGATGCTTTTCTCCGATTTCCGCCGTGGCGGCGACCCTCACCCCGGTGGTTGAACGGGTACCAACCAGAGTTTCTACAAGCGTGGGTGGAGAGGTCTTTGAGTCTCATGGGCTATGAAACTGCAAAACAAGATACCCATAAGAAGAGGAAACAGTTTGGAGGCTGGGCCAAGGCCACGAGCCAGGGCACTTTCTCATTAGAAGAAAAAAAAATGGAGGCACAAATCCCCCATCCTCACATTGGCCAATGGGAGAAACCAGAAGTAACAAGTGGCCAAATTCTAGCGATGGCACAGAGGGAAATTCCCACCGAAGAAGAGGAAGTGATAATTATCATTACTGCATCACTGCTATCATTATTTCAGGCCCTTCCTGTGGGCCGAAGCACTGGGGAAGATGCGGGCTGGGACCTGTAATCTTTCCTCCCCTTGGGAAGGAAGCCGAACGAGTTAGGGAAGCCGTCGCCGATCAATGGGCTGGAGCGGCTTTGGGAGACTCCCCGGCTCTAGCAGGGATGCTGCAGCCGGTGCCCTAGCCAGGCGAGGACGGGTTGGGGCGATGCCGTGGCGTCGGCTGGGGTCCAGGAGTATAGTCTGACGCCCGGGCCGGCTTGCAGGGCCAAGTTTGACAAAAGGGCCTTGAAGCAGAAGGGCCAACTTTCTGCTTTGAGGGTCAGGGAATGAGAGGGTGGAGGCGCGGGAAGCTGCCTGAGATTCTCTGAGATTTCAGAGAGCTCATAGGTCAAAGAAACCTCCACTTAGGGTCTTTTCGGCCAAGATGGAAAACTCTCAGATCTTGTCCGAGACCTGAGAGAGGCCAGTCCGGAATCAAGCCCGGATGGCCGCGGCTGGGGGTGGCCGAGGTCTGGAAGACGTACCATCTGGCGTTCCCGCCGCAGGCTCAGTGGGACTGTTGGAGCTGCTGAGCATCTCACTTGTCGGCCCTTCCTTCAGGGGCGGGTCCGGGATGCTCATGGCGGGAGACACGGGCCGCGGCATGCACGACATGCTCTTCTCAGAGGAACCGGTCAGAGGGGCGGGGGTCCAGCGGGGAATAAACGTTATGCCTTCTTCCTCCATCTGGCGCAGGTAGTATTCAATGATTTCTTTTCCCTTCAAAACAAAGCCACGTTTCAAAGCCAGGGAAGACACAGCAAAGAAGGCCCCTTGCCAGGCGGGGAGGATGATTATGAGGTGATGTATAAAATGAAACCAGATGCAGAATGGAGGACTGAGGGAGGTGAAATAATCAACACACGTCCAAGGTCTTATTCTGCCCTCTCCCTCCCAAAAGTCCAAAGACAAGACTGTACTCTCCCAAGCACTTAGTACAGTGCTCTGACATAGAAAGCGCTCAACAAACACCTCTGACTCAAAGGATCTGCACATCAATACGTGCCAATACTGGGCTGGGCCCCCAGAGTGAGAGCCTTGGCCCTGCCCTCATGTGCCAAAAATATGCCCTAGCAGAGAGGTTCTCGTAGGCCCTCTCCCAGGGAGCCTGTGGTCGTCGGGCAAACCAAACGGGAGTTGGGCCCCGACGGACATTCAGGGCTACCGGAGACTCTTTCCAGTTAGTCCCCTCCTCAGTTGCCGGCGGCCCACTTTGGCCGTCTCTTCAGAGAGCCTCGAGGGCCCCAACTCACTTTTTTAATGTTGCTGGTGTACTGTTTCATGGCAATCTTTTCCACGGTGCTTTCAAAGCCGAAGAAAGATTTGATGTCTAAACTCGCAGACTGTTCAAAGCAGGTCCAGTCTTCGTTGTCTGGATGAACCTGCGAGGGGGAAGGAGAGTGTGGGGCTGAATTGCCTTTGGTCTGGAGAAAGTCAGGGGAAGGGGGAGGAGGAGGATGGGGAGGAGGAGGAGGAGGAAAAGGAGAAGGAGGAAGTGGTTGCTTTCCTCAGCACTATTAAATGTACCTACTTATATGTGCATTTATCGGTGCCTGCAATTATCTATTTCACCACTTCACCCTGATAAGTTTCTATTCTATTTCATCCTGCTCAATAACCTCGTTTCTCCTCCTGCTGCCACTACTTGTTAAGCATTTTTTCCACTGTATGACTGTCTCCCCAATTAGACTGCAGATTCCTTGAGGGCAGGGAATGTGTCTTGCCAAGTCCCAGCCCCGGGTGACTCACCGTGTAACAACAGTGCTCGTTAATAATGACTCGGTTGGAGAAGGTTTCGTTGTATGCTTCTATGTGCAAAGTTCGCTCCCGGCGATTCAAGGAGTTTTTCTGGACAAAGTAAACGTAATCGACTCCCGCAATCTAAGACAGACCGGAGACTTCGGGTCAGAACAAGTGCCGATGGCTACGGAAGCCAGACGGGCAGAGGGCAAGGTGGGGGGAAGGAAGGGAGAAGAAAGGGGGGAGGGAAGGGGGAAGAAAAGGAGGAAAGAAGGGGAAAGAAGGAGAGAAGGAGGGGGGAAGAAAGGGGGAAGAAGGAGGGAAACAGGGGGGAAGAAAGGGGGGAAGGACGGGCAAAAAGAAGCAGGGCAGGAGGGAGTCAAGGGCCCTGTTAGCTCACCTTCTTGAGCAGTCTGGGGGCATCAATGTCCAGTTTACAGCGCCTCTCGATGACATGGATGGCCCCGTCGTCACTCTTAACTTCATTCACAGTGTCACTGTCCACGAACATGGGGATCAGAGGGCACGTGGGGAACCTCCTCTCGTAGGCCTGCACAGCGGACAGGGAGAGAGCAGGGTTAAGCCGTTGCCGTTGGGTGGACGAGGGAGGAAAAGCCTCCTGGAGGCAGGCACAAGCCTCTAACTCACAGCTCACACCCCACAGATTCATTCACTCGATCACTCCGTCACATTTGTTACGCGTGGACTAGGTGTTCCAAGCACTGTATTCACCACTGGGGGAGACAATCAGGTCAGACATGGTCCCTGTCCCACGTTGGGCTCCAAATCGAAGGGGAAGGGAGAGCAGGGATTCAGTGCCCATTTTCCAACTGAGGAAACTGAGGCCCAGAGGAGTGAAGTGACTTGCCCGAAGTCTCATAGCTGACAGGTGGCAGAGGAGGATGAGAAGTCAGGTCCTCGGACTCCCGGGCCCAGACTCTTCCCCCGGGGCCATCGATCTGGGGACTTTTCAGCGGAGGAGCCGCTCGGGCGCTTTGCAGCAGTGGGGCCCCTTTGGCACACACACCCTCACCAGCCTCGTCCGACTCGGGGCCCCGCCTCTGCGGGCTGAGCTTCCGCCTAGACGGACGCACTGTGGGCTGGAAACCACTGAACCCCACCCCCGCAGGCGCGGCCCTGAAGCTGGTCAGGGCTGGAAGGGTTGATGGGATTCCCTGCTGCAGGAGAGCACCGTGGGCCAAACCTGGCCTTCCCAGCAAGTCCTGAGGCAGGAGGAGAACGGATGGGGGTCAAACCCCCACTCCCTGCAGAGTGCTTCCCAAAGAATGGATGCTCACGGGGGAGGTTCGATTCAATTTTTGAAAAATCACCAAACACACCCATTCGCAATCCGGCACTGGGAGCCTCAGCCATGCCCAGTTCCTGCACCGAGCCCAGCTGTGCTGCCTGAAGCTCTCAGCTGTGGACCCCCGTAACGCAGCCCCGACCCACCCCTTGCGCCAGGTAGCTGACCAGGCCGCCGGCCCAGTTACCTCCAGGAGGGTGAGCCTACTTTAAGACAGTGGGAAGAAGGAGCCTTCTTCGGACAGCGCGGTCAGAGGAGGTTTTGTTAAAAAAGTCAGGACAATCAACACCTGAGGGAGGGACCACTTCATGGTCTTGGAGCAGGGCTCTCGGTTGAACTTCAGTGTGGAAAGTTCCTGTTGTGGAGAAAAAGGCCCGACGCCACAAACTGCTTATGCCCCACGTCAAAAAGCAACTCCCAGAGGACCAAAGTGACTGAGGAGAAGGAGGAGGAGGAGGAGGAGGGAGGCACTTTCTACAGATAATTAGAGCGTCGGCAGTGACAGAAGAGAACACATCTGTTCCATCTGAACTGTTTTTGGTAGGAAAACAGTCTACTGATATTTGACTGTACTGAATTTATTAAAAAATAAAGGTTCTAGGGTGTTTTACTAAGGCTGAACCGGGCCACAAAAACAGCCCAGAAAAATCGCTGGCAGTCCCCAATCAATCAATCAATCAATCGTATTTATTGAGCGCTTACTGTGTGCAGAGCACTGTACTAAGCGCTTGGGAAGTACAAGTTGGCAACCTAGAGAGACAGTCCCTATCCAACAGTGGGCTCACAGTCTAAAAGGGGGAGAGGTAAAAGGGGGAGTTTTGGGGGACCCAGGGTAAGGGTCCCCCAAAACTCCAGAGAGGAACTTCTATGGGGACGATCAAACTTCCAGGACGTCTGGACCGCCGCCCCAGCCTTCCAGCCCCAGCCCTTATTTCTGAGCTATTGGCAGGAGCTCAAGGAGATGATTACTTCATCACCTCCAGCATTGGTTTCACGGGATGAATTGAGAGGGACTGGGTGGAATGCAGGCTTCCGGAAAGATTGGAAATGCTCAAGCGGGCATCGTTTGGAACCGAGAAAACGGAAGCGGCAGGGAGAGTGGAGTTGTTCCAATCTCTCGCCTGCACTCCACTGATTCTACATTCAACGTGTCAGAAGGCTCAAGAGCACACACAGAATTCCAGACAACTGGGGTGGGTAGCTGAAACAAAGGCTAAACTCCTCACACTTCCACCCACTTCCGCCCACCCAACCGCTTTCGAGAAAGACTTCGCGCTCTGGAAGCCGGACAGGCATTCTTTTCGGTTCCTAACCAGCCTCTGGAAGGCGGGCACGCCTGGCAGATTAATAGCAGGCACCGTTCCGTGAAGAGGAAAAAACGACAGCGTCGGAGAGCAAGGATTCATTTGGCTGAGAGGAGCCCCGTCAGAGGCCGTGTGGCTGAGGGGAGAGAGCCCAGAGTCAGGATACCAGGGTTCGAATTCCGGCTCCGCCACTTGCCCGCCATTCGACCGGTGACAAGCCACTTCACTTCTCTGGGCTTTAGTTTCCACGTGTGTTAGATGGGACTAAGACAGCTGTTCGCCCTCAATACATGGTATTTATCGAGCGCTTAGTGGGTACGGAGCTGGTAGACCTGTTCCCCGCCCACGAGCTCACGGTCTAGATTGACTGATTGATGAAGCCAGCCCAGACCCTCACACTGAAGCAGCTGGCAGAGACCCACCCATCCATCAATCAACAGTACCTCTTGAGCGCTTGCCTCCTGCGTGCAGAGTGTTGTCCCCAGAGCTTGGGAGAGCATGAGATAATTGAAAGACATGACCCCCGCCCTCAAGGAGTTCACCGTCTAGCAAGGAGATAGACCCACAGTAGTTTACAGGTGGGAGGGAGAGCTTGAGAAGAGGATAAGTGCTCTCTGAGATGCACATTCAAGGGCAGGCCACACTCCAAGGTGAAGCCCCAAAGGATGTGACGAGGCGTAACGACCACCTAAGAAGATGATGATGATGATGACGGCATTTATTAAGCGCTTACTATGTGCAAAGCACTGTTCTAAGCGCTGGGGAGGTTACAAGGTGATGAGGTTGTCCCACGGGGGGCTCACAGTCTTAATCCCCATTTTACAGATGAGGGAACTGAGGCCCAGAGAAGTGAAGTGACTTGCCCAAAGTCACACAGCTGACAAGTGGTGGAGCCGGGATTTGAACCCATGACCTCTGACTCCAAAGCCCGGGCTCTTCCCACTGAGCCACGCTGCTTCTAGATGAAAGAAGATGAAAGAAGCGTGGCCTAGTGGCTACACCTCGGGTCTGGGAGTCAAAAGGACTTGGGGTCTAATCCCCGCACCCTCACTTGTCTGCTGTGTGACCTCGGGCAAGTCGCTTCACTTCTCTGAGCCTCAGTTCCCTCACCTGCAAAATGGGGATTAAGATATTGTGAGCCCCATGTGCGACGTGGACTGTGTCCGGCCTGATTAGCTTTCATCTTCCCCTGTGCCTGGCACATAGTAGACCCTTAACAAATACCACTTAAAGAAAGAAAAATGAAAGTGGGCCCTTCCAGGCCCAAAGACGACCACCCAAGGGAGACCGGAGGCATGCCCAGTCCCCTGTCCCCTACTCCATTCTGGAGAGAGACGTGCCAGAGGATGCCGGGAGGAAGGCAGTGGTCCTATTGTTTCTGACGAGCCTAAGGATTGTACTGAACAGCTGAGGGGTGGGGGCTCTGACTCCTAAGGGGGATAACGTGAGGCAGCGCAGGCAGGATCGGCTGCTGCCCATGGAGGCGGGATGCCACAACGCCGGATTGGGCCCCACGCTTCCGAGGTGCCGATAGCATCGCGCCGGACATCGGGTGTCAGCTGACCTGGGCATCCTGGGGGCCTGATGGACTGCATTCCACCATAACTACATAACACTGCCTCTCCTATCCCCCCTCCTTTCCGGCCCCCGACCACAGGACTGAAGGATGCAGCCGAGGGAAGGTTGGACAGTTCCCTTCTACAGAGTTTTGAAGGAGGTCTCATTTCGGGCTCCAGAAACTGACCTAGTTTTAGCCGGAGAATAGCAGATGCTCAGGGAAAAAACAAAAAAACCGTCCCACATACGTTTGTCCGAACCCACTCTCCTCTGAAGGAAGACTCTCTACAGCCCCAAATAAACTCCATTTTAGGAAAAAAAAAAAAAAAACCTCCAAAACCTTAAAGAAATGGATGCGGCATTAACTGGGTTTGGATGATCCATCGCTTTCATTACAGAACATGTGCACGTTGAGACATCTTGGGAACAGCAGGCGTTCTGCATTAAACGCTACCATGCTTTAAATAAATTGATAAGGGTTTGGGGAGATTTTGCTGCACAGCAGGAGGGCTTCAGGATGTTCTGGAGGAACTGGGAGAGGGAAAAGAGGTGGGGAGATGGGGCTTTCTGACCATCTGCATGCAACGCAACCCGGGTTCAGGAGAAACAGTCCAGGCGAGAGCACGGAACTGCCTGGTTCTCTCAGAATACAACTCCAGGAGGGCTTGACCGGGCTCCTTTACGAAGACCACATTATTTTTCAAGGTCCGCCCCCCGCGCCGCCCCCTCCCACTCTCTCAAACTTCTCTCCCGTTTCCTTTAGACTCAGAACCGATTCAAGAGTCCCAAGGGTGGCCGGAACAGGAGACATATGACTCAGGCAAGCAGCGGTTAATCGACTCGAACGAGAGAGCTTCTCAGAGGACGCTAAAGGCCCTCAGTGGGAAAACCGAAGCGGGCCCCTAGCTCAGCGAGATGGAGCAAGGCTTTTCGGCTCCGGGAGCTCCTCGTACACATTTCGAAGGACTCTTCGTAGTCGGAAGGGCGGGTGTTACCCGTGCCGCTGAATGTCAGGCACCGATGTGTGGGGAGATCCAAGTATTTTGGCCACCCTCGCCCACCACAAAACAGAACTCTACAACCTTTTGGCACGGGGGATGGATTACCCGCGAGTGCCCCTTAGGTGGCCAGAGCCCGACATCGCTCTCCCCCCAGCCTCCCTCGCTCCATTCTAGTCCGAGCAACGGGGCAATGGGCTGCCTCTCAGGCAGCTTTCTGTGACCAACAGCCCCCTAAAACACTACTTCAGGCTCACCATCTAGCTCTCTTGAGGATAATTGGTATCTTTGAGGGCCCCCGTCCCCTCCCTTTCAGCACCTCGGGGTGGGGGCCGGGGGGGGGGGGGGTCTCCCGCTTCACCTGCCTGAGGCTGCTGGTAGGTCCCTCTGTGGGGTTACCAGGCCCTAAGCAGGAGGAGAAGAATAACAACATACAGTTTGGGGCCTAGGTTGTGATGGAGAGGGGTGGCGTTTTCAGAGTGAGAGCACCGGGTTTAGGAATCACTAGAGAGTCAACTAGAGTGGCCAGGGAAGGCCAAGAGCCCCGAGTCGGCAGCCGGCCAACCCCGGGCCATCCGTTCAACGTGTGCGCCCTAAGGCGATGAAAGCGAGGCTGCGGACCAGCACTGAACTCTTGGATTCTGCTTGCCCAGAACCTCGCTGGCCCTGCCTCCTGGCCGGAGCGACCTCCAAAGGACGACTCGAGCTCTTTGTGGCTCGTTTCCCCAGGCGGGTTCACCGCAAGCCCTCCTTAGCTCTGTTTCTGGGCTTCACATTTCACCCACACACACACCCACACACCCAGCCCTTAGACAACGAGGCATTTTGCCCAGCTGAAACAACCAAGCAATACCAGCCCCTCAGTGTACGCAGCAAGGGCTGCCTCTGGGTTGGGCTGCAAACTTCAGCCCGGGTGATGCAAAGGAACGGGTCGTTTCTCTCGAGGGCGTGGGCTTGAAGTGGCCATTGGCTAAATGCCCTTTCTCACTGGTCAAGAGCCACTGGAGGAGAGCAAAGTGGACAATGCCAAGTAGCCTGAACTCTGCTCGATGGCGCATTTCAATTCCCTATTTGAAGAGTTTGTGGAGGAGGAGGAAGAGGTGGTGGCGGCAAGGCGCCCGGGGGGAGGGAGAGAGTCACACGGAGTGGTTAGTTAGAGCTTACCCACGGGTTCAAGCTCTGAGCAAGGACAGCTCCGTGCTCTTCCCCCAAAGTCAGCTCCGTTGCTACGGTTACCGCTCGACTGCCTACACAGCCATTCTAAATCGGTCGTTGTCAGAGATCTGCAGAATCCGAGATTTGAAAATAAACAGCTCTGCGATGCCAAGAGGAAGTTTAGCCTCCCCGTGGGTACGAGGCACTTTAACGCCAGGCGAGCGGAGGCCCGCTACCCTTCCCGTTAGGGGAGGGGGGGAAGAAGGCTCGAAGAGATGCCGACCTGGGCAGATGCGATAGAGGTGGAGGCCGGGCCCGGAGCAGTTCCGTGCCCGCTGCCACAGCCAGTCAAAAGTCACGGCCGTTTGAGAAATAAGCTCCACAGCCCGGAAATGAGGGTCTCCAAGAAGACTGGTTGATGGTCATCCCCGCCGGGAGGATGGAATGTGGAACTCTAGGGGGCCAGGGGCATCCGCTCAGTACAGTGCTCTGCACACAGTAAGCGCTCAATAAATACGATTGATGATGATCCTCAAGCCGCAGGACTCAACACGCAGCCCGGCCCCTCTCTGCTCCCCCGGCCCCCCACGCCAGCTCCAGGCCGGTGCCTGCAGCCGGAAAGCAGCGGATTCAAACGTCCTCCCAAAACTTCGGCCTCCCCGAAATGCCAACCCCAGGGGCTGCTGAGGAAGAAAATTTGCCATAATTAGTAATAATAATGACGGTATTTGTTAAGCACTTAACTATGTGCCAGGCACCATACTAATTCCCTCATGGTTCACACACACTTCACTCCTTTAATGCCAACCTACTCACCGGAACTTCATCTCATCTCTCTCGCTACCAACCTCTGGCTCATGAATGCCCTCCCTCCCTCCTCATATTCGACAGATCATCACTCTCCCCACCTTCAAAGACTTATTGAACTTTGAAGTCTGCTGCAAAGTGGCAGAGCCCGGGCCTGAAAATCAGGAGACTTGGAATTTCTAATCCCAGCTTGGCCCCTGGCTTGCTGCAGCGACCTTGGGAGAGTCACTTTGCTGGACCTCAGATACCTCATCTGTAAAATGGGGGATTCGACACCTGCTTTCCCCCCACTCTTTAACCTTAAAAGCCCCGTGGGGGCCAAGGATTGTGTCCGATCTGATTCTCTCTGCACTGTGCTTTGGCACACAGTCATCACGTCACAACTACCACAATTATTACTATTACTAAGAGACTGGAAAATTCAAACGCAAGCCCAGGAAATGTTCCCTGACCACAAGGAACTTAGGTCCTTCATTAGCTTTTACGGTTGCAACTGTCTTCATTGCAAGTCTTTCAGATTGGGCTTTTTCACCACAACGATCCCACGTGAGCACAGTTCGATTCAGTCAAAAATAAAAACTCGGCTGGTTTAGAGATAGCAATGGGAGGTACGGAGACCCTTCCAGGCGGGGAGGGGTGGGAGTCGGGGGGTACGGGAGGAGAAAAGAGACCGCATCTCTAATTCCAGTGGCCAGGAATGCCCTGGCACCCAAAGACAAACCAAAGCAGGGCCAGGCTGGACTATATGGTGGATAGCGGCAGAGCTGGCATGAGAAATTAAGCACCATGGGGGGGGGAAGAAAGAAAAAAAAGGGTAGTCCACATCTTCTAAACAGATTTGAGACCTGATCTGTGAGCCAGGGAAGAGTAACTTGGCAGATGCAGAATCTGGATGGCCTTAACGAATGTGCGTTCTGGGTTCTAATTTCTGCTCTGCTACGTGTCTGCTGCTATGTGATCTTGGGCACTTCCCTTCTCTGTACCTCAGTTCCCTCCTGTATAAAATGGGGATTAAGACTGTGAGCCCCATGTGGGACAGGGACTGTGTCCAACCTTGTATCTAGCCCAGCGCTTAGAAAGGGGCTTGCCACAATTACTATACTGCACTCTCCCAAGTGTTTAGTACAGTGCTCTGCAAACAGTAAGCGCTTCATAAATACCATTGATGATCATGGTGGTGGTCACAGCTCTGCCACTCGCCTGCCAGGTGCCCTTGGGCAGGATACTTGGCTTCCCCGAGCCCCAGTTCCCTCAGCTGCAAAACAGGGATAAGATCCCTGCTCCCCTCCAATCCCATCTAAAACCGTGAGCCCTGTTGGCAGGCAGGGACCTGGGTCCAAGCTGATCACCTCACGCCCACCCCAGGCTCAGCACAGGGCTTTACGTCTAAGTCAGCACTGAACGAAGACCAGCGCCGCTTCCATTCACTTGGAAAAACCAACACTGTTCAGGGCTTGTTGATCTTCCAGCTTCTTGCTTGTTCCCAGAACGACAGCGGTTCCCTCTCCCCCAGGGTGGCAACTGAAAGATGGAGATCTCAGGTGGCTTCCCGTGGGCTGGCACCCTTGCGGTTCTCCTTGGCATCGATGGCAGCTGCCCGGGATCCCGTGCCAAGCCTGAGCCCGTAGAAACCGGACAGCTTCAGCGACTTCTCTCCAGAGGGGAAGAGGGGTATGGGGGCAAAGAGGTCAGTGCTGGCCAGGCCTCCGGGCTTCCTGGCTGACCGACTTCTCAAACCCATCGGTTCCAGTGCTACGTCCACCCACTCCCGCCTCCAGTCACCCCCAGGAGGGGCTGAATGGCGCACAGTTTCCGCAACCGTTCCTAGTGGGACTGAAACGCTAGTTACCCGTTGGCGGGGGAAATTTTCAATAGCTTTGGAAAATCGACCCGTTAAGCCATCTAAGTGAGAAAGCCTTTTCGGTGCCAGATGACTGGTTCATTTTGCTGCACTTAACTTTAAAGCTCGCTGGGGGAGAGAAAAAAAGCACAAAACAACAGCTTAAAATTAAACTGCCTTCTTCATGCTGACGAACACAAAAAAGCCCTCTGGATAAAAGGTCTTCACCAAGGCATCACGGGCAGGCAGGAGGCCGGCTAGGGACCGGCAGATGATTCCGCGGCCGCTGGGGATGGGGGAAGAGATCAGTGGTGACCACCAAGAGGTTGAGAGGGGGCAGACCACGAGGGCATGGGTGGGCATCAAACACGAAGCTTGAGAAGCAACATGGCTTAGTGGATAGAGCCCGGGCCTCGAGTCAGAAGGACCTGGGTTCCAATCTCAGCTCCGCCACATGTCTGCTGTGTGACCTTGGGCAAGCAATATCACTTCTCTGGGCCTCAGTTACCTCCCCTGTAAAATGGGGATTAAGAGTGTGAGCTCCATGTGGGACAGGGACTATGTCCAATTGCGTCACTTGCATCCGCCCCAGCACTTAGAACGGTGCTTGGCACAAAGTCAGCACATAAATACCATAATTATTATTATTAACCACCTTTCTTGGTGTGACGGCAGCAGGGAATGGATCAGGGGAAGCCGGCTTCCTGAGAGAGTCACTTGAACAGGCTCAGCTCAAACTCAGAAAAAGGAGTCTCTGCTGCTCGTTTAAATCTCTGCATTCACCAAACCGTCCCCGGCGCCGAACACTGCTTGTTCTCTCGAATATATTTATAGTTGCTTTCTCCCACGAGGCCCTAAAAGCAAGACGCCCACCTCTTGAGGCGTCCTGGTGAGCAGCGTTAATTTGCTCCTTACGGCCAAGGGATGAAACTGTCTTTCCCTGTCCTCGGCGGGGAGACGGAGGCCAGAGAAAGAGACCGGTGCTTTGGCGGCGGAGCCGATCAATCGATCCATGGTATTTATCGAGCACTTACTGTGTGCAGAGCACTGCACTAAGCTCTTGTGACAGTACAATATGAGAGTTGGTAGAAGCAGTCCCTGCCCATAATGATTTTACAGTGTACAGTCCAAGTGAAACAGGACTGCTTGCATTCGAGATTTTCATTCCAGTGAAACGCTAGGCATCCCCCGGGAATGCCAAGTGACTAAATATAGCCAGGCGGTAAATTCAGAATCTTATAACTGCTCCCCTGCTCCCACACTGGCCATCTCCCAGGCGCTGTGAAGAGGGCACTGAGCTACGTGGGCGCTATGGGCAGGGAACGTGTCTGCTAAATCTGTTGTACTACACTCTCCCAAGCACCTACTACAGTGCTCTGCACACAGCGTCACTAAATAGCACTGAAATACCTCCTTGGAGCAGCAGGGCTTAGTGGACAGATTTTGGGCCTGGGAGTCAGAACGCCCTGGGTTCTAATCCCGACTCCATCACTTCTGTGCTTTCTGAACTCTGACAAGCACTTCTCATCTCTGGGCCTCAGTCCCCTCATCTGCAAAATGGGGAGTAAGTCTATAAGCTCCACGTGGAACGGGGACTAAATCCAACCTGATCAGCTTGTATAGTGTAGCTTAGTATAGTGTCTGTCCCACTGTAAGTGCTTAACAAAAACCATAAAAAAAGCTATCTCTGCTGCCATTAGAACAGTGCTTTGCACATAATAAGCGCTTGATAAATGCCATCATTATTATTATTTATTAGAACTACTTTCCACACCTAAACAGGAACCCAAGTGGCCCCCACCCCGCCCCCAACCTGGGGTGGAGAGAGGAGGATTCTGGTCACTCCCAGCCCTCCTGGTATTTACATTTTCCACAGAATGGAGAAACACAATGAGGCCGGGAGGGGCAGGGCTGGGGCAGGAAACTCATGACCGGGCTCCCATTGTGGCCCGAACAAAACCAAACCTGACCCTGCTGTTCGCACAGTCCTCCAGCTAACCCTGCACACCACTGACTCTTCCTAAAAACAGAATTTAAAGTTAAAAAAGAGGCCACCCCCAGGCCTGGAGAGTCCCAAACACTGGCTGCCCAGCTGTTTGGGGAACTGAGTTGGGCTCCTCGCATCCATGAACTTCCCTGGGCTTTTCCTCGTTTGGAGTCACCAGAGGGGGGTTTAAGCTGCGGAGCCCCCAGGCCAATGGCAGGTTCAAGGCCCACTCACCAAAGAAAACAACCCCTCCCCAAACAGCTGGAGTCACCAGCAGGATGAAGTTGGATTCATGAACCATGGGCTCAGCTTCCCAGAGGGCAGCGGTTACAAACTCTCTGTCACTGGACCTTTCTTATTCCCGTCCACCTCCCTTCTTCCCATCCACCTCCCTTCTTCCCTCTTCCTTAGGATGGCACATGATTTTCGCGCTCGTCTCCCCGGATCATCTGTAAGCTCCCTGAGGTACAGGGAGCACGTCTACGTACTCTTCTGAGCACCTGATGTCGTGCTCTGCCCACGCTGGGTGCTCAATAGTCGCATTTATTGAGTGCAGAACACTGGACTAAGCAGTTGGGAGAGTCCAATGTAACAATAAACAGGCACATTCCCTGACCGCAACAAGCTTCTAGGCTAGAGGGGGACTGACGGATTGAACAAACCTTGAAGACTTTTCCCAGGTTTCCCAACTGCTCAAGTTTTGGCTGCTAAAACACTCTCATATTGCCAGTTGCCGGGTCTCTCTAGAGTTGGGGGGGCTCCTTCACCCCCCAACTCCCGCAGGCTTCCAACGGTCCCTAAAAGGTTGGCTAATTGTTCCCGATCAATCAGGGGTATTGACTGAATGACTACTGTGTACAAGGCACTTGACTAGGTGGGAGAGTACAGCAGAAACAGTAGACGCAAATCCCCACCCTCCTGGAGCTGATAATCTAGCCAGAAAGAAAGAAACAGGGAGGAGAGGAAATATTACCGGTGAGCAGGTGTGGGGAGGTAGTGTCCACAAATTTTGCCCCAAATACCAGTTGATTTAGAGTTTGTCCTCAAGGAGCAAACTCACGATTTCCTGACTAGTGTAAGAAGCAACTTGGCTCAGTGGAAAGAGCCCGGGCTTTGGAGTCAGAGGTCATGGGTTCAAATCCCAACTCCGCCAACTGTCAGCTGTGTGACTTTGGGCAAGTCACTTAGCTTCTCTGTGCCTCAGTTCCCTCATCTGTAAAATGGGGATTAAAACTGTGAGCCCCCCATGGGACAACCTGATGACCTTGTAACCTCCCCGGCGCTTAGAACACTGTTTTGCACATAGTAAGCGCTTAACAAATACCGTAATTATTCTTATTATTATTACCCTATTTCCAAAGGGTTCCCTCCAAAAACCCACGGTACCAAAATACTGGCATTCACTATGTCCCATCAAACTCACAGGCCCCTCTTTAAAACCCTTTTGACAGGGCAGGGGCCCGCCAGGCCCTCCCGATTATGGGCAATCAGTAGACAGGATACCACTGATACCATCGGCTGACCACAGTCAGCCGGTGGACCGGTAAAAGCAGCAGTCGGGTCCCAGGCCGGGCCAGGCCGCGGGAGTATCACGTGAGCCAGGCACTAGCCCGCTGATGCTCAGAGGGTGGCTAAGTCAACATCTTTCCCGGTGCTGAAAAATCCACTCGTTTATATCCCAGTTATCCCCTAGCCCCATGGTACGGAACACAGACCCAGCCCCTGTCCTAGAGGACAAGCACACGGGGAGGGGAGAGGAGGGAGGGGGAAGAAAAGACAAAAGCAGCTGTCAGCCAAGAGGCAGATGGCCCGCCTCCCGCCCACAGGCCCCTCCCTCCCTTCTTCCCTCTGGAGCAGAAGCTCTCGCCCGTTTCTCAGGAACAGTCTCATCTGATGGCACCCCAACCCCCTCACCCCACCCCATGTTCAACTGTTTCTCTTCGTTCCTAACGTGTGGAAGAACCCCGCCCCACCCCACCCTGCTCTTCTGTTCCTTTCTCCACTGCGACGGGGGAGGCCGCCAGCAGCCCTGCCCGCTGACCCACTGAAGCGGCCAGTGCACAAAAACAAGAGAGTCGGTGGATTGAGAGCGATGAGGAAAAGCCTGGTTCGCGGGAAGAAGTCTTTTTTTTGGTGGTGGTGGTGTTGTTAAGCACTTACTACGTGCCAGCCACTGGACTAAGAGCTGAGGTGGCCCATGGACGTGGTCCATTTCCCACTTGGGGCTCACGGTCTTAATATCCATTTTACAGATGAGGGAATTGAGCGGCAGAGAAGTGAAGTGACTTGCCCAAGATCACGCGGCAGACAAGTGGCGGAGCTGGGATTAGAAACCCAGGTCCACTGACTCCCAGGACCAGGTGCTATCCAATAAGCCGTGCTGAGTTTTTTTTTTTCCCAGTTAAGAGAGAGGAGGCCCCCACCCGCAAGCAACCAAGAATTTCTGCTTCTACTGGAATTTGCCACAGGCAAGGGAATTTTGCTGACCCACTGAGGGGTGCAGAGGGCAACACCAGGGCACTCTGGACTCCTGATTCGGGAAAACCGAGGCCTTGATCTTGGGTGGCCCAATACTCAAGTCCGCACCCAGTGTTCCGGACAGACACTGAAGGGAGAATTTCGGATTTAGACAGGATCGGAAGTTGGAAAGACAGAGGACTCTTTAACCCCGACAACTTCCACTGGAGAAAGAGCCCAGAAGGAGCTATTCTTGGAAAACGGAACCTCAGAGTGTGAGATGGTTGAGAATTGTATCTTTTGCCCCGTTGTACCGGCTACAAAATGGAAACCAAGTACTGAACTTGATCAACTCAAGCCAACCAAGATGGGTGGCTGCAAAATGAATCTGTCCTACTTTTTTCTTTTTCTTTTTCTCTTTTTCTCTTATACACCCACATACACACATGCACACACCACAACCCCTATCAAGAACCATGCCAGCCAACCAACATTTCCTCAAACTGACCGCAGACATAGTTTCAGCCATCGACTGGACTTTTCAGCTCTGACCCTTCTCTCCGCACGTGCATTTTCTGCCATTATTCACTGGCCCTTGTGTCAAAAGCCATCTCATGGACAGGGCTGTCCAGTGTTTCAGAGCTGTTTTTTTCCTCAGGATAAAAGAGACAGCTGTAATCCGACCCTAAGGATTAAGCTGCTTTCACAGAGACCTCAGCCTGGAAATTAGATCCCTATTCTGTCAGTGTCAAGAACGTATCGCTTTCCACAGCCGCTCCCACTGTCCCCCAAAGCAGAGATTGGATTATACTGGTTGGGCAGGCATTTAAAAGGGAGTGAGGGTGGTGAGGGTAACTCAGGGGACCGATCACTCAGTGGTATTTATTGAGTGCTTACTGTGTGCAGTGCACTCTACAAAGCACTTGAGGGAGGACAATACGACAGAGTTGGTTGATGCGTTCCCAGCCCACGAGGAGCTTACAGTCTAGAGGGGGAAATACACATTACTATGAATTACAGAAATGGACATAAGTGCTTGTGGGGCTGAGGGAACCAGACTCTTGTTGCAGCCTCCTTTCCCAAGTGCTTAGTTCAGTGCTCTGCACACAATGAGCCCACCATAAACACCACTGACTGGGTGATTAAGGGCAGTAGCCATTTACTGCTTCCTCAGAGGAACAAACTTCTACACTCTGGTGAATGAAAAGCAAACTTTAAATCTCTTTGTTTCACTATAACTCAACAAAACAGGAACTTCTTCATGGCCAAAGACGTCAAAAGCCAATTGACCATCAAATCCTGAAGGTCCACTTCTGCACCTGAAGCAAGCGGCCTTCTAAAATTGGCCTTTCTAGCTCGGCTGACTTTAGGCAAGACAAAAAGCCTCATCCCTTCTAGCTAGCTGTTCATGCCTTACTATTTGGTCTTTACACCAGAGGTGGGGAGGGGAAAAATGGAGACAAGGGGCAGAGAGAAGCAGAAATTCCTGTTCCCTTCCCAGAAGACACCAGGGGAACTAATCCAGCTGTCCTGAAGCGTCAATTTTTCCCCTTGGCTGAGGACAAATGGGCTCTACCATAGGTGGGGGCCAAGAAGCTGTACTTTTCAAAACAGGGCTTCTTTCTTCCCAGATGAAAAAACGGGCTTTCTCATGAGCCACCGCTCTTTCGGACACATCGACCTACGTGATCTACTCATTCAGGATTCACTCACCCAACTGGCCAACTTTCAATATTCATCCCAGCCCCTCCTGGTACTTCCATCAATCAATCAATCATATTTATCGTATGCTGACTTTGTGCGGGGCACCGTACTACACGCTTGGGGGAGTCCAATATGACAGATTTGATAGACAAGCTCCCTGCTCTTTCATTCCCTTAAATACTCTTAAACTCGACTATTTCCCTTCTCTATGTCTGACTCCCCTGTAGACTGGAAGCTCCTTCTGGGCAGGGATCACATTCATTCATTCAATCATATTTATTAAGCACTTACTGTGTGCAAAGCACTGTACTAAGAGCTTGGGAGAGTACAATATAACAATAAGCACATAATCCCTGCCCACAATGAGCTTACGGTCTAGAAACATCTACAAACTCCCAAGCGCTCAGTACAGTGTTCCGCACACAGCAAGCTCTCAGTAATACCACTGATTGAAGGAAAGGTGATGCTGTACAGGGGGGAAAAAAAAAACCCACAATCCAGAAACAAGTATATACTGTACACACTGCATCAGCTTCCCACCTCACCTGCCCACTCAAAAGGTTTGCTACAGTAACACACTTGAAAAATGACACCCCTGTACCCCTCAACCCAAAGAAGGAATAAACCACCACTTCCAAAAGAAACACTTTGCCTGTGGTAAAGGGATCTGGAAATTAAAGTGCCAAGGAAATCAGTGTTTCACTGATTTCACGCACCATATGTGTAGGACAGGAAGAGACTGGGAACTTTGTTCAGAGAACATACTGGGAGAGCAAGCAACCTGTTCTCAGCAGAGCTGAGCACCAACCAGGAGCCTGGTGCTAAATGCCTTTCATCCTAAAGGAAATTCTGCCCCAGAGATCTTTCTGGGAAGCTCTCATGATGAGGTATGTGTATTCCCTGAAAAGCACCTAAGTGAGATTGGGGCTGGGGGGGTGGGGAACCTCCCTTTTTCCTCAACTCCCAGTTGGTCTTTTAAATAAATGAAAAGCCAGTGAAGGTCCAGAGACAGACAAGACAAGCAGTGTGGCCTAGTGTGTAGAGCCCGAGGCATGGGGGTCAGAAGGATATGGGTTCTAATCTTGGCTCTGCCACTTCTCTGTTATATGATTCTGGGCAAGTCACTTCACTTCTCTTAGAGAAGCAGCGTGGCCTAATGCACAGAGCTTGGGCTTGGGAGTTGGAAAGATCTAAGTTCTACTCCTGGCTCTGCCACTCTTCTGTTGTGTGACATGGACTGTGTCCAACTTCATTAGCTTGTATCCACTCTAGCACTTAATAAAGTGCCGGGCACATAGGCGCTTAACAAATAGCATTTAAAAAAAAAAAAGGATCAGCAAATTAAAATGAAATAAGTACTGGGCAAGCCTACAATTTCGTTGGCTTTATGCCTTCTCTTCCAAGGAAAGTCACTAAAGGAGAGGCAATTTTTAATGCAATTCCATTAACAGGCTGATGCTCTCCCTCGAGTGGTGAAAAACCAGAGGGGGGAATGTTAAAAAAAAAAAAATCCATGGAGGATTTCTAAAGTTCCCAAAATTCAGAGGGGAAAAGTACCACTGACTGACACTGAACGGACTGGTACTGTCAAAAAGCCAAATAGCTCCACAAAAATCAAGACACTGGAACCCTCCTCCCTCCCCTCAAAAGGGCAGATTTTCCAAAAGGGCTCACGAGTCAGAGGGCACCATTTTACATCCCGCTAGACTGTCAGCTCCTCATGGGCAGGGATCGCCATTGTTCTTTCCCAATCGCTTAGTACAGTGCTCTGCACCCAGTAATCGGGCACTAAATACCAACAATCCATTGATTGCTTTGACTGGGACTTTCGGCCTCGATCAGAAACTCCCGGGTCCGGGCGGGTGTGGGGGAAACCGGTTACATGCACTAAAAAAAACAAACGACAAGCCGCAAACCGCGGTGGGCAACGGACACGTATCCCAATTAAATCCGCCATGATTTCGTGACTGACGGCTCGATGGAAAGTGAAATACTTATGCCTAATGGGAGCGGTGGGACAATACCTTAATTAAAATGACAAAACGTTCAGGATGATGTGGGCTTTAAAATCCTGCACGAAGTCAGAGACTGGGGGGATCCGCCCCCCCACCCCCGCCCCCATCTTCATTTACACCAAAATAAATTCGTCTAAAGAAGCGCCAGGCTCAGCAGTACAAAAGTGAACCATAATTAAACAAGTGATACACAAGGAGTGAAAAACAACAATCCACCAGCACGAGCACAATTTGCCCAACACGCCTGAACTATTTCTTTATGTTATTTATATTACTGCCCGCCCCCACAAACTGCCAGCTCATCGCGGGCAGGGAACATGCCTTTCAACTCCATTATAGTGTACTCTTCCAAGCACTTAGTACAGTGTTCGGCACACAAGAAACACTCAATAAGCACAATTGATTGACTTAATTATCCCCAGTCAAGGTTTTGTTTTTGGGTTTTTCCTTTCTACAGCTCCAATTTCTTTTGCACCCAGTGAAACGTATATTGATTCCTACGGAGTTTGCGGCATTGACATCCAAGTAAAGCCCTGAGTGAATTCCCATTTCAGCCACTTCATAGGTGCAAACCTTGTTCAGGATAATGGAAATGAAAGATCTGAGTAAATGGGGGGAAATGAGTACATTGTTCTTAAAGCCAAAATTCACTCAACGTCAGTACACTCTGGACCCAGCTAAGAGGAATAGATTCAGTTTCTGCAGAATTCTTTCTACTCTAAACAAGGAAGTGTAGAGACAACATTCCTCATATCCTTTTTCAAGTTAGGCTAAAAAAAGTATTCAGCCTGTGGTGGAAGAATTAGTCAGGGGTTTTTTTTTTTGGTTTTTTAATAAAACTCATTGTCACGCAAGGGGTTGCATTTTGAAGGTTAATGTTCTCAGCCAACTACTTTGTGGGGGAGGTAGGGCTTGAGAACTATGAGAAGCAGCGTGGCCTGGTGGAAAGAGCCTCAGGCCTGGGAATTAGAGGACACGGGTTCTAATCCCAGCTCAGACGCTTGCCTGCTGGGTGATCTTGGGCAAGTCACTTCACTTCTCCGGACCTCGTCTGTAAAATGGGGATTCAGTCCCTGTCCTCCCTCCTGCTTAGACCGTTGGCCCTGGGAGGTTTGGGGACCTTGCCCGACATGATGACCTTGGATCGTCTCCGGTGCTTACACCGGAAGTGCTTGACAAATCCCACAGAATTATCATTAGAGATATTCCAGAGATGGGTCCAATCACGTGACGAATAAAAGCGGGGAGGTGACGTGTCCGTGGGAAATTTCAGTGGATTTAAGGAGCGCTGAATCTGCCTCTTATACCCCAAAGATATGAGGAGAGAGAGGGAGTCGAGCATTAACACTTACCGCCATAATCAACTCGAAAGGGTGCTTATACACCCTCACGGGGGACTGGTATTTCTGGACCATGATTGCGAAGGAGCAGTGCTCGTTGATCCTGCAAAACAGTTCCCATGTCAACGCCACAAGGAATTTTCCAAATCTGAAAACGCATGATGTATACACACCCACCCACACCCACCCCCCTGCCCCTGACATTCTGTCCCATATTGGGAGAAGCAGAGGATAGCGTTAATATCTGTCATGGAAGGGAAAAAAAGACAGTACTAATATTAGCAGTAGTAGTTAACAGTATTGACTGACCACCCACTGAACTGAGGGGGAAGTACAGAACAAAAGCGTGACGCATTTCCTGTCCACAAGGGACTGACACTCTAAAGGGATTAGAATCATAACTAATGGAGGAAGAGTGCTATTAGAACAAGGCCACCAGTCATCGCCCATCTAGTTATTTTATTGGAGTGGGTGGGAGTCTAAGGGTAGAAAAAAAATCACCTACCAATACCCAATGAAGATTAAAGTAAAACCGGTAATATGTCGAGATTTCATTTGAAAGGGAATCTTTTCCCCAACCAAATGGATGTCCCCTTGCCTATTTTCATGCATGCCATCCATTAGATTGAAAGCTCCCTGAAGACAGGGAACACAAGTCGTGCACCTCTCCTAAGTACTTAGCACAGCGCCTAGCATTCGGATAGGAGCGCGATAAGTCTCACAAACCGATCGAGCGAGAGAATCCACCGTCTCTAATACCCACCTGCCAATACGGTACGAAGAGGAGCTTGGAAAAGCCCTAGTGTGATCTTCGCCTGAAGTCTTCTTAAATATTCACTTCTGAAGTTCTCTCACATCACTACTCTTTTGAGCCAACGGATCCGGTGAGCAACTTCCTGTTTGTGTTGGAGAGCATTCTGCTTCATGCTTGTCGGGTTGTTGCTTTTCCTAGCACAGATGTCAGGGCCCCCTCCCCGCGCCAAAATAAAAAAATCTTCAACTCTCTTCCAAGCGGCACTACGGACTCACCATCTTTCATCTCGGGGAGACGGTGCTCTCTCGTAGTTCAGGCCTGGCCCTCCTGGAGGGTTGAGGAGCACGTGTAAGGCACAACAAGATCTCGGGATAAAACGGAACATTGGCGCCTTTGCTATGAAACAACTGTGGCACCCGTGCCTCCTCCCCCACTACATTCCCATTGCTTGGCGGCTCCCCCCGGCCCGGCATCACGAGCCCATAAAGGTCAGATCGGAAGTCGGCTCCATCCTGGGCTGGGACCCTCCGGAACCCCTGGGTTCTTAGGACACGAGGGGGCAATCATCATCATCATCATCATCATCATCAATCGCATTTATTGAGCGCTTACTATGTGCAGAGCACTGTACTAAGCGCTTGGGAAGTACAAATTGGCAACATATAGAGACAGTCCCTACCCAACAGTGGGCTCACAGTCTAAAAGTCTAAAAATCCCAGTCCCCGGCTTTGCCCCTTACTGCGAAGACCCCATATTAAATTTAAAAAAAGGCCACCTCTTCTGCCTGTGGGGCACAGCTTTGGGCTGGGGAGATGGTTCTTGGGTGGGATTTTTTAAAGCCTCGGGCCCCATGTGCTCCCTAGAGGATGTGCATAATAACAATAATAATATTAATAATCATATGCGTTAAGCATTTACTATGTGCCGAGCACTATACTAAACACTGAGATAAACACAAAATAATCAAGTCCCACATGGGGCTTCCAGTCTAAGTAGGGTGGAGAACGGGTATTGGACCCCCATTCTGCAGGGGAGAGAACCGAGGCCCAGAGAAGTGAAATGACTTGCCCAAGGTCACACAGCAGGCACAGGGTGGGGCCGGGATGAAAACCTAGGTCAGCCCAGGCTCTTAACTTCTCTGGGCCTCAGTTACCCCATCTGTAAAATGGGGATTAAGACTGTGAGCCCCCCGAGGGACAACCTGATCACCTTGTAACCTCCCCAGCGCTTCGAACAGTGCTTTGGACATAGTAAGCACTTAATAAATGCCATTATTGTTATTTCCGCTATGGCCATTCATTGCTCTGGCCGGTCACAGGGGCCCAGCTGGACTTCTGGCCCACCTCCCTGGACACCTGCCGGGATCCCGGCCGGGAAAAAGAGAGAAGGGTGCGTTGTCGGCCAGCCGTAGAGGCGAAGGGATGGACGGACACCTCAGTTTGGGACTTCAGCCTCGGGTACCAGATGTTAAGGGCCAGACAAGTGGAAGTACATCCATTCGTTCAATCGGATTTATTGAGTGCTTACTGTGTGCAAAGCATTGTACTAAGGGCTTGGGAGAGAGACTGTGAGCCCGTTGTTGGATAGGGACCGTCTCTTTATATTGTCAATTTGTACTTCCCAAGCGCTTAGTACAGCCTGGGAGTCAGAAGGTCATGGGTTCTAATCCCCACTCTGCCACTTGTCTGTTGCATGACCTTGGGCAAGTCACTTCACTCCTCTGTGCCTCAATCCCCTCAATCTGGAAAATGGGGATTGAGACTGTGAACCCCACGAGTGACCGGGACCGTGTCCAACCCGATTTGCTTGTATCCACCCCAGCGCTTAGTACGGTGCCTGCCACGGGGTAAGCGTTTACCAAATACCACGATTATTGTATACATATACGTGTGGGTGCTTATATACCGCAAGCTGTCTGTGGGCAAGGACCATGTTTACCTGCTCTGTTGTAGGGTGCTCTCCCAAGCGCTTAGGACGAGTACTGTGCGCACAGTAAGCGCTCAATAAATACCACTGATGGGTGTGGGTGAGGGTGTGAGTAAGTGTGAGTGGGGAGGGTGGTTGGCGGAGGGAGAGAAGGGGGGCCAGAGGCCCAAGTGGGGGCGGCCGGGGGCGGGGGGGGACCCCGTGGCCCAAGGGTCGGGCCGCCGGGCGACCTCACTGACCGGTGAGGCGGGAGGCCTTAACGGGCAAGCGGGGGGCCTTGAGGGGCAAGTGGGGGGCCTTGAGGGGCTAGCGGGGGGCCTTGAAGGGCGCGCGGGGGGCCTTGAGGGGCGGGCGGGGGGCCTTGAGGGGCGTACGAGGGGGCCTGAGGGGCGAGCGGGGGGCCTTGAGGGGCGCGCGAGAGTGCTTTGAGGGGCGCGCGGGGGGCCTTGAAGGGCGCGCGGGGGGCCTTGAGGGGCGCGCGGGGGACCCTGAGGGGCGCGCGGGGGACCCTGAGGGGCGCGCGGGGGGCCTTGATGGGGGCGGGGGACCCTGAGGGGCGCGCGGGGAGCCTTGACAGGCGCGGGGGGGTCTTGAGGGGCGCGCAGGGAGCCTTGAGGGGCGCGCGGGGGACCCTGAGGGGCGCGCTGGGGGCCTTGGGAGGCGCGCGGGGGGCCTTGAGGGGCAAACGGGGAGCCTTGAGGGGCGCGCGGGGGACCCTGAGGGGCGCGTGGGGGGCCTTGAGAGGCGCGCGGGGGGCCTTGAGGGGCACGCGGGGGGCCTTGAGGGGCACGCGGGGGGCGCGTGGGGGGCCTTGAGGGGCGCGCGGGGGACCCTGAGGGGCGCACGGGGAGCCTTGAGGGATGCGTGGGGGGCCTTGAGGGGCGCGCGGGGGACCCTGAGGGGCGCGCGGGGGGCCTTGAGAGGCGCGGGAGGCCTTGAGGGGCGCGCGGGGGGCCTTGATGGGCGCGGGGGGGGGGGCCTTGAGAGGCGCGGGGGGCCTTGAGGGGCGCGGGGGGGGCCTTGAGAGGCGCGCGAGGGATCTTGAGAGGTAGAGGTGCGCGGGGTCAGGGGGAGCGGCGGCACGAGGGCGCCTACCTACCTCCTGTCAGAAAAGCCGGGGCCGGAAAACGGGTCGGCGGGACGCGGTCATCCCGGCGGCTCCGGAGCGGCTGAGGCTGCGGCTAAGGCTAAGGCTGCTGCTGCTGCTGCTGCGGCTGCTGCTGCTGCTAGGGCGACGGCGGCCACGGCTCCTCCAACTGCCGGTTCCGGAGGCGGCCCTGGACGGGGGACGGGGTGGGCGGGGCTCTGGGGGCAGTAGTGCGCCTGCGCGTCGGGTGAGACGGGGACGGTGGGCGGCGGGGGGGGGGGGGGGGGGGGGGGGAAGCGACGGGGAACGACGGTTGCTAGGGCCCCGACACGCAGGCGCGAAAGGAGCCAAGCTTGCGTGGAACGCTTAGTAGGCGACGTAAGGGCGTGACGCGCGGCGACTGACGTCACGCACTCTGGGCCCACGCCCCCTCCCCCCCTCCCTCAAGGGGCTGAGGCGACGGGGGGGGTCATGGCGGAGAATAATAATAAGAATAATAATGGCATTTATTAAGCGCTTACTATGTGCAAAGCACTGTTCTAAGCGCTGGGGAGGTTACCAGGTGATCAGGTTCAATCTAATAATAATCATCATCATCAATCGTATTTATGGAGCGCTTACTATGTGCAGAGCACTGTACTAAGCGCTTGGGAAGTACAAATTGGCAACATGTAGAGACAGTCCCTACCCAACAGTGGGCTCACAGTCTAAAATAATAATAATAATAATAATATAATAATAATAATACCATAATAATAATTATGGTATTTGGTAAGTGCTTACTGTGTGCTAAGCACTGGAGTAAATACAAAATAATCAGATGGTACACAGCCCCTGGCCCACATCAGACTGAGCCCCCTTTTTCCTCTCCTCCTCCCCATCCCCCCACACCCTACCTCCTTCCCCACAGCACCTGTTTATATGTTTGTACAGATTTATTATTCTATTTATTTTACTTGTACATATCTACTACTCTATTTTGTTAATGATGTGCATTTAACTTTAATTCTGTTTGTTCTGACGACTTGACACCTGTCCACATGTTTTGTTTTGTTGCCTGTCTCCCCCTTCTAGACTGTGAGCCCACTGTTGGTTAGGGGCCGTCTGTATACGTTGCCGACTTGTACTTCCCAAGCGCTTAGTACAGTGCTCTGCACATAGTAAGTGATCAATAAATACGATTGAATGAATGAATGAATCAGGTTGTCCCTCGGGGGGCTCCCAGTCTTCATCCCCATTTTCCAGACGAGGTAACTGAGGCCCAGAGAAGTGAAGTGACTTGCCCAAAGTCACACAGCTGACAATTGGCAGAGCCGGGATTTGAACCCATGACCTCTGGCTTCATTCATTCATTCATTCCATCGTATTTGTTGAGAGCTTACTGTGTGCAGAGCACTGTACTGGGCGCTTGGGAGGTGCAGGTTGGCAACATATAGAGACGGTCCCTACCCAACAACGGACTCACAGTCTAGAAACTTGATTACCTTGCATCTACCCCAGATCTTAGAACAGTGCTTGGCACATAGTAAGCGCTTAACAAATATAATTATTATTGACTGTCTGGGCTTTAGACTGTCCTCTAGGAAGTAAGCTCATTGTGGGCAGGGAATGTGTCTTTTTATTATTGCATTATCCTCTCCCGAGTGCTTAGTACAGCGCTTGCCCAGTTCACACCGAGAATTGACAATCCTAAGCACTGTACAATCCCAAATATCACCGTATTTCCCAAGCGCTTAGTACAGTGCTCTGCACACAGTAAGCGCTCAATAATTACGATTGAATGAATGAATGACTCCAAAGCCCGGGCTCTTTCCACTGAGCCATGCTGGAGAAAGTGGTTTCGAGGCCCAGGCCTGTGGCGGTTGAGCGATCTAGTCTGGGCTGCTCTTCCCGTACCCTAGGCATGGATGCCATTGCCCTACAATGGGTCAGAGTCAGAACTTCTGCCTTGTATTTCCTCATTTGGTTGTTTACTACTCACTAGTTGTTCCCACAGTTCCCCCCCTTCCAGGCCCCCCCCTGCCCTCGAGGTGCAGGAGCTCACCGGGGCCAGGGAAGCAGCCACGGGTGGGCTGCTAGGCCTGAGGAAGATTCTCCCAAGCACTTAATACAGTGCTCTGCCCACAGAAAGTGCTCAATAAGTACAATTGATTGATTGGTTGATTGATAGGATGGGGACCCTGGCAGCTTGTGACTCCATCCTGGCAACTCTGGCCATTCTGAAGGGGGGCATTAGGCCACGGAGAAGCAGTGTGGCTCAGTGGAAAGAGCCCGGGCTTTGGAGTCAGAGGTCATGGGTTCAAATCCCGGCTCTGACAATTGTCAGCTGGGTGACTTTGGGCAAGTCACTTCACTTCTCTGTGCCTCAGTTACCTCATCTGTAAAATGGGGATTAACACTGTGAGCCCCCCCCGTGGGACAACCTGATCACCTTGTAACTGAGCCCCTTCCTTCCTCTCCCCCTCATCTCCCGCTCCATCCCCCCATCTTACCTCCTTCCCTTCCCCACAGCACCTGTATATATGTTTGTACATATTTATTACTGTATTTATTGATTTTACTTGTACGTATCTATTCTATTTATTTTGCTAGTATGTTTGGTTTTGTTCTCTGTCTCCCCCTTCTAGACTGTGAGCCCACTGTTGGGTAGGGACTGTCTCTATATGTCGCCATCTTGTACTTCCCAAGCGCTTAGTACAGTGCTCTGCACACAGTAAGTGCTCAATAAATACTACTGAATGAATGAATGAATGAATGAATGAATGAATGAATGAATGGTCATGCTGGAAACCCCAGGGAGGGGTCCAGGGTGGGCTAGGTCAGCCCCTGAGCTGCTGATGTTGTCCCCAGAGAAGAGGGGCGCACCGGGGAGGCTCTCCACCACTCTTCCCACAGTCGGGCACGAGGGCACCAGCCATTTCTAGGGGGTCTGGGCCACGTCCCCCCAGCCCCGCAGAGCCCCCCAGGCAGACCTCTCGAGCCTCTCGGCCAAGGTGCTGTTCCAGACGGGTTGTTGTTCTGAAGTTTGATGAGAACCAAACAGCGGTGAATCAGCAGCAGAACTGGCAAGTTTGCTCAACTTCCTCGTTGACCCGAGACCCCAGTGGCTCCCAGCGCCCAGGGAGGGGAACCATGCTCTGTGGGCAGGACGAGATGAGAGCAGCGGCTCCTAAGTTGCCTCTCTGTGGGGCAGCACCTGTATGGCAGTAGGAAGCAGCGTGGTCCAGTGACTAGGCCTGGGCCTGGGGGCCAAAAGGACCCGTATTTTAATCCCCACTCTGCCACTTGGCTGCTGTGTGACCTTAAGCAAATCACTTCACTGTGCCTCAGTTACCTCATCTGTAAAATGGGAATTAAGAATGTGAGCCCCCATGTGGGACAGGGATTGTGTCCAACCCAATTATCTTGTATCTACCCAGGATTTAGTACAGTGCCTGGCACACAGCGCTTAACAAATACCACAGGTATTAATGTTATTATGCTAGGATGAAATATCAGAATAAAGGTAAAGTAATTATTCATGTATATTCATTCATTCAATAGTATTTATTGAGCGCTTACTGTGTGCAGAGCATTGTACTAGGCACTTGGGAAATACAAGTTGGCAACATCTAGAGTATATAAAAGGTCTGACAATGGTGGGCAGGGGGGTAGATATGCAAGTCCTTTGAGTGGCTGCTGGATTAATATTCATTCAACTGTATTTACTGAGCGCTTACTGTGTGCACAGCACTGTACTAAGCGCTTGGGAAGTCCAAGTTGGCAACATATAGAGACGGTCCCTACCCAACAATGGGCTCACAGTCTAGAAGGGGGAGACAGACATTAAAACAAAACACGTGGACAGGTGTCAAGTCATCACAATAAACAGAAATAAAGCTAGGTGCACATCATTAACAAAATAAATAGAATAGTAAATATGTACAAGTAAAATAGATTATATTTATGTATAAAAATAAACATACAATGAATAATATAATGATAAAATATAATATTATAATAAATAGAGAATAAATATGACTGTAGATGTCAGGAATTAATCTGGGAAGGAACCCTGAATGTGGTGGACTCTTAGGAGGGCTTTGGTTATGGGGGGGGGGGGAACGCAGTGAGGGAGGAGCTGGGGATAGAGAGTGGAGAGTGGGGCAAAGAGGGGAAGCTTGGGAGGAATCAGAGGGTGAGCTGGGAAGCGGTGGTGGAGGAGAGTTGATGTGTGTTGATCCCAGAGTCTGAGGAATGGGCAATCCTGGGAGATCTGAGGACTTCCTCGGACATCCTCAACCTTCCCCACCCCACTGTCCAGGATCTGGGAGACCCGCTCCCAACCCCCGCGATCTTAGATGAGGACTTCCTCAGCCATCCCCAACTCCGTTCTCCCGGTCAAGCGCATCTACCAACTCGATTGTGTTGTCGTCTCCTGACCACCTAGGACAGTGCTCTGCACAGTTTAGCGCTCAGTAAATACCACCAGTGGCCTGGTTGTGGATGACCAGTCTCAGCCCCACGATCCCTCAGCCCCAACAGGCAGAACCGGAATCATGAGGGCTCTACACGCAGATGCAGGTGCTCAGATCCCAGAGGACAAAAGATGGCCTGGGGGCTTTGCTGCACACAGCTTCAGAAGTTAAAAATAGGGCCTTCCCTCCCTGCCCCAATCAAAGTCCTTTTTCTTATTTTTCTTCGCATGAGGTATTGTCCTTCCCTGCTGATTCTGAGGCAGCTGCACGGTCCTTGAGGATGCCAAATTAAGACTCGGGTTCACGCGTCTGTTAATGAGCCCGTGGGCCTGGCAGCTGCAAATCACACAGCTGGAAGTGCTCGTCTTGGAGGCTTTGAATTGGGCTTCCTGAAAGCCAACAGGCTGAAGGACCGACAGCCCCGTGACAAGAACCTAAAAATAAATAAATAACGAGCACACCGCCCTAAATCGGATTACTTCAAGCCATTTCTCCTGGGCTAAATATAGAAGAAAATCCTCCTCCACCTTCGGTTCTGCCGCAGAGATTAAGACAGGGTAGGGGGGAGTGAGAGACCAGCCCGGGGCAGAGACCGCAGGACTCTCCCACTTTCTGACCACCACCCAATGCAGGGGAAGGAAATGGCCACTTTGGTGTATGGATTTGTTGCTCATCATCTCCAAACTCCTGTCCCTCCCTGCCCAGCCTGCTGCATGTCCTTGGTCCAGTCACTTAACCTGCGTGGGCCTCAGTTTTCTCCTCTGCAAAATGGGAAGAACTTTGCCGCTTAGACTGTGAGTCCCAGTGGGGCAGGGACTAGGTCCAATCTATGGTTTAGCTACCCTGGCATTTAGCACAGTGCTCGGCTAACCACTAGTAAATACACTGAACACTATTAAGTGTTTAATATATCATCATCAATCGTATTTATTGAGCGCTTACTATGTGCAGAGCACTGTACTAAGCGCTTGGGAAGTACAAATTGGCAACATATAGAGACAGTCCTTACCCAACAGTGGGCTCACAGTCTAAAAGGGGGAGACAGAGAACATATACCAGAACTAGCTAGAGTTCCCATTTCCTGCCCATTCCCTGAAAAAGCCCAGAGTACAAACTGCCTCAAGTTCTTCCCTTGAGCCACTTTAATCTGAAGTTGATTTTTAAAAATCCTCCCCCTTGGGCTGAGCGCCCCACCTGGGATAGGGACTGTGTCCGACCCGATTATCCTATATCTACTTCAGCACCTGGTACAGCGCTCTCACATAGTAAGCTCTTATATATCACAATTAATTTGGTGTGGTTGAGGGGAAGAAAAAAATCTCAACCTCTAGGGGCCTCTTTATCTGTAGAATGGGAGAACTGAGTGTTGTGAAGCATCAACTGAATGCCTGCTGTGAATGGAGCACTGAACTGAGCCCTTGGGAGTGTGCGATAGGTAGAAGGTACAATCCCTGCCCTCGAGGGGCCTACTCTCTATCTGTGGAAGCGGAGACTCTGAAAACGTACCCTAGTGAAAAGCACAAAAGCCCGTCCTCCCTGGGCCAAAACCTCAATTCTCAGGGGTTCAAACTCCGGAAAGATGCTGAGCCGATAGATGAAAGAAAAAGGAGGAGGAGGAGCAACCGACGACTGAGCTAAGGCATCCTCCCTGCTCCTTCGCTTCTTTTTCCCCAGGCCCCATCCCTCCGGATGAGGGTTTAGGAGTTCAGGCCTCCCGGCTGCCTCTGCCAGCAGAAGAGTGAGACCCGGATATTCATTCATTCATATTCATTGAGCGCTTACTGTGTGCAGAGCACTGTACTAAGCACTTGGGAAGTACAAGTTGGCAACATATAGAGATGGTCCCTACCCAACCACGGGCTCCCTTGCCGACACCCAGGGCAGGGTGTGTATGTGTGTATGTCCCCAAAAAAGTGTCAGGCTGCACACAGAGTCACGGGGTCCCTGGCTCCCAGCTGGTACCCAGAAGCCCCCCAACAGGAGGAGGGCCTGTCCACCCACCATGAATATGCCATCCCAGCTATCTCCGGCAATCAGCTGACTGGGAGTGAGGACTGCGTTGGGCCTACCATGGAGAGACACCACCCGACCAGCCTCTGGGGACCACAGGGGTCTTCCTGTCCTCTTCCCAGAGATCCACAAGCCCCAGCTGGAAGCAGTTTCCCCCTCCTACGGAAGGGTATCGCAACCCACCTTGCAGGCGAGTGCTAGGGTCCGTGGCCCACCTCTCCCACGTAAACCCCCCATGCCTATTCCACAAGCGCCTATGGTTCTAGAATAGTTGAAGGAAGGACGTGGGTTGGGGCAGGAGGGGGAGGGAAGGAGATGCAGTCCCAGCGCCCGGCCCAGTCAGTCCAAGACAAAGGTGGTTTTCAGCCTGGATCTCTGCTAGGCGGAGACAGCGGCGCCAGGACCCCAGGGGCGGGGGAGGGTACAAGTGGGCCTCAGGGCTTGGGAAGTGACCGGTCCCTGAGGCGGCAGCGTTACACAACAGCGCAACAAGGAATGGACTGTGCCCGAACAGGGTGCAGCCAGGAACGCGGGCCCCGCGTCGGCCCTTTCCAGCCCTGCACTCGCCCGTGGAGCCGCTCCGTCCAGAGCGTCTTCTTCCAGGACAAAGGCCAGTACGGTCATGTCAGGGAACAACGGATCAGCGTCCCATTCCCGAGTGGAGCGGGCGGGCATCCCAGCCTACTCACTGTTCCCGGGCTTCCTCTTCAATTCCTTCCCAACACCCCTGAGATGAAACTTCCCCCAACCTTCCCCACCTCTAGCACTTCTCTGTTTATTTCTACCCCTCCTCCAGGCTGTGATTTCTTTGGATTTCCTCTGCTATCCCGCACTAGCGCAGCCCTGCGCCCCTCTATAATAATAATAATAATAATAATGTTGGCATTTGTTAAGCGCTATGTGCAAAGCACTGTTCTAAGCGCTTGGGGGGATGCAAAGTGATCAGGTTGTCCCACGTGGGGCTCACAGTCTTACTCTCCATTTTACAGATGAGGCAACTGAGGCTCAGAGAAGTTAAGTGACTTGCCCAAGGTCACACAGCAGACATGTGGTGGAGTCAGGATTCGAACCCATGACCTCTGACTCCAAAGCCCGTGCTCTTTCCACTGAGCCACGCTGCTTCTCTATCTGAAGCCCCCTCCTGCTCCCACTTTTTCACATGAAATTTTTCTGTCTGCCCCAATTAGAGTCCTTAGGGGCAGGAAATGGCTTTCTTTTGTCTTCTCCCAAGTGCTCCGCACAGGGCATAGCACTCCGGAGGCACTTGGGACTTGAATATTCTAGAACGGGCCCTGGGGTGGCACAAACAAAGAGGAAGAAGTAGGGGTTGAAAAACTTTATAAAGCAGGAGGTGGTAGGGAGGCAGGCGGAGATTGACACGAGAGAAAAATACATTGAAACATAACAGGAAGCTCTTTTTTTGCCTTCCTCTCCTCCATTGTTTCAAAACCCATTATGCAAATTAGGAATCTTTACCCCCTTTTCTGGGGCTCTGCCGACCTGTCGCCCGGGCTTCTGAACTTGTTTCTTGGGCAAACAGCAAACCAAACCATGCTGAAAAGACTAAATCCTTGGACAAATTGCCTCTAACATGCACCAAACCTGCAGGAGGAATGCTTACCGACCAATTCATCGATCTTATTTACCGAGCACTTTCTCTGTGTGAGAGCCCTTTTCTAAGTGCTTGGGAGAAGATGATAGAGTTAACGACCAATAAATCAATCACTGGCAGTTACCGAGCACTTATCGTGGGCAGAGTACTGTACTGAGTGCTTGGGAGAGTCCGATACAACAGAATCGGTTGGGATGATGGCTAGCAGGTGGCTGCTCTTTCTTTCCCGCTGGGGTCGCCGGGCCAGTCGACAACACTGCCGTGCTTCTGCACACAGACCCCAAATTTCTGCTCTAAGGATCCGGGGGCAGCTAAATAGAAGAACTGCACTTGTAGGCACCCCCTGTACTCGAGAACAATTAAAGGAAAGAGGCTTCCTTGCAGCTTAATTATACCCCAGCATTAGGAAATCTGTTTTTTTCCCCGAGGTTTTTTTGGTGGGTTTTGTGTTTTTTTTTAAATGAAAGCCACTGGGGGAGGCGGCTCCAGATTCATTTCAGAGGCCGTCAGATGGGCAGCAGTATAATAACAATAACTGCGGTATTTGTTACACACTGACGGGGCAGGTGTACATAAATACCAGGGCTACAGGCTGAGGGTTGGGAATGAATCGGGGAAGGCTTCGTGGAGGGGGTGGGAAAGTGACGCCCAACACTTAGACCCGGCTTGTCCAGCGGCCAGAATCAACTCAGGCTCAGAGACTGGCCAATTCAACTGAGAGAAAAAGTTCCCTCAGCCCTGTCAGCTAAATGACCCTCGATCCAGTCTAAAAGCTGCAGGATACACTGAGTGACATTACTATTATTAATACCAATAATAATAGCGGTATTTATAAAGCACTTGCTATGTGCCAAGCACTGTTCTCGGCCCTGGAGTAGACACAAGGTAATCAGGTTGGACACAGTCCCTGTCCCACTTGGGACTCCCAGTCTTAATCCCCATTGTACAAATTAGGCAACTGAGGTAGAGAGAACTGATTTGCACAAGGTCACCCAGGAGGTAAGGGGCAGAGCTGGGATTAGAACCCAAGTCCTCTGACACCCAAGCCCGGGCTCTTTCCACTAGGCCCTGCTGCTTCCCTATTTAGGCTCAGGCTGTGAATGGGAGACTTTTTGATCCCATCTTTAGCAGAACTCCCTCTTGGGTTTCTTTGCAGGCACTGAAAATACCCTCACTGCATACAAATCCCTAGCCCCTGAGGGCAGCGGAGGGAGGAGGAGGTTGGAAGGGCAGAGGCGGGGCCTGGGGTTTGGGCCTTGAACAAAAATCTGGCAGAGAGCATGCCTCTGCCAGCTGGAAAGGGCGTCTGAGGTCGCCGTTTGTGGGAAGAGGGCTTTGGCCCCGGACTTTGGGCCCCGAACTTCCTTCTCCTCACGTCTTTGTTACACTACAAGAGGTCTGCAAAACCTGCCTGCTAGGCTCCCCTCCAGAAGCGGCTACACCTCAGCAGTGAAATGGGAGACTGTTACAGGCCTGTGAAATTCCAGGAGTTGGAACATACTGTTCCTGTGTAAAATAACCTTCCTAATGGGATCCGCAAGCAGCAAAAATGCCTGACCTTTCGGCGGGATGGAGGTGTCAGATTCAGCTCTGCTGGAAACACGACGGACGGCACAAGGAGGGTCTAGGGGCTGACCAGCCCGGGCCCCCACTCGACTGGCGTTTACTGGGGGAGGCCACCTTTCCCCATCGGCCTGGATTTTCTCTCCCTCTGAGGGGATTTTCCACTTGAACAGTGAGGAGGACGGGGAGGGAGGAATGAGGGTTTTAAACAGATGTAACACCAACCGCACACCGCCTGACGGGAAGGAAACCGGGAAGGTGGAGTTCCTAGTCTCTCCTCCTGGGCTGATTTTGTCTTTCGCCATTCGGGGAATGCTGGCTTCTCTCCGGGGTTTGGGAAGGAGCGGAGCGTGAGGCTTTCGCTGAGACGGAGGCTTCCAAGCTCCTTGCCGAGGCCTCCCCCCACCCCGCCTCCACCCCGCCGCAGTGTCAGCTGATTCCGGAGAAGCTGCAGGAGCTGGAACGGTTTGGTTCCGAGATGTACAAGTGTCTTCCCAGCCCAGGCCTGGAAGCAATGGAATCACCCGGCCTGCTGGGTGACTTCGGGCAAGTCACTCGACACCTCTGGGCCTCAATTTCCTCATCCATCATATGGTTCTCCTTCCTCTTAAGCCCTCTGAGTCCCAGGTGGGCCACGGACTATGTCCGATCCGATTATCAGCTACCTACCCCAAGCACATAGTAAACGCTTAATAAAGACCATCAACAATAATACTACCGATGACTGAGATTCCTGCTAATTCACTATTCGAATGGGCAGAAAAACATTCCCGCTGTGGGGGCAAAAGCTAGTGAGATCAGGCTGATTTACCCCGGGTGAACTGGAAGGGGCCATTTCTATTCAATCGATAGTATTTACTGAGCTCTTACAGCGTGCAGTAGCCTGGCCTAATGAACAGAGCCTCGGCGTCAGAAGGAATCACTTGTCTGCTGTGTGACCATGGGCAAGTCACTTCACTTCTCCGGGCCTCAGCTCCCTCGCCTGTAAAATGGGGATTAAGACTGTGAACTCCATGTGGGACAGGAATTGTGTCCAACCCGATTTGCTTGTATCCACCCCAGTGCTTAGTACGGTGCCTGGCAGATAGCAGGCGCTTAACAAACACCACAATTATTATTTTTAGGCCCTGAAGAAAGGACAAGAGTTAGTGGAAATGAGCCCTGCCCTCAAGGAACTTAAAAGTCCAGTCGGGGAGATAGACGCTGGAATAAACCACAGATACGGGGAAGCACTAGAGTCTGAAGATAAGGTCCTAAGCACTAGAGGAAGATGGGAACAACCACTTCCCAATTACTGGCACCACTCGTTCGTTTTTCCCGCATCATCAAAGGGGGGACAAATTTGCACCCAGACAGATCTGGTAAAATGGGGATTAAGACTGTGAGCTCCATGTGTGACACGGACTTTGTCCAACCCGATTAACTTGTATCTACCCCACTGCTTAGTACAGTGCCTGGCACACAGTAAGCACTTAATACCTTTGTGAACACTCCAACAGTCGAATTTAAAGCAAGTTGGCTGCAGCCTGAACCATGTTTCTGCCTGGAAGCGCTGCTCCTCCCACCCCATTCCTTCAGAACGAATCTCTGCCTCAATCAATCAATCAGTCAGTCAATTAGTGGCACCTCCTGGGTGCCTACTGAGTGATAAGTGCTGTGCTAAGTGCTTGGGGTAAAGTGTCCCAGGAAGTAAGGCGCTCATTCCCTGCCCTTTATGGAGGACAAAACTAGACCAAAATTCTTTCCAAATAGTGGGGGGGGGGGGGAGATCAAAGCCAGAGTAGGAAGCAATTCAACGATATCAGAAAACTTCCCTGCAATAACTCAAATAAAAAAATGCTGCTACTAAGAAGAAGCAGCATTTCAGAGTTGGGTTATGTAACAGATTATACAATCGGCCAATTAGGGAATGCTTCCAAACTTCCTGGAGCCGGGGCTAGATAGAGAACAGCGCTTGACTTTATTGTGTAAATAAATGTTCCCTAAATGATCAGATCACTGTTTTCTTCTTTTAACCTGTCTACTTCCCCACCCCTCACCCCCAATCCATGAGCAAAGGCACTAAGAAAAGAGAAACCTTTAAAGGCAGTCTGGTGGAAAAAACTTGGGCCTGGGAGTGGGACTACTTGGGATCCAGGCCCAACTCTACCACTCGCCTGTTGCGTGACCTTGGGTGAGTCACTTCACTTCCCTGTGTCCATTTCCTCTTCCTTAAAATGAGGATAGTACACCCGGGATGGGCAGAGACTGGGTTTCATCTCATTATCTTAGTACAGTGCTCTGCACACAGTAAGCGCTCAATAAATACGATTGATTGATTGATTATCTTATACAGACCCCCATGGCTTAGCACAATGCTTGGCATATAGTAAGTGCTGAATGGATCTGATCATTAATATTATTATTACCATTCAATCAGTTGCTATTATCCTGAACAAGTGGCCAGTATAAAATATTGGTCCGAGCCTGGGTCTTTGGACTTTCTGTGGATCCCGGATTAGTGCAAACTAGAATGTTACCCCACAGTTTCACTCAGGACTTCTCAGAGCTTTCAGGCATTAAAGTGCTTCATTAATTAATCATCTAATGGCTTCCGGAGCATAAGAGACTCCCTGGAAAGGAGGTCCTAGGGGGGAAGCAGTAATTCTTTCAGGTCACTGAAGTACCAGTTAGTCGTATGTCAGTCAACCGTGCCCGACCTAGGTGTCTTGGAGGAGGGAGAGAGAAAAGAAGAGAGGGAAAGGAGACCAGGGAGAGAGGGGAAAGTGGGAGGTGGAGAGGGGTAAAGGAAGAGTAGGAGGGAGAGGAGGAGGGAATTAAAATAGTAATTATGGTACTTGTTAAGCGTTTACTATGCACTGGGGTAGATAAAAGCTAGTCCAGTTGGAGACAGTCCCTGTCCCACATGAGGCTCACAGTCTTAATCCCCACTTTACAGATGAGGCAACTGAGGCTCAGAGAAGTTAAGTGGCTTGCCCAAGATAACCCAGCAGATAAACGGCAGAGCCAGGATAAGTCCTCTGACTCCCAGGTTCGTACTCTATCGACAAGGCCACGGTGCTTCTCCTAAGGGGGACGGCGAGGGAGAGGGAGTCAGGAAATCTGGGTGCAAACGCAGACGGGGTGCTTTCCATCATGGTGTGGTGGAAAGACCATGGATTTGGAGTCAGGCGTCGTAGGGTCAAGTCCCAGCTCAGCCACTGGCCTGCAACGTGTCCTTGGACAAGTCACCTCACCTCAGTTCCGTCACGGGTAAAATGGAGGTAAGAGAGGTTGTGAGCCTCAGGTGGGCTAAGGTCAGTGACCAGTCTCCACACTTGTATCTCCCTCAGGCTTAGCGCATAGCAAGTGGTCAAAAAAATAGTTTTAATTAATCAACAGCAAGTTCAGAGATGTTTCACTTGCAGGATTAATATAGACTACCGACCTTTGAGACACAAACCCAGCTGAACTCAAAAAATGTCAGTCCTGATCACACCCTGAGCATATGAATGCGCACACACACACACATACACCACACACTGTCCCTTGTGTTGCTACATTTGTAGTTCACAGTGCCTGGTGCTATTTTTGCCTTTACCTCCTCTCTTTTATGGTGTTTATATATGTCTATAGTGCTTACAAAGTACTGTATAGTCAGACACTGTATTAAGCGCTGGGGTAGATAGAAGCTAATCAGATCGGACACAATCCGTATCCCACATGGGGCTCAGAGTCTGAATGCCCATTTTACAGATGAGGTCACTGAGGCCCAGAGAAGTGAAGTGACCAGCCCAAGGTCACACAATAGGAAAGTGGCAGAGCTGGGCCTAGAACCCAGGTCCTCTGAGTCCCCAGCCCGGGCTTTGTCCACTAAGCCACACTGTTTCTCTGATCCACCCCAGCACTTAGCACAGTGCTTGAGCACACAGAAAGCACTTAATCCATCCCTCGATGGTCACTGTTAGTTCGTCACCCTCCAGCCCCATGGGAGGAGCAGGGCTGGACTTAGTTGGGCTTCAAAATATAACAGACCCTAAATAAATGCCAATGTTAACTCTGAGTCTGACGAAGAAGCGGTGTGGCCTAGTGGAAAGAGCATGGGCCTGGGACTCAGAGGACCTGGGTACTAATTCTGGTTCTGCCACTTACTTGCTATGTGACCTTGGGCACCGCTTCACTTCTCAGAGCCCCGGTTTTCTCATCTGTAAAAAAAAAAAAAAAAATAACACCCCTGTTCTCCGTCCCCCTTAGTTTTGTGAGCCCCATGTGGGACAAAGGACTGTCTGACCAGATTGGCTTGTATCTATCCCTGCAATGAGTACAGCACTTGGCACATGGTGAGTAACCAGTTTATTGTTATTATTACTATTATTATTATTAATAATAATACATTAATCCCATTTATTGAGACCTTACCTCGTGCAGAGCACTGTACTAAGTACTTGGGAAAGGACGGTTCAATAGAGTTGATAGCCACATTTCCCGCCCACAAGAAGCTTATGTTCTACTGTCTAAAAATAACAATAAGAAGTTTTGTATCAATCTTGCCCAGATTACAGGCTGCTCTTAAAATCCAACATAAGTAAAATCCTGAAGTTCTGGCCAAGGCACTACTCGTAAATTCCTAATTGTTGGGGTTGGGTGCGGGGGGTGGGGGGGGGAGCAGAAATCCTTTTCCAAGGCAATAGCAAAAAACAAACTTTTCCCTTCAAGACCATTTTGACCTTTAGACACTTGCCGCCCACTTTTAGAGCCCTTTCATCACACTGTGCTAAAAGTTGCGCTTTCTACCTCTTCGGAGCGCGAGGGCCCGTTCCTTACTCAGCTGGCTCCTTGTGTGACCGACACCAATCTGCGATTCCACTCCATTGGAGCCATTTGGCAGAATTCCTGGGCACCGGGTAACTCCAAACCTGGACCCGTTCCCTGAATGATTTTCCGAGGCTCTAGGTTTCCGGGAAGACGTCATTCGGGGTCTGCTTACATCCTCTAGTGGAGAAATGTAGAAATTCGAAGCGGATACTTCCCCAGACAGCTAGGTCAGAATCCAAATGAATTATGTGGCTACACTCTCCCAGTTTCTTTAGCAGCAGCGAGGCCTAATGGATAGAGCCCAGACCTGGGGGTCAGAAGGTCATGGGTTTTAATCCCGGCTCCACCACTTGTCTGTTGTATGACCCTGGGCAAGTCGCTTCACTTCTCTGTGCCTCAGTTACCTCACTGGTAAAATAGGGATCAAGACTGTGAGCCCCATGTGGGACAGGGACTGCATCCAATTTTGTTTGCTTGTATTCCCTGTCCCCAGCGCTTGGCAGTGTCTGGAATTTAGTAAGCACTTAAATACCCTTCATTCATTTGTTCAATTGCACTGATTGAGAGCTTACTGTGTGCAAAGCACTGTACTAAGCACTTGGGAGAGGATGACAATAAGCAGGCACATTCCCTGCCCACAACTTTTATTATCATACAGCTCTGACGGCCGGCCAGCTTTATGGTTCTCAGCTTTCTCCCCACTGCTCATCCTTGCTCCCCTCCCAGTACACCCCAGCTCCCACACTTCACTATGCTAAAACCAGCTTACTCGCTGTGCTGTGCACTAACAAAATAAAATAAATAGGATAGATATGTACAAGTAAAATAAATAAATAGAGTAATAAATATGTACAAACCACTCATCTCTTGCCATGATCTCTGGCTCCCTCCCCGTTCACATCCAGCGGGCCTGCTCTCACCACCTTGAAATCCCTTCAAAAATCTTACCCTCCAGGAGGCCTTCCCCTAATTAATCTCTCATCTGTCCACCTTCTGCCGAACACAAGGGACCTCACCTCCTCCCACAGCACGTATAATTCCTTATTGTCTTTTGCTTCCTTCTACCTGCAGTTTATTTTAGTGTCTGTCTCCCCGGTTAGATAATAAAACAGGGGGGAGGGTGTCTACTAACTCTAGAAGAGTGCTCTGCCCAGAGTTAATGTTCAATAACCACTATGGATTGACTTCACCAACACCCCTTTCTCGTCGCCTCCAGATTTCCAGCATCCCGAGGCCCCACAGCAGACCTAGGACAAGTCACTTAACTTCTTTGTGCCTTAGTTACCTCATCTGTAAAATGGAGATTAAGACTGTGAGTCCCAGGTGGGACAGGGATTGGGTCCAACTTGATTAGCTTCTATCTTTCCCAGTACTAGAGTACCTGGCACCTAGTAAGCACTTAATGCCATTAAAAAAAAAAAAACTTCACCTCTTTTAGAGTCTTCCCAGTAAGTGGAAGGGAGGTGATGAAATCTCTCTCCACGAGGAAGCTTAGTCATATAGCCCTTAGGGACAGGCAGCAGCAAATATACTGTAAATTCTGTGCAAAGCCCAAATGTTTGTGCTGCCCAGACTGCGGTTTCACTGTTACATAATGGCAATTTGCTCTGGCTCTGGTTTGTAGGTTCTCTGCAGGTTCGGCCAGGTCAGCCCAAGCCCTCTTCAGATCTGTGGCAGTGTGGCCTCGTGGAAAGAACACGGCCTGGGAGCCGGGAGACCCATGTTCCAGTCCCCATTCCGTCACTTGCCTGCCATATGACCTTGGAAAGGTCACTTCATTTCTCTGGGCCGCGATTTCATCTGAAAAATGGAGATTCAAACCCTGGCCTCCCTCCCCCTTAGACTCGAGCCTGGCATGGGTCAGGGACTGTGTCCCAGCTGCTTATCTTGTACAGCCCCCTTCCCCATATTGCTTCACACATAAGAGGGGCTTAATAAATATCATCATATGGCAATAATAATGATGGTACTTGTTAAACACTTACTATGTGCCAGGCACTGTACTAAGCGCTTGGGGAGAGACAAGCTAATCGCTTGTCCCAAGCTAATATCCCAAGTGGGGCTCAGTCTTAATCCTCATTTTACAGATGATGTAACAGAGGCCCAGAGAAGTGAAGTGAAGGCCACAGAGCAGGCAAGTGGTAAAGCCAGGATTAGAACCCAGATCCTTCTGACTCCCGGGCTCCGTAGCACTCACGGCTGACACTTGGGAGGCCAGGGAGTCGGGAGAGGATGATGGGGGAAGAGGGCGGGGCAGCACTAGGAGTTCGGCTGAAGCAGCCCTGAGTGGGTAAACTATCTCAGTGAGCTTGTTGAAGGCAGGGAATGTCACTGTTTCCCAAGTGCTTAGTACAGTGCTTTGCGCACACAGTAAGGACTCGATAAATACCATTGAATGAATGAACGTGCACGGGAGCTGCCAAGAACATGGATCTAACGTTTCTTTTCTGGAAAAACCTTTGTCATTTCCAAACGAAGAGCCAAGCTATTAATCAGTCGATGGTATTTATTGAAAGCTTACTAAATGCAGGGCACTGTACGGAGCCCTTGGGAGAGGACGATGCAACCGAATGTCATTCAGGTATCAGAGAGATTTGTACATTTGCCCTTCATTGGGAGGCAACAGGCCTGGTGGAGATCCAGGAGACCTGAGTTCCATCCCGGCCCGGCCCTACTGTGTGATCTTGGGCAAATCGCTTAACCTCTCTGGCTCTTGACTTCCTCATGTCTAAAATGGAGATGAGATCTCTGCCTTCCCTATCTCTTATCGACTAGGGGCCCCGTGTGGGACGGGGACCGTGTCTGACCTGATTCTCTTATATCTACCGCAAGTTTCATGGCAGGGTAAGATCTTCATAAATTTTCTTAACAAATTGCTGCTAGCCCCGGTCGTGGCTGCTCGTTATCCCTCATATTTTCACTTGGCTCCCACGGGCCAGTGTCACCCACTGACACTGGCTGGTGAAGGGCCTGTCACTCTCCATTGGACCGGAGATGAGGCGAATGACCTTTCTCATCTGTTACGGGTTTTAGCCTGAATTTACCAAATGGATGTAATCACACCAACCAACGATACTATATTGTCTTGCCTGGATTTTTAACCATTTTAGCGATGGAAGTGAAACCAGTTACATTTCAGATTACAGAACTCTGACTATTGCGCTCTGTGCCGGAGCCCTTATTTTCCACAAACTACTGATTTCCCCAGTTTCCAGCCAATTTCTCCATTTTGAGTACTCCAAAGAAGAACATGCTCTATGCCTAGACCAAAAGAAATGCTGTCAAAGGGGGTCTGTTGTTCGACCCGGTTACCCAGCAGGCCTCCCGACTCACACTACCGCACGGGGGAACAATCTTCACAGTGAACGGCACCGGCAAACCCCCAGGTTTTGGTTCCATGGGGCTGACTTTTCACCCTGAGGGCAGGGGCTTTAGGGGAGATGAGGACTGGGAAGGGGGCTGGCGTCTAACAGCCCAAAGAGCTGCCATTCTGAATCTCCTCAGCCCTGCCTGGAGACTCTCGGGCCCAGTCGGAGGCGTGTGCGGAGTGAGGCCAGAAATCCAATCAGACAGCTGGGGCGGGGGCACCCTGAGCCCCCCAAAAGATGGTTTCCTAAAGGGACAGTTGCCCCATGTCGTCTCCACAGCCAGTTCGGACCAACACAGTCCAGACAAGTGAGACTATCAGACAGCAAAGCAGGCTCTGGAGGAGTGGCCCGTGCAATCACCCACATATCTCTCATTCTAAGATCTCCCCCGGCCCTGCCCCGGCGGCGGCACCGAGGCACCTCTTTCCCCGAACGCCATCTGAGGCCAAGGGTAAGGGTGGCCTCATCATTCCTTTCGGCCTCGGCCTCGTATAGTTTGCAAGCCTCTGCTGGGAGGGGGCCCGTGCTCAGGGCAGAATCCTCCCTCACCCTCGTCCCTTGGACCAGTCGGGGCCCGGTGGCCGTCACGGGAGGCTTTCACGGGACAACCCAGCTGCGATCTGGGGAGTGGTGGCATGACACGCTGTGGCCACGTCGGTGGCTTGGAATGTTTCTCATCATCCGTAATCATCGTCGCCCCGGCCGCGGCATTCCATTCCCCTTCTCGCCAGCCGGGAAAGCAGCCTCGGGCACGTGCTCCACCCATAGGGCGTATCCCGGGACTGGCGTTGTCAGTCAACTGTCGTCACTGAGCGCTTACTGTGTGCACAGCACTGTACTTGGGAGAGTACAACAGAATGACAAACAGACACATTTCCTGTCCACAATGAGCTTACAGTCGCTGGCTCTGGGAAGTAGGGGAAGCCTCCCATTGGCACCACAAGCACGAGGCTGGAACCCTTCCCCATCTAGCCTGTAAGCTCCTCGAGGGCAGAGACCAAATCTACCAATTCCATCGGACTTGCCCGAGCACCTAGTCCAGTTCTCTGCCCACACAGTAGATTCCTCAAGGGCAGGGATCAAGCTGCTTTTTGTTTCGGTTTGCTTTTAATGGTTATCTGTTAACCACTTACCATGTGCCAGGCACTGTATTAAGCGCTGGGGTAGACACACACTAAATCAGGTCAGAGATGGTCCCTATCCCATGTGGAGCTCACAGTCTTAATCCCCATTTCAGATGAGGTAACTGAGGTACAGAGGAAATAAAGTGACCCAAGGTCACACAGTGGACACGTGACGGAGCTGGGTCCTCGGGCTCCTAGGCCCAGGCTCTTTCCACTAGGCCACACCGCTTCCCAAGTCTACTAATTCTAGTGTACTAGCTCAAGCACCACAGTGCTTCGCACATAGTAAGCGCTTAACAAATGCCATTATTAGTACAGTGAACCACATATGGCCAACTGTAGGCTCCTTGAGGGCAGGGATCATGTCTACTAATTCCATTATCCTCTCCCAAGCGCTGTGGACCGTGCTCTGCCCACGGTAGGCGTGTCATCATTACCGATTGACTGGCTGACGGTTCCGATCACCAGGGCTTGGGTCGACGACGAGACTTTCTACACGGCGGCTCCGGCTTCTTCAAAGCAACCAAAACCACATTGCGACGGTCTGGTTTTATTCTGAAGACTCGAGCGCGGCAGTGAGAAAAATACCCCCCACCAAGAAAACCCAAACCTCAATCCATGGCTGACGGAGGGGTCCTCCCTGGTACCACCGTGACAAGGCGCTCCTCTAGGACGCTGGCCTGAAAAGACAGGGTTGGGGCATTAAGTCCGGGTTTGGATGAATTCCTGGTCCTATCTCCCCCACCCCTCACCCCCGCTGAAGAATCCAACTTTCAGACCGACAGGTGACGAACGGAGGAAGTCTGGATAGGAATGTGGCTTACCCAGGGAAGCCAGAAAAACAAGACCGGTGAGAAAATAAACTGAGTCCTGAAAAGGCTCCGCTTGCCTGAGAGCAGGTGCCACGTTAAATAGGAAGTGGGGTGCGGGTGGGGGGTGCAGTTCGGAGGTGGAGAGGAGACGGGGAGACATGATGGACGGGAATGAAACCCTATCGCCAGGCCTGAGGGTGCAGCCCAGTGGCCCTGGTCCGCCCCTCCACCCACAACCGGTGCTGGGCGGCTTTTAGGGGGAGGGCAGAGGCCGGGGGCAACTTGTTTGCAGTATCATACATGATCATCAAACTGCTGCTAGAATGCTCACACCTGCTACTGCAAAGTTCAAATCCCAGAAAGAAGCCTTCTGGGGGTTTACTCTAGGTCGGGGATCAAGGCCAACTGCTACAAGGCTGTGCCCGGCTGGCCAGGCTCAACCACTCAGCAGCCTTTCTCCTGACCACCAGTCCCGCCGGGCGGGCGATACGACCGAGGGTGACAACGCGCTTCCTTCCGGGCGCCAGAGCCGAGGCGGTGAGCTGCGGCCGGCTCCCGCTCTCTCAGAGGGCCTTGCTCCCACACCCATGGGCCGGACGTGGCTGCAGCTTCGGTGACCGGCCACATCGCTATCCGTCTTCTTCAGAAATGCCAGGACCAAACGCCAGAGTGATATTTGTTTAACGGCATCTGCTAAGTGCCTACTATATGCTGAGCACTGTACTAAGCGCTAGGGTAGATGCATGATTGTCAGGTTGGACACAGTCCATGAACCACAAAGGGCTCTCAGTCTTCATCCCCATTTTACAGACGAGGTCACTGAGACCCAGAAGTAACTTGCCCAGGGCCACCCAGCAGACAAGTGGCAGAGTTGGGATTAGAACCCAGGTCTTTCTGATTTCCAGGCCCAGGCTCTGCCCATTAGACCACCCTACACCCTGCTGTGTAGCCACGGTAGCTACACAGGCCATGCGAGGCGGAGTAGGAAATTCACTCCAATCACATGAACCCCATAGCCCACAGATCATCATCATCAATCGTATTTATTGAGCACTTACTATGTGCAGAGCACTGTACTAAGCGCTTGGGAAGTACAAATTGGCAACATCTAGAGACAGTCCCTACCCAACAGTGGGCTCACGGTCTAAAAGGGGGGAGACAGAGAACAAAACCAAACATACTAACAAAATAAAATAAATAGAATAGATATGTACAAGTAAAATAGAGTAATAAATATGTACAAACAAATATACATATATATATATGTATGTATATATATATATATATATATATATATATATATATATATATATATATATATATATACAGATGACTGTTTATTTCCAAAAGTCCCCTCTGTGTCATCCCATCGGATATGTCCACCCCCCACAGCCTACTAAGGAAAGATAGGAAAACCTTCCTGCTCCGGGTGGCGTTACACACTTGTTCAAGGGGAAGGACGCAACTGACTCAGTAATTCCTTGATGACCACATGATTCCGATATCGGGGGATCCAACCGCCTCGTTATCTCCCCCAAAAGGAAGCCCAGCCGCGCTCTGCCGGAAATGTCACCAGGGCAAAAATCCATCTGGAGCTCTTTCCGATGGGCAGGATCAGTTTCCAACTGCCCTCTAGACTGTCGGCACCCTGTGGGCAGGGATCCTGTCTACCAACTCTATTGTGTTGTCCTCTCTCAAGAGCTTAGTACAGTGCTCTGCATATAGTAAATACCACTCATCGAATTGATTTGAGTTTCCTGGCGACCCACCCTCCGCCCAGGGTCCGGATCTGGTCTGCCCTGCTATGGCCGCGGTCAACCCCTCGCAAGGATCAGCTTTTCTCACCAACTCACCTCCCAAAACGTTAACGTCCGGCCCATCTGTCCACGGTCTGCCGAAATCGCCGTCTGCCGGGAGGTTCCGGGTACCGACCGTTCTGCACAGATCGTTTCTACCTTCTGCGCTTCCCTCTCCGGAGCGCTGCTGCTCTATTTCCCGGCTCCATCCTCAGCTGGCCTTTTCTCCACCCCCTGCACAGGCCCGCAGATCCCCAGGAGAGCGAGAAGAAATGGCACAGGACCGGCTCTCCGCTCAGAACACTATGTTCAGGGATTTGTTTGGAAAACATGTGCTGATAAAAAAAAAAGTATTTTGTACAACAAACCACAGATCACCCATTTTATCTCTACCTAAACCTCTACGTAGAGAAGCAGCGTGGCTCAGTGGAAAGAGTCCGGGCTTTGGAGTCAGAGGTCATGGGTTCAAATCCCGGCTCTGCCAACTGTCAGCTGTGTGACTTTGGGCAAGTCACTTCACTTCTCTGGGCCTCAGTTACCTCATCTGTAAAATGAGGATGAAGACTGTGAGCCCCACATGGGACAACTTGATCACCTTGTAACCTCCCCAGTGCTTAGAACAGTTAGTATGTTTGGTTTTGTCTCCCCCTTTTAGACTGTGAGCCCACTGTTGGGTAGGGACTGTCTCTATATGTTGCCAACTTGTACTTCCCAAGCGCTTAGTACACTGCTCTGCACACAGTAAGTGCTCAATAAATACAATTGAATGACTGATTGACTGTGAGCCCCACGTAGGACAACCTGATCATGTTATATCCCCCCAGCGCTTAGAACAGTGCTTTGCACATAGTAAGCGCTTAACAAACGCCATCCCACTGTTGGGTAGGGACTGTCTTTATATGTTGCCAACTTGTACTTACCAAGCGCTTCCCAAGTACAGTGCTCTGCACACAGTAAGTGCTCAATAAATACGATTGATTATTATTATTATTATTAAACGTATTGTGTGATACAGCAATGACATAAGCCTCATAAAGGTGGGTATAATGTGAATGGCTGGATTGCGATTTGTTGGTTTCTGTACCAGTACTAGCACCAATAAGATGACTGGGGCCTATAATGCAAATCCCACCCCACCCCTATTCCAAGGGGCTTCATTGCCCACCCCGTGTCTCGAACACCAGCCTCCCCCCGACACACACATGTGGTTCCAGTGATACATATACATTTTTATCTCTGCTTATATCAGCATCTTCTGCCCCGTCCCTGTCTCCATTCCCCAGGCTGGGGGTGGGATGAGGAGAAAACGACTGGGGGGAAGCAGTGGCGGGACTGGGCGAGCTGCAAATGCGGCAACGGGGCCGGTGGATGCCGGGAACGGTACCTGGTACTGAGCCGGGGGAAGGCGAGGTCCGGCCGGCCACCCTTCCGGGCGGTTTCGAAAACGGCAACGGCTCCCATGGCTTAAGATGAACGACGGCCTGGCACGTGTCACTCATTCGGAAGGACTTTCCTGCGGAAACTGAATGTAAAGTCGGAGGTGGGGTTGACAAATCCTGGGGTTTGCCAGCTACTGACATTATGATTACCACGGCATTTGTTACATGCTATGTGTCAAGTACTGTTCTAAGCGCTGGGGTAGATACACGCTAATCAGGTTGGACGCGATCCCTGTCCCACTTGGGGCTCACAGTCAATCAATCAACCAATCGTATTTATTGAGCGCTTACTACTACTACTACTAATAATAATTTTGGTATTTGTTAAGCGCTTACTATGTGCAAAGCACTGTTCTAAGCGCTGGGGAGGATACAAGGTGATCAGGTTGTCCCAAGTGGGACTCACAATCTTAAACCCCATTTTACAGATGAGGCACAGAGAAGTGAAGTGACTTGCCCAAAGTCACACAGCTGACAATTGGTGGAGCTGGGAGCTTACTGTGTGCAGAGCACTGTACTAAGCGCTTGGGAAGTACAAGTTGGCAACATATAGAGACAGTCCCTACCCAACAGTGGGTTCACAGTCTTAAAGGGGGAGACAGAGAACAAAACCAAACATACTAACAAAATAAATAGAATAGATATGTACAAGTAAAATAAATAAATAAGTAGTCGAAATAGGAAGGAGGAAGATTGAATCCCCATTTTGCAGTTGAGGAAACTGAGGCACAGAGCAGTTAAGTGACTTGCCCAAGGTCACAGAGTAGGCAAATTCGTTCAATCGTATTTATTGAGCGCTTCTGAGCGCTTGGAGAGTACAATACAGCAATAAAGAGAGACAATCCCTGCCCACAATGAGCTCACGGTCTAGAGAGGGGAAGACAAACATCAATACAAGCAAACAGGAATCATTATAAATAAACAGAATTATGGAAGTAAACATATATACAGAAGTGTTGCGGGGGGGGGGAGGAGAATCGGGGCCCTTCAGGCCCGTCTCCCCGTGGGGTTTCAACAGGACTTCCTGCATGGCCGCCCCGTTGTCCCTTTTGCCTCACAATAACGCCCCGGATTGGCCTCGCCAGGCCTCCCCTCGGCCCAAACCCCCAGCCCGGGGGAAAGGATGGCCAGGGCCATACAGGGTTTAGGGCTGTCGGGGGCCGGACAAGGTCGAGGAGGGATAATGAGGGCATTTATTAGGCGCTTACTATGTGCCAAACACTGTTCTAAGCGCTGGGGGATACAAGGTAATGAGGTTGTCCCACGTGGGGTCACAGTCTTCACCCCCATTTTACAGATAAGGAAACTGAGGCCCAGAAAAGTGAAGTAACTTGCCCCAAGTCACACAGCTGACAAATGGCGGAGCCTGATTTGAACCCATCACCTCTGACTCCCAAGCCCGGGCTCTTTCCACTGAACCGCACCGCTTCGAGGGCCAGGGAGGGCTGAGGGTTGGTTGGCGGGAGCCAGGCAAGGCCGAGGAGGGATGATGACAACAACAACAATAATAACAACAATGGCATTTGTTAAGCGCTTACTATGTGCGAGGCACTGTTCTAAGCGCTGGGAGAGGGGGGAATACAAGGTGATCAAGTTGTCCCACGTGGGGCTCACAGTCATCCCCATTTTACAGAGAAGCAGCGTGGCTCAGTGGAAAAGAGCACCGGCTTTGGAGTCAGAGATCATGGGTTCAAACCCCGGCTCCGCCAATCGTCAGCTGTGTGACTGGGAGCAAGTCACTTCACTTCTCAGTGCCTCAGTGACCTCATCTGTAAAATGGGGACTAAGACTGTGAGCCCCCCGTGGGACAACCTGATCACCTTGTAACCTCCCCAGGGCTTAGAGCAGTGCTTTGCACATAGTAAGCACTTAATAAATACCATCATTATTATTATTACTATGTGCGAGGCACTGCTCTAAGCGCTGGGGGGGGAATACAGGGTGATCAGGTTGTCCCACGTGGGGCTCACAGTCATCCCCATTTTACAGATGGGGGAACAGGCTCAGAGAAGTGAAGTGACTTGCCCAAGGTCACACAGCAGACATGTGGGGGAGCCTGGATTAGAAGCCACAACCTCTGACTCCTAAGCCACGCTGCTTCTCAAATGCTTCTCAAATGAAGCAGCGTGGCTCAGTGGAAAAAGCCCGGGCTTTGGAGTCAGAGGTCAGGGTTCAAATCCCGGCTCTGCCAATTGTCGGCTGTGTGACTTTGGGCAAGTCACTTCACTTCTCTGGGCCTGTTACCTCATCTGTAAAATGGGGATTAAAACTGTGAGCCCCCCGTGGGACAACCTGATCACCTTGTAACCTACCCAGCGCTTACAACAGTGCTTTACCCATAGTAAGCGCTTAACAAATGCTATCATTATTATTATTATTATTCTCTGGGCCTCAGTTCCCTTATTTGTAAAACGGGGATTAAAACTGTGAGCCCCACGTGGGACAACATGATCACCCTGTAACCTCCCCAGCACTTAAAACAGTGCTTTGCACATAGTAAGCGTTTAACAAATGCTATCATTATTATTATTCTCTGGGCCTCAGTTCCCTCATCTGTAAAATGGGGATTAAAACTGTGAGCCCCCCGTGAGACAACCTGATCACCTTGTAACCTCCCCAGCGCTTAAAACAGTGCTTTGCACATAGTAAGCGCTTAACAAACTTTATCATTATTATTATTCTCTGGGCCTCAGTTCCCTCATCTGTAAAACGGGGATGAAGACTGTGAGCCCCCCGTGGGACAACTTGATCACACTGTATCCCCCCCAGCGCTTAGAACAGTGCTTTGCACATAGTAAGCGCTTAACAAACGCTATCATTATTATTATTATTCTCTGGGCCTCAGTTCCCTCATCTGTAAAACGGGGATGAAGACTGTGAGCCCCCCGTGGAACAACCTGATCACCTTGTAACCTCCCCAGCGCTTAGAACAGTGCTTTGCACATAGTAAGCACTTAACAAATGCCATCATCATCATTATTATTATTATCAAATGGCGAGGGGCAGGGAGGGCTGAGGGATGGCGGGAAGCAGACAAGGCTGAGGCGGCCCAGGCCCGAGGCCCCTGAGGCGCGTGCGGCTTCCGGTCAATCAATCAATCAATTGTATTTATTGAGCGCTTACTGTGTGCAGAGCACTGTACTAAGCGCTTGGAAAGTACAAATTAGCAACATATAGAGACAGTCCCTACCCAATAGTGGGCTCACAGTCTAAAAGGGGGAGACAGAGAACAAAACCAAACATACTAACCAAATAAAATAAATAGAATAGAGATGTACAAGTAAAATAAATAGAGTAATAAATATGTACAAACATATATCCATATATACAGGTGCTGTGGGGAAGGGAAGGAGGTAAAATGAGGGTAATCCGAGCGCGCTCCACGTGCACCCACCCCACGACTCACCCACCGCCGCTAGGCCGAAGGCGCCCGCGCATGCGCGGCGCGGCAGCGCCCCCCCCCCAACGAGACGACGTCACCAACGAGGCGGCGGAGCATAGAGAGCCGCAGCCAGCGGGGCGCCGAGTCCTCCGGTGGAGCCGCCCCGCGGACGGGAGGACCCCCACGGGAAAAAGCAATAATCATCATCATCATCAATCGTATTTATTGAGCGCTTACTGTGTGCAGAGCACTGGACTAAGCGCTGGGGAAGTACAAGCTGGAAACATATAGAGACAGTCCCTACCCAACAGTGGGATGGCGTTTGTTAAGCGCTTACTATGTGTTCTAAGCGCTGGGGGGATATAACATGATCAGGTTGTCCTACGTGGGGCTCACAGTCAATCAATCAATCGTATTTATTGAGCGCTTACTGTGTGCAGAGCAGTGTACTAAGCGCTTGGGAAGTACAAGTTGGCAACATATAGAGACAGTCCCTACCCAACAGTGGGATGGCGTTTGTTAAGCGTTTACTGTGTGCAAAGCACTGTTCTAAGCGCTGGGGGGATATAACATGGTCAGGTTGTCCTACGTGGGGCTCACAGTCAATCAATCAATCGTATTTATTGAGCGCTTACTGTGTGCAGAGCACTGTACTAAGCGCTTGGGAAGTACAAGTTGGCAACATGCAGAGACAGTCCCTACCCAACAGTGGGCTCACAGTCTAAAAGGGAGAGGCGGAGAACAAAACCAAACATACTAACAAAATAAAATAAATAGAATAGATATGTACAAGTAAAATAAATAGAGTAATGAATATGTACAAACATATATACATATACACATGTATACAGTCAATCCCCATTTACAGATGAGGTAACTGAGGCTCAGAGAAGTTAATCAATCAATCAATCGTATTTATTGAGCGCTTACTGTGTGCAGAGCACTGTACTAAGTGCTTGGGAAGTCCAAGTTGGCAACATGTAGAGACAGTCCCTACACAACAGTGGGCTCACAGTCTAAAAGGGGGAGACAGAGAACAAAACCAAACATACTAACAAAATAAAACCAAACATACTACAGAACGATTGCAGTTGGAGGTGGGGCGTTCTGGGAGAGATGTGTCCATGGCATCGCACACGACTCCATAAGACAACAAGTTAAGTGACTTGCCCAAGGTCACACAGGGGATTCGAACCCATGACCTCTGACTCCAAAGCCCGTGCTCTTTCCACTGAGTCACGCTGCTTCTCTACCCCCTGCTTGAGGGTCTGCAGCTCTTCTTCACTGCTCCAGCTTTTTTTCTTTGTTTCCTTCTAGGAGGTTTGTTCATTGCTCACTCTGCGCCTGGCACTGCACTAAGCAAACAAAGAAAGGTATTTAGAGAGCATTTAATTCATTCATTCGTATTTACTGAGCGCTTACTGTTCTAAGCACTTGAGAAGTACAAGTTGGCAACATATAGAGATGATCCCTAATCAATCAATCAATCGTATTTATTAAGCGCTTACTGTGTGCAGAGCACTGTACTAAGCGCTTGGGAAGTACAAGTTGGCAACATATAGAGACAGTCCCTACCCAACAGTGGGCTCACAGTCTAGAAGGGGGAGACAGAGAACAAAACCAAACATATTGACAAAATAAAATAAATAGAATAGATATGTACAAGTAAAATAAATAAATAGAGTAATAAATATGTACAAACATATATACATATATACAGGTGCTGTGGGGAAGGGAAGGAGGTCTAGGAGGGGGAGACGGGCAACAACTGGGGCTCACAGTCTCAGAAGGAGGGAGAAGGGGTATTTAATCCCCATTTTACAGATGAGGCAACGGAGGCACAGAGAAATTAAGTGATTTGCCCAAGGTCAAAGCGGAGGCAGATGGCAGAACTGGGATTAGAATCAGGTTCTCTGACTGCTGGGCCTATGCTCCTTCCTCCCCATCCCATGCTGGGACTCAGGAGATCTGGTCTCCCACTGGCCCGCTGTGTGACCCTGGGCAAAACACTTCACTTCTCTGTGCCTCAGTTTCCTCACCTGTCAAATGGGGATTACATCCTACTTAGACTGTGAGTCCCAGGCGGGACAGGAACTGTGTCCAATCTGATTATGTTCTATCTTTCCCAGCACTTAGCACAGTGTTTGGCAAAAAATAAGCACTTCAGAAATACCGCGATGAGTATTATTACTGTTATTATCATCAGTGGAAAAATATCTGTTCTCTGCGGGCCGGGAAACGTCACCGGGGAGGCTTCGCACCCCTCTTGCCTTGTTGCTCAACATGCATATAATCTATTGCAAATCGCTCTTGCTGCAGTTAAAAATCCATTCCCTCCTGTTTCTCCTTGTAAACTGTGAGCTCCTGCAGGGCAGGGAATGTATCTGCTAATTCCGTGGGATTGTCCTCTCCCAAGCGCTTAGTACATTGTTCCGCACAGAGTAAGTGCTCAATACCATTGATCGATTAATTGAGCTCAACCCTCCCTCTAACGGCCCACCTCCGCCTTGAAGGCGTCATCTTCATCCAGAGCAATAGGAGAAAGAGGAGCCACCTTCCACACAAAGGAGGAGTTGGTTTTCTGGATATCGTGTTGTCCAGAAAACCACTTTCCTCACAAGGGAGAATCAGCTTGACCTGGGGGATCCGGCATCCGCCACCGCTTGCCTGCTGTTTCGTGACCTAGGGCAAGTCACTTAACTTCTCTGGGCCTCGGTTACCTCGTCATAAAATGGGGATTACAACTGGGAGTCCCATGAGGGATAAGTTTCAAGCAAAAACCCCTCACTCTCAGCTTCAAGGCTGTCCATCCCCTCGCCCCCTCCTCCCTCACCTCCCTTCTCTCCTTCTCCAGCCCAGCCCGCACCCTCCGCTCCTCTGCCACCGCTAACCTCCTCACTGTGCCTCGTTCTCGCCTGTCCCGCCGTCGACCCCCGGCCCACGTCCTCCCTTTGGCCCGGAATGCCCCCAATCCCTCTGCACATCCGCCAAGCTAGCTCTCTTCCTTCCTCCAAAGCCCTACTGAGAGCCCACCTCCTCCAGGAGGCCTCCCAGACTGAGCCACCTTTTTCCTCTCCTCCTCCCCATCCCCCCTGCCCTACCTCCTTCCCCTCCCCACAGCACTTGTATATATGTTTGTACAGATTTATCACTTTATTTTACTTGTACATATTTACTATTCTGCTTATTTTGTTAATGATAATAATAATAATAGCATTTATTAAGTGTTTACTATGTGCAAAGCACTGTTCTAAGTGCTGGGGAGGTTACAAAGTGATCAGGTTATCCCACGGGGGGGTTCACAGTCTTAACCCCCATTTTACAGATGAGGTAACTGAGGTATAGAAGAAGTTAAGTGACTTGCCCAAAGTCACACAGCTGACAATTGGCAGGGGTAGACGGTCAGGGCCGGGGAGGCAGGGGCAGGGGCAGGGGCAGGGGCAGACGATCAGGGCCGGGGTGGCAGGGACAGACGGTCAGGGCCGGGGAGGCAGAGGCAGGGGAAGACGGTCAGGGCCGGGGAGGCAGGGGCAGGCGGTCAGGGCTGGGGAGGCAGGGGCAGGGGCAGACGGTCAGGGCCGGGGAGGCAGGGGCAGGGGAAGGCGGTCAGGGCCGGGGAGGCAGGGTCAGATGGTCAGGGCCGGGGAGGCAGGGGCAGGGGCAGGCGGTCAGGGCTGGGGAGGCAGGGGCAGGGGAAGGCGGTCAGGGCCAGGGAGGCAGGGGCAGGGGAAGACGGTCAGGGCCGGGGAGGCAGGGGCAGGGGAAGACGGTCAGGGCAGGGGAGGCAGGGGCAGATGGTCAGGGCCAAGGAGGCAGGGGCAGACGGTCAGGGCCGGGGAGTCAGGGGCAGGGGAAGGCGGACAGGGCCGGGGAGGCAGGGGCAGACGGTCAGGGCCAGGGAGGCAGGGACAGATGGTCAGGGCCAGGGAGGCAGAGGCAGGGGAAGATGGTCAGGGCTGGGGAAGCAGGGGCAGACAGTCAGGGCCAGGGAGGCAGGGGCAGGGGAAGACGGTCAGGGCCACGGAGGCAGGGGCAGGGGAAGGCAGTCAGGGCCGGGGAGGCAGGGGCAGGAGCAGACGGTCAGGGCCAGGGAGGCAGAGGCAGGGGAAGGCGGTCAGGGCCAGGGAGGCAGGGGCAGGGGCAGATGGTCAGGGCCGGGGAGGCAGGGGCAGGGGAAGGCGGACAGGGCCGGGAAGGCAGAGGCAGGGGAAGGCGGGCAGGGCCGGGGAGGCAGGGGCAGGGGCAGATGGTCAGGGCCGGGGAGACAGGGGCAGGGGAAGGCGGACAGGGCCGGGGAGGCAGGGGCAGGGGAAGGCGGGCAGGGCCGGGGAGGCAGGGGCAGGGGCAGATGGTCAGGGCCGGGGAGGCAGGGGCAGGGGAAGGCGGTCAGGGCCGGGGAGGCAGGGGATGGCGGTCAGGGCCAGGGAGGCAGGGGCTGGGGAAGGCGGTCAGGGCCGGGGAGGCAGGCGCAGACGGTCAGGGCCAAGGAGGCAGGGGCAGACGGTCAGGGCCAGGGAGGCAAGGGCAGGGGAAGGCGGTCAGGGCCGGGGAGGCAGGGGCAGACGGTCAGGGCCAGGGAGGCAAGGGCAGATGGTCAGGGCCGGGGAGGCAGAGGCAGGGGAAGACGGTCAAGGCCAGGGAGGCAGGGGCAGACGGTCAGGGCCGGGGAGGCAGGGGCAGGGGAAGACGGTCAGGGCCAGGGAGGCAGGGGCAGGGGCATGCGGTCAGGGCCGGGGAGGCAGGGGCAGGGGAAGGTGGTCAGGGCCGGGGAGGCAGGGGCAGGGGAAGACGGTCAGGGCCGGGGAGGCAGGGGCAGGGGAAGGCGGTCAGGGCCGGGCAGGCAGGGGCAGATGGTCAGGGCCAGGGAGGCAGGGGCAGGGGCAGACGGTCAGGGCCAGGGAGGCAGTGGCAGGGGAAGACGGTCAGGGCCAGGGAGGCAAAGGCAGGGGAAGGCGGTCAGGGCCGGGGAGGCAGGGGCAGGGGAAGGCGGTCAGAGCCGGGGAGGCAGGGGCAGACGGTCAGGGCCGGGGAGGTAGGGGCAGGGGAAGGTGGTCAGGGCCGGGGAAGCAGGGGCAGAGGAAGGTGGTCAGGGCCAGGGAGGCAGAGGCAGGGGTAGACGGTCAGGGCCGGGGAGGCAAGGGCAGACGGTCAGGGCCGGGGAGGCAGGGGCAGGGGAAGGCGGTCAGAGCAGGGGAGGCAGAGGCAGGGGTAGACGGTCAGGGCCGGGGAGGCAAGGGCAGACGGTAAGGGCCGGGGAGGCAGGGGCAGACGGTCAGGGCCAGGGAGGCAGGGGCAGACGGTCAGGGCCGGAGAGGCAGGGGCAGGGGAAGGCGGTCAGGGCCAGGGAGGCAGGGGCAGGGGAAGGCGTTCAGGGCCGAGGAGGCAGGGGCAGGGGCAGACGGTCAGGGCCAGGGAGGCAGAGGCAGGGGAAGGTGGTCAGGGCCGGGGAGGCAGGGGCAGACGGTCAGGGCCGGGGAGGCAGAGGCAGGGGAAAACGGTCAGGGCCAGGGAGGCAGGGGCCGGGGAAGGCAGTCAGGGCCAGGGAGGCAGGGGCAGATGGTCAGGGCCAGGGAGGCAGGGGCGGAAGGTGGTCAGGGCCGGGGAGGCAGGGGAAGACGGTCAGGGCCGGGGAGGCAGGAGGAGAAGGCGGTCAGGGCCGGGGAGGCAGGGGCAGATGGTCAGGGCCGGGGAGGCAGGGGCAGGGGGCGGGGAGGCAGGGGCAGGGGCAGACGGTCAGGGCCGGGGAGGCAGGGGCAGACGGGTCAGGGCTGGGGAGGCAGAGGCAGGGGAAGGTGGTCAGGGCCGGGGAGGCAGGGGCAGGGGCAGACGGTCAGGGGCGGGGAGGCAGGGGCAGGGCCAGGCGGTCAGGGCCGGGGAGGCAGGGGCAGAAGGTCAGGGCCAGGGAGGCAGGGGCAGGGGAAGGCGGTCAGGGCCGGGGAAGCAGGGGCAGGGGTAGACGGTCAGGGCCGGGGTGGCAGGGGCAGGGGAAGGCGGTCAGGGTCGGGTAGGCTGAGGCAGGGGAAGGCGGTCAGGGCCGGGGAGGCAGAGGCAGGGGAAGGCAGTCAGGGCCGGGGAGGCAGGGGCAGGGGAAGGCGGTCAGGGCCGGGGAGGCAGGGGCAGGGGCAGACGGTCAGGGCCGGGGAGGCAGGGGCAGATGGTCAGGGCCGGGGAGGCAGGGGCAGGGGAAGGCAGTCAGGGCCGGATAGGCAGGGGCAGATGGTCAGGGCCGGGGAGGCAGGAGCAGGAGAAGGCGGTCAGGGCCGGGGAGGCAGGGGCAGGGGCAGATGGTCAGGGCCGGGAGGCAGGGGCAGGGAAAGGTGGTCAGGGCCGGGGAAGCAGGGGCAGGGGCAGGTGGTCAGGGCCGGGGAGGCAGGGGCAGGGGCAGACGGTCCGGCCCGGGGAGGCAGGGGCAGGGCCAGACGGTCAGGGCTGGGGAGGCAGGGGCAGGGGCAGACGGTCCGGCCCGGGGAGGCAGGGGCAGGGGCAGGGGAAGGCGGTCATGGCCGGGGAGGCAGGGTCAGGGCCAGATGGTCAGGGACAGGGAGGCAGGGGCAGGGGCAGATGGTCAGGGCCGGGGAGGCAGGGGCAGGGGCAGGGGAAGGTGGTCATGGCCGGGGAGGCAGGGTCAGGGCCAGACAGTCAGGGCCGGGGAGGCAGGGGCAGGGGCAGACGGTCAGGGCCGGGGAGGCAGGGGCAGGGAAAGGGGGTCAGGGCCGGGGAGGCAGGGGCAGGGGAAGGCGGTCAGGGCCGGGGAGGCAGGGGCAGGGGAAGGCGGTCAGGGTCGGGTAGGCTGAGGCAGGGGAAGGCGGTCAGGGCCAGGGGGGCAGGGGCAGGGGAAGGCGGTCAGGGACAGGGAGGCAGGGGCAGGGGCAGACGGTCAGGGACGGGGAGGCAGGGGCAGGGAAAGGCGGTCAGGGCCGGGGAGGCAGGGGCAGGGAAAGGCGGTCAGGGCCGGGGAGGCAGGGGCAGGGGAAGGCGGTCAGGGCCGGGGAGGCAGGGGAAGACTGCCAGGGCCAGGGAGGCAGGGGCGGGGGAAGGTGGTCAGGGCTGGGGAGGCAGGGGCAGACAGTCAGGGCCGGGGAGGCAGGGGCAGGGGAAGGTGGTCAGGGCCAGGGAGGCAGGGGCAGGGGAAGGCGGTCAGGGCCGGGGAGGCAGGGGCAGGGGCAGATGGTCAGGGCCGGGGAGGCAGAGGCATGGGCAGACGGTCAGGGCCAGGGAGGCAGAGGCAGGGGAAGGAGGTCAGGGCCAGGGAGGCAGGGGCAGGGGAAGGCGTTCAGGGCCAGGGAGGCAGGGGCAGGGGAAGGCGTTCAGGGCCGAGGAGGCAGGGGCAGGGGCAGACGGTCAGGGCCGGGGAGGCAGAGGCAGGGGAAGGCGGTCAGGGCCGGGGAGGCAGGGGCAGACGGTCAGGGCCAGGGAGGCAGAGGCAGGGGAAGGTGGTCAGGGCCGGGGAGGCAGGGGCAGACGGTCAGGGCCGGGGAGTCAGGGGCAGGGGAAAACGGTCAGGGCCAGGGAGGCAGGGGCCGGGGAAGGCGGTCAGGGCCAGGGAGGCAGGGGCGGAAGGCGGTCAGGGCCGGGGAGGCAGGGGAAGACGGTCAGGGCCGGGGAGGCAGGAGCAGGAGAAGGCGGTCAGGGCCGGGGAGGCAGGGGCAGGGGCACGCGGTCAGGGCCGGGGAGGCAGGGGCAGACGGTCAGGGCCGGGGAGGCAGGGGCAGGGGAAAACGGTCAGGGCCAGGGAGGCAGGGGCCGGGGAAGGCGGACAGGGCCAGGGAGGCAGGGGCGGAAGGCGGTCAGGGCCGGGGAGGCAGGGGAAGACGGTCAGGGCCGGGGAGGCAGGAGCAGGAGAAGGCGGTCAGGGCCGGGGAGGCAGGGGCAGGGGCACGCGGTCAGGGCCGGGGAGGCAGGGGCAGACGGTCAGGGCCGGGGAGGCAGGGGCAGGGGAAAACAGTCAGGGCCAGGGAGGCAGGGGCCGGGGAAGGCGGTCAGGGCCAGGGAGGCAGGGGCAGATGGTCAGGGCCGGGGAGGCAGGGGCGGAAGGCGGTCAGGGCCGGGGAGGCAGGGGAAGACGGTCAGGGCCGGGGAGGCAGGAGCAGGAGAAGGTGGTCAGGGCCGGGGAGGCAGGGGCAGGGGCACGCGGTCAGGGCCGGGGAGGCAGGGGCAGACGGTCAGGGCCGGGGAGGCAGGGGCAGGGGAAAACGGTCAGGGCCAGGGAGGCAGGGGCCGGGGAAGGCGGTCAGGGCCAGGGAGGCAGGGGCAGATGGTCAGGGCCGGGGAGGCAGGGGCGGAAGGCGGTCAGGGCCGGGGAGGCAGGGGCAGACGGTCAGGGCCGGGGAGGCAGAGGCAGGGGAAAACGGTCAGGGTCAGGGAGGCAGGGGAAGACGGTCAGGGCCGGGGAGGCAGGGGCAGGGGAAGGGGGTCAGGGCCGGGGAGGCAGGGGCAGGGGAAGGCGGTCAGGGCCGGGGAGGCAGGGGCAGGGGGCGGGGAGGCAGGGGCAGGGGCAGACGGTCAGGGCCGGGGAGGCAGGGGCAGACGGTCAGGGCCGGGGAGGCAGGGGCAGGGAAGGCGGTCAGGGCCGGGGAGGCAGGGGCAGACGGTCAGGGCCGGGGAGGCAGGGGCAGGGGAAGGCGGTCAGGGCCGGGGAGGCAGGGGCAGACGGGTCAGGGCCGGGGAGGCAGAGGCAGGGGAAGGTGGTCAGGGCCAGGGAGGCAGGGGCAGGGGCAGACGGTCAGGGGCGGGGAGGCAGGGGCAGGGGCACACGGTCAGGGCCGGGGAGGCAGGGGCAGAAGGTCAGGGCCAGGGAGGCAGGGGCAGGGGAAGGCGGTCAGGGCCGGGGAGGCAGGGGCAGGGGCACACGGTCAGGGCCAGGGAGGCAGGGGCAGACGGTCAGGGCCGGGGAGGCAGGGGCAGGGAAGGCGGTCAGGGCCGGGGAGGCATGGGAAGACGGTCAGGGCCGGGGAGGCAGGGGCAGACGGTCAGGGCCGGGGAGGCAGGGGCAGGGGAAGGGGGTCAGGGCAGGGAAGGCAGGGGCAGGGGCAGGCGGTCAAGGCCGGGGAGGCAGGGGCCAGGGGAAGGTGGCCAGGGCCAGGGAGGCAGGGGCAGGGGAAGGTGGTCAGGGCCGGGGAGGCAGGGGCAGGCGGTCAGTGCCGGGGAGGCAGGGGCAGGGAAAGGTGGTCAGGACCGGGGAGGCAGGGGCAGGGGAAGGCGGTCAGGGCCGGGGAGGCAGGGGCAGGCGGTCAGGGCCGGGGAGGCAGGGGAAGACGGTCAGGGCCGGGGAGGCAGGGGCAGGGAAAGGTGGTCAGGGCCAAGGCGTGTGAGCCCCACGTGGAACAGGGACTGTGTCCAACCTCATTAATCAGGGCACTTGGAACAGTGCCGAAGACACGCTAAGCAGTTAAATACAATGATGATGATAATCATAATAATAATAATAAGGGGCTATTCCTTAGGCAGGTGGTGACTTGATCTGACAGCTTCCTGCCAAGACACTCTGTGTTCACGGTATCAACAGCGATATGTCGTGTGTGAGCCACCCAGGGGGTTGGTAGAAAGGTTTATCTGAGAGAGAATGAGAGATACAGACAGGGTGAGCTTCTCCTGCCAAATTGGCAACCGCTTCTACAATGAAAATAGAGGGAGTGTGTCTTGAAGGTGGCGATAAGATAGAAGAGCAAAGCAAATTGCTCTAGAAATATCTGAGAAGACAGGGGTCAGTTTATTTCTTTGTGTTGCTGTCAACTGGAGATTGTATTTTCTGCTGATTGGAAAAAGAAAAAAGAGAAGGCATGGGTGTGTGGGTGTTTTTCTCAGCAGTGGGGAGCAGAGGCCCTCTAGAAGCCAAAAGCCCTGGCTAACACCTTAAACCAAGCAGAGGCAGCGAAATCTAGTGGCTGTAGCCCAGGCCCGGCAGTCAGAAGGACCTGGGTTCTAATCCCAGCTCTGCCACTTGTCTGCTGTGTGGCCTGGGAAAAGTCACTTCATTTCTCAGCATCTCAGTTCCCTCATCTCTAAAATGGAGGTTAAGACTGTGAGCCCTGTAAGGGACAGGGACTCTGTCTAACCCGATTAGCTTGTATTTACCCCCAGCAGTTAGTACAGTGCCTAACACATGGTAAGTGCTTAACAAATACCAAAAAAAAACCCATAAAACAGTTGGTTAAAGAGTTTCATCTCCATGGCCACATGGTAAGTGCTTAACAAATACCAAAAGAACCCCAAAAAACAGTTGGTTAAAGAGTTTCATCTCCATGTCTCTGAGTCACCCCCTCGCCCCCAACACACACACCCTGGTTGAGCTTGGAAACGTCCCTGCCCATTAACCCCGTATCCCACATTCCGGGCCAAACATTCCTTCCTTGGTTCAACCTTAGATGCCTTTTCCCAATCCACTTCTCTTCCCAGATCCCGTTTATTTAGTTGGGTTGGAACCATTCTCCCAGGTTGGAAAGCCTGTCGGCCCGACGGAACATGATGGTCCGGTCCGAGAGAGTTTGGGTATGAAGGTGACCAGTAAACAGGGGCAGTGCTCAACCAATGAAGCAGGGCAGTACTTGGCCAGTATATGGGTAAAGTGCTTGACCAACTCCTCCTGGCTCTGGGTGTGGAGAGGAGGGTGGGGAAAGGTCACTCGGAAAATACAAGGTGCCCACCTGCCCAAGGAGAAGAAAGAAAGGGGTTTGGGACTGGCGGGTGACAGCGGGAAGGAGGAGGAGTGGAGGGCTCCCAATCTACGCAGGAGGGAGCATAGGTTTGTCCCTACATGGTCCGTTAGGTTGGTGTCCGAACAGGATCCGCCCAGCTGGGTTGTCTACCGGTCACCGTGGGAGCTGGCTGGGAGCAGGGGAGCCTTGTTGCTCTGCCAGGATGGACTGGCTTGGTGAGACTGGGAGCCAGAAGCTAATGTTTCTCCCCCTCAACTCACACGCTTTGGGGCTGGGGGCCTAATAATAATAATAATAATAAGAAGAAGAAGAAGAAGAAGAAGAAGAAGAAGAATGTTATTTGTTAAGCACTTACTATGTGCCACGCATTGTTCTAAATGCTGAGATAGTTACAAGATAGTCAGATTGGACACAGTCCCTGTGCTACGTAGGGCTCACAGTCTTAATCCCCATTTTATAGATAAAGGAACTGAGGCACAGAGAAGTTAAGTGGCTTGCCCAAGGTCACACAGCAGAAAAGTGGCAGAGCCTGGATTAGAACCCATGTCCTTCTGACTCTTAGGCTCCTAGGCCATGCCTAGGGGACTGGGGTCTCGCCACGATCTGAAATTCCTCCTATGGGTGTCCTGCAGCAGGGGATAATAATAATAATAATAATAATGTATTTTCTAAGTGCTTGCTATGCATCAAACACTGTACTAAACGCTCGGGTGGATACAATACAATCAGATCAGACAGAGTCCCTGTCCCTCATGGGGCTCACAGGCTAAGGCGGAGCGAGAACAGCTGTTTAATCCCCATTTTGCAGAGGAGGAAACCAAGGCCCAGAAAAGTGACTTACCCAAGGTGACAAAACAGGCAAGTGGCAGAGTCGGGATTACAACCCAGGTCCCCTGACTTCCACGCTGGGGCTCTTTCCATTAGACCGTACAGCTTCTCGAGAACAGAGAAAGGAGGCTGGGCGGTGGTCCTGGTTGTCTGGTGTCTTGCCTGGGGTTTGGTGAGTTGGACTCGTAGTTCCTAGGGGCAGTCCTACCCGCACTCTTCGAGCCTCTCAACTCCCCCAAGAAGCCTTTGGATCTTCTTCCCTAAGACAATAATAATCATGATATTTATTATGTGTTTCCTGGGGTGCCACCTGAATCCTTGGTGAAGCTGTATATATGTTTGTGCATATTTATTACTCTATTTATTTATTTTATTTGTACATATTTATTCTATTTATTTTATTTTGTTAATATGTTTTGTTTTGTTCTCTGTCTCCCCCTTCTAGACTGTGAGCCCACTGTTGGGTAGGGACCGTCTCTCTATGTTGCCAACTTGTACTTCCCAAGCGCTTAGTACAGTGCTCTGCACACAGTAAGCACTCAATAAATACGACTGAATGAATGAATGAATGAATGAATTGTGAGCCCCATATGGGACAGGGATTGTATCCAACCGGATTGTTTTGAATCGATCCTAGTGCTGAGTACAATCACATAGCCACACGATAAGTGCTTAACAAATACCATAGAAACTATGTATATAAATGTATAGGATTGTGTCTGCTTATTGTTATTTTATTCTCTCCCAGGTGCTTAGAATAGTACTCTTCACACAGTAAGTGCTCAATAAATACGATTGATTGATTGATTAAGTGTTCAGTAAATACGATTGAATGAGTCAATGAATGAATTTAGTCCAGTGCTCTGCACACAGTAAGCGCTCAATAAATACGATTGAATGGATTTATACGTTTATTTATACATAGATATAAAAAAAAGAAAGGTTGCTTGCCAGGCTCCTTGCTGCTAGGGGTTTCGTTGACCGCTAGATGGCAGTAAAGGCTGGGGGAACTGGAGTGGGGCGAGATTCATCATCAATCGTATTTATTGAGCGCTTACTGTGTGCAGAGCACTGTACTAAGCGCTTGGGAAGTACAAATTGGCAACGTTCATTCATTCATTCAATCGCATTTATTCATTCATTCATTCATTCAATCGTATTTATTGAGCGCTTACTGTGTGCAGAGCACTGTACTAAGCGCTTGGGAAGTACAAATTGGCAACGTATAGAGACGGTCCCTACCCAACAGTGGGCTCACAGTCTAGAAGGGGGAGACAGACAACAAGATAAAACATATTAACAAAATAAAATAGAATAGATATGTACAAGTAAAATAAATAGAGTAATAAATCTGTACAAACATATATTGTATATATTAATATATTATATTATATATTATTAATATACAATATATTTGTATGTATTAACAAAATGAAATAGAATAAATATGTACACGTAAAATAAATAGAGTAATAAATCTGTACAAACATATATACATATATACAGGTGGTGTGGAGAGGGGAAGGGGGTAAGGTGGGGGGGATGGGGTGGGGGAGAGGAAGGAGAGGGCTCAGTCTGGGAAGGCCTCTTAGAGAGACAGAGACAGAGTCAGAGAGAGAGGCAGGGAGAAGAAGAAGCAGCAAAATCACTCCGTGGTACTGAACTTTAGACAGAGACAGAGTCAGAGAGAGGGGCAGGGAGAGGAAGAAGAAGCAAAATCACTCTTTTGTACTGAAATTTAGACAGAGACAGAGTCAGAGAGAGGGGCAGGGAGAGGAAGAAGCAGCAAAATCACTCTGTTGTACTGAAATTTAGACAGAGACAGAGACAGAAACAGGGACAGAGTCAGAGAGAGGGGCAGGGAGAGGAAGAAGAAGCAAAATCACTCTGTTGTACTGAACTTTCCCAAGCACTTGGTACACTGTTCTGCAAGTGGCTCAGTGGAAAGAGCAAGGGCTTTGGAGTCAGAGGTCATGGGTTCAAATCCCGGCTCCACCAATTGCCAGCTGTGTGACTTTGGGCAAGTCACTTCATTTCTCTGGGCCTCAGTTACCTCATCTGTAAAATGGGGATGAAGATTGTGAGCCCCCCGGGGGACCAGCTGATCACTTTGTAACCTCCCCAGCACTTAGAACAGTGCTTTGCACATAGTAAGCGCTTAATAAATGCCATTATTATTATTATTTATTATTATTGCAGCTGAGCCGTCTCGGCCCAGGGCGGGGATCCAAAGCTGCTGGGAAGGCTGGGGCCACCAAGTGGGCACACTGATGAGTTTTCCCTGCTCCAGGGAGTCTGATGCTCCTGATCACCACTGGCAACAACTGACAGGAGGAGCTTAGTCAGTAGACATTCAGTCAGTCAATCATTCATTCAATCGTATTTATTAAGTGCTTACTGTGTGCAGAGCACTGTAACAAGCGCTTGGGAGAGCACGATATATTTACTGAGAGCTTAATAATAATGATAATGATGGTATTTGTTCAGCACTTACCATGTGCCAAGCACGGTACTAAGCGCTGGGGTGGATACACGCAAATCAAGTTGGACACAGTCCCTGTCCCATGTGGGGCTGTGAGCCGTCTATGGGGCATGGACTGCGTCCAACCAGCTTATCTTGTAGCTACCCCAGTGCTTAGTACGATGTCTGCTGCATAGTAAGCGCTTAAATATCCCAGGTGGGATACCACGGCTGCCAGCTCCCTGAACCCTGGGGAGATGGGGGGAAGCTTTCACAGAAGAAAGTTTCAGAGCCCCTGGAACAGAACAGAATACCTCTGAAACCTCGATGGTGGCAGACATCACTGTACCCTTACACCATTTGGTGGGAAAGAAAGGGGGGGGGGGGGGGCGGGAGAGAAAGAGAAGGGAGAGAGACAGAGGGAGTAAGAAAGGGGTGAAATGGGGAGAAGAAAGAGAGGGAGAGAGAAAAAGAGGAAGAGAAATGGAAAGGGGGAGAAAGAAGGAGGGAGAGAAAGGGAGGGAAAGAGGGACAAAGAGGAGCAAGAGAAAGGAGGGAAAGAGGGGAAGAAGGAGGGAGAGGGAGTTTTATAGTTTTCTTGAATGTGAAGCCATCACTGATGATAAAATTCACCTGCGATTGCATTTGTAGCCGCCAGAGCCAACGCAGGCCCCTCATTCCCAGGTCCCCATTCCCAGCCCCCCATTCCCAGCCCCTGTGTGTGCACACTAAAAGGCTGTTCCTGGTTGTGCTGTCACGCTTAATGTTTGCAGTGCCTGGCGCTGTTTTCTCCTTTGCCTCCTCCTCCTCCTCCTCCTCCTCCTCCTCTCTGGGTCCTTAACCATTTGGTAGAACCGTCATTGAGGATATGATACTCGGAATGGCTCGGTGGGGGGGAGGGAGGAGGTGGAGAGGGAAGAAGGGAAAGAAAGCGTGTTCTATTTCCTTGCAAAACCAGGAGAAAAGGAAAAGAGCAGAAAGCATGCTCTCTCTTCTTCTTCTTCTCTCTTCCCCCACCCGCCCCCCCAGGACTGTGCAGAGAGCCAATGTCCCCCCCAAACCCCTGTCCTGAGGCTACAGCCAACAGCTGCCATTTGGTGGGGGATTTTCCAATTGCCACGAGAGGGGCTGGTTTGGAGGCCAGCCCTCCGCGGGGGTCGGCCCCTCTGTGGGGAGGGTCCTGTGGGGGCAGTGATGGAGCCGGCGGGCCCGGAGCAATAGCGGGGTTGCCATGGCGACCGACGGCCCCAACTCCCTCCCTCTCCTCCTCGGCTGCCTGGGCAGCGGCCGTCTGCAAAGTGGACGGGGGGCTGGGTCCCCTGAATGAAGGGGAGGGGGTACCTGGGAAGATAGGGGAGAAGGGAGATGGGAGAGGAGAGAAATGGGGGGGGGTAAATGGGGAGGGGGGTAGGGAAGGGAAAGGAGGAGAGAGGAAGGCAAGAAGATAAGGAAAAGGGGGAAAGGAAGCAGTGGAAGTACAGGGAGGAGAGAGAGTGGACGGGAAAAGGAGGCAAGGGGAAGGGAGTTGAGGTGGTGGGGGTGAGTAGCACAGAGACACTTTGTCTTTGTGTGGCTTAAGGCACCACGGAGCCCAAGAGAGCTGTTTTCAGAGCAATTCACCTCCCCAGCGGCCAGAGAGCCAGGGGAGACCACAGAGACTGCGCCCTCAGAGGAAGTGACAGGGCTTAATAACAACAGCAACAATAATAATAATAATAAATGCAGGATGTGTTAAGCGCTTACTGTGTGTCAAGCACTGTTCTAAGAGCCAGGGTAGATACGCATTAATCACAGTCTAAATAGGAGACAGAATAGGTATTTGATTCCCACTCTCACAGAGGAGAAGACTAAGGCCTTGGAGAAGTGAAGTGACTTGCCCAGGGTCACAGGGCAATCAAATGGCAGAGCTGGGATTAGAACACAGGTCTGTCCAACTCCCAGGCCCTTTCGATTAGGCCACGAGACTGTAAACTCAATACTGGGGTGGGGGGCGGGGGGGGACACAAATCTGCAAATTCTGTTGTATCGCACGCTCCCAAGTGCTTAGTACAGTGCTCTCCCTGCAGAGCAGCGAGCCCGGTAAAGAACAGGGACTGTTTCCGATCTGATTATCCTGTGTCTGCCCCAGCACGGTCCATTGGCCCATAAGAAGCACTCAAGTACCTTAATCATTATCCATTAGTATTAATGGCAGGATAATAAAATACTTGGGATACCTCGTATTCCTCCCCAGAGCCAGGAGAATTCCAGAAAGTTCTCGAGGACCAGATGAAAACGCTAAATGGGTCATCGCCGTCGCCTTTCAGAGCTAATGGCAGTGCTGGGGCCTCTGCTCCCAAATGCTATCTGAGCACAGCGTCTGAGGACAGATTCGATCCTAAAACGATCTTCCCTTTCAATCCAGGGCTCTGAGGCTGCTCCAGTTAATTAGAAAAAGGCAAAAGCCTTGAAGTAATTTATGAGTGCTGCTTCCTGATGAGTGTTGATTTCAGAGGCCCCAGGGGGAAATGTTCAGTTCGACCCCGGAGTATCTTCCCCTCCTCACTGACTGCAAAGAGGGAGACCAACTAGATTCTGTTAAATTAATTGTCGCCATTGATTTTATTTCCCCCTCCCCACCACCACCTCATTATAGGATGAATCTCCACTGGCCGGGCTTGAAAAATTGATCTGGAGGTGTCTGTCAAGAACCACTTCTGTGCTCCTCCAAGACTCAGTCTAAATGTTCGTTTCCACACTCAAAAGGAACAAGCTGTTTTGTTGTTGAACCAAGAGATTCAGCCTTAGATTCCCCCATGAATAATAATAATAATAGTATTTATGTGTTTTCTCTATACCAAGCGCTGTCCTAAGCTCTGAGACAGATACGGTCAATTAATCAATGGTCTTTATTGAGCATTCACTACGTGCCAAGCACTGTACTAAGCTCTGGGGCAGATACAATCAACCAACGGGTGGAATTTACTGAGTGCTTACTATGTGTACAGCAGTGGACTAAGCACTTGGGAGAGCCCCATACAAGAGTTAGTAGACGTGATCCCTCTCCCTCGACCTTAGATAAGGTTTGATTTCTCTTCGGAACTTTCGGCTGGCTCTCAATCAATCAATCGTATTTATTGAGCGCTTACTGTGTGCAAAGCACTGTACTAAGCGCTTGGGAAGTACAAGTTGGCAACATATAGAGACAGTCCCTACCCAACAGTGGGCTCACAGTCTAAAAGGGGGAGACAGAGAGCAAAACCAAACATACTAACAAAATAAAATAAATAGAATAGATATGTACAAGTAAAATAAATAAATAAATATGTACAAACACATATACATATATACAGGTGCTGTGGGGAAGGGAAGGAGGTAAGATGGGGGGATGGAGAGGGGGACGAGGGGGAGAGGAAGGAAGGGGCTCAGTCTGGGAAGGCCTCCTGGAGGAGGTGAGCTCTCAGTAGGGCCTTGAAGGGAGGAAGAGAGCAAGCTGGGCGGATGGGCAGAAGGAGGGCATTCCAGGCCCGGGGGATGACATGGGCTGGGGGTTGATGGCGGGACAGGCGAGAACGAGGCACGGTGGGAGGCTTTCCCTCTCAGAGGGAGGCTCAGCTCCTCTCCGGGGACACCGTCCCACAGTGCCACAGAGGAGGGCCCAATTTCCAACAACAGGCCCTGGGACACCAAGAGTGACGCAGAACAGTCCAATCAGATAATGGCTACTCCACCGGCAGCCACGACTCTGTTTAACGGTGGGAAGCGAGCGGGGGAGAATGTCGCTGCCGTCAGCGGGAACCCTTCCTAACTGGCTCCTTTGAAATTTTCCACTTGTCTGGAGTCGGGCTGTCTCCTCTGTGTTCCTCCTCCGGTAACTCGATTTACACCTGGCCAACTATTTTTATCGTGCGGTGCCCACAGGGGAGGGAAGAAGGGAGGTGGTGCAGACCAGAGCAGGTTTCAGAGTGTGGGCCCGCATGTTTGCAGGTGTGCAAGGGAATGTGGAAGGGTGTGACTGAGCACATGTATGGAGGGCCGGGGTGGGGGGTGGGGGTGCCTCCATGTGGGTCTGTGGGCATGGGCACACAGGTGCTTAAATCATAAGCTCGTCTCTAGACTGTAAGCTCATGGGCAGGGAATGTGTCTGCTATATTATGTTGTAGTAGTAAATCTTATTTATTGAGCACTTACTGTATGCAGAGCACAATATGCTTGGGAGAGTACAATATAATAATATAACAGACACATTCCCTGCCCACAATGAATTTACAATCTAGAGGTGACGTGATCTCCCAAGTGCTTAGTACAGTGCCCTGCACACAGTAAGTGCTCAATAAATACAATTGACTGATTTGGTCCTATATATACGTCTCTGTGTGTGCAATGCTTGGATTTACAGCTATTCTTTTGATCTTCGAGGTACTTCAGAGTCTCAATCACTGGCCCCTGGACACTGGGGCTTCAGACTGTAAGCTCCATCAGTCAGTCAAAGCTATTTATCGGGCACTTACTGTGAGCGGAACACTGTACTAAGCTCATAGGAGAGTCCAATACGGCAGAGCTGTTAGACGGTCCCCTGCATACAGCAAGCTTAGAGGGCGAGACAGACACTGGGAGTCAGAGGTCATGGGTTCGAATCCCAGCTCTGCCACTTGTCAGCTGTGTGAACTTGAGCAAGTCACTTAACTTTTCTGGGCCTCAGTTCTCTCATCTGTAAAAAATGGGGACTAAGACTGTGAGCCCCACGTGATCACCTTGTATCCCCCAGTGCTTAGAACAGTGCTTAGCACATAGTAAGCGCTTAACAAAATGCCACCATTATTATTATTATAAATAAATTACAGCTATGGCTAGACATGCTGGGGGGCTGAGGGAGAGGTGAATAAAGGGAGCAAATCCCTTGTGGGTAATGATCTTGTCTACCAACTCTGTTGTGTTGGACTCTCCCAAGAGCCAACCAAACAATGGGCTCACAGTCTAGAAGAAGACAGACAACAAAACAACTCTTTTGTATTGTACTTTCCCAAGCATTCAGGGCAGTATTCTGCGCACAATAAATACCATTAATGGATTCAATGGTATAGAGAAGCAGTGTGGCTCAGTGGAAAGAGCACGGGCTTGGGAGTCAGAGGTCATGGGTTCGAATCCCATCTCCGCCACTTGTCAGCTGTGTGACTTTGGGCAAGTCACTTAATTTCTCTATGCCTCAGTTACCTCATCTGTAAAATGGGGATTAAGATTGTGAGCCCCACATGGGACAACCTGATCACCTTGTATCCTCCCCAGCACTTAGAACAGTGCTTTGCACATAGTAAGTGCTTAACAAATACCAAAATTATTATTATTATTCATTGATTGACTGAAGGAGAGTGGTGGGAGTGGGGCTAGAGGAGGGGGAGGACCAGGGGATGAGGCCAAGAGAAGGGTATAGGGCTATCTCTTCCGCTGGGTCCAGTTCCTAGTCGTCCAGAGGCAACTAGAGAGGCTCCCAAGAGTCTTAACACAGGCAGGGCTGGGGAGAGTACCGGGTAATTGCTCCATACTTAAAAGACCAGGACTAGAAGATCTTGGTGTAATAACTCCTGGGAGAGATACTGAGCTCTCATCACAGAGGAGAAAGATGGCCTCCAAACAGACAGCTAATGGCTCACCGTTTATCTGGGAAACGGGGATGGGAGGGAAAGGGGGAAGGCAGCTGGGCTCATTGCACTCCCAGGCACAGCCCAAGAGGAGAAGCAGCAAATTAGCTGGAGCCGGAAGAGGGAAAAATAGGAGAAGGGGGAAGACAGAACACACTGGAGCCACGTCCAGCAAAGAGGCCATGCTGAACCTGGGGAAGAAGGAGAAAATGACCCTGTGATGGTCACTTTCTTTCAGTCTAGTGAAAAGAGCACAGGACTGGGAGCCAGGTGATCGTGGTTCTAATTCCAACACCGCAATCGACCCGTCGCGTGGCCTTGAGCAAATCACTTGATTTCTCTGGGCCTCAGTTTCCTCACCTGTAAAATGGCAATTCAGTAGCTGTTCTCCCCCTCCCTTAGATTGTGAGCCTATGGGGGAATAAGCTTATGTCGACCTTATACCTTATATCGACCCCCACACCTAAGATAGCACTGGACACACAGTAGGTGTTTAACAAGTACAACTATTATTATTATCGCTATAAAAAAGTAACCCAGTAAGAACCTGTGGAGGTGTCCCTTTCCCCAGGGGACGACTGAGTGCTCTTTACCAAAAGGTCTCCAAAAATATGAAGATCAAGCAGGTGCACCCACACCCACACACCTCTTCCCCCCACCCCCAAAGTCAAAATCCCATGAGGCTCATAGGAACCGTCTGGAAAGCCCTTAGCCAGGAGGAGTGGAGGCAGATGGGCTCTTTGCTGCACGTGTGTCTGTCTGTCTGTCTGTCTGTCTGTCTCTGTCTGCTGGGCCAGGAGTCCTTCCCTGGGCCCCCATTCCCATATGACTTCTGTCTGTCTGTCTGTCTGTTGTCAGTGGCTGGGGTGGTTTCTGCTCCTATGTCATCTGTGTTTGACCCAGGACAAATCACTTAACCTCTCTGTTTCCTCATCTGTAAAACGAGGGTAAGATCTCTGCCCTCCCTCCCTTTTAAGAGCATGAACCCCACCGCTGGATACTGAGTAAACGCTCCAGAAAGACCAAAACCAACAGCGGCCTAGAGCCCAGCCCAGAAAAGTGCGATGGGTGGGAAGCCCTCTGGAGTTGGCGGTTCACCCGCCTTTCCAGGACGAGAGGGTGCAGTGATTTCAGAGTGGCGTTGAGTGGGATCCCATAGCCCTCCCCCTGCAACATTTCCATTTTCAATGCTTCAGTAAAAGCCTAATTACCCCCAAAAGTGTAATTTGGGTTTCAGGTTGAGCATATTCATTTCCTGGGGTTTAATTATTTAAGAGAGATAATTGAGAAGGGGGAGGGTATTGGATGACATCTCACCGTTCAGCCGGCTGAGAAGCCTCAGAAAGGACAGTCACGGCAGCTAGCCCCCTGCCTCGGGGCCCGGACCCTCCACGCAGGATGAGAAAAAAGGCAAGGGCTGGGAACACTACAGTGGACCTCAAGGAGTTATTCAGGGGCACAAAAGAGGTCTCTAACTCAAAAAATTCTGAAGTGCCACAAGGAAGGCAAAATCTTCCCCCACCTCCTCCTTGAAGCCTTTCCGGATCAATCATTCCCTGTCCTCCCCAGTACCCCGACCTTCCCCTCGGCTCACACCCTCAGAATGAGAGGCTCTCAAATTATTTGTACCTAGAAAGTGCTTACTGTGTGCCAGGCTCTGTGCTGAGCGCTAGGGTAGAGCCTAGATTGGACATAGTCCAAACGGAGGCCCAGAGAGATTGAGTGACTTGTCCAAGGTCACCCAGGAGGTCAGAGTTGGGACTTAATAATAATAATGGCATTTATTAAGCACTTACTATGTGCAAAGCACTGTTCTAAGCGCTGGGGTAAATATAGGGTGATCAGGTTGTCCCACGGGGGGCTCACAGTCTTAATCCCCATTTTACAGATGTGGTAACTGAGGCCCAGAGAAGTTAAGTGACTTGCCCAAAGTCCCACAGCTGACAATTGGCAGAGCTGGAATTTGAACCCGTGACCTCTGACCCCAAAGCCCCTGCTCTTGCCACTGAGCCACACTGCTTCTCATAGCCACACTGCTTCTCTTCTCTTCTCTTGAACCAAGAGTTCTTGATCAGACCCTGGCCCATCTGCAAAATGGGACTTCAGACCCCTCAGGCTGTGGGACGGGGACTGCGATGACCTCAGCTCCACCTCAGAGCTTAGTACCAAGTTAAGCGCTGAATCGATACTACTGCGATTAATTCATGTCATTACCTGCAATTCCCCTGCCTCGGAGAAACATCTGGACTGTTCTGGCCATGCCCTCCTCGTGCTCTGAAGGCCGCCAGACTCCAGCAAGAAGGACCAGCAGCCGGGATGGACTCGTCTGTCAGCGGCGTCATCTCTGAGCACGACGGGCAGCTAGACCGGCGACACTGATGACGATGATGGTGATGAAGCCCTCTCCCCCAGGGAAGGCCGCGATTCCATCTCCTTTCCCATCCCCGGAGGGCCGAGAGGCCAGCACCACCGTTCCGCATCTGTCCGCTCCTCAGAGACAGTGGCTGTCCCAGGAAATGGAGCCACTCTCCGTTCTGAATTTCAACTTGTTAATTTTACCAACAAAAAGCCTATGTAAGAAATATGAGCTTCAAATTTAAAAAAGCCTGAGTATCTCAAAATTGATATCACATTTAAACTGCATTCAAACTATCTTTAAACAATTATTATTATTATGCTATTGATGTCTGTCAACTTGTTTTGTTGTTTGTCTCCCCATTCTAGACTGTGAGCCCATTGTTGGGTAGGAGCTGTCTCTACCTGTTGTCGAATTGCACTTTCCAAGCGCTTAGTACAGTGCTCTGCACGCAGTAAGCTCTCAATAAATATGATTGAATGAATGAATGAACTTCCAAAGGTGCCACTTTTAATTACGTTCTGGCGTCACACACCCAGAGGTCTTTGAGTAAACGGCTCCAGCTAAATACAGTTTATTCATTAATTATTATTAATTATGTTCACCAGTGGTGCCGAGGGGGACTGGAATCTGGCTCAGGAGTTGACAGGTGAGAGGGAGGGGAGGGGCTGTCGGAGCCTCTCGTTTGTCAATCAAGGTTGACAACCGGGTTCTCAGTAAAGACTACTGTCTGACAGATGGGTGGAAGGATGGTGAGAAGCAGCATGGCTCAGTGGAAAGAGCCCGGGCTTTGGAGTCAGAGGTCATAGGTTCAAATTCCGGCTCCACCAATTGTCAGCTGTGTGAGTTTGGGCAAGTCATTTCACTTCTCTGTGCCTCAGTTCCCTCATCTGTAAAATGTGGATTAAGACTGTGAGCCCCCCGTGGGACAACCTGATCACCCTGTAACCTCCCCAGCGCTTAGAACAGTGCTTTGCTTAATAAATGCCATTAAAAAAAAGGATGGATCGAGCAAGCTGTCCATCCCCTTCCAAGGACACAGCCATTCCCCACATAAGTCTCTTCAGCACCTCTGGCCGCAGCCTCCTCATTGTCCTTCCCCTCCTGTCCATCCCCTTCCCAATCTACCCTTCCCGTGGTCGCACTAATCCAGGTCCCTAGGGTAGCGGCAGGATTCTCTCTCCCAATCGTATGCCACTGCCCTGGCTCCGGCTCCCTGGGCCACCTGGCCTACAGCATTGGATCCTTGGCTCCAGAGGGATTCTGCTCCTCAGGCCTCTTCCCAACCCTACAGACTCCTAGATAAGTGCTGGTCTCCTCAGGGGGCCTCTCCACAGGTCCCCCCACCCCTGGCAATGAGAATGACTCTGCTGCTGGTCATCACTCAGCCCTCTCCCAGCTCCCCCCCCCCCCACACACATACACATACACTCCAACTCCCATTGGGTCGAGATGGAACCGGCTCCTTGTTAGCTGACGGACGGATGGACGAGGGGCTGGGCGAGGCTGGGCTCTAATTAGCTACACCTCCTGCTGGCTCTGCACATGTGTGCGTGCACACACACACACACAAACACACACACATACACACACAAAACGCACACGCACACACATGCCAGCACTCATCTCGTCAAGGTAGAGAGCGCCAAAGGAGCTGATGGCCGGAGCGAGCTGAAGGAAAGTCACGACTGCCAAAAGCTCTGAGCTGGGGTAAACTTCTCTCCATGCAGGCACCCTCCCTCTTCCCCTCATCTCTCTCTATTCTCCCTCCTCCTCCTCTCTCCCCCTGCTCCATCCTGCTTTTCCCTCTTCCCACTCCCTCCCCCTCAGGGAGACCAGACGCAGAGCACCCCAACTTAGTGTTGGGAGCTCCCAAGCAGGTCAGCCCCACTGGGAAGATTCAATCCTCCCAGCTGCGAAATGTCCCCCACTCCGCCGGTGCCGGAGATGTCACCGTCCCAAGTATCTGGCCGACACGGGCCAGCACCGAAGAGGCCTGTGTGGACCGAGGACCTGGGGTAGCCCAGGACTCTCTACCCACAGGACCAGCTCCCTCAGTTCCAGCGGGTCTCGGTCCTCAAACCCCCAAGGCTGCATCTGGGCCCTGGGAGGGGCCGGGAGCCAGGGCCTCTGGGCTTCTCCCGCCATGACCCCTCTGAGGGTCCAGTTTCGTGGCCCCTATCCCTGGCCCCCAGGAACAACTCAGCTCGTTATTCCCAGTTCCATCCCAATAAAATATTTATTCTTTCCAGAAATAAATCTTTAAAAAAAAAGAGAGCAAAGAGTGAGTGTCTATTGCTTATCCCCCCATACCTGGATGGGTTTTGCACGGGGACCACAGAGAGGAGATTCTAGGCTGGACAAGACCCCCTTCCCCACCTCTCAGAGTCCCCCCACCCCCACCCCCTGACCCCAGCTCAACATTTTATGATCTCACTTTGGGGCGTGTCTGGTCCTCGCCCTGGCCCCCCGCCAGGCTCACATATACACACACCCAGTCACACACATACATACACCCACACACGCACAGTCACACATGCACGAACACACACACACACGCACACCCTGGTCCCCACTGTCGGCATCTTAGTATCCATCTCCCAAGGGGGGTCTGTGTGGTTTCTGTCTGGTTGCCAAGGAGATCCAAGACCCAGGCCCACCCCCAACCACAAGCCACGGGCACCGAGGGGCCGGGCATGGCAGGAGAGGGCAGGCCGAGCGGGGTGGGGAGGAACAGTAAAACCAGACCGAGGCTGTCCGTGTGTCTAGGTGCCTGGATCCTGTCACAACTTGTGCCGGGGACTGGGCCTCTTCTTGGGGTGAGGTGGGGGGCAAGTTTGGGAAGAACAGGAGATGTGACTTTACTATTAAGGTCATAGAGGCATGCTATAGGGGTGGTGGGGGCTTGGGGAAGTAGGGCACAGAGAGGGGGGTTTCTGCTGTGAAAGGGAAGGACCCCCCCACCCTGGGCCATCTGCAGAGGGGATGGGATGTGTGCGTGTGTGTGTATGTGTGTGCACAATCCAGCAGTTGGGGGGCAGGAGGAAGGTGAGCAAGGAAAGGAGAGGAGGTGGGCTCCTCAGCCCCCACCCTGGCTGCAATAGTGAGAACCCCACATTGGCCCCCAAACAGCAGCACCACGATCGCTCCCCCGATGGGAAGAGGCTGGAAAAGCAAAGGTTTCAGGAGTCAGAGCCCCGGCCTGGAGCCCGGTGGGCTTGGCCCCGGTGAGTCTGGCCACAGACAGCCTGGCCCCGGAGGGAACGGGAAGGCCGGGGTGAGAGGAGCAGAACTGGGAAGGGGGAGTCAGTGTTCTCGTTCTCCTCCTGCCCGGCCCCGGCCCCCTCACCTCTTCCAGGGACCAGGAGGGGTTGGGAGAGTTGAATGAGGGTAGGGGGCAGCCACAAGGTCAAAGGCCAGGATCTTCAGAGGGGGCAGGTAGGTGTAGACACCCCAGGGCTCCCTTACCGCCCTGCCCGGTCTCCCAGATGGCCCAGCCTCAGGCGCTCTGCCAATGGGGCAGCAGGCCCAAACCCGGCCCTACGGTTCCCTCTCAGCTATGACCTCACAGGAGGGGCTCAGTGTGGGGCCCCGGAAATAGTCTCTTCCCCCTACACCCTGCCTCCACCTCATAGACATTCTGGCTCCATGCCAGGGTCACCTGTGCCCAGGGCAGGGAAGGGGTGGCCCTGCAGAAAGAGTCAGAACCGAGAGTCAGGAAATCCAAGGTCTATTGCCAACACTGTCCATGCCCTGATTAGTGACCTTAGGCCAGTCACTTCATCTCTCTGGGCCTCAGTTTCCTCCTCTGTAAAATGGGGATAGAGATAACTCTTCTCCCTCCCTCTTAGACCATGAGTCTCGGGTAGTCCAGGGACCGTGTCCGAACTGATCATCTTGTATCTACCCCTGTGCTTGGCACATAGTAAACGCTTAATAAATAAAACATCATTATTATTATTATTTCCTCCTCTGAGGCCGCCCACACTGCATCCCTTGGCCAGGCCCGGGCCAGGTGGCCCTGCGGGTGGGTGCTAGGGCTTTTCCTGGGGCAGGGGCAGGAGAGGAGGGTGGGACAGAAGACCGGGAGAGGGGGGTCACAGTTCCAATAAGAGGAGGCACCCAGGGTCCTGCGGCAGGGAAGGGGGTGGCAGGAAGGGGTGGGGGGGGGTCCCAGAGCACAGCCCCCTCACGGGGCATCACAAGCAGTCCTGGCACAGGGCCACCTGCCCCCTGCGGAAGTCACGGCATGGGCAGAGCCGGTGGTATTTGGGGCTGGCGCCCGCGCAGCTGAAGAGCAGCGGCTCCTGCTGCAGGAAGCACTCGTGGCCCGGCTCGGGGGCAGCGCTGGGGGCGGCGAACGCCGGGTACAGGTGGTTCATCTCCGACTCGGTGCTGGCGCAGTCCACGTTCAACCTGGGCGGGGCGGGGGGAAGACGCCCCTGAGTCTTGAACCCTGGGCACACTCTGCCCCGGTCCCCTGGGTTCACCTGTCCTCCCGGGCACACTCTGCTCCTCGCCCCAAGTTGCCCCTGGCCCTGCCCCAGCCCCAGCCCCAGCCCCAGGCCAGGAGTGCTTCCCCCCAGTCCCCTGGGGTCTCTGAGCTCTCGCACCGACCGCTCCCTCCAGCTCCTGGGCTTGGCAGGCTCTGGCTTGGCAGGTCCAGCCTCCTCACGAGAGCTTTGCACACAGTAAGTGCTTGATAAATCCGACTGATTGACTCAGAGCCTCCCCATTCCCTGCCCTCCAACAAGAGGAGCCAGGCCAGAGACCCGCAACCTTGGCTGTTACCTTGACCCTACCCTCCTTCTGTCCACCACCAAATCCTCTTAGACTCTGGAACGGGCACTATGTTCAACCTGATTATCTTGAATCTACTCCAGAGCTTAGCACATAATAAGCTCTTGTCAAATAAAATAATAATGATGATGATGATAATAATAATAATAACTCTGTGAATTCTTCCTCCACAACCTTTTCCAGAATCCACCCCTTTCTCTCTGTCCAAGTGCCTGGTCTGGGCACTTGGCATATCCCAACTCCACCACTGCATCAGCCTCTTTGCTGACCCTCCCTGTCTCCTGTCTCTCCCCTCTGTAACCCATACTTCTCTCTGCTGTCTGAATCATCGTTGCAAAAATAATCCCGTGCACATTTCCCTGTTCCTCAAAAGCCTCCAGCTGTTGCCCATTCCTCTCTGCATCAAGCTGGCTCTTCCCGCCACCTCAATCTCTCCCCATTACTTATCCTCGCGTCTCTCCCACTGCACCCCAGCTCACGCTCTTCGTCGCTCTCAAACCAACTTACTCACTGTGCTTCCATCTCGTCTCTTTCTGTGCTGACCTCTTGCCTTGCCCAGAACGCCCACCCGCTTCATATCTGACACACTGGCTGGGCAGGTTGGAACTGAACCCTGGGTCTCCTGCCACCCAAGAGCCTCTTCCAGAAGACCCGGCACCTAGGCCGTGGCGGGGACCCAGAGTAAAACATGGCCTGTGATCTGGCCAACTCCAGAACCATCTCAAAAATCCTATTACAATCACATCTCCTCTAGGAAGCTTTCCCTCATTAATCTCTCATCTTCACAAGGGCACTCCTCCCTTGGCTGCCCTCAGAACAGTGCTCTGCACTCAATAAATGCTACTGACTGATTGACTGAGACCCTCCCTCCCTCCCCATTACCCCAGGAGAGGCTGTCCAGGTGGATTCTGCCCCCTCCCCCCCTATTACCAACCACCGCACACAAGCATGCGCGTGCACGCACAACAGCCCCTCAGACTGGGGTCTGTGTCAGTAGACTCTGCCAGTCATCCTCCTGCCCGTCCCACCCTCGTCCGAGCCCCCAGGCCGGAGAGGGCAGCGGGGTCGGTTGCCCCTGCCTGACTGCCCCAGCCATGGAGGGCAGGGGCACTCACTGCAGAAATGCCTCCCTGGTGTTGAGGAAGCGGAAGAATGCGGGCTCGCACATCAGGCCGTGCTGCAGGCAGAGGTCTGTGCAGGCCTGCCCCGGGCCGGACAACCAGCCCTGCAGGCAGCGTGCCGGGGGCCAGGCGGGGACGTCCGGGCCGCTGGCGTTGGGGGGCCACTCCAGGTGTGTGGCACTGGCCACCAGGGCAAAGGGGCCCGGCGGGGGGCGGGCCGGTGCGGGGGCGGCCGAAAGTGGGGCTCCCGTGGCCTCACAGAAATCCTGCCAGGAAGGAAAGGGAGAGTCAGGGGGCGGGGACCTGGGAACAGGGGTACATGGGCACAGGATGGGAACTAGGGAAGGAGAGTGGGCCAGCCCCACCACGCTCCATTGGTAGAGGCTGCATCCTCCCTGGTCGGAGAGAGGCCGAAAGCGGCCCTGGCAATGGTGACGCTGGGGCCCTGTGGTGTCCCCCCGACATCCAGCCCCCAGGGAGGGTGCCACTACCTGGGACTTGACCCCCACCTCAGCCCCTACATGTCTCTCTGTGGGAAGGGGCTGCCGGGGGACCCAATCTCCCCAACCAGTGCTTGGGGCCTGGGGAGCAAAGATCCCTGCAAAACCCAGAGATCTCTGGCGAGAGGGTAGGGCTCCCTGAGTGACGCTGCTGCTTGCTCTTTCCTAGAAGTGGGAGTGGTAGGAGAGGTGGCTGGAAGACTAGAGACTCCCAGGGAAGAGAAGCCCGCCCCTCTCCAGGGGTGGAGGTCTTGGGAGGAGACCCCTCCCCACCAGGTGGAGGCCCTGGGAGGAGCCCGCGGGAGGACGGGTCCAGACCTGGTGCTGGAGGTAGGCGTGAATCCGCTCCAGCATCCCCTCGCAGGTGTACTCATACGGCAGGTAGGGGTCTACCTGCAGGAGACGAGACAGAGGAGATGGGTGGAGTGGGGACCATGGAGACCCCCGACAACCCCCTGGTTTCGCTCCCAGCTCCTTAGCTCTCTGGGTGACTTCCAACCCTCCAGGGTGGAGGGGGCAACCGGCAGAGAGGGCAGGGGATTGTGAGAGGGGTGTCACTCTGTGCTAGGCACTGTGCTGAGCGCTGGGGTGGATACGGGAAAATAGGGTTGGACTCAATCCCTGCTTTCCACGGGGCCTGTGGCAGTCTAAAAAGGAGGGAGAAAGAGCAGAAATCTGATCCCCATTTTACAGGGGAGGAAACCGAGGCCAGAGTTGTTGAGCGACTGGCCCGAGGTCACAGAGTAGGGCAGAGGCAGGCTGGGACTCAACTCTGGGTCTCCTGGCTTCCAAGAACCTGTTCCCAAAGCGGTTGGGAGCTCAGTCCTCAGAGCCTGGGCCAGGCTGGACAGTCAGAATACACACGGCAAACTCCAGGGCTTCCGCCCTGCCCAACTCTCCCCAGAACCACCCTCTGCACAAGCCCGGGCACTACCAATCCCTGGGATACCCGGAGGGAGGGGCCGACTCAGGTGCCCACCTGCATCCTCATGATGGCCTTGATGGCGGCTTCGAACTCCTGTGAATTGTTGTAGTCCACGGTCCAGACGTGGGGCTTCCCGATGAAATTCTCAGCGTACGGATGCTGGGAGAACACCTAGAGGGGCAGGAGGCTGAGCAGTGAGCAAGGCAGAGACTCAGTGGGGTGCCCTGGCTCAGACCCCCTTCCTTCTCCCCATTTGATGGCCTGGACCCCACTCCTGCCTCCATTCACCGGCCCTCACCCGCCTCCTCTCCCCTTTGCTGACCCTGACCCCCTCTCTCTGGCTCTGCTCTCTGCGCCCTGACCACCCCTAACCCCCCACTCCCAGAACTGGCCTAGGACTGGGGTTCGCCCTCCTGGCCCCGGCAACGCTCACCTCCCTGGAGGTGGGCTTGCCCCGGAAGAACTCATGGTTGAGGGAGCTGTGCGGGGGCCTGAAGCGGGACTGCAGGAAGACGCAACCGTTGGCGATGGCCTCCAGCGGGGCGGGACCCTCGTAGGGGAATCCAAAGCCGATGAAGAGCTGAGGGCGGGAGGGCGAGAGGGTAGTTAGGGGCAAGGCGGGGCGGCCTGGGAAAAGGGGCCGAGAGGCCGGGGCGGGGGTGAGGCCCATGGACCCCCACCACTGCTCAGCCAAGCAGGGAAAGGCTTCCATCCCCCTTCTAGTGACCACGCCGGTAATCCTCGACTGGCCCAGGACTGGAACAGAGCAACTCCCCCTCTACATCCCCACCAGGAGTGAGGCCAAAAGTTATAGCCACCTTAGGGTCCCGCTCTGGGCTGGCCAACGGGGTCTCCTGGGGTCTTCCAGGGTCTCCTGGCTGGCCGGAGCCTACTGGGCACCTACAGCTCAAACCCTCCGGCCTCCGACCCTCCTCAGCCACAACTCCCTACCCCGTCCCACGGGGCTTTCCCCAAACAGGAACCGTCCATAGAGAGCCAGACTTAGTGCTTCATCTCCATGGAGGCAGGGGGCCGGACCACATGATCTTCCTTCCAACTCCAGGATTCTAAGAGGATACAAGGAAGCAGCAGGGCCTGGAGGAGAAAGCCTAGGACTGGGAGGCAGGAGACCCAGGTTCTAGTCCCAGTTCGGCCACTGATCTTCTGTGTGACCTCAGGTGAGCCACTCAACCTCTCTGAGCCACTTGAAAACGGACTGTGATCCTCACATGAAGCAGGGCTGGGACCGATCTGAATGTCACCTAACTACCTGAATGTTTAGCCTGGTGCCCGGCCCACAGCGAGCGCGTATTAAATAGCTTGCACTAACAAAGACTGGCCCCCACGGCATTAAGTGTGGCTGCAACTGAGCTGAACCAGTTCCTGGGTGGCAAGCGGAAAAGCTCTTCTAGGACTTCTGTCCCCAGTTGGCCAGACTCTGCACTCGTGGCCAGCACCAGGCCCGAGAAGTCATCACCCAGCGGGGCCGGGCAGCCGAGAGCACTGGGAAAAGGAGCCACCCGGGCCTGGCAGCGGCTTCTCACCTTGGCTTTGCGCAGCAGCTGCTGGAACTCCTGCTGAGGCAGCAGGCCGTGATTCTTCACGAAGGCGGGGACCTCGGGCGGGCGCTGCGTCTCGTAGTACACCGTGCCGTGGATCTCCATGTACTTGTTCAGGATGCTCAGGAACTTCTCCTTCCCCTGGAGAGAAGCCAGCCGGGGTCACGGGCTCAAGACGGGAAACACTCACCAGTTTTGGGTAACGGGAACCCTGCTCACCTGGCCTCCCCTCCCTCTAACCCCAAATTGCCCAGCCCAGACTTCACGGGAAGTCAAAACCAATGAGATCCCAGGGCTTTTTTCCAGTCTGACTCTGGAAACCGCTTCTGGCTTGGGATGGATGAGTGGATATCTTCGAGGCCCCCAAACAGGATCCTGCCCCGTATGTGGTGCCGACCCTTGGGACGCCAACGAGGAAGAAGGGCATCAAGGCAGCTCAGCGTCTCCCCTGCTTCCTGGCCTCCTGCTCCCGATCCGCTGCCCTCCATGGCACAAACCACTCCTGAACACTCAGAGCAAGCTCACGGACAGACCAAGACCTTGGGCTGAGAGATCTGTGGCTCAGCCCGAGGACAGGCCCCTCATGACCTGGCCTATGTCTCCTCCTCCTCCTCCCCCTCCTCCTCCACTTCTTCCTCCTTCCCTTCCACTTCCTCCTCCTCCACCTCCTTTTTTCCTTCTTCTCCTTCCACTTCCTGATTCTTCCCCTCTACTTCCTCCTCCTCCTCTTTCTTCTCCTCCTCCCAAAAACAGAGTTTCTCATAAAATCTCATAAAACAAGATGCCTCTCCTTCATTACTCTCCCCTAACTCTTCCTCATCCTCCTCCCCCTCCTCCTCCTCCCCAACCAGATTCAAAGGTAGAAATCCCTCTTAAACCCCCGTGGTGGCCATCTTGTTCTGAGCTGGAGCAGTACCAGAGGGATGTGGAGGGGCGGGGAGGGGGCTACAGGGGTGAGGACAAGTGGTATTGGTTCCCTAGAGGCCATTTTTCTGAAAATGTTTCACACTAAAAACCAGGAGAACGTGAAATGAGCCTGTCTAGAAGGCAAGGGAGGGATGGGGGAACAGAACCTGAGAGACAGACAGAATCCGAAACAGAGAAACAGAGAGGTGGACAGGAGAAAGAGAAAGACACATAAAGTACGGAGGAAGCAGAGATATACTGACAGACAGAAAGAGACAGAGAGACAGAAACAGCAGGGAAGAGGCAGAGACAGGAGGGAAGAGAGACAGCTAGTGAGAGCTGCAGAGAGAGGCAGGGACAACAGGTGGGAGGCACAGAACGAGGCAGGGACAGACAGGAGCACAGAGAGAAGTCGGCAGAGACAGAGGAAGAGAGGTAGAGGCAGGGAGACAGAGGGAGAGAGGCAGAGAGAAGCAGAGAGACAGAGGAAGAGAGGCAGAGGTAGGGCAACAGAGGCAAAGAGGCGGAGACAGACAGAAACAGGGAGGGGTAGAGATAAGGGAGAGAGGCAGAAACAGAGGGAGAGAGGCAGAGAAGCTGAAACAGAGTTAGAGGGTGAGAGGCAGAGTTAGAAGCAGAGAAACAGGGAGAGAAGCAGAAGCAGTGAGACAAAAAGAGGCAGTGGCAGGGCAGCGTGAGAAGCAGCGTGGTTCAGTGGAAAAGAGCCCGGGCTTTGCAGTCAGAGGTCATGGGTTTAAATCCCAGCTCCGCCAATTGTCAGCTGTGTGACTTTGGGCAAGTCACTTCACTTCTCTGTGCCTCAGTTCCCTCATCTGGAAAATGGGGATGAAGACTGTGAGCCCCACATGGGACAACCTGATCACCTTGTATCCTCCCCAGTGCTTAGAACAGTGCTTGGCACATAGTAAGTGCTTAAGAAATACCAACATTATTATTATTATTATTAACAGAGGCAGAGACAGGGAGAAAGAAGGAGAGAGGCAGAGAGAGATGGAGAGAGGCAGAGATGGGGGAGATGAAGAGAGAGAGAGAGAGAGAGAGAGAGAGGCAAAAACAGAGGCAGAAACAGGGAGCGTCAGAGAGAGAGGGAGAAAGGTAGAAGCAGAGTCAGGCCGAGGTAGAGTTAGAGGGGAGGGAGTTAGAGAGGTAGAGACAAAGGGAGAAAGATAGAGGCAGAGACAGAGAGGCAGCCCTGAGCCAGTACCTGCAGCTGCAGCGTCCCAGGCAGGCAGAGAGAAAGGAGGGGAGAGAGGGGACATTAGTAGAATCTTCATCATCATCAATCATATTTATTGAGCGCTTACTATGTGCAGAGCACTGTACTAAGCGCTTGGGAAGTACAAATTGGCAACACATAGAGACAGTCCCTACCCAACAGTGGGCTCACAGTCTCAAAGGGGGAGACAGAGAACAAAACCAAACATACCAACAAAATAAAATAAATAGGATAGATATGTACAAGTAAAATAAATAAATAAATAAATAAATAGAATCTTGATCCCCAACAAAGCCCTCTGGCCCGGGGAAGGAGAAATTCACCTCCTTCTCCCCACAGGAGGGCAGGAGGATGTCTCTGTCGAACCTAAACCCCTCCAGAAAGGGCAGACCTTCAGGCATCTCACCCAGAGCCCTGTGAACCTTACAGCCAGGAAGTTTTTTGGATTTTTTTTTCATGGAACTTGTTAAGCGCTTACTAGGTGCCAAACACTATACTAAGCGCTGGAGTGGATACAAGATCATCAGGTTGGACACAGTCCCCGTCCCACGTGGGACTCACAGTCTAAGGACTGAATCCCCATTTTGCAGATGAGGTACCTGAGGCCCAGAGGAGTAAAGTGACCTGCCCAAGATCACACAGCAGAGGTGGCGGAGCCAGATGAGGACCCAAACCCCCTGACTCCAAGGCCCGTGTTTTTTCCGCTAGCCACGCTGTTTCCCATCCTTCCTGAGATTTAACCCAAATCCCGGCTGCTGCAGCACTCCCCCACCTCCCTCAGTGCTCAGGCAGACATCTACAGCCACCCTCTTAATAATGGCATTTATTAAGCGCTTACTATGTGCAAAGCACTGTTCTAAGCACTGGGGGGATACAAGGTGATCAGGTTGTCCCACGTGGGGCTCACAGTCTTTATCCCCATTTTCCAGATGAGGTAACTGAGGCCCAGAGAAGTCAAGTGACTAGCCGAAAGTCACACAGCTGACAAGTGGCCGAGCTGGGATTTGAACCCATGACTTCTGACTCCAAAGCCCGGGCTCTTTCCACTGAGCCACGCTGCTTCTCATGCTTCTCCACCCTCTTCTGGCAAATGTCCCGCCCAATCTGGAAAGGTGCCAACTGGCCTCCCCCCCCAACCCCCCGGCCTTCTCTTCTCCAGCCCACAGAACGCCAGCTTCCGCTCACCTTCCAGATGTTGGCCTCCTTGCCATACACAACCGCCATGTTCCTGGACTTGTTGTCCTTGATGAGCTGCCTCTCCGTCGCATTCAGTTCCTCTGACACGAAGCCCATGAAGGAGTTATCTGGGGTATGCGCTGCAAGGAGGGGAGGCTATCACCAGCAGGCCTGGGGCCACCCGGGGAGGTGGCGGGGGGGATACCCCTGCACCCCTCCACCCTCTCTTCTCTGAGGGCTACCTGGGATAGTCTAGGAGGGCCTGAAGAAGAGCTGAACCCCAGCCCCTAAGGGCCCCGGGTGGCCAAATCCAGCCTAGGCCAGCTTGGACTAGTCTTTCTCCTTCTCCTTCCTCCTCCTCTGCCCACCCCACCCACATCCATCCAGGCCGAGGCTCCGACTCCGACTCGGCTCACTCCCCCATGACCTTCCCTCGGCCCCCCTGTCCCTGTCCCAAGCAGTGCCCTTCCCCTCCCCGCTGGCCTCTCCCCCGCTTAAACATCTTTCCATCGCCCTACGTGGTGGCAGTGGCGGCTGGCACAGGCAGGAGCCGGCGGGACAGATTTAGGATGCAATTAAACTGCACAGTGGGAGTGGGATAGGGAAGTATTAAAAACTCATTTCAATAATGGGATCCATTAAGCCGGAAGCCTCTGGGGCCCCGCGAGGAGGGGGAGGTCAGCACCCCGGAGACCTCACCAGGAACATCCGCTCAGCTTCCCGGTCCCCCCATCAACTGCCACAAACCCCTCACCACCGGCAGTCCTTCGATCGATTCATTTCAGAATCTCGGACCTGGAGACCACCCCCATCCCCCTGCCCCCATCACTCTTCTGAAGCCTCCCCAGTGACGGTCATCTGCCTTGCCTTGGACAGCCATCTGTCCACTTTCAGATGGCATCTGGCCAATCTGCCCCGCCTCAGGGACAGAAGAGGCACCGAACGACTTTACGCCAAATCCGGGGTTTCTCCTCCTTCGCTCCCACCACCGAGTCCCACAGCTCGGAGGAGGCGTCCGTGTTCATGGGGACCTGGGAGGGGACATGGTGGCTCTGGAGGGAGCATGGGGGGATGGCCAGGGGTCCCCCAGGGACAAATTCTCCGAGCCCTGTAGATTTCCACAAACCTCTTCCTGCATCCCTAAGATGCCACCATGCCACGTCACTTAACCTCTTTGGCCTAACATAGGTCCCCCACTTACCCGAGGGTCCCCTGAGGCCCTGAATCCTGCCCCTCCCTGGGCCGAGAGGGAGGAGGGACCAGACTCAGGGTCGGCAGCAGCCCACACAGTCGAACTCGAGACCCCAAGGAGGGGCGGAAGGCCGACCCTGAGAGTACCCCCAGAACCCACCCCGTCCCGCTTCCCCGGGGCAGGGACACTCACGGAACATGGTCATGAACTGCTTGGGGTTCAGGTTCCAGTACCCCCAGTTGGTCCGGTAGCCGTGCAGGGTGGCGTACTCTTCGTGGTTGTACGCTGGTTCCGTGCCGAAGGTGTCGATGACTCGGACCCGGCACCTGAGACAAAGTGAGGAGTCGCCCGACTGTCCCCACTCCGGGCATCGTGGGCCTGAAGGCAGTCCTCCGCGGGACAATCCCGGAGGTCAGTGGTACGTCCATCCAAGACCAATTCCTTTCCCATATGGCTCTCCCCGCACCTGGGACCTTTAAGCCCCTCTGGACCACGGCTCCCACCCAGCCCGCAGTCCCATCCACCACCTCCCCTTTTCCTGCCTGTTTATGAATTGTTTCAGGTCTGTCTCCCCAATTACAGTGTAAACTCCTCGAGGACAGGGATGGTCTTTCCTCCCTGCTATTTTAGCCCACGTGCCCAGTCCGGTGTTCTACACACTGTAGGTGCTCATAACAGTGCCCTGCTCCCAAGAGGAGCTAAATAAACCACAGTGGATTGGTTCAGGGACTGGACAGCCGTAAGGGTTGATGGGGCAAGTGGGACTGGAAAATGAAAACAGCTGGCTCTTGGACTAGCAAAGGAAAGGAGCAGCATGTCCAGGTGGCAAGAGCCTGGGTTTGGAAGGAAGAGGACTTGGGTTTAAATCCTGACTCTGCCAGCTGCCTGCTGGGCGAACTTGGACAAGTCACTTCACTTTTCTGGGCTTGTTTCCTCATCTATAAATTGAGGATAAAATACCCATTCTCCCTCCTCCTTAGACCGTAAGCTCCATGTGGGTCAGGGACTTGGTCCGACCTGATTAACTTGTATCTACTCCAGCTCTTAAAAAAGTGAAACATATTTAAGTGTTTAACAAAAAATAAAAAATAATAATAATAACAGGCAGGGCCATCACTTGGACCTGCAGAAGGAGTCTCCTTGCCTCTCCAGCCTGGGCCACCCCCAGCTCCTCCTCTAAGACGCCCCAGCTGTGGGACGGGTTCCCTCGAGGCCTAGAGTCTGTCTTCTCAGGGGTCCTGGGGGGTCCTGCCGGGCCGGACACAGCCCTGACTCCATTCAGGACAGCCACCAGCTGGTATCGAGAGAGAGGCCCTAGGGAACACTCAACCTATCCCTCCATGGGCAGCCTCCTCCAACTGAGGAGTCCGCAAGGCTCTTCCGGAGGTTGCCAGAATACCGGGACCAGCCCTAACCCAGGAGTCGGACCGGGGACCCGGAGCCTGGGACGCCGAGACCGGCTCTAGCGCGGGTGCTGGAGTGGGGAACTGGAGCCACGGTGCGGTGCGCACGCATTTATAATCAAAGCAATAACGGTGCCTGTCATTTTTCTCCATAATAAAATCCTGTGGGAGAGAGTCAAGGAGATTGGAGAAAATGTAATAAATAGCAGGAAAATCGTGCCCAATTAAAGCCCGTCCGCTGCCGGATGGATGCGGGCGTGCCAGGGAGGTTGGCATTGTGATCTTTTTCAGTCCTGGGAGGGGGGAGGGGAGCAGTGGGGAGGAAGGCTGAACCCCCTCCACTGAAATCCCTCCAAAGTCTGCTGCTTAGTGAGGCAGAGTCCTGAGAGCCTCCTCCAGCTGCTCTGACCCCCTCCCTTGCAATCCCCACTGGGGAGGCCCCCCTCTGGGCACTATCTCTCTCTCTCTCCCCCCTCCTTCCTCCTCAGGCCCCCCGGGGCCAGCTGTACCCACCCTGCCAGGGCTGACCTCGGGGCTCCCGTCGCTGCATGGAGGCTCCTTGCTGACTGGTTTCCTGGACGAGAAGCTTTATCAGCTGGGTACGGAGTCAGAACTCAGAACCACGGGCAGAGGGAGGGGGCTTGGGGGCAGCGGAAGGCTACTGTGGGGCGGAGACCAGGCCTCACCTGTACTTCTTGAAGGAGAGCCCCATCTGCTGCTTCATCTGCTGCAGGCCATGGTAGTCGGTGTAGATGAGGTCAAAGGGCAGGGGGGCGGTGAGGGGGCAGTTCCCCCGGCCCGGCGGCACCCCTAGGTTACTGAGAGAGAGAGATAAGGGTCAGCGCCCGAACCCAGACTGCGGGGGTCTGCACCGACCGCCTCCAATCCCCCACTCTCTCGGGTGAGCCTCTGGGAGAGCCCGAATTCCAGAAAACCAGGGTCAAGGGAGATCTTGGAGGTCAATCAATCAATCAATCAATCAATCGTATTTATTGAGCGCTTACTGTGTGCAGAGCACTGTACTAAGTGCTTGGGAAGTACAAGTTGGCAACATATAGAGACAGTCCCTACCCAACAGTGGGCTCACAGTCTAAAAGGGGGAGACAGGTCATGTTGTCCCTTCTCCTGCCTCCATACAGGTCAGAGGGGCCTACCCTACTGTTAGCCACTGTCCCTCGGGCACCATTCCAGCTTCCAAAAATCAATCAATCAATGGCATTAACTAAGCGCTGACTGTGTGCAGAGCACTGTACTAAGCACTGGGGAGAGGACAATACAACAGAGTTGGTAGTCACGTTCCCTGCCCACGAAGAGCTGACAGTCCAGAGGGAGAGACAGACATTAAAATAAATTACAGTAGAGAAGCAGCGTGGCTCAGTGGAAAGAGCCCAGGCTTGGGAGGCAGAGGTCATGGGTTCTAATCCCGGCTCTGCCACTTGTCTGCTATGTGACTTTGAGCAAGTCACTTCACTTCTCTGGGCCTCAGTTCCCCCATCTGTAAAATGGGGAATAAGACTGTGAGCCCCACGTGGGACAACCTGATCACCTTGTATCTACCCCAGTGCTTAGAACAGTGCTTGGCACATAGTAAGCGCTTAACAAATACCAACATTTATTTCCAGCGCTTAGAACAGTGCCCAGTGCTTAGAACAGTGCTCTAGCGCTTAGAACAGTGTTTTGCACATAGTAAGCGCTTAATGAATGCCATAAAAAAACCATAAGTACTGTGGGGATGAGGGTGGGGTGAATGGCAACAGCTTAAAGGGTACAGATCTAAGTGCAAGGGTGACGCATAAGGGAGAGGGTGGAGGATAAATGAGGGCTTCGTCGGAGAAGGCCTATTCGAGGAGATGGGGTTTTAATACAGCTCTGATAATCCTTGCTCCTGGGAAGTTCTACCTCACTGCTAACCTCCATCTCGCCTACCTTTCCGGGGCAAGAGAAAACAGCTGATCTCCAGAGAGCCGAAGATCCCTATCGAATCCCACACTCGGCTTTCCCTTTTCTCCACAGCCAGAGAACTATCTTCCACCTTCATCATCATTAGCAACCACAGCACTATTTGCCAAGCCCCTGCTGGCTACCCAGTCGGCTATCACACGCTTAGGTAATCAACAGAAGTATAAAGGCACCGTCCCTAACTGCAATGAGCTCCCTCTCTAACAATCGATCAATCGCATTTATTGAACCTTACTGTGTGCAGAGCACTGTACTGAGCGCTTGGGAGAGTACTGTATAACAGAGCTGACAGACACGTCCCCTGCCCACAATGAGCTTAGGGGAAGGGAGTCATCAGTAGCGCATACACTAATTGAAGGGAGCTGAGAACATATTTTAAGTGGGACAATCAGTGTGGCCTAGTGGAAAGAGCCCGGGCCTGGAGTCAGGGGACCTGGGTCCTCCTCCTGGCTCTGCCGCTCGCCTGCTATTTGGCCTTGGGTCGGTGACTTCATTTCTCTGGGCCTCAGCTTCCTCATCTGAAAAATGAGGACGAAATGCCTGTTCTCCCTCCCATTTAAACTGCGAAGCCCAAGTGGGACAGGACTGTGTCCAAATCTGCTTAAATCCTTTCTATGCTACTGCTTGGTACAATGCTTTTCACCTAGTACGTACTTAACTAGTATGTACTGTGAGCCCCCCATGCGACAACCTGATTACCTTGTATCCACCAGCGCTTAAAACAGTGCTTTGCACATAGTAAGTGCTTAATAAATGCCATTATTTACAAATACCAAAATTATTAATTAAAAAGACCAGGACAGGTGGATCCGAAAATACAAGAACAGGGTTTGAGCGGCTGAGAGCCTGCATAACCGGGAGCTGGGCGGAGGAGGAGGAAGTGAGGACGGATCAGGAAAGGACTCATGAAATAAAACTGTTCATTAAACACGCACTATGTACCTAACACTGTGCTAAGCACTGAAGTAGGTACAGGATAACCGAGGTACAGGATTAATCAAGAGTATTTATTGAGTGCCGACTATGTGCAGAGCAATGTAGTAAGCACCTAGAACACTGCCGGCACTTAGAACGCTGCTAGGCACATAGTAAGCGCTTAACAAATGCCATTATTATTATAATACAACAAAGTTGGGAGATGTTCCCTGCCCACAAGGAGTTGACAGTATATAGGAGCCCTACATGGGGCCCAAAGTCTAAGAGGGAAGGAGAACAGGGATCTTCTCTCCATTTTACAGAGGAGGAGACTGAGGTCCACTGAGGTGAAACGACTTGCTCGAGGTCACACAACAAGCCAGGGGCCAAGTTAGAATTAGAAGCCGGGCTTCCCCCCCGCCAGCCCCTGCGCTCTTTCCACTAAGTCAAGCTGCCCCTTGGCCACCAGGCAGACCCACCTGGAGCCTGCAGGGCCGGGGGTCTCACGGGGTCACTCCCGGAGTCGGGGAGGCAATCTGGGCATCATTGAGCATCAAGAAAAAGGAGGAAATCTCCCCACATGGTCCCCCAGCCCAGAGGAAATAAGGGTCTTCACTTTGGAGGTGACTTTAGCTCTAGTCACTGGGACTCCAAGCTTATTCCCCATGAAGAACAGAAGATGTCGGACGGGGAGCGGGGAGCGGACTGGATTTGCTCATGCTTTTTTTTTTTTATAATGGTATTTCTTAAGTGCTTTCTATGTGCCAGGCACTGTTCTAAGCGCTGGGATAGGTACCAAGTAATCAGGTTGGATACGGTCCATGTCCCACATGGGGCTCATGGTCCTTAGCACAGATTCGTTTGTGGCTGACAGGGCTTGGGGGCCGTTTTACACTCAGGGGTTGGCCTGGCTCCCAGTTATCCCCGTGTGAAGGGAAACACAGAGTCCCCGGGGTGATCCGGCCTGCCCTCCTGCTGCAGGCTGGGTGGCGGGGCGCCCCCTCACCTCATCTCTCCTCATTTAAATCCCTCCTATGTGGGCTTCCATCATTTGCCAGTTAAGTCAACTCATTTTCTACTAAACCCAATTTCACCCATGGTTGGAGTAAAAGCTTGGTAATTTTTCCTCCTGCCATGTACTATTAATGGCGCCTGAAATTATGCAAATAAAATTGACAAGGACAAAGGCATTTCCGGAGAAAGTACAGAGGGGGAGATCTGTCATTTAAAAACAGTCGACTCCGACACCCGTTCCCCGAACGTCAGGCTAAACTCTCAGCAAGACAGGCTAATCCCATGTTTCCCTCCTCCCTCTCCTGGGTCCCCCTCCCCACTGGTTCACCGCCAACAACCGCCTCGGGAGCTCCCGACCCCGGGGAGGCTCTCCCCGTCCGAGGGCCGCTTCCCCCCCTGCAAGGAAGCTGTCCATCAATCGACTGGGCTCTCCGTGCCACTCGGACTGGTGGCTGTCCCTGCTACTGGGAATGCACAATGGAGTGGCAATGGACTGACGGCAGCTGCTGGGGTGGGCGGAGGGGTCAGAGGGGCGAGGGGCGGGGTGTGGGCCAATAACAGAACTCTGCGGATGGACACATGCGGGTGGAATTCTGCAGGTGGAATTTCAAGGATGGAGTCCCTATGGAAGTCCAAATATGAAATTCCACCAACAGACATCTGAGGATGAAGGTTTGCCAGTCTGAGGATGAAATTCTGAGGATGGAAATCTGAGGATGGGATAGAGCCAACGGAATTCCGAGGATGGGGATTAGCCAGTGGAACCAGAACCCACTCTGTGTCTCCAAAGTGGGGGGCAAGGGGTAGCCTAGGGAGAGCCTTAGATTCTTTCAAATGCTTCTGAGCGCTTAGTTGGGTGCTCTGCCCATGGTAGTTGCTCAGTGAAGGCTGGTGATTAAAGTATGACTGCCTTCCCCCTCTGTAGGTCCACACCCACTTCCTGTCCCCACAGAAAACTGAGCCGTGTACGGAGCTGAGCTCTCACCTCTGACCTCTGAGCCTCACCCTTCCCTCCCAGGCTCCGCCCGGCACACACCTCTGCAGTTCCTTCAGAGAGACAGTGACCTTGAGGCCGTGGCCCAGGACAAAGAGGGCGGCCAAGATATCCGCCCACTGCACCATCTCTCCCAGGGGCCCCCCCTTGAGCACCCGCGGGCTGAACACGTCCCCCGACTCCTCCGTCAGGAAGCCGATGTGAACGAGGATCTGCAACAGGGAGAGAGGGGTTGTCGTCAGCGGTGGGTAAGGGGCACTCTCGGGGAAGGGGGCGGTGGGCTCCGGGTTGGACTGCAGGACCCACCCCGCAACAGTGATGGTGCCTAGCCCCGAGTGTGGCGGGGGGCCCTCGATAACCTTCAGCCTCCCTCCCGCTGCGGGGTGGTGATTGGGTCTGAGCTCCATGGAAACGGCATCTCTCACTCCACCTGCTTCTGGCCAGGCCGGGGGTCGGTCAACTTCCGCTCCAGGCGCTGGGCGGCCCGGGCCCACTGGGCCGCTAGCCGCTTGGCCCTGTTCTTCATGAACGTCAGGGACTCCTTCCCGCTGCCCATCAGGTCCAGGAGGACGGACAGGTTGCTCCGGAAAGTGGCCTGGGGAGGACGATACTGTGGCTCAACCCGGGCAGGGGGCCCGGCTGAGCACCGTCCCAGTGGCAGGGAGAGCCTGGCAGCCCGATGCCCACTTCTCCTCAAGATGGGTGCTGGGCCCGGGCCAGCTGCTGGAGGTGGCAGTGACCCTCTCAGACCACCCCATCACATCGCTCGCCCCCCCCCCGGGGCTTGTGCCCTCTTCAGCTTAGGCACCAACCCTACCCCTGGGGACCCTGGGTGGGTCAAAAGCCTTGTGCCCTGGACCCCCAGCAGTCCCCCAGGGCCCCTCCCCCAAGATCTTCAATCCAGACCCGGATGGGTGGGGACGCACCTGGACTTTGGGGAGGGGTTGGAGAGAGGGCCGGGCCCCCACTGAGCGGTTCCTCCAGGGCATCGGCGGGCAGAACCACTCGACCTCGCTGAGGTAGATGAGGAAGGAACACTCGGTGCCATCCACGCCGAAGAAGGCGTAGCAGGGGTCGGAGGTCCAGCGGGCACGCATCCACTGAGGGGCCGGAGTGGAGTCGGGGATGGGAAGGAGGGGTGCGGTCAGCTGAGGCCCGGCTCCCGCCCGCCACCCACCCCGCGGCCTCTCCACAGCCCCGCGTCGCTCACCTCCACCTTTCCCGAGCAGTCGGGGAACTTGGGGTCATTGGGCACTTCGCACTGGTCCCGTCGGCTCTCGAGCCCTGAGGGGAGAGAAGGCGGCTGAGTGGGGAAGTGACCCAAAAGGCAGCTTCCAGGGAGGCAGGGGAATGGCCTCGGGGGTGGCCAGCTGGTCCCATCCATCCCAGGGGGGCTTGGAGGGCAGCAGAGAACCCTCAAGCGGGAGAACCGGGTTGCCCGGTGCTGCCCCTCCTCAACACTGGACCAGAAACAGAGGCAGCAAGGGCAAAGGCCGGGCAGCTGGGGGTGGCAGCCCTTACTGTTTGGACCCACCCAGCCCTGATGGAGAGGGGACCCCCATTCTCTGAAGGGTTTCCCTCAGGGCCTCCACGGCCGGGGCCGGAATCTGCAGAGAGAACAGGGCAGGGCCCGGTCCCACCTTTGGCTTGCAAGAGGCTGGTGCGCAGGATCTGGTCCACCTTCACCGCGATGTCGGACACGTTCTGGGCGATGGCCTGGAGCCGTTCCATCAGGCCGGCCGTGGGCGGGAGCCTGAGCAGGGGAGGACGTGGATCCGTGAGCCCTCACCTGCCCTCCGAGGGCCCCGATCCCGCCTCCCACCACCCCGAAAGGAAACCTAAGGCAGGAAGGGGAGGACTTTTGCCAACGCCTCACTGTTTCAAAGAATGAACCCTTTTTGATGTTCGTTCTTGAATGGAGTCTGAAAAGAGAGAGGGAGATAGGCCCCAGATACTTTATGGACAGGAGGGAGAATATTAAGTGAATACAGAATCAATCAATCAGTGTTTCTTAATTGAATGCCTCATGCGTGCAGAGTTTGGGAGAGCAGGGTAGCAGCAAGACGTGTTCCCTGCCCTCAAGAGGTTGACAGTCTAATGGGAGATTCTGGTAGGAGCCAATTCTGTACAAAGAGCGGGGGAAGCACGTCATTCTGTGAGAGCCACGATGACATGCCCAAAATGACACGCCCTCAATGACATAAACCAAGCAGACGGACTGAAGGGGCCAACTGAGATCCATAGGCATTTCTGTAGGTATGTATGTATGCATGTATGAGTGTGGCCAGACCCAGGGTCCCTGCCCTCAAGGAGCTTCCACGGAAGGAGGTGCAAAAGTCCCGGATTTGAAAAACATTATTTGCTCCTCCACCGGCCCTTCTTCCTCTGGCTGCATTTGGCAGCGGCATTCAGCCGCTCCCCTCAACTGAACAACTGGAGAAAACCGACCACCCAGCCAGGCGTCTTTCTGTTTGGGATTCAACAGTTTTCATAGGAGAATGAAACATTTTTAGCATGAAACATATCCGTACCGGGGCCTTGAAATAGTACAGATGGCATCTGCCTCCCTTACTGAGCTGTGCTTGATCACAGCCCGGAGGTTGGGCGCCGCTATTATTATACCGGACCGAGCACTGGCACGGAGTTTTCTATTTTCAAAGTGGTTTATCATCAGCCCGTCCTCCCAGCTTATCGGGAGAAGAGGCAGGAGAAAGTTTAGGAGAGCGAGCAGAGAACCCAGGCTGAATACTGAAGCAGTGAGGCGGAGCTCAGACCAAGCAAGGGCGAGGGTCGAGGGAAGACTGGGGCGGTGGGTCCCGGGAATGTCCGGTGGGGAGGGACCCCTCCAACAGGTGCCAAAGTCAATGCCTTGAGTCAGGACTCTCCCGGAGCCTCCAGGGCCTCTCTGGTGGGAATTCTGCGCCAGATCGGTGGGCAAGGAGCCCTGATGCAACTCTTGGGTCAAGAAACTTTGTCTGCAAATTGTTGGATTGCCTGGGGCTGCCGCTGGCATGTCGGTACCTCACTCGCATAAACGGGGAGTGAAGTGGCCGTCTGGCTTCACCAAGATGGGATAGAAGCCGAAAAGCCAGTGGTGGAGTGCAATGCTGGGAAACGCCATCCTCCGGAACCTCCGGAGCAGAGTCCCCAAGAAAGGCTTCCCACCCCTGTGGTGGCACAACCACCCGTAACCCTGCTGTACATAATCAATCAATCAATCAATCAATCAATCATATTTATTGAGCGCTTACTGTGTGCAGAGCACTGTACTAAGCGCTTGGTAAGTACAAGTTGGCAACATATAGAGACAGTCCCTACCCAACAGTGGGCTCACAGTCTAAAAGGGGGAGACGGAGAACAAAACCAAACATACTAACAAAATAAAATAAATAGAATAGAAATAGATATGTACAAGTAAAATAAATAAATAGAGTAATAAATATGTACAAACATATATACATATATACAGGTGCTGTGGGGAAGGGAAGGAGGTAAGATGGGGGGATGGAGAGGGGGACGAGGGGGAAAGGAAGGAAGGGGCTCAGTCTGGGAAGGCCTCCTGGAGGAGGTGAGCTCTCAGTAGGGCCTTGGACTACATACCGACTTTTGTGTGTGTGTGTTTGTGATATTTGCTAAGTGCTGTCTATGTGCCAAGCACTGTTCTCAGCACTGGGGTAGATCCGAGTTAATTAGGTTAGACAGAGTCCCTGACCCGCATGGGGCTCAAAGTTTAAGTAGGAGGGAGAACAGGAGAAATGAGGCACAGAGACATGAAGTGACTTGCCCGAGATCACAGAGCCAGTGATTGGCAGAGCTGGGATTAGAACCCAGGCCCTCTGACGCCCATGTCTGTGCTCTTTCTACTAGGCCATGATGCTTCTCTTTCACCATCTCTCCAGTCGCTTCTTCTTCCAACCTGTAATTTCTTTTGTGCCTGTATCCCCCGCACTACTGAAAGCCACTTGAGGGCTGGGATGATGCATTTCCCTTCTATTGTTTGCTTCCAAGCACTTGGTATGGTGCCCAATACGGAGCTCTTCCCACAGGAGGCACTCAGGAAATACCTCCGATCGATTGACTGGTCATATTCCTTGAGCGTTTACTGTGTGCAGAACACTGTACTAAGCACTAGGGAGAGTTCAATGTAACAATACAACGGACACATTCCCTACCCAAAAAGAGTTTACATTCTATAGGGGGAGATGGACACTAATATGAATAAATACATTGCAGATATGGACATAAGTGCTGCAGGCCTCGGAGGAGGGATAAATAAAGGGAGCGAGTCAGGACAATGCAGAAGGGAGTGGAAAAATAGGAAACGAGAGCTTAGTCAGGGAAGGCCTCTTGGAGAAGATGTGCCTTCAATAAGGCTTTGAAGGGGGAAGAGTAATTGTCTTTCGGATATGAAGAGGGAAGGCGGTCCAGGCCAGAGGCAGGACGTGGGCGAGAGGTCGGCGGCTCTCGGTGTCTCCCTCTGCCTTTCTTTTTCTGCTTCTTTCTATTTCTATTGAGCGTGGTCCCAGAAGTCAGAAGGACCTGGGTTCTAATTTCGGCTCCACTACTTCTCTACTGCCGTGTGACCTCTGTAAAATGGGGATTAAGACTGTGAGCCCATGGGGGACATGGACTGAGTCCAACCTGATTACGTCGCATCTACCCCAGTGCTTAGAACAGTGCCTGGCATATAGTAAGCGCTTAACAAATACCGTAAAAGAAATACATATACGTTCCATACACTGACATACAAAGACACAGATATGCAAGGGTCCAAACCCATAAACACACACATACACACACTGTCCACCGTGCAGACACCCCAGCATGCACGGAAACAGCCCCAAGATGCTTCCAGCGGATCCCGTAGGCAGACACGGACACCACACCTGGGGCAAAGACGCCGGATTTACCACAGGGAGCCAAGGACCGATCTCCCACAGTCACAGACCCAAACACATCCACAGCCCCCCAGCGACAGGGGGGTCGCTGGGGATGCGAGGGGGTCCCTCTTCCCGGCTACCAGCACCGCCGGCCCCCGAAACAAGGCCCCTGAGCAGCTGAGGCTCGGACTGGAAAGGACTTTCTGAATTTCGGGGCTCAGGGGCAGACCAGCGGTGGAAAGCCAGTCTGAGCATTCATTCATTCATATTGAGTGCTTACTGTGTGCAGAGCACCTGACTAAGCTCTTGGAAAGCACAGACACTCTTCTGTGAGAATGCGCTGAAAGGAGCAAATCAAAGTCCTGCTGATTCTTTCCTTTCCCTCAGGACATGGGCCCTCCTGCCCCCCTCCCCAGGACTGCCTGTGGAGACCAGATTCCTGGATGTCTGGGTGAGTGGCATCGTGTGGGGTCTCTGCCCGGGTAACAGATACCATCCTCATCATCAGTGGCAATTGCTGAGGGTCTACTGAGCACCGAGCACTGAACTGTGGGGTTACTGAGCCCAGAGCGCTATAATGAGCTCCTACTGAGTGCAGAGCACTGTACCAAGTCCTTACTGAGTACAGAGCTCTGTTATGGGCACCGATTGAGCCGGTCCTCTTGGAGAGGCCGAAGCCCTGGCAGAGGAGAGGCCAGTGGACTATGACCACCTGCCAGTTCCAGCATGTACCCACCCTGGAGGGAAGCCCCACCTTTACCTGGGTCAAACTGGGGAGCAGGCCCCTCCACGGGATGTCTCTATGGGCCGGGGGCTATTTCTAGTCAACCCAGTGTACAAAGGGTTGGGCACTGGCTGTCCCTGGGGAAACCGCCCTCCCTGCCACTGCTGTCGTCAGGTAAACGTAAGTGGGCAGGGGGTACCCACCTGAGCAGGCTGGTCCCTGGAAGCTCTGGTCCCGCTCTGGGGGGGCTCTGTGAGGCTGCCCCTGCCAGCCCGACTGAGCCAGGGAATCACACTCTGGCCAGTCTCGGGGTGGAGATGGGGAGGTGCTGATACCCAACGTTGGGAGGAACCATCATCATCATCATCAATCATATTTATTGAGCGCTTACTGTGTGCAGAGCACTGTACTAAGCGCTTGGAAAGAACAAATTGGCAACATCTAGAGACAGTGCCTGTGAGGGAGTGTGTGAGTGTGTGTGTGTGTGTGTGTCTATGTATGTAGGAGAAAGGGAGAGGGTGGGTGTGAAAGGGTGTGAGTGGGTGGGAGAGGGAGTGGGAGTGACTGTGTGTAACTGGGTGTGCGTGCAAGTGTCTGAGTGTGTGAGAGGGCAGGTGTATGGACCTAAGTGCAATTGGGGGTGTGCGAATGTGTAAGGGAGAGAGTGGGTGAATGAGTTTGAGAGGGGTTGTGGGGTGAGTGAGAGTGTGTGTGTGTGTGTGTGTGTGAGAGAGAGAGAGAGTGAGAGAGAGAGAGAGAGAGAGAGAGAGAGAGAGAGAGAGAGAGAGAGAGAGAGTATGTGCCTAGTCACCATGCGTAACCCTGGACCAAACTGGAGGAGAAAGTGCTGCTGTGCTGGCTCCGCTGGCTATGACGGATCGATGCTATTTCCTGGGAGCCACGAGGCCAGGGCCAGCGGGAGCAGAGGGCCCGCTTCCTCCTTCCCTCCTCCTTTCCCTGACAGGCAGAGGACAGGAGAAGTGGGAGGAGGAGAAGGAAGGGGACAAGGGGGAGAAGAAGGAGGAGGCAGCAGCAGTGGTTCCCAGCTAGGAGTCAGGGGGTGCTGGGAGAGAGCCCCCAGTTGATCTGCAGGCTCCTTACACTGTGACACGTGGCTACGTGCTGCCAACTGAATCATCCATCAGGTCCACGGAGGCCCCAGGTGGGTGCCAGGTCAGGTGGCCAGTACCAGCCCAGGGCAGTGAGGACAGGTGAGGGCAAAGCTGCCCGGCAGGCCAAGCAGAACCTTGGCAAATCTGACTGGGCTGCAGCTTAGAAAAGCCAACTACCTCTCTCTCTCCCTCCCTTCCCCCACAGCTCTCTTTCCTCCGGGGCCTTTGGGCCAGTGCTGATTTGCATGGCTATTACATGCCCCTTTATCTACACCAAACAGCCATGCCAGCCCTGGGAGAAAGAGAAGGAGGAGGAGACAGAGGAGGAAGAAGGGAAGGAGAGATTCTTCCGAGCACTCGAGCACCCGTGCCAAACCCCTGGTGTTGACGTTGCCAAGGACACGGACTACCGCGTCGATAGCAGTCGTTAAGGAAAGCCACAGCAGAAGTCGGGCACACGAAATTGTCGGGTAACAACTGGAGAAGCAGAGTGGCCTCGTGGAAAGAGCACAGGCCTGAGAATCAGAGGACCTGGGTTCTCATCCCAGCCCTGCCACTTATCTGCTGGGCGACCTCGGGCAAACCACTTCACTTCTCTGGGCCTCAGTTACCTCATCTGTAAAATGGGGTGAAAAATCTCTGTTCTTCCCTCCCTCTTAGCCTGTGAGCCCCATTTGGGACAGGGACTGTGTCCAGCCTGATTAGTTTGCATCTACCCCAGCGCTGGGCACAGTGCCCGCCACATAGTAAGCGCTTAACAAACACCACTGGACAAACAGTTGAGTCACAGTGGGAAGCCCGCACCCGGGGAGTCTGGCCAGAAGGACCCCGCGGCTGACTTCCAGGGGAGCCTCAGCCAGTGGGGAGGGAACCAGGCCTGCGGGTGGAGGGGTAAGGGGAGAGGATCCCGGCACCCGGCTCTCACCTGTGGGTGGAAAAGTGTCCGTCTCCGGCCCTGCGCAGCTCGCTGCCATTCTCTAGGCGGGCCAGCGCATCCATGCGTTTCACCATCAGCTCCAGCAGATCGCTCATTTTGCGTAGGACGCCTCGGGACTCCAGGGCACCCATCACTGCGGGCAGAGAGCACGGGGGCACGGTCAGGCCTCAGGGCTGGGGGGGAGCCTTCCAGACAGAGAGGTGATCCTACCCCGAATGGCGATTATAGGGGGCGGCGGAGGATGAACGGTCCCACCCCTAACCGGGACGGTCGACCACCCATCAACCCATCAACCAGTGAGTTGATTTATAGAGCGTCTACTTTATAGACACTTTACAATCAATCAATCAATCGCATTTATTGAACGCTTACTGTGTGCAGATCACTGGACTAAGCGCTTGGGAAGTACAAGTCGGCAACACATAGAGACAGTCCCTACCCAACAGTGGGCTCACAGTCTAGAAGGGGGAGACGGAGAACAAAACCAAACATACTAACAAAATAAAATAAATAGAATAGATATGTACATGTAAGATAAATAAATGGAGTAATAAATATGTACAAACATATATCATCATCATCATCAATCGTATTTATTGAGCGCTTACTGTGTGCAGAGCACTGGACTAAGCGCTTGGGAAGTACAAGTCGGGAACATATAGAGACAGTCCCTACCCAACAGTGGGCTCACAGTCTAGAAGGGGGAGACAGAGAACAAAACCAAACATACTAACAAAATAAAATAAATAGAATAGATATGTATATGTAAGATAAATAAATAAATAGAGTAATAAATATGTACAAACATATATACATATATACAACATCTACTGTGAGCAGAGCACTGGGGAGAGTCCACCACATGCAAAACATGTGGTCCCTGCCCTCAGGGCTTATGGTCTAATCAGTCGATCAATCGATCTATGGTGTGGAGAGCACTGTACTAAGCACTTGGGGGAGAGTGGTACAGTGGAGTTGCTGGACACGCCCATAATGACCTTATAGTCTATAGGGAGTCTAGTAGGGGAGAACCATTAGATGGTGCCTCCAGGCATCTTGTTGCTTCCAGAGGGAGACAGAGCTGTGGACTGGAAGGACTGCTGGGTGGTATCAGAAGGGTGAGGGTCCAGAAAGTAAGGTCCCTGAAGAAGCCTGCCCTTACTCCTTCCTCAGAGCTGGGGAGTTGGGCACCATCTCCGGATCACAGTTGTGCCAATGTAAAACAAATGGGTTTCATGCCCTCAGAGCCCCAGCGATACCAGTCAGTTAGCTGTGGCACTGATTATGCACTTACTCTGTGCCAAGCACTGGAGGAGATTCAAGATCATCAGGTCGGATCCAGCGCCTATCCCGCACGGGGCTCACAGTCTAAGTAGGAAGGAGAACAGATTAAGGACTCCCCATTTTCTAGGTGATGAAACTGAGGCCCAGAGAACTGAAATGATTTGCCCAAAGTCACACAGCAGGCAAGTGGCAGGGTTGGAACTGGAACTCGGGTCTCCCGATTACCAGTTTCTGGCACTTTCGTAGGGCCCTACTGCCCTCGCCCTCCTCCCCCTGGAAGGAAGAGCCTTAGTGGAAAGAGCCCAAGCCTGGGAGCCAGAGGACCTGGGTTCTGATCCCAGCTCCACCACTTGCCTGCTGTGGCACCTTGGGCCAGTCACTTCACTTCTCTGGCCTCCATTTCCTCAGCTGTAAAATGGGGATTCAATACCTGCTTTCCCTCTTTCCCTGCTTCCTTCTCAGCCACGCTGAGAAGCAGCGTGGCTCAGTGGAAAGAGCACGGGTTTGGGAATCAGAGGTCATGGGTTCAAATCCCAGCTCTACCAATTGTCAGCTGTGTGACTTTGGGCAAGTCACTTCACTTCTCTGGGCCTCAGTTACCTCATCTGTAAAATGGGGATTAAGACTGTGAGCCCCACGTGGGACAACCTTATCACCTTGTATCCTTCCCTGTGCTTAGAACAATGCTTTGCACATAGTAAGCACTTAACAAATGCCATTATTATTATTATTCCCTCCCCATTACACTGTGAGCTCCATGTGGGATAGAAACCGCATCTGACATCCCCACAGCACCTGTACATATATATACATATATATGTTTGTATGCATTTATTACTCTATTTATTTATTTTACTTGTACATATCTATTCTATTTATTTTATTTTGTTAATATGTTTTGTTTTGTTTTCTGTCTCCCCCTTCTAGACTGTGAGCCCACTGTTGGGTAGGGACCGTCTCTATATGTTGCCAACTTGTACTTCCCAAGTGCTTAGTACAGTGCTCTGCACACAGTAAGCGCTCAATAAATACGATTGATTGATTGAAGGCGGACACCATGGCCTAGAGACTGGGGGGAAGGGTGCTGCATGGATGGATGGATGGAAGGATGGAAAGTGGGCAGATGGGTAGGGAAATAGGAGAATGGCAATGAATGGGTGGATGGGTAGGCAAACGGGTAGACGGACAGATGGATGGGTAAATGGATAAATGGAAAGACGGATGAATGGGTGGGTGGATGGTCCATCGGGTAGATGGGCAGGTAAATGAGGGGATGACCTGATGGGGAGATGGACAAATGAGTGGATAGATGGACAGATGGATTTAGTACAGTGCTCTGCACAAGGTAAATGCTTAATAAATACGACAATGAATGAATGAATGGATGGGCGACTGGATGGTTGGATGGATGGGTGGATAGACGGACCGTTGGGTAGATGGGTGGAGAGATGGTAGATGGACAGTGGGTAGATGGACGGAGTCTCCAACAGACTTAGCCTTGATCCAGTCCCTGAGACCGCAGGACTTAAACCCGGGTTGAGGGGACCGATGAGAGTTAGTGGCTTGCACGGAGCCATTCGTACCCTCTTGCCTTGCCCGGCGAGGTCCCGCTGGGGCACGGGGTGCCACCCAGAAGCCCGGCCCCCACTCTCCCAGCCTCCGTCTCCGAGCAGGGGGAACCCGCACAGAGACACCCCGACAACGCTTCTCCCTTGACGGTTCCCCAGCTCACAGAGCTGGCCAAACGGACCTGGACCAGCCCCGCAGTCGAGGCGCTCTGTCACCGAGCTAACACTGGTTCCCTCCGGATTTCCATATAAATAAGAAGAGTCGGGAGACCGAGCGAGAGAAACAGAGTCCTCTATGCAGAGGTATGGGTGTTTCAACTCCCGGGGAAGCTGGGGGAGGCGGTGAGCGTGTGTGTACGTGTGTGTCTTCCCCGACAACTCTCCTCCGTCCCACTGGCTCCCGGCCAACCCCACGTCTCCCTCGTTCCTCCAGATAAGAGCTGAAAGGTGCTGTCACTCAGCATTTGCTGGCCCAGAGGCAGGAGCAAAATTGTCTCCCTGGGCAAACCAGCCCCGGGAGGCCGGGCCAGCTGAAGGCCGGGTAAGGCGGCTGCCATTAGCAAGACAAGGATGAGATGGCTTGGAGCAGGGGAGCAAGTGTTGACTTCTTTGTGAGTACTTTCTTCCTCCTGAGGAGGCTCCTCAGGGGCCCTTCTCCACCCCTCACTCCCCCATCCCAAGGTGCTGCAAAACCCCCTATTTGAAAGAAGCCAGTACGGGGGTCCGGCCCCACGTTCAGAGTTTTCAGTGGGCCCATTCGCCCGAATGCCAGGGGGGCGGAAACGCTGTCAGAAGATAGGTCCGGGGTGGTTGTCCCATGCCCTAGCCCCTAGGCTAGGAATCTTGGAGACCCCCTCAGACGGCTTTTCTTCCTAATTCTGGGACTCCAAGCCCAGCCCCCAGCACCACAGCTTTGGGCTGGATCAAGCCCAAGCTGGATCAGGGCAGCAGGACCGGTTCGGAGTTCTTTGCGATCCCGTTCCTGACCCCGGTGTGCAGAGAGGGCCACAGGACGCCATGCCCAAGTGCCCCCCAGACCCACCTCCACCACAGGAAAGGAGCCCAGGGAGGGCAGGGCGATGCAAGAGGCAGAGAGTTCCTCTGAGGAGCTTCTGCGAGGACCGGGGTCTCAGGCTTTGAAACCATCCCATCCTGTCACTCCAGAGAGGAGGGCCTGAAAGAAGTGAGTTGGGCATGGCCCAAGGGCCACTGGCCCGGCGGTCAGCCACTGCAGAAAGGGACCTGGAGCAACTCTGGAAAGCCACTTGTGGTGGGAGAATTCCCCACTGAGGCCTGAACACGGGGCAACGGACTTTAACTGCAGCAAGAAAGACTGAGGTCAGACCTACAAAAGAACTTTCCAGAATGAGAGCGGGGACACCTCCTACCCTGAGGAACATTAAAAATGAGGTCCCAGTATTTGGCCCCTCTGGGGGAGGGTGGGGGGAGTCAAAGCCTAAATCAGTAGAGAAAAGAATCCGGGGCCTCCCCCAACCTCTTCCATCCTCCTCCCCAAGCTGATGGGCTGGGAATTCTGGAATCTCTTTTCGGTGAACTCCCTTTTCCCCGATGCTGAGCCATTAGCTTCAATTTGGGAGTCACAGATCTCTGGCAGGTTTGTCTGGGAGTCGCCCAAGGGGCAGAGAAATTGTTTTTCCCTATTTGTTCTCAGTCGGTTTTATTGACTGATGTGTTTTTTTTTTTCCAAATACAGTTGTGAACTGAATTTGCCAAAGTGTTTTGACACAGCGTCGCCTGCTCATCTCACGCGATGTCACGTGCCTCCTTCTCCCGGAGGTTTTCCCGGGGGGCCCCGTCCTCTCTGAGATCTCAGCAACCTTGCTGGGGTACCCAGAGAGGGAGGAGTCATCCCCGGGATCTCATGGGCCTCACCGTGCCTGCCAAGCACCTCTGTCAGCACCGGTGCTGTGCCACGGGGGTGGGAAACGGAGGCGGACGCCACAGTGATAGCCCAGGAGTACCAGTCCTGACAGCTGTTACCCGCTGGGAGGAGGAGCCATTGGCAAGGCTGCCAGCATTCGCCCACTCTGCCCCAAGGGCCAGCGACTTGCTGCGAGGAGCAGGAGTCACTTGTCCCATTGGTGACTCTTTTCCTTTTTTTCCACTCCCTTCTGTCACCCTGACTTGCTCTCTCTATTCATCTTCCCCTCCCAGCCCCACACCACTTACATTCCTCTCCGTAATGTATTTATTTATATTAAAATGTCTGTTTCCCCCTCTAGACTGTAAGCTCGCTGTAGGAAGGGAATGTGTCTCTTACATTGTTATATTGTCCTGTCCCCAGCACTTACTGCAGGGCTCTGTACCCTGTGAGCGCTTAACCAGCACTATCACTGCTACTATTTTAGGTGCTCTCTTTCCCCTCCTCCCTGTAAATTATTTTATGTCTACCTCCTCCATTAGATGATAAGATCCTCTAGGGCAGGAATTGTGTCTTTGATCTCTACAGCCCTCCCCCAAGCACTTGGTATAGTGCTGGGCACCCTGGGGGTGATTAGTAAATACCACTGATTGACTGACTGATTGATTGGAGGCCTTGGCTTCCAGGGGGTTTCTGGTAGTGAGCTGATGTTCCAAGCTTCACAGATCCTTGACTGTTAGGAACTGTTCACAATCCCCTCACGCTTGGATTTGCTCCCTTTAATCACATACTCCCTCAGCCCCATAGCACTTACTTCCAAATCGTAATTTATTTATTTATCTAAATGACCTGCCTCCCCCTCTAGGCTGTAAACTCCTGTGGGCAGGGAAGGGTCTACCAACTCTGTTATACTGTTACTCTCCCAAGCACTTAGCATAGTCTCTGCATGAATACCAGTGATTACCCCACGCTGTCCCCCCCACCCCCAGGAGTTCCACCCACCGATGGGAGTCCTTTGAGGGCACAGGCCGTTTCCCCATGCCACCCTACCTTCCGTGCGGATGGTGAAGGGCGAGTCCCCCGGGCGCCGGGAAGAGAACTGGCCCCCCAAGGACGTCATCAGGAAGCAGAGCGTGAAGAAGCCAATGCCCAAGATGAACAGCCTGTGGAGGGACGGGGAAAGGGGAGGGGGTGTTCAGAGGGACCCAAGAGGGGGGAGCCCAAAGGTGCTGGAAGAAGAGGAGGGTATCAGAGGGGCCCCCGGAGAAACGCTAAGTTCGGGTCGCCTCCCGCGTACTTTCCCCAAAATGAGGAGTGTGATGTCATGGCGGTACACTGAGCGCTCAATGTAATGCGTGTGATGCCCCTGGCACCTCCTCCTCTGGTACCTGTGGGGGTCTTTGCCGGCCACCCGATCTTTTGTGTTCCCCCGTCTAGGGCCCTTCCGGACACAGCTACGGGCCTGGGGGTGGGAGTAGCGGCAGAGGGAGCCGTAGGTGCACCTGGCTGGGGATGGGCCCCTGGAAACCCGACCATCCAGGATAAAATCAGGTGAACGGTCACCCTGAGATAATAGCGGACAGATTCATTCATTCGATCGCATTTATTGAGCGCTTACTGTGTGCAGAGCACTGTACTACGCACTTGGGAAGTACATGTGGCGGCCCCCTACCGTCTTCCACCATCCAGGCAGAAGTTGGGGGGCTCCGCAGGACCCAGGCACAGACAGGCACGCGCCCGCACCGTACCCCTCCCACCCCGGGCCACCTGGGATGTCACTTCCCCTGTTATTCCAGATCAGGTGGGTGCTGGCAGAGGGGCTGAGGTCACCGCCCAGGGCTGGGAGGGGAAGATGGGCTGGAATAAAGAGGTCACTCCTCCCTTCTTTTTTCCCCAAACTCCCCTCCTCCCACAGCCCATCCCCGTGGCATCCCGCCATGGAAAGCAAGGTAGCCCCAGAGAGAAGTGGACCAAGCCACCCAACCCTTCCACCCTCTCCACTCCACCCCCACCCAGCCCGTGCCTGCCCTCATCTTTATGCAAAGCCCCGGGCGTTTTAATCTTCATCATTAGGGCCTGACAGGAGCGGGTGTTTAAACACAGCATTTAATTAGCAATTTCGTCCACTGGAAAAAAAAGAAAACACCTCGCAATTGTTGAAGAAAAAAATATCCCAATTTTTAAATTTCAAGTGAGTTGTAAACACCCACCACGAAAGGGAGCCTGAATCCCCCAGGCTGGGGGTAGGAGGGGGTTTCCCACTGGGGGTCCCCTACAGGCCCTGCTCCAGAAGATAGTGGATAGAGAAGCAGTGTTGCCTAGTGGATAGAGCTCTGGCCTGCATTCTAATCTGGTCTTGGCTACTTGTCTGCTGGGTGACCTCGGGCAAGTCGCTTCACTTCTGTGTGCCTCATTTACTTCATCTGTAAAATGGGGATTACAACCATGAACCCCATGGGGGACATGAGTTATGTCCAGCCTGAGGAGCTTGTATCTACCCCAGCACTTAGTACAGTGACTGGCACATAGTAAGCGCTTAACAAATATCATTAAAAAAAAATGGATCACTCAGGGACAAGGCCCGAGTTCTGGTGAACAGGCCTCGGAGTTGGGGAAGCCTCATGCACAGCACACCCATTCCTTTCCTCACCTGTCCCAGCCCAGGGCTCTGACCCCTCCTTCTCCTTCCAAATCTCCCTCCTCAATCCCCCAGGCCCGGTGCCCCGAGGCTGGCAGGGACCAGTCTGGGCTCCCCAGCTGTGAGTTGGGGGGAAGTAGCTGCCTTTTGAGGCCTGTTTTCCATCCCGAAAGTTGGTGCTTCCTTCCATGAGCTCTGAAGGAGAGAGGGAGTTCGAGGCCTAAACCTCCCTGCACCCTGCCTTCCTCCCCAGTAGGTCAGACCTCACCCTTGGCTCGATATCAGGAGACCCGCACCCCTTGCGAGCGGAGGCCTGGCCCCCGAAACTTGAATGCAGGGAGCTGGGATGGGCGGGGGGGATGCCGGAGGTGGCTCATGGGTGTGTGGATTTGGTCTCCCGGATGGAAAGCAGCCCCACCCTCTGGATCCGGGGACGGGTCTAAATGGCACAAAGTGGGATGCGGATAATTCAGGCCAAAAGTGAGGAAAGGTCCGCTCCGGCCTGCGGGATCCGGCTGCATTTCTGGAGTAGAGCGTGGCCGGGGAACGGGAGGGCGGCAGCGGGGAGGAGGCCGTCCAAGAGCCGGCTGGGCACCGTCTGAGGTGTCCGGGGCGGGCAGTCCCTGGGGCGGACAGTCCCCGCTCCCTTTCCACCCCTGGCTTGCCCGGCTCCGGGGTCAACCCCGGCATCCTCCTGCCTCCAGTCCCGGGCCGGGCCAGGGTGCCCCCCGCTCGCTTGCCTCTGCAGAGGGCCAGTCGGGGGCCTGCCAGCCCTCTCCCCACCACCACCCACTCCCACTTGGGCCCCGTCCGGTGGGTTTCTGTCCGGGCCGGGCCAGGCTGGGCCAGGAGGCAGGGGGCTGGACCGCATGACCCTGGGCGGCTCAGGGTCAGCTCCGATGGGAAGCCGATGGGCTCTGGGTGGTGGCGGGGCCACCCAGCCCCCCGACCCAGCCCCCTGACCCAGCAGGGGCCCCAGCACCTAACGTCATCCAGGGCCCTGTGGCCCTGTCAGGAACATGGCTAGCCCCCTCCCCCGGCCGGCCCCAACCTGTTTTGGGCCCTGCCCTGCCCCGCAGCCCCCTGACCCCGGCAGAGCCCCGAGCAGAGGGTCCCCTGCCCCCCGCGACCCCCGGGGCTCCGTGCGGGGCGGGGGGGGGGGGGGAGAAGGGGAGGGAAGGGAAGGGAAGGGAAGGGGGAGGGTCCGCTCCGGGGCGCTCCGGACCGCGGCTGCGGCGGCTGCCCTGGGGAGGGGCCGCTCCCCGCCCGACACGCGCCCAAACGGGCAGCGCGGGCACGGAAGAAAGGGGCAGGGGCAGAGCAAGAGCAGGGGCAGGACCGGGGCAGGGGCAGAGCCCGGGAAAGGGCAGGGACACAGCCCGGGCAGGGGCAGGGGCAGGGCAGGGGCAGAGGCAGGGGTAGAGGCAGGACAGGGGCAGGGCAGAGGCAGGGCATGGGCAGAGGCAGCGGCAGGGGCAGAGGCAGGGGCAGAGAGGCAGGGGCAGGGAAGAGGCAGGGCCAGGACAGGGGCAGGGGCAGGACAGGGGCAGGGAAGAGGCAGGGGTAGGACAAGGGCAGGAGCGGGGCAGGGCAGGGACAGGGCAGGGACAGGCCAGGGCAGGGGCAGAGGCAGGGGCAGGGCAGGGGCAGGGCAGGGACAGGGCAGGGACAGAGGCAGGGCAGGGGCAGGGGCAGGACAGGGGCAGGGAAGAGGCAGGGACAGGGCAGGGACGGGGCAGGGGCAGGACAGGGGCAGGGCAGGGGCAGGGAAGAGGCAGGGGCAGGGCATGGGCAGGAGCAGGGCAGAGGCAGGGCATGGGCAGGAGCAGGGCAGGGGCAGAGGCAGGGGCAGAGGCAGGGGCAGGACAGGGGCAGGGCAGGGGCAGAGGCAGGGGCAGAGGCAGGGAAGAGGCAGGGGCAGGACATGGGCAGGGCAGGGTCTGGGGCAAAGCCGGGCGGGGTCCGAGGCCCCCTGAGCCGGAGGAGGAGGGCGCAGAGGGGGCCGAGCCCAGCGCTGAGCGGCTCCGGCGGCTCGGGGGTCCCGGGGCCCGGGGGTCCGTTTACCTGAAGGGTCTGAGGTGGACGAGGCACCTTCGGAGCATCATCAGCAGCCCGTCGGGGCCGCCCGCCAGCATCGTTGGCCCCCGGCCGGCCGGGAGGAGCCGGGGGGCGGGGCGGGGGGCTCGGGGACCCCGTCCGGGCCCGGCTGGCTGTCGGTCTGTCTGTCGGTCTGTCTGTCGGTCTGTCTGTCTGGTCTGTCTGTCTGTCGCCCCCCGAGGAGGGGGCTTCACATGCTGGGGTCCCCCCGGGGCCCGGACGGGCTCCCGGGCGGGGGCTCCCGCCGGCCCCGGGCCCGGCTAGCGGCGGGGGGCCCCCCGGGGGGCGCCCATGGCTCGGTGCCGCCCCGGGGCCCGGTCCCCGGCGGTCCCGGTCCCCGGCGGTCCCGGCCCCCCCGGTTCCCGGCCCCCGGCGGTCCCGGCCCCCGGCCCCCGGCCCTAGGAGTGGGAGGCGGCGTCGGAGTCCGGTCCTGGTCCCGGTCCCGGCCCCGGTCCCGGCCCCGGCCCCGGCCCGGCGGCGCTCAGCCCGGCCCGCATTGTTCCCGGCTCGGGCCCCCGCGCTGCTCAGGAGGCGGGGAGACACCGGGGGGCGGGGAAACAGACCCCGGGGACACACCGGGGACCGGCGGGACCAAGCGAGCTCTCTTCCTCCCTTCGAGGCCCTACTGAGAGCTCACCTCCTCCAGCAGGCCTTCCCACACTCAGCCCCCTCCTTCCTCTCCCCCTCCTCCCCCTCTCCATCCCCCCCCGCCTTACCTCCTTCCTTTCCCCAATCAATCAATCGTATTTATTGAGCGCTTACCGTGTGCAGAGCACTGTACTAAGCGCTTGGGAAGTACAAGGTGGCAACATATAGAGACAGTCCCTACCCAACAATGGGCTCACAGTCTAAAATACAGCACCTGTATATATGTATATATGTTTGCACGGATTCATTACTCTATTTATTTATTTATTTTACTTGTACATATCTATTCTCTTTATTTTATTTTGTTAATATGTTTGGTTTTCTTCTCTGTCTCCCCCTTCTAGACTGTGAGCCCACTGTTGGGTAGGGACCGTCTCTATATGTTGCCAGCTTGGACTTCCCAAGCGCTTAGTACAGTGCTCTGCACACAGTAAGCGCTCAATCAATACGATTGATTGATTGATTGATTGATTGACGGGACGGGCGGGGGGGGGGGGAACCGGGCTCCCGAAGCTACAGCGGCCCGCCACCGCCACCTAGCGGACAGAGCGCGCAGCGGACGGGAGCGGCCGCCACCTAGCGGACAGAGCGCGCATGCGCGCGCGTCGCCGGGAGCGGCCACCACCTATTCATTCATTCATTCATTCATTCAATCGTATTTATTGAGCGCTTACTGTGTGCACAGCACTGGACTAAGCGCTTGGGAAGTCCAAGTTGGCAACATAGAGAGACGGTCCCCGCCCAACAGCGGGCTCACAGTCTAGAAGGGGGAGACGGACGACACAACAAAACATAGTAACAAAATAAAATAAGTAGAATAGTAAATATCTACAAGTAAAATAGAGTAATAAATATGTACAAACATATATACAGGTGCTGTGGGGAGGGGAAGGAGGTAAGGCGGGGGGATGGGGAGGGGGCTCAGTCTGGGAAGGCCTCCTGGAGGAGGTGAGCTCTCAGTAGGGCTCCCCGGACACCGCGACCCGCCACCGCCACCTAGCGGACAGAGCGCTCAGCGCCGGCGCAGCGGGCGGGAGCGGCCGCCACCTAGCGGCCAGAGCGCGCGCATGTCGGCGGGAGCGTCCGCCACCTATTCATTCATCCATTCATTCATTCATTCATTCAATCGTATTTATTGAGCGCTTACTGGGTGCAGAGCACTGGACTAAGCGCTTGGGAAGTCCAAGTTGGCAACATAGAGAGACGGTCCCTACCCAACGGCGGGCTCACAGTCTAGAAGGGGGAGACGGACGACACAACAAAACATAGTAACAAAATAAACTAAAAAGAATAAATATGTACAAGTAAAATAAATAGAGTAATCATCATCATCATCATCAATCGTATTTATTGATAGCTTACTCTGTGCGGAGCACTGTACTAAGCGCTTGGGAAGTACAAGTTGGCAACATATAGAGACAGTCCCTACCCAACAGTGGGATCACAGTCTAAAAGGGGGAGACAGAGAACAAAACCAAACATACTAACAAAATAAAATAAATCATCATCATCATCAATCGTATTTATTGAGCGCTTACTATGTGCAGAGCACTGTACTAAGCGCTTGGGAAGTACAAATTGGCAACATATAGAGACAGTCCCTACCCAACAGTGGGCTCACAGTCTAAAAGGGGGAGACAGAGAACAAAACCAAACATACTAACAAAATAAAATAAATAGAATAGATATGTACAAGTAAAATAAATAAATAGAGTAATAAATATGTACAAACATATATCCATATATACAGGTGCTGTGGGGAAGGGAAGGAGGTAAGATGGGGGGATGGAGAGGGGGACGAGGGGGAGAGGAAGGAAGGGGCTCAGTCTGGGAAGGCCTCCTGGAGGAGGTGAGCTCTCAGTAGGGCTCCCTGGACACCGCGGCCAACTTGTACTTCCCAAGCGCTTAGTACAGTGCTCTGCACACAGTAAGCGCTCAATAAATACGATTGAACGAACAACGGCCTGCCACCGCGGGCGGGAGCGTCCGCCACCTATTCATTCATCCATTCATTCATTCAATCGTATTTATTGAGCGCCTACTGGGTGCAGAGCACTGGACTAAGCGCTTGGGAAGTACAAGTTGGCAACATAGAGAGACGGTCCCTACCCAACAGCGGGCTCACAGTCTAGAAGGGGGAGACGGACGACACAACAAAACATATTAACAAAATAAAATAAGTAGAATAGTAAATATGTACAAGTAAAATAGAGTAATAAATCCGTACAAACATATCTACAGGTGCTGTGGGGAGGGGAAGGAGGTAAGGCGGGGGGGATGGGGAGGAGGGGGAGAGGCAGTGGAAAGAACCTGGGCTTTGGAGGCAAATCCCGGGTCCGCCACTTGTTAGCTGTGTGACTTTGGGCAAGTCACTTCACTTCTCTGTGCCTCAGTTCCCTCATCTGTAAAATGGAGATTAAGACTGTGAGCCCCCGTGGGACAACCTGATCATCTTGAAACCTCCCCAGCGCTTAGAACAGTGCTTTGCACATAGTAAGTGCTTAATACATGCCATCATTATTATTATTATTATTATTTAGGAGGGGGCTCAGTCTGGGAAGGCCTCCTGGAGGAGGTGAGCTCTCACTAGGGCTCCGCGTACACCGAGCTACAGCGGCCCGCCACCGCCACCTAGCGGCCAGGGCGCGCAGCGGCGGCGCAGGGGGCGGGAGCGGCCGCCACCTAGCGGACAGAGCGCGCAGCGCCGGCGGGAGCGGCCGCCACCTAGCGGGCAGAGCGCGCAGTGCCGGCGGGAGCGGCCGCCACCTAGCGGGCAGAACGGGGCAGCCACTCGCCCTCTCAATAATAAAAATAATAATTAATAATAATAATAATAATAGCATTTTTTAAGCAATTACTATGTGCAAAAAACTGTTCCCCGCGCCCAGCCCCTCCCCAGGGCCGGCTGAGACGGCGGGAGAGGCGCCGTAGCCACCACCCTTCCTGGCCTGGGGCCGCCGAGGGAAGAGTTTGGCCTTTAATAATAATAGTAGTATTTGCCTGGCACTGCTCTAAGCACTGGGGGGATACAGGGGGAATCAGGTTGTCCCACGTGGGGCTCACAGTCTTCATCCCAGTTTTACAGATGAGGGAACTGAGGCACAGAGAAGGTAAGTGACTTGCCCGAAGCCACACAGCTGAAAACTGGCACAGCCGCAACTGGAACCCACGTCCTCTGACTCCCAAGTCAGTGCTCTTTCCACTAAGCCACGGTGCTTCTCTTAAGCGCATGCTATGTGCCCAGCACTGTACTAAGCGCTGGAGTGGTCACAAGCAAATCTATGTTTGGTTTTGTTCTCTGTCTCCCCATTTTAGACTGTGAGCCCACTGTTGGGTAGGGACTGTCTCTATATGTTGCCCATTTGTACTTCCCAAGTGCTTAGTACAGTGCTCTGCACATAGTAAGCGCTCAATAAATACGATTGATGATGATGACGATGACACAATCCCTGTCCCACGTGGGGCTCACAGTCTCGATCTCCACTTTACAGATGAGGTCACTGAGGCACAGAGAAGTAAAGTGATTTGCCAAGGTACACAGCCGAGAATCTCTGGCCAGCTGCTGGGGATGACACCGGTCAGAAAGAAGAGGATGCGATCTGCTTCCCGGTCATCCTCAGAAGAGCAGGGAATTGTCCTGCAGGGATCAGGGACCAGAGCCCCGGTCACGACCATAACCAGTCTCTACTTCATCATCATCAATCGTATTTATTGAGCACTTACTATGTGCAGAGCACTGTACTAAGCGCTTGGGAAGTACAAATTGGCAACATATAGAGACAGTCCCTACCCAACAGTGGGCTCACAGTCATCCCCAGCAGCTGGCCAGAGATCCTCAGCTGTGTACCTTGGCAAATCACTTTACTTCTCTGTGCCTCAGTGACCAAGTGGAGATCGAGACTGTGAGCCCCACGTGGGGCAGGGACTGTGTCGTCATCATCATCATCATCAATCATATTTACTGAGCGCTTACTATGTGCAGAGCACTGTACTAAGCACTTGGGAAGTACAAATTGGCAACATATACAGTCCCTACCCAACAGTGGGCTCACAGAGAACAAAACCAAACATACTAACAAAATAAAATAAATAGAATAGATATGTACAAATAAAATAGAGTAAAAAAATATGTACAAACATATATACATATATACAGGTGCTGTGGGGAAGGGAAGGAGGTAAGATGGGGGGGATGGAGAGGGGGACGAGGGGGAGAGGAAGGAAGGGGCTCAGTCTGGGAAGGCCTCCTGGAGGAGGTGAGCTCTCAGCAGGGCCTTGCCTGCCTCCTCCATTCCACTGAAGGCCCTGAGGGCAGGGACTGTCCCCTTGGCACCCAGGCCTGAGAGGGCGGGTGGCTCGGGGCAAACCAGCATGACTACTGCAAAAACAACCCAAACCCTTTCTCCGCTGGCTGTGGGACCCTCCTCTCCCCACTTCACTACTGGTGTCTGAGCAATGTTCGCCCACATGGCAGGGAGCTAGGAGAGGAGCCCAACTCTATTTTCATGGGCACAACTTGCCCGTGTGCGAGCAATCCTAAGGGTGGCATACACACGTGAACAGTCTCACCATCGAGAGTGCCGTCTTCAAACCTAAGGACGGCGCTATATATTCTCCTGAGCACTCAGTACAGTGCTGTGGATGCAATGGGTGCTTAGTACATCCTACTGACTGATTGGACGATTGACTGATGGCTGGGAACCAGGGGCACAGACAGATCTGTGAGCCCGCTGTTGGGTAGGGACCGTCTCTATATGTTGCCAACTTGTACTTCCCAAGCGGTTAGTACAGTGCTCTGCATCATCATCAATCGTATTTATTGAGCGCTTACTGTGTGCAGAGCACTGTCTGTGTCCCTCTGCACATAGTAAACGCTCAATAAATACGATTGAATGAATGAATGAATGAATCTGCCTGTCTTTCTCTCTCTCAGTGTACCAGGGTGGCAGCCTGTTTCTTCCGTAAGGACCTCCAAGAGGAGCCGAGTTGGGGCATACTGATCCCCCTACCTCCCCCAAAAAGACTTCCTGGGGGGTCAGCAGCCTGCTAAAGGCAGAGGGCACGGGGAACCCTCCACTTCTCAGCCCAGCTGGGCTCAGCACTGCCCCGTCTCGCCAACCGACCGAGGCCGTGCCGGGTGGCATGGCAACAACGCGTTAAAAATATCCTTCCTCCGGCAGCGGGGTCTCTTTTCACCTTTTTGCTTCTTGAACCTCCCTTGCCTATTGAAGAGGGAGCAGATGGCTCCCTGGATTCTCACGCTCCGACTCCGCTTCCCAACCGGGAGGCGTCTCCGAGGGAGGAAGGCTCGGGGGAGCTTTCCTTTTCAGGAAAGCAGGTCAGCTCCAGATGAGGTGCGCTCGGAGATGTGGCGATTCACGCTGAGGGCCTCTCCTCCTCCGAAATGCCGCTGCCCCGGACTGCGGGAGCCCCTCACCCCAACCCTGGCTGGGCCCATCTGGGGTCGGAGCACAGATTCAGCTGGGCAACAATCATTCGCTCGGGTCTCCTACTGAGTGCCGACGGTGGGCAGAGCACTGTGCTAAGCACTGGGGAGAGTCCGACGGTGGGGAGCTGAATGGGGGCGGGGACGGTGGAGGTAGTGGACACAGAAGGAAAGGGTGAAATGCTAGGTAGGGCCGCAGATGCTAATGATGGCAAATAACTGATATTTGTTAAGGACTTACTATGTGCCAAGCACTGGAGTAGATTCAATGTAAACAGATTGGACATAAGCCCTATGCTCCATAAGGCTCACCGCCCAAGGGGAGGGAGAACAAGTACTGAATCCCCATTTTGCAAATGAGGAAACTGAGGCTCAGAAAAGTTTCGGGTTTTTTTATGGCATTTGTTGAGCACTTACTATGTGCCAGACCCTGTTCTCAGCGCCGGAGTAGATCCAAGCTAATGGGGTTGGACTCAATCAGTGCCCCTCATGGGGCTCGCAGTCTCAATCACCATTTTACAGATGAGGGAACTGAGGCACAGAGAGGCAGAGTGGGAATGAGAAGCCAGATCCCCTGAGTCCCAGGCTCGGGCTCTTTCTATTAGGCCGCACTGCTTCTCCAAGAGCCCAAAGACCACAGTCAATCGGGAAGAACCAAGCCCTCAGCCTCGGAACCCAACCTCTTCCACCGGCAAGACCGAGCACCTCCAATCCAGTGCTTGAGGAACTGGACTGCGGTGGAGGATTGCGGGGCAATGGGGCGGCGGGCTGCGAAAGAGGGCACGGCCTCGGCCTCCCTCGGCTCCGGGCCAGGCCCTGCCCCAGGCGGGGACCCAGGAGTCCTGACTCCATGATCTCTTTGCCACGGAGAGAGGAGATCTTTCTCTGAGAGCTGGCTCCCCGAGGAGACCGGTGAAGACTCACATCTCTGCAATTCCTCATGCAGAGAAAATCCTTCATCTTTGTTTAATGACCCTATCAGTCGCCTGTCACCCTCTCCAGGGGCTGTGCTGCTCTGGGAGAGCTATTATTAGCACAGTCGGAAAGTTCCTGCCACAAAGAGGGTCACAGCCCCCTCCCCAAACACACACACATTCTCTCTCTCTCTTTTTCCCTCTTTTTTCCTCGGTTTCTGCCCCTCTATCTCAGTCGCTGTGTCTCTCTGCACCTCGGTTTCTCTATTTCTTTGTCTCAGTTTCTATCTTGGTGTTTCTGTCTAGCTCTCCCGCAGTTTCTCTTTTTCTCTCTCTCAATCTCCGGGTGTCTCTCTGCCCCGTTTCTCAACGTCTATCTATCCTAGCTCTCTGCCTCAGTTTCTCTTTATCTTTATTTCAGTTTCTGTCTCTTCTCTTTTATCTCTCTCTGATGTCTGACTGCCTCAGTTTGTCCCTTTCTTTTCCACCTAGGTCTCTATCTCCGAATTTCCCTCTGTCTGTATTTCAGCCTCTGTCTCAATTTCTCTGCCTTTCTATCTCTGATTATTTTATTTTGTTAGTATGTTTGGTTTTGTTCTCTGTCTCCCCCTTTTAGACTGTGAGCCCACTGTTGGGTAGGGACTGTCTCTATATGTTGCCAACTTGTACTTCCCAAGCGCTTAGTACAGTGCTCTGCACACAGTAAGGGCTCAATAAATACGATTGATTGATTGATTGATTCTCTCTGCATCTCTGTCTATTTTTCTCTGGGTTTTTCTGATATACTGTTTCTCCCTGCCTCTATCTCTCCTCCCCTTCCTCTCTCTCCCTGTCTCTCTTCTCCTTTCTCTCCTTCCCCACCCTGATGAAAGGGAATCTTAATTAACGACCACTTGGTTGCTTGTTTAACTTGATAAATATAAAATCCGGGGCCACTAATAAAGAGCTCAGTCATCTGTGATCCAGGCAGCCTGCAGAGCAGGAGCCCCACAAGAGAAGGATCGATATGTTTTTATTACGATAATCAATTAGAGAGAAGCGGGGAAGGGGGAAAGGAGCAGGTGCAGAAAAAGGCAGGCCAGAGCTTGGACAGAAACAGACCCCCAAGAAGACCTGGAAACTTTTCCCCCGAGACCAAGGAAGAGGGGGTTTCTCCTACCTGCGGGTCTCCAAGGGAGCAAACCGTCTTGCTAGATCAGTCGATCGATACGCGATATTTATTGAGTACCAACTATGTGCAGAGCACTATTATTGGGGACTTGGGAGGATGGCGTTAGCGGATAGAGCACAGGCCCGGGAGTCAGAGGGTCATGAGTTCCAATCCCACTCCGCCACTTGTCTGCTGTGTGACCTTGGGCAACTCACGCCACTTCTCTGTGCCTCACTTCCCTCATCCGTAAAATGGAGATTGATACTGTGAGCCCCACGTGGGACAGGGACTGTGTCCGACCCTATTTGCTTAGTACAGTGCCTGGCACACAGTAAACGCTTAACAAATGCCATGATTATTATTCAATAGAGTTAATAGGCACAATCCCTGCCTTAAGGTTATAGCCTGCTGTGGGTCGAGCACTGGATTAAGCGTTTTGGGAGAACAGTATAGAGCTAGTAGGTAAGATCTCTGCCTTCGAGAAGCTTATAATATTTTGTATGCAGAGCACAGTACTAAGGGCTTGAGAGAGTGCAATATAATTAGTAGACATGATTCCTGCCCTCAAAGAACTTAAAATCTACCGCAAGCAGAGTACTGCATTACTTGGGGGAGTTCAACAGACTGAAGAGACAGGATTCCTGCTCTCGAGGTGCTTACGGTCTAAGGTGCAAAGCACCGTACTAAGTTAAGCACTTGGGAGAGTGTAATAGATTCATTAGACATAATCCCTGCCCTCAAGGAGTTTATAGCCTACAGTGTGCAGAATACTACTGAGCCCTGGGAGAGAATACTTATTAGACACAATCCCTACCCTCATTCATTTATTCAATCGCATTTATTGAGAGCTTACGCATGCAGAGCACTGTACTAAGCGCTTGGGAGAGCACACTACAACAATAAACAGATGCATTCCCTCCCTGCACACTAGTAGAGGGTACACGTGGGGGCTACATGTGCTGGGGATACATTTGCAGAGGTTACACTTACCTAATAATAATAATAATAATAATAATGAGTGCTTACTATGTGCAAAGCAGTTTTCTAAGCGCTGGGGAGGTTACAAGGTGATCAGGTTGTCCCACGGGGGGCTCACAATCTTAATTCCCATTTTACAGATGAGGCAACTGAGGCACAGAGAAGTGAAGTGACTTGCCCAAAGTCACACAGCTGACAATTGGCGGAGCCGGGACTTGAACCCATGACCTCTGACTCCAAAGCCCGGGCTCTTTCCAGTGAGCCACGCTGCTACATTGTAAGCTTGTTGTGGGTAGCGAACGCATCTACCGTGTCTTCTTCCAAGCGCTTGGCACAGAGCTCCTCGCACAGTAAGCGCTCAATAAATACCACTGATTGATTGTGGAAGGGTGCACTTGCAGGGGGCACATTTGCAGAAGCGTATACACTTGCAAGGGACTCCATTTGCAGAGAGTCCATTTTCCGGGGATACACTAAGCAGGGAGAAAACGCTGGCAAGGCGTGTGAGAGCTAGGATGGGGAGGGGAGAGCTGTGCCGCGTTCATTAGGCAGATTAGACAGCAGCTCTAATTAAAGAAATTAAAGTCAGGGCTGGGGAGAGTGGGAGCTGCCGTGACTGGTAATTAGGGAGGAACTGGTTCTATGTGCGAGAGAAGATGGTGTCTATGCTACCGGGATCCATAATGAGGCGGGGGAGAGAGTGGGCGGGCGGTGGTCATCGCAGGGGTCTTTCCTCCATAGCCTGGCATTGGGGCTAGCTGCCCGGGGGTAGGGGGGGGCTGGCTCAGGTGCCCTGCCCATGCCCAGGGGACAGGCGGTCAGTAGTTCCACGCTTCACTCCTTAACCTGGCCCAAACCCTCAGGGTGAGCTGAGAGAGACCCTTACCATTGCGCACCCTTTCAGGATACCCAGGCTTGGACGGGAGGAAACTGTTGCAGCGGGAAATCAATCAATCAGAGGCATTTATTGAACGCTTACTGTGTGCAGAGCACTGTACTAAGGGATTGGGAGAGTCCCCTATATTAGAGTTGGTAGACACGATCCCAGCCGACAAGGAGCTGGGACCTGAGGCCTAGTGGATAGAGCCGGGCCTGTGAGTCAGAAGGACCTGGGTTCTCATTCCGGCTCCCCCACTTGTCCTCTGTGTGACTTTGGGCAAGTCACTTCATGTCTCTGGGCCTCAATTACCTCAACTGTAAAATAAAGATTAAGACTGTGAACCCCATGAGGGACAGGGACTGTGTCCAATCCGATTTGCTCGTATCCACCACAGAGCTTAATACAGTGCTTGGCCACAGAGCTTAATACAGTGCTTGGCACATAGTTAGCACTTAATTTCTCTGGGTCTGTTTCCCCATTAGTGAAATGGAGATAAAGTATCTTTCCCCCTCTCCCTTTTGACTGTGAATCCCGTATGGGACAGGGACTATGTCTAACCTGATTATCTTGCATCAACCCTACCACTTAGCACAGTGCTTGGCACATAATACGCTCTTAAGAAATAACACAATTATGATTAAGGCCCCTAGCAGTCACTCAGTCAACAGTATTAGTTGAGAGCCTTCTGTGTGCACAGCACTGTATAAAATAATAATAATAATAATAATTATTATTATTATTAAAACACTTGGGACAATACAACAGAAGGAGTAGACAGGATCCCTGCCCTAAAGGAGCCTGTAGTCTAGCAGGGAAGCATTTATGGATGTCTGTAAACTGTGTTTATATATTTCCATCATTTATCACGTCCTTATAAATCTTTCATGTGTTTTTGTGCTTCTGGTACACTCTCAATTTATAATTGCTTGTGGGTGTGGGTGAGTGGGTGAGGGAGAGAGAGGGAGAGGGAGGAAGTGAGACAGGGAGAGAGGGAGGGAGGAAGGGAGAGAGGGAGAGAATGAGGGAGGAAGGGAGACAGGGAGGGAGGGAGGGAGGAAAGGAGAGAGGGAGGAAGGACCGAAGGGAGAGAGAGAAGGGGAAGGGAAAGGGTGTATCTAGTTAATTCCACCATTCTGGAAGTACCCCAAGGGCAGGGCTGTGGTTTAATAATGATGGCATTTGTTAAGCGCTTACTATGTGCAAAGCACTATTCTAAGCTCTGGGGGGATATAAGGTGATCAGGTTGTCCCACGCTCACAGTCTTCATCCCCATTTTACAGATGAGGTAACTGAGGCTCAGAGAAGTGACTTGCCCAAGGTCACACATTTGTTCTGACTGGACTCTTCACAACACCTGGTCAGGGGTCTGGACATAGTGGACCTTTTGCAGAGATCGGCTGACAGGCCAAAATCTCTCTCTTCGGCTCACTCCATTCCCGTCCTTGTGTATGGGATCCCTGGGGCATCAGTCAATCAATCAATCGTATTTATTGAGCGCTTACTGTGTGCAGAACACTGTGCTAAGCGCTTGGGAAGTACAAGTTGGCAATATACAGAGACGGTCCCTACCCAACAGTGGGCTCACAGTCTAGAAGGGGGGGACAGAGAACAAAACAAAACATATTAACAAAGTAAAATAAATAGAATAAGTATGTACAAGTATGGATTACTTGATGAATGCTTGGATTAATGTGGTAGCAGTGGCAAGTTGGCAACGTATAGAGACGGTCCCTACCCAACAGTGGGCTCACAGTCTAGAAGGGGGAGACATCACCCCCAGAGTTGCTGGCTATTCCGTGACCCCCACCACCCCAGAGACGGGGGCATAGCTTGGGGATGGTCCCGATTCCCGGAAAATCAGGGAGGCGGCGGATAGTGGGGTGGGAGGAAGAGCCAACTCTGATTTGCGAAAGATACCTAGAGTGATCCCCATCCAGCCCGCCAGCTCCCCATTCCGATCTGCGGAGAGCCAGAGCCAGAATGACAAGCTCCCAGCTCCAGATGGACATCAGCCAATTAGACCGTTGGAGAAAAGCTTTTCAGGGCCCTCAGACGCCTCCCACGCGACGCTGTACAAAGAAAATGTGCACTTTGCTAGATATGAGAGGGAAAATCATTTTCCCTTTTGTGTGATCCCCCTCCCCTCATCCCCCTAACTCCCTCCCTGTCTCCCAGACCAGGCAGGAAGGAAAATAAGCATATTTCAGCTCAGTCAAGAGTGAAATGAAGTTTAACAACAAAGCAATATCTATTAGCAGGTCGGGAAAAGCCGGAGGCAGGAGGCAGCCATGGAGGTGGAGATGCCAGGCGCCCAGCGGCGGGCACAGTGGGCAGAGGGGAGGGCCCTGGCCCGGGCTTCGTCCAGTGCTCTGCACACAGAAGGCGCTCAATAAATACAACTGACTGGCTGACCCTCTATGGCCAAGACGGGAGAATGGGATGGAATAATAATAATAATAATGGCATTTATTAAGCACTTACTATGTGCAAAGCACTGTTCTAAGCAGTGGGGAGGTTACAAGGTGATCAGGCTGTCCCACAGGGGGGCTCACAGTCTTAATCCCCATTTTACAGATGAGGTAACTGAGGTCCAGAGAAGTGAAGTGACTTGCCCTAAGTCACACAGCTGACAATTGGTGGAGCAGGAATTCGAACCCATGACCTCTGACTCCAAAACCCGTGCTCTTTCCACTGAGCCACGCGGCTTGTGCACTGCTTATGTTCGATGCTGGGATTCTGTTACAGTGGACTCTCCCGAGCGGTTAGTACAGTGCTCCGCACCCATTAAGCTCTTAATAGATACTATTACTACTACTACTACTACTACTACTACTACTACTACTACTACATGTCTAGGGAGTGGCCTGGGGCTCAGACTCCTGCCCTGCCCCCACGGTAAGACCGTAAGTTTAAAATGCTGATTTTAGGGTCCAGATTCATCTGAGGTCAGTCTGGCAGGAGCATCATGGCCAAACAAAAAGAAGGTGAGGCTGGCTGACAAGGGTGTGTGTGTGTCAGGAGACCTGGGTTCTAATTCCAGCTCCACCCCTGGGCAGCTGTGTGGCCGGGGGCAGCCCACTTAATCTCTCTGGGCCTCAGCTTCCTCACCTGTAAAATGAGGATGATAACAACAATACCTGCCTCTCCCTACCTTAGTGCATCCCTACCTCACAGGGATGCTGTGAAGATTAAATGAGATAATTGATGCTAAAGAGCTGTGGGAAAGGAAAAGCGCTGGACAAACAAAAAAACAATAAAAAACCCAAGATTTTATTTTATCCGTTGTCAAGCACCAAGCTAGAAGCAGCTTGGCTAGTAGTTGGAGCATGGGCCTGGGTTCTAATCCCTGTTCAGCTACTTACCTGCTGTGTGTGACTTGGGGCACATCACTTCACTTCTCTGTGCCTCCATTTTCTCATCTTGTATAATGGAGCTTCAGTATCTGGTCTCCCTCCTCCTGAGGCTGTGAGCCCCATGTGGGACAGAGATTGGGTCTGAACTGATAACCCGGTATTTACCCCGGTGCTTAGAACAGTGGTTGGCACATAGTAAGCCCTTAGATACCACAATGAGTATTATTAGAGGGGACTGCACTGGGCAGACAGGACTGAGGATTTTGGAGCCACAAACACTCCTCCTGCCTCCGAGCCCACCCGCTCAAATGAGTGCTCGGGCCTCCGGAAAGTGGGCAGCAGCTATCAATCGGTCAGATGACCGGCCTATTGGGAAGCTCCCAGACATACCCCCTCTCAGAGCAGAAGCTCCCATCTCCTTCAGCTCCAGCTCCTTCAGCTCCCTTTCCCTCCCCGCCCCAGTCTGGGGCCTGACACGGCTAGACTGGGACAAAAAGGAGTGGGATTGAATCCTCTGGTCGGTTGACTCTAGCCGGTTCTCCAAAGGGGGGATCTTTGGGCCGCTAAGACGGCACAGATTCTGCTTTTGGGTTTCCGTCTGTGCTTCTGTTTGGTTTCTGTAGGCCTGGTCAACACACTTTTATCGCGGATGTTTTCATATTCGCAGCTAGGCCCCTGACTTAATGAATGTTTCATGCATTTTATCTGAATGTTTTATAGGGTATAGGTCCACCCTTCGGCATTTCTGCACAAGGGCGGGAGGGAGGTGGGGGGTGGGGAGACCTCATCTATTCCTAGGGTCACAGAGATGCTATCTCCAGCCTGAGGAGTTCGTTACTGGATCGAGGGTCATCCGTTTATGATGGGTGATCTGCTACAACTTTATAATGATAATATTTATTAAGTGCTTATTATGTGCCAGGCACCATACAAAGCGCTGGGGCAGATGCAAGGTAACCAGGTCAGACAGTCCCTGTCCCACATGGTGCTTACCTTCTAAGAGGGAGGAAAAACGGGTATTTAATTAATCCCCACTTTATAGATGAGGAAACAGAGGTCCAGAGAAATGAAGTGACAGGAAACCAGGATTAGAACCCAGGTTCCCTGACTCTCAGATCTGGGGTCTTCCCACTAGGCTATATGCTTGTACATATTTATTACTCTATTTATTTATTTATTTTACTTGTACATATCTATTCTATTTATTTTATTTTGTTAATGTGTTTTGTTTTGTTCTCTGTCTCCCCCTTCTAGACTGTGAGCCCACTGCTGGGTAGGGACCGTCTCTATATGTTGCCAACTTGGACTTCCCAAGCGGTTAGTACAGTGCCCTGCACACAGTAAGTGCTCAATAAATACGATTGATTGATTGTTTTTCCTTCTGCTCTCTCCACCTGTAAATATTTATGCTAGCTTAAAACCCCCATTGGATCTTAAGCTCCTTGAGGGCAGTGAATATCTCTTTTGCCTCTGGGGGAAATCTCCCAAGCACTTAGCACTGGGCACCGCATACAACAGGTGCTGAATAAATCTGATTGACAAAGAAGGAAGATCCAGACTCCGATGGGGAGTTTCAGAAGCCTCATTGATTTCAGATCCTGGCTCCATCAACCTTGGGCCATTTTTCTCTCTCCCGCCCACCAAGGGAGGGTGTAATTCAAAATTGAGTTTTGGACTCCTTGGGTACAAAGAAAGAAGATCTAGACTCCAACGGGGAGTCTCAGAAGCCTCATTGATTTCAGATCCCGGCTCCGTCAACCTTGGGCCATTCTTCTCTCTCCCGCCCACCAAGGGAGGGTGTAATTCAAGAATTAAGTTTTGGACTCCTTGGGTACATCAAGGCTTAGAAAGATTACACTGTCCCAAATCCTTATTGGCTTTAAAGATTAACTCCCCATCTCTGCCTGTCAACTTCGATCGTCCTCTCTCCGCAGGAGCCGCCACTGGGATCCAGAAACAAACGAACATTGATCAACTTGACGGTGATAAAGAAGGGCCACCCATTTGAGAGACGGGAAAACGGAGAGGATTTTCCCGAGGTGTCACCGCTAAACTTGCCTGATTGAGCACTGGAAAAAGTGCAGCCGTGACAACACATCTGGCCGAATGCTCGCCTCCATCCATCAGTAGGATTGATTGAGTGCTCACTCTTTGCAGAGAACTGTGCCGGGCGCTTATGGGGAGGAGGAAACGGTAGGATTAACAGAGCCGTTATTAGGGCGGGAAACAGAGTTGCAGCTGCTCTTGTGGCACAGTGCTTTGCACTCCACAAATACTGCCAATTGAGCAGGGCCTTCAAGGAAATTACAGTCTAGCTGGGGAGTGAGATATTACTATGTTTGGTTTTGTTCTCTGTCTCCCCCTTTTAGACTGTGAGCCCACTGTTGGGTAGGGACTGTCTCTATATGTTGCCAACTTGTACTTCCCAAGCGCTTAGTACAATGCTCTGCACACAGTAAGCGCTCAATAAATATGATTGATTGATTGATTGATTGTTAAAAGGGCATATTATCCAGCGCCAAACACCCAGCTAGAAACAGCTTGGCTTAGTGGAAAGAGCCCAGGTCTGGGTGTCAGAGGACCTGGGTTAATAATAATAAAAATAACAATAATAATAATAATAATATTGTTGGCATTTGTTAAGCGCTTACTATGTGCCAAACACTGTTCTAAGCGCTGGGGGGAATACAAGGTGATCAGGTTGTCCCATGAAGGGCTCACAGTCTTAATCCCCATTGTACAGATGAGGTAACTGAGGCACAGAGAAGTTAAGTGACTTGCCCAAGGTCACAGCTGACAAGTGGTAGAGCCAGGATTCGAACCCATGACCTCTGACTCCCAAGCCTGCGCTCTTTACACTGAGCCACGCTGCTTCTCTGGGTTCAGGGTTCTCTGAGCAGGGTTCTACTCCTGCTCAGCTGCTTGCCTGCTGTGTGACCTCGGGCAAGTCACTGCACTCCTCTGGGCCCCAGTTTCCTCCTCATCTGTAAAATGGGGATTCAGTGCCCATTCTCCCTCCTACTTAGACTGTGAGGCCCACGTGGGACAGGAGCTGAGTCCGACCTGATCAACCTGTACCCAGCAATTAGACCAGTGGTGGACAAACAGTAAGTGCTTAACAAATACCCCTTTTTTTATTGCTATCGTTAACGAACCCCAAGTCTTCTTCCCTCCTCCGGCCCCTGCCTTGCCGGAAGAGGGGAACTCTCTGCCCAGGCCCCCAGAAGGTGGCGGAGATTGTTTTGTCTTCGGCAAACTAGTGAATAATTCAGCGGAAATCCTCTCCCTTTCTTTAATTAATCCACATGGAATCTGGGCCAAGTCAACGCGCTCATTCCAACAAGGAAACAGCAGGTATGGGAACCTCATTATCCAGCCTTGCCTTCCGGCCCCAATGGCCGGCATTATTAATACAGTCTTCGCTGCGGTGAAAGACTGTGATGGCCCACTGAGGGTGGGGGCTGTAGTAGGCGCCAGCCCATCCACCCCTCCCTGTGACAGGCAGAGAGGGGAGTATTCATTCATTCAATTGTATTTATTGAGCGCTTACTTTGTGCAGAGCACTGTATTAAGCGCTTGGGAAGTACAAGTTGGCAACATATAGAGACGGTCCCTACCCAACAATGGGCTCACAGTCTAGAAGGGGGAGACAGACAACAATGTGTGGGGGGTGTGGGGGGACATGACACAGTGATCCTGGAGTCATCTGCCCCATCTGATACGTTCCAGCTGGCAGAGAGGAGAGCCAACCGGTGGCCCTGGTCAATCGGCCGTATTTGTGGAGGGCAAAGCACTGTGCTAAGCTTACACGAGAAGCTGCAGCATCTGGTTCCTGCCCTAATAATAATAATAAGGATGGTATTTGTTAAGCACTTACTAAGTGACTGTTCTAAGCACTGGGGTGGATAAAAGCTAATCAGATTGGACGCAGTCCCTGTCCCACATGGGGCTCACAGTCTTCATTCCCATTTTACAGATGAGGTAACTAAGGCCCAGAGAAGTGACTTGCCTAAGGTCACACAGCAGACAAGTGGCGGAGCCGGGATTAGAACCCAGGTCCTTCTAACTCTCAGGCCCGGGCTCTAGCCACTAATGATGATGGCATTTATTGAGCGCTTACTATGTGCAAAGCACTGTTCTAAGCACTGGGGAGGTTACAAGGTGATCAGCTTGTCCCACGGGGGGACTCACAGTCTTAATCCCCATTTTACAGATGAGGTAACTGAGGCACAGAGAAGTCAAGTGACTTGCCCACACACAGCTGACAATTGGTGGAGCCGGGATTTGAACTCATGACCTCTGACTCCTAAGCCTGTGCTCTTTCCATGGAGCCATGCTGCTTCTCTACTAGGCCAGGCTCTTCTCATACAATTTAATGGGAGAGACACAGGCAGGCAGGAGTGACTTACAAGGGGAGGGAGCAGGAGGAACAACAAAGAAATAACAGATTGTAGCAGGAGTATGTCACGATGAGGAAATACATTTTAGAGGAGTTCCAGGCCACCCAAACAGGTGGGGGGAAGGACAGCAGCCTGTGGCTGGGAGGCAGGGTAGCCTAGTGGAAGAGCATAGAGTTGGGCAGTCAGGAGACATGAATTTAAGTCCCATCTCTGCCCCTAGTCTTCTGGGACTTTGGGCAAGTCCCTTCATTTATCTGAGCCTGTTCCCTCACCTACAAAATAAAGATTCAATCCCTGTACTTCCTCCTATTTAGAATCTGAGCAACATGATTTAGTGATTTAGTTCAATGCTTGGTCAGTAATCAGCACTTTAATACTATAATTATTAATCATTAGTCTCAGTCTGCCTTTCCCTGGTTGATCAAATGCAGAGTGGCCTAATGGAAAGAGCCCAGGCTTGGGAGTCAGAGGACCTGGGTTCTAATCCTGACTCTGCCACTTGTCTGCTGGGTGACCTTGGGCAAGTCACCTAACTTCTCTGGGCCTCTGCTCTCTCATCTGCCAAATGGGGATTCAATACCTACACTCCCTCCTACTTAGGACCTATCGTGTATCTCCCCCAGTGCTTAGTACAGCGCTTGATACTTAGTAAGCACTTAAATACCATAATTATGAATTACCATTCTCCGTCCGACTTTTCCCAGTGGATCACTAAGGATGAGTACATATCTATACTTGTACATATCTATTCTATTTATTTTATTTTGTTAGTATGTTTGGTTTTGTTCTCTGTCTCCCCCTTTTAGACTGTGAGCCCACTGTTGGGTAGGGACTGTCGCTATATGTTGCCAACTTGTACTTCCCAAGCGCTTAGTACAGTGCCCAGCACACAGTAAGCGCTCAATAAATACGATTGATTGAATGAATGAATGAATAAGGCACCAACAGCGGGAGCGTTGCGCCCTCTACCGGCCACACAGGGGAACTCTTCAACCCTCCCCCCAATAATTCTGTCAGTCTCATTTCATCATCATCATCATCATCATCAATCGTATTTATTGAGCGCTTACTGTGTGCAGAGCACTGTACTAAGCGCTTGGGAAGTACAATTTTGCAACATATAGAGATAGTCCCTACCCAACAGTGGGCTTTATTGAGCACTTACTGTGTGCAGAGCACGCACTTCCCGGGGGATCGGGTCCCTGGGAACAAAGCACACGTGAGGGACCTGGAGAGGGGAGAGGGGGTCACTAACCGGGCCACCTTCCCACCTCCAAGCCCCGACGCTTTCTGAAAAAGTATCCTTTTTATCATCATCATCATCAATCGTATTTATTGAGCGCTTACTGTGTGCAGAGCACTGTACTAAGCGCTTGGGAAGTACAAGTTGGCAACATATAGAGACAGTCCCTACCCAACAGTGGGCTCACAGTCTAAAAGGGGGAGACAGAGAACAAAACCAAACATACTAACAAAATAGAATAGATATGTACAAGTAAAATAAATCGTTAAGCACTTACTATGTGGCGGGCACTGTATCGAACGCTGGGGTTACACAGTTGACAAGTGGCGGAGCTGGGATTAGAACCCAGGAATCCTAGTCCAGGCTCCTGAGGCCAGATCCTCTCTTTTCCCAGATGAGTGGTCCAGTAAAAGAACAGTGCTCCAGCACTTGTAACAGTGCTTTGCACATAGTAAGCGCTTAATAAATGCCATTATTATTATTATTAAAAACCCCAGACCCTTCTCCATCCAGAATCTGCATTCAAACGCTGGGGTCACACAGTCGACAAGTGGCGGAGCTGGGATTAGAACCCAGGAATCCTAGTCCAGGCTCCTGAGGCCAGATCCTCTCTTTTCCCAGATGAGCAGTCCAGTAAAAGAACAGTGCTCCAGCACGTGTAACAGTGCTTTGCACATAGTAAGCGCTTAACAAATGCCATTATTATTATTATTATTAAAAACCCCAGACCCTTCACCATCCAGAATCTGCATCGATTGATCCATGTCAATCAGCCAAATTAATTTATCGAGTGCTTAGTATGTGCAGAGTACTGTACTAAGCGCTAGGGAGAGAAGCAGCGTGGCTCAGTGGAAAGAGCACGGACTTTGGAGTCAGAGGTCATGGGTTCAAATCCCGGCTCCGCCACTTGTCAGCTGTGTGACTTTGGGCAAGTCACTTCACTTCTCTGAGCCTCAGTTACCTCATCTGTAAAATGGGGATGAAGACTGAGCGCCCCCCCGTGGGACAACCTGATCACCTTGTAACCTCCCCAGCGCTTAGAACAGTGCTTTGCATATAGTAAGCGCTTAACAAATGCCATCATTATTATTATTAATAAATGTTATTATTATTATTATTCTGGCTCTGCCACTTGCCGCTGTGTGACGTTGGGCAAGTCACTTCATGTCGCTGGGCCTGTGACCTCATCTGAAAAATGGGGATTGAGACCGTGAGCCCCATATGGGACAGGGACTCTGTCCAAAAACTGATTAGCTTGTATCTACGCCAGCGCTTAGTACAGTGCCTGGCACATAGTAAGCACTTTACAAATACCATACCAAAAAAACCTGTCCTGCTTCAGTGAGAAACTGCAGAGGCGTATTACGGTTTAGTCGTTTTTCTCACCAGCTCATCTGCCAGGCAGTTGGAGGATCGGGAGGATCCAATTCCACATCTCTGACCCCCCAGCTCTTTATAGCGATGCCACAAGTGACCCCCAGAACCGGGAGCCTCCCAACATCTGTGATTGCTGGTTTCTTTGCTCAGCGCAAACAATGGCATTTTACTGCCTCGAAATCTTTTTAATCTCATTTTCCTTGGCATGAAATGAAATTCACTCTGCAGCCCTCCTTCCCCACCTCCACGGTCATTTTTCATGTCTCTACTCACAGAGATAGCAGCCCAGCATGGTGGGAGCAGTCTCGGGAAAGTGATGTGGGGTTTTGTTTTTTTTTTCTTTTCCAAATATCACTGTTATTATTCACAGGCTTTACGGAATTTAGATCGGTTTTAAGGTGGGAATGTTTTCATTTGCGAAAACATGCTCAGGCCAGTGGCAGAGAATCTGCTGGGAGAAACACAGATAGAGGGGTGGAAATCAGAAAATAGCTGGTTCAGGAAATAACCCGCTGACTGCGAACCCACTCACCCCAAGGCGGGAGTCTGAGGCCCTTGGCCGGACCCTTTGGTGGAAAGAGGGGATAGGTGTCAAAGAGCAAGGACCCTGCCCTTTTATAATAATGATGATGAGGATGATGCTTTTTAAGCACTTACTATTTGCCAAGTACTAAAGAGAAGCAGTGTGTCCTAATGGCTAGAGCTCAGTCCTGGGAGCCAGAAGGCCCTGGGGTTCTAATCCAGGCTCTGCCACTCGTCTGGGCTGATCGAGAGCTTTAAATCGATGACCAAACTAGCTCTCTTCCTCCCTTCAAAGCCCTAAAGAGAGCTCACCTCCTCCAGGAGGCCTTCCCAGACTGAGCCCCCTTTTTCCTCTCCTGATCCCCACCCCCCCACCCTGTCTCCTTCTCCTCCCCACAGCACTTGCATATATTTGTAGAGACTTATTACTCTATTTTACTTGTACATATTTACTATTCTATTGTATTAATGACGTGCATTTAGCTATAATTATATTTGTTCTGACGATTTTGACACCTGTCTACATTTTGTTTTGTTGTCTGTCTCCCCCCTCTAGCCTGTGAGCCCGTTGTTGGGTAGGGGCTGTCTCTATATGTTGCCGACTTGTACTTCTCAAGCGCTTAAGTGTTCTGCACACAGTAAGCACTCAATAAATACGATTGAATGACTGAATGAATGGTCAGGAGGGTCTGCTTGATGTGGAGTAGATGAAGGGCGGGGAGACGTGCGTAGAACGAGGTTTTTGTTGAAAAATTATCCAGGCAGCAGAGTGAAGCATGGACTGGAGAGAGGAGAGGATGGAGGGAGGGAGGTCAAGCTCGTCGTGGGCAGGGGGCGGGTCTTTTTACTGTTATATTGTACTCTCCCAAGCACTTAGTACAGTGCTCGGCACACAGTAAGCGCTCAATAAATACAATGGAATGAATAGACTGTGAGCCCTTGTTGGGTAGGGACCGTCTCTATGTGTTGCCAACTTGTACTTCCCAAGCACTTAATACAGTGCTCTGCACAGAGTAAGCGCTCAGTAAATACGATGGAATGAATGAATGAGGCAAGAGCCGACCCGTGCTTGTATCTGCATGGTAGCAGTGTCGGTGGAGAGGAGAAGGGCACGGTTCTGGGGATCTGGGCAGCTGTCTATCCAGCTGCAAAAGGAAAACCAGCTGACACTTTGCTGCATAGCTTCCAGTGACAGCACTATCCGTTCAACAGACCGCTTAACCAAAAAACGAGCAGAAAGCTTTGCTCCACTTCTCTTTTATTTGAATGACTGGAACCGCAAAAGAGAAACAGTGTAAAACATTTGTTCTCCCTCCACCCGCTCGCTTAACCATCAGGGTCTTCATTCTAGGAGTCATCAAAACGCTCTGCTCTCTGTTCATGAGGCATCAATTACACCTGAAAGACCCCTTTTACAATGTAAAATAAAGGCCAGTTAAGCCAATGAGAGCAAGGCTGTCAAACAGCATTAGGATGTAAACAAAAAAACAGAGACTGAAGTGAAAGAACCTGACATTTTAAATAAGGAAAGAGGGTGCGTTTGCAGAGAAACAAAGCCAAAATTGGCACAACCGATTAATCTCCCTTAGCCTGACCTTCTGGAGAGAAAGGCGGAGGTGGGGGGAGAGAGGAAGAAACAGGGGATGGAAAAGCTTCCCAGAGCCCATGCTGCTCTCATCACCATCATCAATCGTATTTATTGAGCGCTTACTGTGTGCAGAGCACTGTACTAAGCGCTTGGGAAGTACAAGTTGGTAACATAACAGTTATTGGCCAGTGATCACACTCCACTAGCCACGCTAACACCCAGCTGCTGGGTCAAGATTGACCGCGGACGGCCCAGGTGGCGGCTTCATCCCTTCCAAGAGCCAGCCCTATCAGGAGGGAGGGAAGAACACAACACCTAAACAGTAGTCTGGGGAATCTACAGCCATCAGCTCCAGAAGCAGCATCAGCTCTGGATCATTACTCGCTGCATCTCGATAAGAAGTCCCTAGTGTTGTTGGATTTCCTTTTTTGTCCAGCCAACTATAGCTTAAGGGCTTGGGGGGGATTTCTTTTCAACTGCAGTTCTGGCCTGGACTGATTATAGAGCTTCTAGGTCCCTCTGCAAATTTTCGAATATTAGGAAGGCTTCCGTTAGGACTACTCTGGGTGACCCGGATGGCAGAATACTGGACCTGCCGGGCTTTATCATCTTTTTTTTTTTTGGTATTTTAAGTGCTTACTAGGGCTGGGGAAGACATAAGATAACTGTACAGGGTCCCCTTTTGATAGATGAGGTAACTGATTGCTTTTCAAATTGGAAACCATTTGCAGTAGCCCAAGACAGGCTAAACAGAAAACAAATTAGCAAGAGCCTTCTTCTACCTGCAAGCCAGGGCTGCCTCTGAATCGCACTGGCTCCATCCGCAATGGCTCACTCATCCATCAATGGACAACGTTCTGGCAATTCTAACAATCAATCAATCGTATTTATTGAGCGCTTACTGTGTGCAGAGCACTGTACTAAGCACTTGGGAAGTACAAATTGGCAACATATAGAGACAGTCCCTACCCAACAGTGGGCTCACAGTCTAAAAGTCATTCAGAGCCCTAATCTCCACCAATGTCAAGAGAGGACAGACACTCTGGTATGAAGATGCAGAGTTTCTGAATTCCCCAAGCCTCTGGCTTTGGGGATTCTGAAAGAAAGAGATAATAGGAAAAACTGATAGAACCACTGAAGAATTCCCTTTCAAAAACAGACTACGTGGAAACACTTGCTCAAATACAGTGTGCAACTGTAAAATGGGGCAGACTATTAAGATGAATAGGTAGATTCTCCTTAGAATCCAACTGAACTGTGCCTACACTATTGATGGGTGTGTTTCGGATTGACTCAATCCGAGTTTCAAACCACCGTATGGACAAAAAAAAGGGTCAAAAAAGGAAATTTACAGGCACGAACTCTGACCTCAGCTAAGGTGGCTTTTTCAGTGTACCTGCAGTCAGTACATTGGTACCATGGGGGAAGCACTCAGGCCCCCGGTCAATTAGAAGAAACCAGGTTTCCGTTTCACTCCCTCTAGAATGATATGCATCAAGCCTTTTTTAAAATGGTATAAGCATTTACTAGGTGTCAGGCACTGTACTAAGTGCTGGGAAGATACAAAATAATCAGGGTGGACACAGTCCGTGTTCCACACGGGGTTCACAGTCTTAATAACCACATTACAGATGAAGTAACTGAGGCACAGGGTAGCTAAGTGACTTGCCCAAGGTCACATAGCAGATGAGTGGCAGAGCCAGGATTAGAACCCAGATCCTCTGACTCCCAGGTTTGGGCTCTTTCCATTAAATAATGCTGCTTCTCTGCCAGCAATAACTGTGTCCTTGAGTGGAAATCCTTTAGTGCAGATTCTCCCAGAACCGTAGATAGATCTAACCGAGGGCCAAAGGTTCAGCAGCCTGGGAAGATGTGAAAACAGACTGGAAAAGGACAAGCCTGGGGGTCAGAAGATCTGGGTTCTAATCCGACTCCACTGCCTTCTTGCTGTATGATTCTGGGTAAGTCACTTTGTTCATCTGGGCCATAGTTTCCTCACCTGTTAAATGGGGATTATGCATTTAGTGTCTCTCCCCCGTCCTGAAACTGTATACCTAGTCTCAGCCAGGGAACATGTTCACCAACTCTAATGAACTGTACTCCCCCAAACACATAGTCCAGTGCTCTTCCCACAGTTAGCGCTCAATAACACCGATTGATTGACTGTGGGACAGAGACTTTGCCCAACCCGATGATCGTTTATCTACCCCAGGGCCTGGTTCATAGAAAGCACTGAAATACCACAATTATGATTATCATGACTAAATTAACTCCTGGGCAGGACTCGCATTTTAGTCATTTTGCATTACTCCCAAAAGAGCAGGCACAAAGCACCTCTGCAGAACACATAACAAGACCTACTGTTGCTCCTTGAAGCCAAGGAGAAACAGGCGAGCAAAATGCTTTTCCAGCCCAAGGTAACCTGAACGGAAACTCCAGGTAGCCCTCTCCGCCTTCCCACCTTCCGTCCTCCTCCATTCATTCATTCATTCGTATCTATTGAGTGCTTACTGTGTGCACAGCACTGTACTAAGCGCTTGGGAAGTACAAGTCGGAAACACATAGAGACGGTCCCCACCCAACAACGGGCTTACAGTCTAGAATTACGAGGCCTAACACATCTCACTTTCCGGGTTCCTTACCTGCTAATTCAGGGTCTCGAGCCACCTCTTCCCAGCTCCGGGGGTTATGCTGACCCGAGACATTGTTCATTTTACACTTGGCCAAAGCCTTTTTATGTGGAGGGGTGTGAAACAAGGGCAAGAGGAACAACTGCTCGAGGCAGGTGCTCGTGTGGATATTACTAAAAGAGGACACGAGAACTTGGGGGAAAGGAGAGAAGTGTCCTTTCTACCAAGTGTGTCTAAATTGCCATCTAAGTAAGGGCATCCTCCCACCACCTCAGCGTCAACCCTGCTGACCCACCAGAAGAAGTGAGTCTTTAGTCTCTCGCAGGATTTATTGAGCTCCTGTTGGGTGCAGAGCGCTGTACTGAGCGCTGGGGTGGTGGGTACAATGGAGGAAAAAACGAATCATGGGATTTCAGGGCTAAACACTGAAAAGGCACCATTTCCAATTATGATGAAACGATGAATGATCAAGGGACCGTTTCATGTCTATCCAACTCTGATTGACTTGATTTTTAAAGGCTCAGTCCAGCTATAATCGGCTACAGGAGTGATGCGCTTGCACGGCTAAATGCTTTAGGGATGAGGGAGAGAGAGGGTGAGTCTTCACTACAGCAGTTCTCGCAATATTCCCAGCTCCATCTGTGCCGACGGACATCAAGAACTCCTGACCTTCGTCTTGGTTTTCCCCCCAAAATGGAGCCCTCGCCACCCCCGGCAGAGATTGCTACGTGGTACGAGATCCGGGAGCCTGGATCGAAGCCAGGTCTTCCCAGCCAAACCAGAGTGAGAGGAGCTGGCCCTGGGGTCATCACGATTGTAGGAATGAAGGGGGGAGCCCGGAAAGACCGGAAAGGGTGAGGTCTCAACGAAAGCCACCTGGGGAACAGATTCCCTTCTTGGTCCATTTGTCTTTAAGATGGAGAGCCCCAGAGGCCGCACGGTCGTGCAGGCCGGAGGGAGCTTTAATCTGGACGTTGGGATCTTCCCTTTGGCCAGAAGAAGGATACGGCTGCCCGCGCTCTGTCCCGCCCTGTCCCCGAGTTCCGCCGGCTCCAGTCCCCCCGGCCCCCTCGCCTCCCGCCCCGGGTGCCTCCATCAAATGCTCCGATACTCGGAGCCCCGGGCCACGACGGCGGCGGCGTCCCACTCCACGGTGAAGAACGAGACGGTTCCCAAAAAGCCAAAAATGACCATGAGCAGGAGCTGCCAGTGGAGAAGCAGGTAGTTGCTGTAGAAAAAGGCCACTGCTGCACAGATGGACTGAAAGAATCACAAGAGACATGGAGGTGACCGGGCGGCTCTCAGGGTCCCACACCCAGGCACTGCCCTCCCCTACTACAGCCCCAGCCAAGGCCAGCCCGTCCAGACTCCTGCTCCCACCCCACTGAGCTGAGCCTTGGGAACATGGAGGCCGACCCCCCAATCGGGCATTGAATGGGCACAGCCTCAGGCATGGGACCGGGTTTTCCCTAAGCCGTGGCTTACCGAGAGGCCAACCTGAGCACAGCTATCCGTCCCAGCCCGTCGGGCCCCACAATAACCCGAAACCTAAATTTGGCCCATTCTTTTCTAAGCCCAGACTGGCCGAGTCCACACAGAGCTCCAACCCTAATGCCCCCCACTGATCGGAACCTCTCGCCAACACCCAGTTTGGTGCCCACTGGGTAGAGCGATCAGGACTGTCCCAAGTAACGCTCTGCGGGTGCCCAAGAAGTGCCCAAGTCCGCGTCTGACCTCTAGCCTCGCTTAAGGGCTGAAAAGAGCTCCACAAGGGTGGCTTCCTGGCCCGCTGGCTCTCTGAAGCCTGTCCCCTCTCATCCCCCTAAAATCCCTCTTGGCTCCCACCGCGTGCACGGTGAAAAGTTGGGCGCCTTTGCCTGTGGATAAACGTCACCACAGCGGAAACAAAACGGGAAGAGGAGTATCATTCTCTGAGACAGAGAAAAGATTCAAAGAGCAGTCTATCTCCAACCAGAATGGTAAGCAAACACTCGCTTTCACAGAGGAAGGGCACTAGACAAATCCAACACCGGAGACCAAATTTAAACGAAAGGGAGAGCCGGCAGAGCTCAGCACGCTACCTTTCCAGTACCCCATTTATACAGTGGAAAAAGAATCAATCCCACGCTTCCCCAAAGTCTACAACTGGATGGATTGGAGTTCAATGAGACCCCAAACCGCTTCCCGTTATTGCCGAACCCCAATTCCACAGCTAGACACCGTCTCATTGAGAAGGATGCACGGCGGAGGGCAAGATGGTACCTGAACAAATTTAAAGATGGCAAAAGCAGGTGCGCTGTCTTCCGCGTACAGGAAACCCAAAATGCTCAGGAGCTGGGTGTTGAAGCAGCTGTCTCCAAGTCCCAGCAAGAAGCTGCAAAAGATGGCCACCTCTTTGCTAGGGAGAACAGAGAAAAGAGTGGATTTAGGAGACTCCAGAGAGGGAGGGCCTACTCTTGCTAAGAGAATAAACAAAAAGTAGACTGTGAGCCCTTCTAGACTGTGAGCCCGCTGTTGGGTAGGGACCGTCTCTATGTGTTGCCAACTTGTACTTCCCAAGGGCTTAGTACAGTGCTCTGCACACAGTAAGTGCTCAATAAATAGGATTGAATGAATGAATGAATGAATGAATGAAGCAGCTGTCTCCAAGTCCCAGCAAGAAGCTGCAAAAGATGGCCATCTCTTTGCTAAGGAGAACAGAGAAAAGAGTGGATTTAGGAGACTCCAGGGAGGGAGGGCCTACTCTCGCTAAGAGAGAATAAACAACATGTAGACTGTGAGCCCTTCTAGACTGTGAGCCCGCTGTTGGGTAGGGACCGTCTCTATATGTTGCCCTGTTCTAAGCGCTGGGAAGGAAACAAGGTGATCAGGTTGTCCCACGTGGGGCTCACAGTCTTCATCCCCGTTTTACAGATAAGGGAACTGGGCACAGAGAAGTGAAGTGACTTGCCCAAAGTCACACAGCTGACAGTTGGCAGAGCCGGGATTTGAACTCCCGACCTCTAACTCCCAAACCCGCACTCTTTCCATTGAGCCAGGCTGCTTCTCAAGCGCTTAGTAAAGTGCTTTGCACACAGTAAGCACTCAATAGGTATAACTGAATAAATATCATTGATTGATTGGTTACTGTGTGCAAAGCACTGGACTAAGCACCTTTATTCATTCATTCATTCAATCGTATTTATTGAGCACTCACTGTGTGCAGAGCACTGTACTAAGCGCTTGGGAAGTACCGGAACCAAGTCTCCCAACTCCTCCCCAGAAGACAGGCAGGAGTAGGAAGAACAGGTGAAACTCACGCCCATTGCGGCAGCAGCCCTAGAGAACAAACGTCTCATGAGTAAGAAGCTCGTCTCTAAGCTGTTGGCTCGTTGTGGGCAGGGAATGTGTCTGTTCATTGTTATACTGGACTCTCCCAAGCCCTTAGTATAGTGCTTTGCACACAGTAAACTCTCAATAAATACGACTGAAAGGATCAATCACCTGAAAGCTACAGTTCCAATGAGTGTCTGAGGGAGCTAGGGCAGACTGATCCCCTCTAAGTGCCTGCTGGGTGGAGCCCTACTCAGTCTGCCCTTGAGGTGCCGAGACGGGTCCCGGTGGCGACCAACATACCTGGGACTGAGGTATGCCCGGCTGTTGGTCCCCTCGACGGGGGCGATGGGCGCGTCCGCCGGCATGTTCAGGAAAATCAGGTAAAAGGCAACAAAGTGTACCAGGATGCCCAACAGTATGACCGGATTCCTGCCAAAACGGTTGTTCTTGCTCAGCAGGCCGAAGAGGCTCCCACCTGCAAGGAGACCCACGTGATTATCATGGAGGAAGGCTGGCCCGTGCCCAGCCCTATGTCCTCTGGCCCGAAGAATTCCGAGCGCGATGCCAAAGGGATGGGGAAAAGGGGGGAAACGCACCTCATGCCCAGGTGTAGTGTGGGGCAGGCCGGGGACTCGACGGTGTGGGTCCCCACCCTCCCTCCGCCATCCTGAGGTGCTCATTAGCAATCATTTGAACCTGTACTTTCAGATCCAGATGAAGTGGGAACAATCAGTTAATCAACTGATTGTACATACAGATTTGAAGGAATATGAACAATGCCCGGAATTATTCCTGCAGAAACAGGGTAACTTTCTAAAGACACTTCCTTATCGTGCCATTTGCTGCACATCTACTGGGTACCGAGTACTATATTAAGATTTGAGAGCGGCCACAGAGGTAGAAGACATAATCTTTACCATCAAGGAGCTGACAATCTAGTGTGGGGAGACCGGAACTTAAATAAATTACGGTTAGATGAAGTAACAGAGTGTTTCATTGCACATTACCTACAGGAACAAATTGCAAATGATAAAATTGTTCTAATATATGGGGATGGAGAAATGGCAAGGCCAGAAAAAACAAAAGTGCAAAACCAGGAGGGGGCTTTTTATTGCAAAGATCTTCAACCCAAAAGAATCTCCATTTTAGGGACACCAATTCGGTAGGTTTGGACTCGGGTAAACCACAAAAGCAACAAACGAGAGTTAGCTACTAAAGCCGCACAGCACATTTGCCATTTAAAACCTGTAATTTTCACTAAGTGGTTTGCCATCACAGAAGTTTTTGGGTTGTTGTTGTTATCATTATGTCACGATTGATTAACATTTAAGTGCCTACATGAATCTAGTGCTCCATGTGGGCAGGGAATATGTCACTTCTTTATTCTGTACTTTCCAAGTGCTTAATATAGTGCACTGCCTCAAGTGGAAACTCAATAAGTGCTTCTACTGTTACTGCTACTGCCACTACTACCGTTCTGGGTCCTTTAGTGTAACTAAACAAATTCTCCCTCTGAAGAGGGATATTTTAGATGGGGTGGGCAGGTTTTGGAGCTTGGGCGAAAGCAACAGAGGAGAAAGAGAAGGCAAGGTTTTAGATTTTGTTTTTCAACCCGTTTTTCTACAGTTGAGCCATTTTAATCCCTCATATTCCTTGATGCGGTCTTTGGGGGAAAGGGAATAAGAGGTCAGGCTACACAAAACTGACGAGTGGAGGGAGAAAGAGCTGTTGAATCCCAAGAGGTGGACAACTAAGTCAGAGGAAACCGCTGACAGCGAACGACGGTAACGGCGACGAACCTAAAATTTCTCCGATGCCGATGAAAATGCCGGACAGTCCGATCAGGCTCTTCTCTTCGGAGCCAAATTGATTCACCGCTCCAATGCAGGTCCCATATACCCCAGAGAAGAAAGTCAACTCCAGACCTTTGAAAAGAAAATCAGGGTCAAATCGACAAATGAACGTTCGTTTTCTCCCTTTCACTTAGCATTCCCAGGAACTCCTGAGTGGGCCCGAGAAGAAATGGAGACAGAAGGGATGCCCAAATGATAGTTTCAAAGGCAGAGCCTACACGCCAATCAGGACCTCTTGCTGGACACTCTTAAAGTAGCTGCCTTTTCTCCGTTGGTCTCTCGCCTGTTCAGAAGCCGGGGAGGGATGGGAGGGAGAGGCAGGCAGGAGAGAGGAGGAAGCGAGGTCGAGTAGAAAGATCATGAACCTGGGAGTCAGAAGGCTTGGGTTCTAGTCCTGGCTCTGCCACTTGCCTACCGTGTGACCTTGGGCCAACCACTTAATCACTCATTGCCTCGGTTTCCTCCTCTATAAAATGGGGATATGATCCCTGTTTTTCCTTCCTTAGCCCGTGTGCTCCGGGTGAGACAGGGGGACTGTGTCCAATCCGATCCCCAGCGCTTAGTACAGTGCCTGGCACATGGTAAGCGCATAACAAATGCCACTGTTATTATTATCTGAGGATCTTGTATCTACCCCCAAGCTTAGCCCATAGTAAGCACATAATACCATTAATACGGCTCCGTAACTCAACAAGACGTCCTCTGACGTGAAGAGGACTGACTGCCGCTTTCTAAATTCAGCCCTTCCGACGTGTCCTGTCACAAATGGACACAGTTAAAGCTCATTGGCTGCCCCGTGGCATCTTTAAATAGGCTCTCTGCCTTCCCAGTCAACTGGCATTGGTCTTCCCCTTTAAACAAAACAGTGGATGGAATGGAGGTAGGTCAAATTTCAGCCACCAGGCCGCTGCAGCATTTTCCCAATGAGATTTAATTCCGCGCCTGGGTAAGAGGGCAGTAGCCAACAACCCTAAAAAACCGGTCCGTTTTGCTTTCCGAACAAGACAGGACACAGTGCGGCTGTTCTGCTCCTGGGGGCAGGCACGATGCTGAGGCTTCTCATTTAACAGCAACCTCCTGAGGGGCTTTCCCAGGGAAGGGGATCGCCTGTCCGCCCAGAAAAATGCTAACTCGTTTAGTGCAAGACTTACTGAACATCGCAAAGTTCCGAACGGGCCAAATTGAGGAAAATTATGCCTGGGTGTTTCTTTAAAGTCATTATGAATGTCTACGGAAACCACATTTTCCTGAAACTGGAGGCTTGGGAATCTGGGTTTCAGGGGTTTAAATGGTTTTAATCGTTTGTATTCAATTTTATAAATACGAGAAGAGACTGATCATTTGGGGTGGGGGTGATGGGGAGAGGGGACACGTGGAAATAAACTACATGATAAAAAGACCTTATGAGAAAGGGAGGGTTGCAGAAAAATAAGAGATCTCCTGGGTTATTGCAGCTGACATTTGCAATTCCTCAGATCCTCCACTTCTCACCTTATTAAAACAAGGTTTCTGCTAAGTAACTGCTACAAGCCCACAAAAGGGAGCTTCCCCAAGGTGATGTGGAGTAATTAGCTTAACGATGTCATTTATTAAGTGCTTACTAGGTGCTTAGGACTGTGGTAAATGCGAAATAATCAACTGTCCCTATCCCTGTCCTACTCATGGTCTCAAAGGGAGGGAGAACAGGGATTTGATTTTCACTGAGGCCCAGAGAGGTTAAGTGACTTGGGCCAGGTCACATAGTGGATCAGAGGTGGAGCTGAGGTTAGAAGTCAAGTCTCCTGACTCCATACTAAGCCACACTGATCAATTTAGGAAATACCCCCTGAAGCCACTAAAAATATTTTTACCTCTTTTGGCACATAAAGATTTATTGCCCCATCTTCGACTTTCCTGTTCTCCCCTACTGGGCTCTAGAAGCCCTGTACAACTAAGGTCTTTCCTGTTAACACAAAAGCAGCGTGGCCTAGTGGAAACAGGCCTGGGAGTCAGGGGACCTGGGTTCTAATCCTGCTGTGTGACCTTGAGCGAGTCACGTCACTCCTCTGGGCCTCAGTTTCCTCACCTGTAAAATGGGGATTCAATACCTGTCTTCCCTCCCTTTAGACTGCGGGAGAGGGACTGTACCTGACCTGATTATCTTGTATTCACCCCAGTGCTTGGAACACAATAATCGCTAAAAAGCCACTACAATTATTATTATTAATAATAATCATAATAAATAGTAATTCCTTTACCTGTGTAAGCTGTTGTAACACTGAGAAGTAGAATCTCTTTGGTGGCACATAGTCTCATGGACTTTTCTACAAAGAAAAGAGACAAGGTAGTTGGTAACATCCCCTAACATTGCCACACAGTTTTTACACAAATTTCTACCCCACATCAGGAGAGGGAGGACTTTTCTACAAAGAAAAGAGACAAGGTAGTTGGTAAGATCCCCTAAAATTGCCACACAGTTTTTACACAAATTCCTACCCCACATCAGGAGATGGAGCGTCCGGTTGGTCGGGATTAAAGCATGCTGTCGGAAAGCACGCTGTACTCTATCTTGCACAGACCAGGACCAGCTCAAACCCAGCAAGGGGTCTCCTCAATTTTTCGGTGGCAGAGTGGGGGGACTAGAGGATCAAGTCCAGGGTCCGGTGGCCCCATTCCAGGGATATCTGCCGCACCCTGGGATTTAAAGATGGAAGACTCAACCGAAGTCGTGAGGAGGGAACCAGTTTCGGCCAGGCGCTGGGTGACAATTGGGGGGGAAGCCCACGTCTCGAACTGGCCCCGACCCACATTTTTGCAGGAGGGAAGTGGAACTATGGAAGCACTGATTGGTCAATCAGTCGTATTTATTGAGTGCTTACTGTGGGCAGACCACTGTACTAAGCCCTTAGGAGACTGTGGTCCAACAGAGTTGGTAGACATGTTCCCTGCCCACGGCAAGCTTACAGTCCAGAGAGATTGTGGGCTGTCCAACCTGGTGTGACCTCGATACTTACTGAATGCATCTATCGCCTTCGTCATGTTGCTCTGGATGCACCTGGTAAGACACCAATGATTTATTTCATTTTGGATTATCAGGAAAATCAACAGCATCCCTACTATGCCTTACTCCGAGGTCCCTTAAAGGACAGGCCCTGAGAAATAAGAAGCTGGTCTGAGATTTCTGGATTCCCTCTGGTTGTGCCCTCCCCTCCCCTGTCCAACCTTCTCGCTTTGCACAGAGTAAGCGCTTAATAAATGCCATTATTATTATTATTCTCCCTTCCAGTCAATCAAAGGTATCTGAAAGTGGACTGTGTGGAGCACTGTACTGAGCGTTTGGGACAGTACGACAATAGAACTGGTAGGCACGATCCCTTCTCTCCAGGTGCTTGGAGTCTAGCAGGGACCAAAGAAAGGCTCAAGCTTCTCTGAATGCACAAAACACTGTGCTTAGGCCTCTGGACTGCAAAGCCGTTATGGGCAGGGAAGGTGTCTGCCTACTCTGTTGTGTTGTACTCTCCCAACTTCTTAGTACAGAGCCCCGCACGCAGGAAGCACCCCATAAATACCACTGATTGATGTGCCGCTCCTTACCACTCCTTTGGCCAGAGACTAGTAAGCAGGCCAATCAAATCAGTGTTTTTTAACGTGAGCTTCTGGCCTGCAGAGCACTGTACTAAGACCCAATTCCTGAATTAAATGTTGCAGGCACAGCGTAGAATCGGGCATTCATAAAGACTAGGGAGAACAGTCCCGATGTTTCAGGAGTTTGTCAGCGGGCGGACATACCCCCGCAAATTGAGAAAGAGGATTATAGCCTATTCCGCTTTGGAGGAGGGATCCCTGATACTAATTAGGAGACGCAGCGTGGCCTGTGCCCAACTTGATTAGCTTGTTTCTACCCCAGCACTTAGTTCAGTGCCTGGCACATAGTGAGCACTTAGCAAATACCATAAAAAAAAATTTAAACTGCTCTTGGCCTGGGAATAACACCTGAATGTGGTCCCTTGGAACTTCTGTAGAACTTATACAATGAGACCAAGCAACCTGGAATTCTCTTGGTTTGGCTTAAGCTGTGGATTTAAGCTTCATAGGCTAAACTAACACTAACTAGGGAAGGAGAGTGATCAACCAGAAAGAGCGCGGACCTGGGGAACGGAGGACTTGGGGTTCTAATCCCAGTCCCACCATTTGCCTCCTGTGTGCCCTTGGACAAACCTCTTAACTTCTCTGTGCCTCAGTTTCCTCATCTATAAAGTGGGGGATGGAACAACTGCTCTCCCACCCCTGTAGACAATAAGCCCCATGTGGACCTTGGGTTGTGTCTGACCTGACTATAATGTAACTAGCCCAGTGCCACCACAAAGGAAGATCTTAAATACATTTATTATTCTTAATCAATCAATCAATCGTATTTACTGAGCGCTTACTGTGGGCAGAGCACTGTACTAAGTGCTAGGGAAGTACAAGTTGGCAACATATAGAGATGGTCCCTACCCAACAGTGGGCTCACAGTCTTGAAGAGAGGAACCTAAGTGCTTACGTATTGGCTTCCAAGCTCTGGCTGTCGCAAGAATCTTCCTCTCCCAAGACCTGCGTCGGGTCTGGTTTCCTAATGAGAAAGAAAAGAACCGTCCCCACAAGGCTGATCACTGTCAGAGCAATAAAAACTGTTCGGCGGTCACTCTCTGAAGAGAAAAACAAAACAAAGAAGAGAGAGATTCAAGATCCCAGGCTCCACAGCAGAGTTTTTCAAGAGATGATTTCCAGAGCAGATGGTTTCGCCCGTTAAGATACACAGCAGTAGAGAATTCTGAATTCTCATTTACTGCTCCCGTATGTCCCGGTGACCCTTGAGCAAGGCGGGGAGAAATTCCATCAGGGGGCCGGGGGGTCAGACGTGCCGACATCACGGGGACACTGATCCTTGGGAAGACTCCTCACATTCCGCTGATGAACGGGAAGCAGTGAAAGGGGAGGGGAAGGGCAATGGGGAGCAGTTCATCAGGGCCCCCAAAGATGACGTCCTACGCTGAGGAATCGGGTAAGCAAAGTCACCCACTCTGGCCCGGTAATACATGCGACGCTGCCCCCGAAATCTCCCTGTCTGAAGTCGAAAGAGATTAGGGGCCAAGTGGGCCTCTCTAGGGAGGAGAAGTTCCACTTGACTCTGACACGCCCTAAGATCCCGGGCCCCCGAGAAAGACGATATGTACAGGGGAACGGTACTGACCTGATATCTGAGTTTTCCCTTGCCAGGCAAAGTATATGTAGAGGTTTCCAAAGAACAGGCTGAAAAGGAAAGACAGACTGATCAATCGGTGGCTATTTACTGAGCGCTGACTATGTGCAGAGCACTCTACTAAGCTCTTGTGAGAGTGTGATGCAACAGAGTTGGCAGATATGTTCTCTGCCCACAACGAGCTTATAGTCCAGAGGGGGAGGTAGATACGAATCCATATTTTTTAAAGTGATGTATACTATATACTTTAAAGACAGGTACATGCGGTGGATGAAGCTGGGATTTTATAGCACAACTTTATATGCCAACGACTGGAGCAGTTATGACACACCCACTGTGCCTGCATGAATCAGGCTGTGGTTGAAGGGTGGTTTTCTGCTGGAAAATTTGTTCGGATCAAAATCTTCCCTGGTAAACAGGGCCAAGTTGGGCCGCTGAGACAAATGCTTGGAAGTCCATACACCAGAAGCAGTGTGGCCTAGTGGCTAGAGTACGGGCCTGGGAATCAGAAGGGGCTCTGCTGCTGGTCTGCTGCGTATATCCTTGGCCAAGTTACTTCACTTCTCAGGGCCTTGGTTACCTCATTTGAAAAACTGGAATTAAGACTGAGCCCCATTTGGGACAGGGGCTGTGTCCAGCCTGATTTGCTTGTATTCATCGCAGCACTTAGTACAGTGCCTGGAACATAGTATGTGAACAAATACCACAATTATTATCATCATCATTATTATTATTACCGCCAGCCCCATAACAAATCCTAATCCAGGAATCCCTGGGTCAGCCCTGTCCCTTTTGGCTGAATCCTACTCTGGCCCATTCCAGGCAAGGCCCACCACCCCCTCAGTCTCAAGGTCCAGGGAGGTGGGCAGGACGCCAGATTTCCAGGCATCCTGGGACACAAAGGTCAACTGAACGGACTCCCGGACCAGACCACGAAAATGCAGGGAGGAGAAAAATGTTTCCGTATGGGCTCAACGCAGACCTTCTCTGATTCAGGGACAATAAAGTCCCTGCAGTGAGTCTCTCTACACCTAAATGGATTCTGTCCGGGCCACCCAGAACCATGTGGATCTTTTTTTCACTCTGTGTTGTTGCCCAATCCACGCCCGGCCCAAGTCCCCTTCCCACCCAGTTAGCGGTCATCATCGGAGCCGATATGTCTCACGGGGGACCCCTGGGAAACAGAACTGGCCGCTGGGTGTGCAGATCGATTCGGAACATCCACACCCAGATGGAGCTCGATTCCCTGCCACGTAACAGTGAGCAACTGGTCGCCAAGAAGCTCTTTCAGGAAGAGTTTACTCACTCCTAGCATGGGACTGATGAGAATTTTGGAAAAGGCTGTCCGGGGGGAAAAAACATGCTGCTTGAGTTCCTAATTCTGAGATTGCAGTGTCCACTGGGGTCATAGGAACCTACTAACGTGGAAGTTGCCTTAACTTGGGCGTCACATTGAACCCCTAGTTGTCTCCCCAGTGCCAAGATTCCCCACCCACCCAAGTCCTACAAGACCCAAGTCCTTCCCCTCTCTTTTTTCTCCTCCTTCCATTAGTGCTAAATTTAATTCTTATGACACCTATAACAGAGTTCCCACTAGCTGCCAATCTCACTTTCTCACTTTTACGTAGCTTTGCATTTTAGCAGTGAACCGGTGTAATCAGTCAAGGTATTTACTGAGGGCTCACTATGTGCAGAGCACTGTACTAAACGCTTGGCAGTGTATAACAGAGTTAGGAGATATTCCCTGCCCACAATGAGCTTACAGTTTTGGCCAAGTCACTTAACTTCTCTGTGCCTCAGTTACCTCATCTGCAAAATGGGGATGAAGACTGTGAGCCCCCTGTGGGACAATCTGATCACTTTGTAACCTCCCCAGCACTTAAAACAGTGCTTGGCACATGGTAAGCGCTTAATAATTTCCATCATTATCATTATTATTATTACATTTGGGAGGGTGAGGGGGGAACTATCTTTACAAACCCAACAATTAAGAGTAGGATCGGGTTTACCTACTCTACTGCACTTTCTCAAGCAAAGTGTTTTACACACAGTAAGTGCTTGATAAATATCACTGATTTCCTGAGGGTCTACTGTGTGCAGAGCACACTGTTCTAAAGGCTTGGTAGAGTAATGTAAAAATAGTAGATGTAATCCCTGCCTTCAAGGAGACTGCAATCTAGTGGGGAAGATGGACACTAATAGGAACTGTGGTTTTTCTAAGTACATTTTTAATAAGCTTCATCTCTTACCAATAATGTTTCTGGACCAAAGTGCTTTTAAAAATAAATGATGGGAAACTTATGCAAGCTTCAAAATGGTATCAGAACCTCATGGAAAGCAATCAATATGATATTCTTTATATATTAAAACAATGGCATCACCATTGGTACTAGTAATATCTTGAACTTGCACACAAAATTGGATATTAATCAAATATAATACTACCATTAATTCATTTTTATATATTCAACACCACATCTACAAGAGGCAAGATTTTCCAAATCAGGATATACCTCCTCTGGACTGTAAACTCTTACTTGGCAAGGAACGTATCTACCAGCTCTGTTATACTGTACTCTCTCAAGCGCTTAGTGCAGTGCTCAGCGCACAGTAAGAGCTCTTTGTAACTGCCTCACCCTATCTGGAAGGAGGAAATAAAAGATACTAGTAATTTTTAGCAGTGATAGCCACACTTGGGGAGGAAGAGGATCAAAAGGGTGAGAACATTACAACCTAGTAGGGGTTGGGGACTTAATTAAGATTGCCAGGGGTCAGGGAAAGAGGAGCAGAAGAGAGAGAACCAGTAACAGTGGGGCAGGACAGGAGGAGAAGAAGAGTGGGAACACAGATAACAAGTTAAGGATGGAGAGGGAGCCAATTAGCTAAGTCCGGGGGATGGGGCGGGGGTGAAGGGTGAAAACATGAGAACATGAGGGGAGGAGTTAACTCAGACTACAGCTGGCAGGGGGAAGAAAAGGGTGAGAACATGAGAAGACGGGAGTTGCAACACTAACCTTCTTCCTTTTCCCACTTCTTTTTCCCCTCTCCTCCCCTTATTGTTAGCCTTAATTTTTATATGACCCTCGCAATAGCCACACCGAGTAAATATGGTGTCTTTGGGCTCAAAGGATTTTTCCTTTTCCTGGTACACATACTAGTCACAGCATGTTTTGATAAGACACTAGCTCCCAAATAATGAGGTACCTGACTCCATAAGAAACAGAAATGATACAACATGAGAAGGAGCATGGCCTAATGGATAAAGCATGGGCCTGGGAATCCGAAAGATTCAGGTTCTAATTCCGGCTCCGCCACTTGTCTGCTGTGCGCTGCTGTGTGTGCGGTGTGACCTTGTTTGCCTCTTTGGGGCAGAGATTGTTTCCAACCTGATTTGCTTGTAACCACCTCAGCACTTAGTTCAGTGCCTGGCACATAATAACTTTAACAAATACCACCATTATTATTATTATGACTATTATGAATAACATTTGCCTACTGCAGGGGAGTTTCTCTCTCCATTTAGGTTGTCTGTTCAATATTAGATCATACAGGACTCCATCTATAACTTCCTCAGTGTCTGCCTTCCCAGCTAGATTGTAAACTCGTTGAGGGCAGGGATCAGGTCTACTCATTCTTCTGTACCCTCCCACACACTTCATTAGATGCCCCATCTATGCTATTGGTGGAAGTCACCCACATATGCTCAGAGGTGATTAGGCCCTATGCCAAAAGCATCTGGAGACTTGCCAGATGCCCTCTACCAAGGTCACTCTATTACCTGGACTGCAGGAGGGCCCAAAAGATCCCACTGTTTCTCCCGATCGTGTTTTCATCTGAATTTATTGTCAGGCAGTTTCCTTGGGCAGTCCAGAGTACTAAAATTCAAGCCATAAGACAATGTGATCAAAGGACAGAATCGCTGAGCAGCCCACATCCCCCTTAACAAATCACCCAAAAAACGAAAGTCCAGGAGGACAAAGCCATTGTGAGAAGCAGAGGGCCCTGGTTGAAAGAATTTGGCCCTGGGAATCAGCAGAGCTGAATTTCAATCCCAGCTCCGCCATTTGCTCGCGGTGTGACCCTGAGTTAGTCACATCGCCTCTCTGGGCCTCAATTTCCTCATCTGTAAAGGGGGATAAATCCCTTGTTCTCCCTCCCACTTAGACCAAGGGCCCCATGCGGAAGGAGGAATGTGTCCGATACGCTTATGTTGTATCAACTACCCCAGCACTTGAAAAAATTTTAAGTGCTTAACATGAACAGCACCGACATTACTGTGATGACGATTATTTAGCTTACCAGCAGCTGCGACCCCGATGAAAACAGAGGCTGTGTAGAAGGACCATGTGAAAGGCTGGATAAAAACAGCAATGTATATGCTAGAAATAGAAAAGGGCAATTTATTATCATCAGGTCGTACTTGAGACTTCATGCCAATTGTGTCTTCTAGGGATCCACTCTGATGCACCTCTTCCGCTCTATAAAGGAAGTCATGCTCACTTTGAGAAAGAACACATGCAAATCGGCTCTGCCAGCTTCTCAGTTTGCCAGGTGCCACCTGGGCCCGTGGCCATTTGATTAGCCGCAGGGAGTTAACTTATGGACTTGGGCATTGAGGCTCACCTTTAAAGCAGAGACCCCAGGAAGGTTCCACAGAGTGGTGAATGTCCCCTTCCTCTGGATGGTAAGCTCATTGTGGGCAGGAAATGTCTCTCTTATATTGTTCGACTGGACTCTCCCAAGCGCTTAGTACAGTGCTCTGCACACAGTAAGCGCTCAATAAATACAACCGACTGGCTGACCTCCCCTTCCCTCCCCACTCACTGGCTGCTGACGGGTTGGGGAGAAGGGCATGACCAAATGAATAGATTTGGGCCTGGGAGTCGGGTGGGAGGTGGGGGGAACGACTCTTGCCTCAAACGTTCCAGTCAAACGCTGTCAACTGATCCAAGAAGGATGGATAAACTCATGGGAGGGGGACCCTGATGGGTTATTACTGGGAAAAACCAGTTATTTAACATGGAGAAACAGCGTAGCTCAGTGGAAAGAGCACGGGCTTTGGAGTCAAAGGTCATGGGTTCCAATCCCGGCTCCGCCAACTGTCAGCTGTATGACTTTGGGCAAGTCACTTCACTGGGCCTCAGTTACCTCATCTGGAAAATGGGGATTGAAACTGTGAGCCCCCCCACGCGACAACCTGATCACCTTGTAACCTCCCCGGCGCTTAGAACAGTGCTCTGCACATAGTAAGCGCTTAACAAATGCCATCATTATTATTATGATTCAAGGACAAGGGGGTCTTTGAAGGGATGAAAGATCAGGGATGCCGAGATAGGAAAACCATCCCTATCCCTGAGGCTCGAGGCCAAACTGAGCCTCCTTTGCACTGTTCTCCTGAGCCTTCCCTGGAGCCTCTATCGGAGGAGATCCAAGACGCAAGCGGCAGTGGAATTTACCTTAAGCCCATGAGCACTTACTAGATTGGCAGCTCCCTGGGAGAAGGAGTCACGCTTACTAATTTAGCAGTTCTCTCCCAAGTGCTACATATATTCATTCATTCATTCATTCAATCGTATTTATTGAGCATTTACTGCGTGCAGAGCACTGTACTAAGCGCTTGGGAAGTACAAGTTGGCAACATATAGAGAGAGATGGTCCCTACCCAACAACGGAGTCCCAGTCTATACTACATATAGTGCTCTGCACCCACTGGGCGCTCGATCAATACTATTGGCCGAATGATTACCAAAGAATCAAATGAAGACCGGATCCTTCGGGCACCATCCCAGTCCCGCCCACCCCCAAAACCCTAAAGTAATCTCCCCAAGATGGGAGAGGTGCATTTAACTTCAATTTCTTGATGCCTTTGAACTGCGGGAGATACATTAATAAAATGAACTCAGGGGCATTTTGCTACTTACCTATAAAACAAGCCACTGCCAAACATGGAGAACTGAGGTCCTATTATGGCAACCACCGAAGGCGTAATCAGATTTGAGGCCGAAAACACCCCGTAGATAATCGCCATGCTGCATGAAAATACAAAGACGGCAAAGAAAAAAAAAAATCAAAGAGCTTTTTCCTCAGACATTTTAGTCAAATACTGTCACTCAACCCCTCAGCCCAGTCTTCTAAGCATACCTTAGATCAAGTCTCTGGCCACCCTCTCTTCCCTCATTCTGCTCCCCCAGTTGACCTCCCCCACCTTTTCCATATCCCTCCTCTTTCGACAAACTATCCTAGTTTCAACAAACTATCCTAGTTTCTTAGCACCCCAAGTGTCATGAATCGGGTCACTGTCACCTCTAGCACTTATTTATACCTATCCTTAGTACTTAGGAATACACATTCATTCAGCTATGCATTCAACTATTTATTTTGATTACTCTGTAAATGTTTTGATGACTATCTCCCTGCAATACTATGACCCTATCTGTAATTTATTTATAAGAATATCTGTCTCCCCCTCTAGACTGCAAGTTTGTCGTGGGCTGGGAATGTGTCTGATATTGCATTCTCCCAAGAGCTTAGTACAGTGCTCTGCACACGGTAAGCACTCAATGAAGACGATTAATTGATTAGGGTGTAACCTCCTTTTGGGATGGGATCGGGTCATTTCTTGACTGACTGTTTCGTTCTTCCTAAGCGCTTAGTACAGTGCATTACATCCTTTGAGAAGCAGCGTGGCTCAGTGGAAAAAGCCCGGGCTTTGGAGTCAGAGGTCATGGGTTCGAATCCCGGCTCCACCACAAGTCTGCTGTGTGACCTTGGGGAAGTCACTTAACTTCTCTGAGCCTCAGTTACCTCATCTGTAAAAATGGGGATTAAGACTGTGAGCCGTACGTGGGACAACTTGATCACACTGTATCCCCCCCCAGCGCTTAGAACAGTGCTTTGCACATAGTAAGCGCTTAACAAATGCCATGATTATTATTCATTCATTCAATCGTATTTATTGAGCACTTAACTGTGTGCAGAGCACTGTACTAAGCGCTTGGGAAGTACAGGTTGGCAACGATTATTATTATTATTTGAGCTCTTAATAAGTGCTATTTCTACCACTACTATCACTGCAACATCGCTAAGGGACTTGGCTGAATGCAGCCCCATTGACAGGACTACAGCAGAGCTGTAAATTCATTTGTAACATCCCAAAATAACTCTGATTTTTTAAAATGACTAATGGGTATACCTGGTGTATCCACTGCCATGGAAATCTGTGCTGTTTAGGCTTCTGATAACAGTTTGCTGTGAGAAAAAATCATATACACATCACTTTGTACATTTTATAATTATCCGCTTTGTTCTAAAACGTATTTACAACTTGTATATAATCCCAGGGCTCAGAATAGTGCTTGACACATAACAGGGGCTTAACGAATACCATCAATATTTACAGGAAACTTAATACCAAAAAAAAAAGGGCAGAATTTTCCTTTGGGACGATGAACACATTAGTGAGGTTCACCTCGTAAACCAAGACCATCCCGCAAACACAAATTTCAAGACGCACGGTGTCACACACTAAAATTACAGTAGTGAAGGACGAAATTGCCACTTGGGCTAAACCAGACGTAGGGCAAACGACGTCTGATTACTACCTTTCTTAAGGGCCCTAAGGTGAAACTCTGCCTTAATCTTAATTCCCCGTCAACCCACGCCACACAGGACGGTGTATTCAGAGTAAAAATGAAATAGCTACAGCCACACCACCCGCCCAAGCCCAACGTCTAATAAGAGGGAGAAGTGAATCAATCAGTCGTATTTATTGAGCGCTTACTGTGTGCAGAGCACTGTACTAAGCGCTTGGGAAGTCCAAGTTGGCAACATATAGAGACGGTCCCTACCCAACAGTGGGTTCACAGTCTGGAAGGGGGAGACAGAGAACAAAACATATTAACAAAATAAAATAAATAGAATAGATATGTACAAGTAAAATAGAGTAATAAATACGTGCAAACATATCAATCAATCAGTCATGTTTATTGAGCGCTTACTGTGTGCAGAGCACTGTACTAAGCGCTTGGGAAGTCCATGTTGGCAACATATAGAGACGGTCCCTACCCAACAGTGGGTTCACAGTCTAGAAGGGGGAGACAGAGAACAAAACAAAACATATTAACAAAATAAAATAAATAGAATAGTTATGTACAAGATAGAGTAATAAATACGTGCAAACATATCAATCAATCAATCGTATTTATTGAGCACTCACTGTGTGCAGAGCACTGTACTAAGCACTTGGGAAGTACAAGTTGGCAACATATAGGGCCAGTCCCTACCCAACAGTGGGCTCACTGTCTAGAAGGGGGAGACAGAAAACAAAACCAAACATATTAACAAAATAAAATAAATAGAATAGATATGTACAAGTAAAATAGAGTAATAAATACGTGCAAACATATATACATATATACAGGTGCTGTGGGGAAGGGAAGAAGGTAAAGCAGGGGGGTGGAGAGGGGGAGGAGGGGGAGAGGAAGGAGGGGGCTCAGTCTGGGAAGGCCTCCTTCCCAGTATTTCAATCAATCAATCAATCGCATTTATTGAGCGCTTACTGTGTGTGCAGAGCACTGTACTGAGCGCTTGGGAAGTACAAGTTGGCAACATATAGAGACAGTCCCTACCCAACAGTGGGCTCACAGTCTAGTAGAGTTCAGTACTAAAGAAGCAGAAGCAGCGTGAGAAGCACTGTGGCTCAGTGGAAAGAGCCCAGGCTTTGGAGTCAGAGGTCATGGGTTCGAATCCCGGCTCCACCACATATCTGCTGTGTGACCTCGGGCAAGTCACTTAACTTCTCTGAGCCTCAGTTACCTCATCTGGAAAACGGGGATGAAAACCGTGAGCCCCACGTGGGACAACCTGATCACCTTGCACCCCCCCACCCAGCGCTTAGAACAGTGCTTTGCACATAGCAAGCGCTTAACAAATGCCATCATCATTACTAAGCAAATCCAGACGGAGGGAGAAACAGAGACGAGAGGAGGAAAAACAAAAATGCGGCGTGCGTTTCAGGCGCGTTACTGTGATTAATTCTGCAATTTATTGAGCTCCCCAGCTCAGAGCGTCCCACCAGAGGGGAAATTAGAGGCTGTAAAGCGATCCACTCACCGCCACGTTCCCACACGTTTGGAAGGCGGTAAACATGAACATAAAGGCGACTCCCAGAATAACGATGTTGAAAAGCTTTTTTGACTCGGGTGACATTTTGGCTTTTTTTGTTGTAGTTGTTTCCGCCCCAGGCCGTGGCCTGGGACCCTTGCTGTCAACTGCCACTCCCGAATGCCCTGGAGAATCTCGGCTGTCAATCAATCAGTCGTACTTGTTGAGCGCTTACTGTGTGCGGAGCACTGTGCTGAGCGCTTAGTACAGGTGTCAGGCTAACTCCGGGCCATTCGCGGGGAAGGAAGGACGGTGGCCGGGGCGAGCTGAGGGAGGAGAAGGGCGAGCAAGGACCGGTCCCTTCTTCCCTCACGGGTCAGGCGGGCGCCATCACCTGACAGGCCGCAGGCCGCGGAGCACGCCGGGAAATGTAGTCCCGACAGCCTCCGCGCGGGGAGGGCAGGCCTGACCAGGGTTTTCCCGCCATCGCGGTGGGGCTGTGAGGGCCTGAGGCGACGAGACCCATCGCGTCTCAATCATCATCGATCGTATTTATTGAGCGCTTACTATGTGCAGAGCACTGTACTAAGCGCTTGGGAAGCACAAATTGGCAACGTATAGAGACAGTCCCTACCCAACAGTGGGCTCACAGTCTAAAAGATCATCATCAATCGTATTTATTGAGCGCTTACTATGTGCAGAGCGCTGTACTAAGCGCTTGGGAAGTACAAATTGGCAACATATAGAGACAGTCCCTACCCAACAGTGGGCTCACAGTCTAAAAGATCATCATCAATCGTATTTATTGAGCGCTTACTATGTGCAGAGCACTGTACTAAGCGCTTGGGAAGCACAAATTGGCAACATATAGAGACAGTCCCTACCCAACAGTGGGCTCACAGTCTAAAGGATAATGATGATGGCATTTATTAAGCGCTTACTTTATGCAAAGCACTGTAAGTGACTTGACCACAGTCACACAGCTGACAAGTGACTGTCTCTATATGTTGCCAACTTGTACTTCCCAAGCGCTTAGTACAGTGCTCTGCACACAGTAAGCGCTCAAATAATAATAATAATAATGGCATTTGTTGAGCGCTTGCTATGTGCGAAGCACTGTTCTAAGCGCTGGGGAGGATACAAGGTGATCAAGTCGTCCCACATGGGGTTCACAGTCTCAATCCCCATTTGCCAGATGAGGGAACTGAGGCCCAGAGAAGTGAAGTGACTTGCCCAAAGTCACACAGCTGACAAGTGGCTGAGCTGGGATTTGAACCCACGATCTCTGACTCCTAGTCCTGTGCTTTTTCCACTGAGCCAGGCTGCTTCTCTTCAATAAATACTGCTTCAACAAATATGATTTATTGAATGCTCGCTGCTTCAATAAATACGATTGAGTGGAAAGAACCCGGGCTTTGGAGTCAGAGGTCATGGGTTCAAATCCTGGCTCCGCCACTTGTCAGCTGTGACTGTGGGCAAGTCACTTACAGTGCTTTGCATAAAGTAAGCGCTTAATAAATGCCATCATTATTAGCTTTTAGACTGTGAGCCCACAGTTGGGTAGGGACTGTCTCTGTATGTTGCCAATTTGTACTTCCCAAGCGCTTAGTACAGTGCTCTGCACATAGTAAGCGCTCAATAAATACGATTGATGATGATGAAGTGGCAGAGCCAGGATTTGAACCCATGACCTCTGACTCCAAAGCCCGAGTTCTTTCCACCCAATCGTATTTATTGAAGCAGCGAGTATTCAATAAATCGTATTTAGTGAAGCAGTATTTATTGAAGAGAAACAGCGTGGCTCAGTGGAAAAAGCACAGGATTAGGAGTCAGAGATCATGGGTTCAAATCCCGGCTCAGCCACTTGTCAGCTGTGTGACTTTGGGCAAGTCACTTCACTTCTCTGGGCCTCAGTTCCCTCATCTGGAAAATGGGGATTGAGACTGTGAACCCCACGTGGGACAACCTGATCACCTTGTATCCTCCCCAGTGCTTAGAACAGTGCTTTGCACATAGTAAGCGCTTAACAAATGCCATCATTATTATTATTATTATTATTATTCATTGAGCACTTACTGTGTGCAGATCACTGTACTAAGCGCTTGGGAAGTACCAGTTGGCAACATATAGAGACAGTCCCTACCCAACAGCGGGCTCACAGTCTAAAAGGGGGAGACGGAGAACAAAACAAAACATACTAACAAAATAAATAGAATAGATATGTACAAGTAAAATAGAGTAATAAATACGTGCAAACATATCAATCAATCAATCGTATTTATTGAGCGCTTACTGTGTGCAGGGCACTGTACTAAGCGCCTGGGAAGTCCAAGTTGGCAACATATAGAGACGGTCCCTACCCAACAGCGGGCTCACAGTCTAAAAGGGGGAGACGGAGAGCAAAACCAAACGTACTAACAAAATAAAATAAATAGAATAGATATGTACAAGTAAAATAAATAGAGTAATAAATACGTGCAAACATATCAATCAATCAATCGTATTTATTGAGCGCTTACTGTGTGCAGAGCACTGTACTAAGCGCTTGGGAAGTACAAGTTGGCAACATATAGAGACGGTCCCTACCCAACAGTGGGCTCACAGTCTAGAAGGGGGAGACGGAGAACAAAACCAAACGTACTAACAAAATAAAATAAATAGAATTGATATGTACAAGTAAAATAAAAAAATAAATAGAGTCTCCCCGCGGAGGGAAACGCGAACCCTAACCCCCCTCGTCCCCCAGACTGAGCCCCTTCCTTCCTCTCCCCCTCGTCCCCCTCTCCATCCCCCCATCTTACCTCCTTCCCTTCCCCACTGTGAGCCCGCTGTTGGGTAGGGACCGTCTCTATATGTTGCCACCTTGTACTTCCCAAGCGCTTAGTACAGTGCTCTGCACACAGTAAGCGCTCAATAAATATGATTGAATGAATGAAAAGTCTGGATTTTCCGGTCCCCCAGGTGCGCCCTATTAGGGGATCCATCACTACCTTCCAAAAGGCAAGAACAGAAACAGTAGACTAAAGGCTGCATAATTTAATTAATCAATAGTATTACGATAGAGTGGGTAGGGAAGAAGGAGGAGATACGAACAGTTTCCTTCTCCCGCCAACTTGCACTTCCCAAGCGCTTAGTCCAGTGCTCTGCACACAGTAAACGCCAATAAATACGATTGATTGATTGAAGGTCATGAGTTCGAATTCCAGCTCTGCCACATGCCTGCTATGTGACCTTGGGCAAGTCACTTAACGTCTCTGAGCCTCAGTTACCTCATCTGTAAAATGGGGATTAAGACTGCGAGCCCCATGTGGGACAAACTTGATCACCTTGTATCCACCCCCAGCGCTTAGAACAGTGCCCTGCACATAGTAAGCACTTCAAGGCTCAGTGAAAAGAGCCCGGGCTTTGGAGTGAGAGATCATGGGTTCGAATCCCGGCTCCGCCGCTTCTCAGCTGTGTGACTTTGGGCAAGTCGCTTAACTTCCCTGGGCCTCAGTTCCCTCATCTGGAAAATGGGGATTAAGATTGTGGGGGCCCCCCCGGGGGCCAACCTGATCACCTTGTAACCTCCCCAGCGCTTAGAACGGCGCTTTGCACATAGTAAGCGCTTAATAAATGCCGTCATTATTATTATTATAAATGCCATAATAATAATAATAATGGCATTTATAATAACAATGACATTTAATAATAATAACAATGGCATTTATAATAATAATGGCATTTCTAATAATAATAATGGCATTTATAATAACAATGACATTTATAATGATAATAACAATGGCATTTATAATAATAATAATGGTATTCATAATAATAATAATGGCATTTATAATAATAATAATGGCATTTATAATCATCATCGATCGTATTTATTGAGCACTTACTATGTGCAGAGCACTGTACTAAGCGCTTGGGAAGTACAAATTGGCAACATATAGAGACAGTCCCAACCCAACAGCGGGCTCACAGTCTAAAAGGGGGAGAGATATTATCATAATAATAATAATAATAATGGCATTTATAATAATAATAATGGCATTTATAATAATAATGCCATTCATAATAATAATGGCATTTATAATAATGATAATAATGGCATTTATAATAATAATAATAATAATGGCATTTATAATAATAACAATGGCCTTTATAACAATAATAATAATGATGGCATTTATAATAATAATAATAATAATGGCATTTATAATAATAATAATGGCATTTATAAGAATAATATTGGCATTTATAATAATAATAATGGCCTTTATAACAATAATAATAATGGCATTTATAATAATAATAATGGCATTTATAATAATCATAATGGCATTTATAATAATAATAATAATGGCATTTATAATAATAATAACGGCCTTTATAACAATAATAATGATGATGACATTTATAATAATAATAATAATAATAATGGCATTTATAATAATTATAATAATAATAATAATGGCATTTATAATAATAATAATGGCCTTTATAACAATAATAATGATGATGACATTTATAATAGTAATAATGGCATTTATAATAACAATAATGACGGCATTTATTAAGCGCTTACTATGTGCAAAGCGCCGTTCTAAGCGCTGGGGAAGTTACAAGGTGATCAGGTTGTCCCCCCGAGGGGGGGGGGGGCCCACAATCTTAATCCCCATTTTCCAGATGAGGGAATTGAGGGCGGGAAAGCGTTTTGGCGCGCTTTTGGGGCGGGCCCCCCTCCTCCCCCGGGGGGCGCCGCCCCTACTTCCGGCCGCCCCACTTCCGGGTCACGTGACCGCCATTTTGTGGGGCAGGGCAATAAACGGCCGTTGAGCGCGGCCCCGCGTCCATTCGCTCCGCGGGCCCGTCGGAGGAGGCCCCGCCCGTCGTCGTCGTCCCGAGCCCAGCCCCTCCCCCGGAGGAAGGGGCAAAAGAAGAAGAAGAAGCAGGAGAAAGAACAGCAGGAGCCGCCGCCGCCGTCGCTCGTCAGGGGCGTTGTTTTCTGTGGCTGCGGTCCTCGGGGCGCCTCGGCCATGAGTTACGGCCGCCCTCCCCCCCGACGTGGAGGGGATGACCTCCCTGAAGGTGGACAACCTCACCTACCGCACGTCGCCCGACACCCTGCGCCGCGTGTTCGAGAAGTACGGCCGGGTGGGCGACGTGTACATCCCCCGGGACCGCTACACCAAGGAGTCCCGCGGCTTCGCCTTCGTCCGCTTCCACGACAAGCGCGACGCGGAGGACGCCATGGACGCCATGGACGGGGCCGTGCTGGACGGGCGCGAGCTGCGGGTGCAGATGGCCCGCTACGGCCGCCCGCCGGACTCGCACCACAGCCGCCGGGGGCCGCCGCCCCGCAGGTACGGGGGAGGCGGCTACGGACGCCGGAGCCGAAGGTGAGCGGAGGGGGAAGGGGAAAAAAAAGGGGGGGCGCTTTTGGGGGTGGGGTGGGGGGGTCGCCCCTCGACGACAAAGGGCCACGTGGTGCGCCGCCCCCCGCCCTGACCCGGGACGCCCCCTGGCGAGCGCCCGGGGGACCCCACCCTCCCGCCGCCTCGTGGCTGGGGAAATGGCGGCCGCAGCCGTAATGGCGGCCCTCGCCTCACCCTCCCTTGTCGTCGTCGTCTTCTTCCTCTCCTTCACCGCTAATCTCCTCACCGGGCCTCGTTCCCGCCATCGACCCCCCCCCCCCCCCCGACTCTGGAATGCCCTCCCCCTGCCCATCCGCCATTTACCTCTCTCCAAGGCCCTACCGCAGAGAAGCAGCGTGGCTCAGGGGGAGAGAGCCCGGGCTTTGGAGGCGGAGGTCATGGGTTCAAATCCCGCCTCCGCCAGTTAGCTGTGTGACTTGGGGCAAGTCACTTCTCTGGGCCTCAGTTCCCTCATCTGGGAAATGGGGATGAGGACTGTGAGTCTCCCCCCCGCCCCGTGGGATAACCTGATCATCTTGTAACCTCCCCAGCGCTTAGAACAGTGCTCTGCGCATAGTAAGCGCTTAATTAATGCCATCATTATTATTATTACTGAGCGTATACCTCCTCCAGGAGGCCTTCCCACACTGAGCTCCTTCCTTCCTCCCCATCCCCCCATCTTACCTCCTTCCCTATCCCCCCCATCTTACCTCCTTCCCTATCCCCCCATGTTACCTCCTCCCTATCCCCCCATCTTACCTCCTTCCCTATCCCCCCATCTTATCTCCTTCCCTTCCCCACAGCACCTGTATATATGTTTGTACATAGTTATTACTCTATTTACTTATTTATTTTACTTGTACATATCTATTCTATTTATTTTATTTTGTTAGTATGTTTGGTTTTGTTCTCTGTCTCCCCTCTAGACTGTGAGCCCACTGTTGGGTAGGGACTGTCTCTAGATGTCCCCCTCGTCCCCCCTCCATCCTCCCCATCTTACCTCCTTCCCTTCCCCACAGCACCTGTATATATGTTCGTACATATTTATTACTCTATTCACTTATTTATTTTACTTGTACCTATCTATTCTATTTATTTTATTTTGTTAGTATGTTTGGTTTTGTTCTGTCTCCCTCTTCTAGACTTTGAGCCCACTGTTGGGTAGGGACTGTCTCTAGATGTCCCCCTCTCCATCCCCCCCATCTTACCTCCTTCCTTTCCCCACAGGACCTGTATATATGTTTGTACATATTTATTACTCTATTTATTTTACTTGTACATATCTGTTCTATTTATTGTATTTTGTTAGTATGTTTGGTTTTGTTCTCTGTCTCCCCCTTCTAGACTGTGAGCCCACTGTTGGGTAGGGACTGTCTCTATATGTCCCCCTCTCCACCCCCCCCCCGCCATCTTACCTCCTTCCCTTCCCCACATCACCTGTACATATGTATATATGTTTGTACATATTTATTACTCTATTTTACTTGTACATATCTATTCTATTTTATTTTGTTAGTATGTTTGGTTTTGTTCTGTCTCCCCCTTCTAGACTGTGAGCCCGCTGTTGGGTAGGGGCTATCTGTATATGTTGCCAACTTGTACTTCCCAAGCGCGTAGTACAGTGCTCTGCACACAGTAAGCGCTCAATAAATGCGATTGATTGATTGATTGATTCTTCCCGCAGCCCGAGACGCCGCCGCCGCAGCCGCTCCCGCAGCCGGAGCCGGAGCCGCTCCCGCAGCCGGTCCCGCTACAGCCGCTCCAAGTCCCGCTCCCGCACCCGTTCCCGCTCCCGGTCCACCTCCAAGTCCCGCTCGGCCCGCCGCTCCAAGTCCAAGTCGTCGTCCG